>NC_134568.1:271516939-272716939 GCF_050947875.1 Dermacentor variabilis | reverse complement strand
GGAGGACGCTAAGAAGCCGCGGCCGAGGCAGCGCGGTCGGGCGAGATAATTAGTTCCAATGGGTGGAAGTCCTCCCTGCGCGCCACACCAGCTTGTCTCACATTGCAGGCCGCGCCCGCCGACGCGTGCGCTGGCGAGAAATCTAATGCGCGCACGCGAAAATGTGCTACTGAGGGGATGAGTCATTTTGAGAACGCGCCGCCCGCTGCCGCCATCTAACCCTCCTCCCACCATTCTGATGGCCTTACGAGGCGACCTCGCCTGTGGTTAGAGGAGCACCTGACGGTGCGGTGGCAGTGAGAAACGCGGGACGCGCAGGTCGAGCGTATACCGCCTATGCGCGTCTCGAGCTTAATAGGAAACGTCGAGTTGGATTGGGTTGCTGAAAACATCGTGATTGCGCCGCACTGATGTTCGGAAGGGTGCTAGGAGAAAAAGAAAAGTATTTTGGAGCCAAAATATCAAGCGTAAGTGCGGAGCTATACGTTTCTGACCAACTGGGAAGCTTCACACGAGGGAACTATATATATTTAGAACGTGACGAGCGTGCAAGAACACCTTTAAAGGCACAAAAGTTCTACTGCAAAGTCTTTGCTCGACTTTCTGCTTTAACGGTTAACGCTAATGCGGCGTTTTATGCGAAAACTCGAGGAAATAGGGCTTGGTTTGTTTGATATCGGATACTATGAGTTAGCAGACCTGACACAATTATTACATGCAAAGATACTCGCGTTTTCAATATTACAGCACTGAGAATGATGTAAATATCTTTCGGAGCACGATCTAGCCTTTTCTCTTCCTTCTTTACGAATCGAAGGCCTTCGCGTAGCCTGACGTGCATCATGCAGTTGCTCTCTCTACACGATAGGCGCGCTCGCCCGAAAACTGCACAGGTCGCCACTCATGTTGCGGGGCTCGCTCAAAAGCGGTGAATTTGTCACAGTCCGTATCCACTGAATGATGCGCAGCAGCGGGGTCGCGTTCTGCCGCCTTACACTCGATGGACCCGGCCGAGTTCATAGAAACGCTGTTAAGGTGACGAAGTCTCCCGCCGTCATCGCGGGCTCCCGTACCTCTCGTTCTTTTCCTTTTGCCGGCCGCCTCCTCGTGTAGCAAATTGCCGTGCGGAAATCGGACTCTTTGAATAGCCGTCAAGTCGGAGGGGAGCACCGCAGAGGCGGCTTCGGCGCGGCCTCTGCAGGTTGAGGGCCAGTTTTTTCTCCTTTGCGAGGCCCACTACGGAGCCGCGAAGCCGTGAAGTCGATACATCACCGAACGCGGCAGTGGCAGCGGCGCTCGGAGATGCGGCACAATGCCCGAGCGGCGTGGGGGTCGCACCTCGGTCAAGAAAAGCGCCGACTGTCACCGCGTTCGCGCGCGAGATGCTCTCTTTCGGTGCCCGGAGCCGCCGCGAGATGAACAAGGGCCCTGCTAATCGAGCGCTGATGCGCACTGCGCTCCCCGAACCAGAACGGGGCGGGGTGCCGCCGCCGGGGCTCCTCGTGCCGGGCACGTCATAAATCAAGCCTTCTTCCGAAAACTGCGATTGTCAGCGGCGTCTAGGGCAGCGCGGCGAGGACGTTGAATAGCGCGTGTCGTGCGGCCGCCACCCCGCCCCCTCCGTTCCGCCGGTGCAAACGCCTTCGACTTTTCTCGGACTCCATTAAGACGTTGCCCGCGGTTCAGCCCTTGTGCGCCCCACAGCTCGGGACCGTTGCCAACTGTGCGGAGTGTATCGGATGCCACGGGCCGGTGGTTGCGCCATGCGCGCATCGACAATGCAGAAGCACAATTTTCTCACCGCTTTGGGGCATAGCCGATGCCGAAAATGTCATATGCTTGATTAACCTATCTACGAATTTACTGCTGCGCAGTGGAGGTTTTCGGCGCTTCCTACCTATATATTATTGTACATACCACCTGGCATACAAGTGAGCTCTGCGACCGCCTTGGATTGCGCGATGAACGCGGTTATGTCTGTGCGCATGCATCACTCATTCCTATCCTTCTCCCTTTTCTTTTTTCTTTTCTGCCCGCTTCCTCCTCTCGCAGTGTAGGATAGCAAACCAGGTGTAACATGGTTAGCCTTGTGCCTATTCTTTTTTTTTTCTTTCTCTATCTCACATGGAGTAGAAAGGCCTGATATAGTTATGCTGAAAACAGTCAGATACTAAAAGAGAAGGAAAAGAAAATGAGAGCCTTTCTTAACGAAAAAAAGTATGGGGATTAACTGGCATGCAAACCTATGCGAGAAATCCGGGCGGGATCAACTGCGCACTTTGTAATGTGATTTCTATACCGGCCATATAAAGAGAGTAACGCGAATGTTCCATGTATTGTACCTGCTTCATGGCTACGTTATCAAAACTGTGACAATAATGCACGTTATACTGTTTCTGCTGCTGAAAAGTTTCACAAAGCAGTTTGGTTTTTCTTATGCGCGGGCAGGAAGCACTGCGGAGTTAAGAAAAAAAAATAAAATAATAGTCTTTTGCGGCTTAACCACTGCGATCAGCACTTCCGATCTGCAAATAATGAAGCAAACATTTGAATGAAACGTGTCCAGCTTGTGCAAAGCAGATTCATGTTGCTGTCCTTTTCTTGTGTGTTCAATGTGTCGGTACGAGACATGCCTTAGTGATAGACAAGTCTCGAAACGCATAGTAAAATTTAGCTCTGTTCGCCGAGCGAATGCATGCTTTCTTGGCATTTTTTAACGGTTTGCTGAAAAATGAAACGTTTGACTTTTTGTACAACTGAGTGGCGAGAAATGAAAGTGATGTGAATAAAGCGCCCAGCGATGTTGCTCACACGGTCCGTTTTTTCTTTTTTTCATCTGTGCAGAATCCTCTCGGGAGAACGGCGGCTCCTTCAACGGCCGGCAGCCAGTAAAAAAGAAGCGGAAGTCGCGAACGGCGTTCACCAACCACCAGATCTTCGAGCTGGAGAAAAGGTTCCTCTACCAGAAATACCTGTCACCCGCCGATAGGGACGAGATCGCGCAGTCGCTGGGGCTCACAAACGCCCAAGTGATCACATGGTTCCAGAACCGGCGCGCGAAACTCAAACGGGACATGGAAGAGCTCAAAAAGGACATGGATGCTGCCAAGATCCACACCATTCACAAGACCCTCCTGGATAACATACAAGATCTCAGCAGTTTCAAGAAGGACATCCACAAGGCTGCGAGCGGACCGTGAGCCCAGTGCCGCGGTCTTCTCGGAAAGTCCAAAAAAAGTTCTCACAAGAACTGTCGATACCTTCTATGGGTTCCATGTGCAGAGACAGCCTTTCTACGGGTAACTCGTCGGACAGTGCGTTGGCGACGCCGCCGTCGCCATTGCTTTGCCATCTTGTGGTATGGTCCGCTTCTTCTTCGCGGCGGGCCACAAGGTGCGCACAACACGTACACACGCACACACACACACACACACGCTATAGCCACCACGCGAACCCGCGAACTGTGCGCTTGGTGTGTTCTCTGAATGCCATGTATGCCTCCCCTCTTTCCTTCGCCACCATCTACGCCAGAGGGAGCCACTCTCTCGCGCTCCTCGTATACGTAAGAGACACTGGTCTGCGAAGTGGCCGAGTTCGTGCAGACAAAGTCCTGAGAGTATTTATTTACCATGTAGTAGTTCCCTGTGAAGTACACTTTTCATTACGATTGTGCTGGCCGGCTACGAGCGAGCCTATACCACAACGAGCTGTTATTTTGCAGTTTTAAGTTTGATTACGGATGTAAGAAAAAAAAATGGTCATATTGTTTCCTACGTACCTCATGACCATTTGATGCAGCTTGGCAGCATATTACCTATTAAAAAGCGAAACACTGAATTCTTGGCGCGGAAAAAAGAAACTGAGTTTCTGGATTTGCCTTTATGCTATTTATTTATATGGCTTCAAGAACCAAACGCCGTCAGGCGCGCGAACATTATCGCGCTGGAGTCGGGTATCCCTCGTGTATAATGGTGCGTCGACTGGGGAGCTCAATCTTAGATTACCAAAGGGATGTTCTAGGGACGGGGGTGGGGGTGAGGGGCAATTTATTTATGAATACATTGGTCGAGCCTCCTACTGCTATTGCTCCGGCGAAATTGCACCAACTATCGGCTTGATACTATTTTGTTTCATTTGTTTTCTATGTATCATTGTCCTCCTACATTGGTCGTGCAGTGGCATACATCGCGGTGTATCAGTATTTTAGTGTAGAATACCGAGGAGCATACTCAAGGTTAGCGGTTTGGATGTGCGCATGCAGTTGGAGTGACGCTATATTGTTTAAAAATTTGAGAGGCGAAAGACACAGGGCACACTCCTACCCAGGCCTGAACTAGCTCATTAACACGTTTATAGCGGTGGCGAGCTCATCGAAGAATCACATTTTGTGTATAGTCGATGTTTAGACAGTGACTGAATACGAAACAAAATTTGTAAAACCTCGCGCACATATTCAAGAAAAAAAAATTACATCTGCTTATGATCACTCTTGGTTGGACAAAACAAGGGCTCGTCTAAATCAAATTATTGCCACAGTGAACATGACAATGGCCAGTTCTTGGTTGCCCTTGCTGTATCTCTTGACAGCACTATTTAACGCAATGACTCGTTTTTAAAATATTTAATGAAAAAAGACGAATCCATGACATTTAGATTCTAGGCGCCTTCTGTTGATCGTATAGGTAAACTCGATAAATAGTGCCGTTGGTACATATGCCTAGTAAAGTATTGTGCGTGCAAACGCCTCGGCAGCTCGGTCACCACGACAATCTAGCCGCTGCTTTGTGTGCAGTCCACTCGGTCCTGCACTTCACGACGAAGGAAACGCTCTCGCTACTACAGCGCAGAGCTCGCACACTGCAGGATGCGTGTCATGATTTCAAAGCGAGTGGAATAGAGGTCCGGAGGACCCACCAGTCGGTCAGCGGCGACTTCAATGGCCTGGTCAACGAGGTCTTCTGCGAGGCAGAGGCCTTCGCCCCTGTATATACGTATGCTTATTGAAGCTGCTGTTATGTCCCGTGTACATATTTTACATCCCGCCCAGACATTTCTTGAAAACTCTACGGGCATCTTGCGCGAGCACAGCCGCCGGCAGGCCTCGGCTATGTTGCACTGTATGCGCGAAATATTTGCCCCTCTCTGTGTCGTTTTCTTTTGTCTTATAACTTCCTTGGCTTTGTTTACCTCGGTACACTAGCACAAAGAAACAGAAAGGCAACAACGTGTTTATAGCATGAACGTTTGTACCTTATGCTTTTTTTTTCTGCCGTGGTCTGATTATTTAAACTTTCTTAAAATATTTCTGAGTGCGGTGGATACAAAACCCCGGTTTGTGGCATCCGTTCGAGGTGTCTGCCTGCTTCGTGCTTGCTTTAGCAAGAGTATTGTTCTCGGTGCTTACTACATGCACAGCGCTTATATTTATTTTCCATTGCGCGAATTCGCATTCTTGGCGCAATAATAGCACGAGACAATATTGTCAACGAAAATACACAGCCTTCACAAAAGCCTCTTCAGCATGTAAATGTATGTGCGGTAGCAAATGCCACTCACGCTGGAGAAATTCGCGAGCATGTGAAAACTGTTTCCGCATCAGAGAACGCGTCCAGCGGCTAGTGAAGCTCACTTACGGCCTTCGCGGTGTACGAGGACATCACAGGCCAGCTTTATACGGTGTATATGCTCATTTCACTCCTTTAGCCATGCGGATGCGTATGGGCTTCGTGTTGATGGGATGATTTCTTGTGGTGAAAATAAAACGTGGAACAGCACTGAAAGCGCTAATTAGTGCAGTGCAAGCGTTCCAGAAACAACGACCACAAAATGCACACCTTTGCCTCGTACAACGCAGTTTGAACAGAGGAAAAGGAAGTTGCACGCGGTTACAAAATAGCCACAGTCTGAAAGGTGCGATACACGAACGACGAAGAAATTCTCATGTTTTCCTACCACGCTTTTGTTATCTTTTTTTCGTCACCACCTATTTATTGCGTCTGTCACGCTACAAATGTGTGCACTGCCGGTGTTGCTTTTCTAGACACTTGATTTCATATTGCTCTTCGCAGGCGCACACTTGACACGATCACACGCGAGTAGCGAAGCATTACATTTTAGTTCGAGTGGCAACATTCTCGAACGGCTGTCATAAGAAAACACTCCTGTTGGGTCAATGCCTGACGGGAACGATTTTACGGGGGGGGGGGGGGGAATGCAGCGAACCCACGTGGCTTGCACTTTCTCATTCTTCGGCACGAAAAGCGACAAACGCACAGCGCGAACGACTCCGAAAATTGCTCCCAAAGCGGCCTCGTTCACACAACCAACCAGGTCGCTTCGTCAACCCGAACAACTAGCAGGCATCTTCAAATGTACTTTCCGTTGAATAAGTTCCTTTTCTCTCTCTCTCTCTCTCTCTTGTTTGTTTCTCAGCGAAGGAAACGTTGGCTCACACCAAATAAACCAGGCCTACCGTACAGGTCTTGTAGCGACTGATCCGTATACTTTGGAACGCATTATACACATTGTACATATAGCGAGCAGCCTGTCTTGTTGTGCAGAGTTTACGTCTTTGCTGCGAAAGTATACACTGTGTCGTGTCCTTGCGTGTTGTTACGTGTGAGATCCCAGCCTATGTCACCAAGTCCTTTCTGTCTCTCTGCTTTTTTTGTTTTATTTTTCTTGCCCCTGCAGTGAAGCCGTGCGACAGTGGTGGTAAATGCGTTAATGAACAATCACGGGGCTGCTGGGTTGTGTTGCTGAAAAAAAGAAAGGAAGGAACATTGCCATTTATTTTCTACTCCACACTAGCTGAGCGACAATGCACAGGCATCTGCCAGCAGTGCGAAATTGACAACGGGAAATGCGCACGGACCACTTGCATCCAGGCTTTATTTACTTTGTTCTCGTTAGCTGGTGAACATGCATTACAAGAACACCGGTTCACCCAAGCGACGTTTATCTTCTCTCGGCTCACATCTGTGCTTCAGCCAAAGCACGAAACAACTTAGTCTACTTCGCGTTGAACTTACAAAACCACTGTTGTTCGGGCTTCTTTTATATATTGTAAGTAGTTCCTATTTAAGTACACGACAAAATCTAAATGTTTATTATTACTTGCATATTCAATGTTTTGTTAATGCTGTGAAATATTGGTATCTGTACGCATCACTGAACAATCCTGTGATAATTCTTATTGTTTCGAGAGACGTTGTAGCATTCATGCCTGAATGAACAATGCGTATAACAATAAAATCTGAATTTATCCACCGTCTTTGAGTTCTTCGCCATCAGGAGTCTCGCCAGATCTATGCGGAGTCATCACTTTTAGTGATTGATGCCGGCGGCTTGAGACTCCATCCTACAACGTAGTTCTGCGGAAGATGACCGGACCAAAGCAGCACTAAATGTGAAGCACTGCTGTAAACGTTATTCTTTTTCACAAATTTTCGAACCACTGAACATTTATATTGTTCTGTAGGAACAAGGAATGTCCCATTCAAGTCTTTTCTTCAAGAAAACTGAAAAACAAATAGCAGTTAGGCAACAAATATTGCTAATACCTAAGGGTGTGCGAATAATTAATATTGAGACAGAATAGAATCCAATAGTGCCAAAACGAATCGAATCGAATATCAAATACTTTTTTGAATAGATTTCAAATAATCAGCAGCCGTTTTCATAAATAATATAAAACGGTGTTCACATCCTAGTACATTCACAACGTTAGCAAGCTTCTGTCATTCAATTGTAAACTATGTAGGGTTGTTTATCAAAAAGCATTAATCGTTATGAACAAATAAGCAACTTGTTCGCATGCTCACGGGCGCGATCGGAGATCGTTGTTCGCAATGCGCGTTCAGTTCCGCCTCACGCGATTGGTCTAGGCCGCGCCAGTGCCGTCAACCGCGCGGCGCAACCACGTTTTCGGCGACTTCAAAATGCCGACACGTCCCTGTCAATCATTGTGAAACTGAGCACGTCGTCTGCTATAGGAGCAGAACGCGACGAGAGGTGTTTCGTTGGAGCGATCACGCGCTCGCTACGAGGCCGGCTTCGCATGGCAAGTCTGGTGAATTGGGTTGGATCCAAACGGTGGCTGAGGCTACGGAATGCCACGTTCCGATTCAATCCCCAGTCTAATTCGAGAAAATGGCACTCGCTGTGGGAACTTCGGTTGGTGCATTGGCGTTGCTCGAGGAGGAAGCAGAGCTGCTGGAGGTGCCAAATCCATTTGAAGAGATGGCAGAAAGCGAATTCCGGCGTCGCTTTCGTTTCTCGAAACGAACAGTGCGCTGAACAGCTTCCTCTGACCCGCCGAGACCCGGGGGCCCAGTCGGACATTGCGGTGCAACGATATATTGTTGTTGCCTCTTGAAAGGCGCGCCACTGTTCCCGTTGCTTTCCTTTTTCTTTTTTCTGTGCGTGAAACCCCCTAGCGAGCATGCAGAAAAACTAATAGTAATAAATGAGTAGTCGTACGAATTAATATTTAGAACGTGTTTAAGCTTGAGAAGAAAAAGTACATTTTTTCATTTAAGTATTTTCTTCATTGGTAGGCGAGAAACATTTCTTTTTGTGGTATATTGCACACAAGCATGGAGACGACAAATGAGGCACGTAAAGTTCCTGGGAGTCCACCACTTGCCGACCTGGCTCCTCTCTCCCTCCCGTTCTCACAAATCTTGCGGACCGCCCACTTTGTGACGTTGCAGTGACTGAACGCGCGTTCTGTTTCGAACAAAGATCTCCGATCGTGCCCCAGAACTCTGCGGTGAGTGCAAATTATAGCGGTTAAGCCGCCAAGACCCTCGGCTGCTTGGGCAACGTATACAGCGTGCATCACTACGTAACTTCTCATGTACCTCTATGATGGCCGCCGGAAGGAAAGTTATCAAACTTTCTGCTCCAACCTTATGCTTGATTGCCTTCAGTTGACGGTTTCAAACAATCGAAAATTATTTTTTGAACATCTACTAGTACTTACAAATACTGACTACTAGATACGTTGACCAACCCGAATTCGAATTCGACAATATTCAGTTCGTTATTCGAAAGTTCCAAATATTCACCCACCCCTAGACAGTGAATCCGCTATGTGGTTCCTATATACTGCTTCTGTGCACTTGGAATAAAAGTGTACCGGTAAATCTCTGCGACTACCACTCACACAAGCACAGCTCGTAGACGTTGATGAGCTTCAAGATAATATCCCGCAGCTTAAAGGAACACTTAAGAGAAACACTAAATCAGTTTAAACTTACCTTAGAACACTATTTTTGTTAATTTAGCGATAATAGGTTGATTATTAGAGCAGAAAATAAAGGTCAAAGCTCCACTGTCCTTTTTTCTTCTTAATTTCGCGTCTAAACCCCAGCGTCGTTGTGGCAGTGTGCCGTCACAGATTTCGAGGTATTTTTTCGCATTTGGGCGTCGTTAGCTCAGTAAATGTTCGCGAAGCTTGACGAATTCAATCTTTACGAAATTTAAAATACAATATTGGCCAATTTTTAGCGACAAATAATTAATTAGGTCCTAGCAGACGCCGCCAAAGCGACATCATAGCGAGCTGGTGCGAGCACTTTAAGCCGGCTTAGCCATCCGTCTTTGATGAGAAGGGGTTTAGCATTCTTATCATGCTCATTGTAAGAATGATTCCTTTTTATTGTAGAATGGCAATTTACTAATATCGATGAGAACAACTTTCTCCGTCCCTTTAACAGAGAATATATATATATATATATATATATATATATATATATATATATATATATATATATATATATATATATATATATATATATATATATATATATATATATATATATATATATATATATATATATATATATATATATATGACTCGTGGTTGTGTATTTACACTTTCGATTACCCTCTACTTGGTGCCAAAAGCGGGAGGTCGGACATCTTGTGTAATGCAACCAAATAGTGTGGAAAAGCCTAACTCCAGTATTTCGCATATCTACTATGGCTGCGCGCAAACGTTGTGCGATAGATAGCTCAGTGCATGGATAGCACGTGCGGCTCCAAACTGCGCACTGCAGCAGGGGCGTGAATTCAGTAGCTGAGGGTTAGGGTCGTACCCAGAAATTATTTTCGGGAGGGGTTTTTAGGGACAGTTACGTATTAAAAAAAATACGCTCACCTATTATCGCGTGGGGATCAAGCACGTCACTGACATAAGATAATATAAACATATGATACACATAATGACATGCACATATAGGGTGCATATTCTTTTAGCAAGTAGTGGCTGTTTCTGGGGCAAAAACACAAATGGACGCTTGGCCACCTCCAAACTTATTCAAAAATTTCAGTTCAGTTAATTAGCAAGAATATACTGCATGCCGTTACGATAAATACTAAATGTATCAATTTTATTTTTACCACAATGTCGATATAATAGTTTATAAGAGGTATTGACCTCAAGGGTCACCACTGTAAGGACCGGCGCTGCTATCACTATGATGTAGAAGATGATATCACGTGAGTCATGTTCGCGCCTTTGCCGCAGCCGCCGCAGCTCGCTGGCTGGGCGATGGAAGCCTTGATTGTAGGGTTGTATATAATGTGTTTCAATCCCATGACAAGCAATTGAGTTGCCCACACTTACAGCGTGGTTTACTGCTTGGTGCCGCAGTATCGAACGTATTCGACCAAGCCCGGTGCGAGTTTTCGCGCGTTCCCAAAGACGATGTGGCAGCAGGACGCTTAGCTGATGAAGTAACTGAAAACGAAATAATGTAGTGATCGTAAAAATCGAGCAAGCGATACACACAGGGCTTGGAGTGTGCTCGCTTGATGTGACCTCAGTCGAAATACCTTGCACAAAGATGCATACGGCTTGCATGCGCTCACACGGCAGATGCGCGTATTCAGGAGAAAAAAAATTAAGCGCCTGATGTTCCATGTATTATTACAGGACGCCGGTAAATCATCGTCCCGAGATAATTCTGGCGGAAGTTGAGAACCGCACTCTCGGCGACGAATGTTGTTAACAGTCTCGTTATTGCGAGAAAAGTGCTCTCAATAACGACCTTTATGAAAGATCATGCGAACTGAATAACCAATATGAAATAATCAGGTTGCTCGCTCGCTAAAACATTTGCTGCCCTACACACCAGGCTGGGATGTATGCGCTAGGTTGTTGTGCAGCCAATACGCCACACACACGACGCTTAAAACTTGCTAACACTGGGAAATAAACGTGACTGAACAGCTGAAGATGCCAAACACTTCGTAGCCGGTATCACGTGATGTCGCTTTCAACGTCACGGTGAGATTCCAGCAGATGGCGCCAAGGTATGCCTTCGAGGCAAACAAAACCTTTCTCGCGGTAGCAGACTGAGCAAGGTCTTCGTCGTACGAGGAGACCTTCCATCGTTCAGTGCACTTTCCATTGACACAAGGACGTTGTCAACGTCTCCCACAGAAGCAGTCGTAACTCGTACTAAGGGAAGAGCGTCGTTTTACCGCTCATAGTCCGAGAAGTTCATGGCTTGAACTTGCCGATGCACTGTACGATGCACCGTAGGGTTGCCACAGTCCCTAATTTAGCGCGACAGCCTCGACTTTTGAGTAGAAGTCTCTAGTCCAGCCTTGACCCAATCGGTACGGCCAAATCTACCGACTGGTGCTTTTTTTTTCTGCTTGATAACAATAAATAGGCCAGATCTCCTTTTTATAATGCAATAATGCGTGACAGCTCGTTTGCATATTCTTTTTTTTTATTTGCGTTGCATTCAGTGGGGCGTAGCCAAACATCTTTAGGGAAGGGGGTGCATGCACTTGACTAGGGACGGGGAGAGGGAGGGAAGGGGGAGGGAGGCTGGGCAGGCCGCATGCTAGCACAAAAAATTTGGTTGAGGGAGGGGTGGAGGGGGGAGGGCACGTGCCTGGTGTGCCACCCCCTGGCTACGCAATTGGTTGCATTGTCTTAAACATAAAGGCGGTTTCGCTTTTGTTGCGGTTCTAGTTTTGTTGTGTTGTAGACCATGACCGTTCATAGCACCTCTATATGTGTACATTGGAATCCGTGTTAACCAAGCAAGTACTATGCCTTTCTTGGTGTAAATCGCGAAGCGGTAGGAGTAAACACTCTTGTCCCGGCCTTTCTGCACGTGTGACTGGCGCCTTCTGGCACTGACACGCAGAGTTGGTCGCACGTCGCCAACCAATCGCGGAAAAACGCCACAAAATTTGCTGAAATGCGCTGTATTAGGGCAACGCAGCGACCACTTAATTTCTGGAGAACGTCAAATAACGCTTTCTTTTTTTTTACTTAAAGCGCTGACTGGCAACAAAATTGAAATGTCTGTGGCTAACGTATACCGTGCCATGGATCATGCAGGGTGCGCTTGTACAGAGGCAAACATAGAATTTATTACAGTGCAGAGACAGCAGCAGGTATAGTCGGTGTCATCCTTGTGTAGAGCGCTGGAACGGCGGCTGCTGAGGCGCTCAGGAGCCAGCCAGCGACGTCTAACGGTAGTTGATGAGGCCAAACGTGCCCAGCGGCTACCGTTAGACGTCGCTGGCTGCCTCAGGAGCGCCCCGGAGGCCGCCGTTCCCGCGCTCTACACAAGGATGACACCGACTCTACAGGCCCTGAGATGCAGACAGTTATTAAAATAGGGCGGGCAACCTATTATGAATGCGTCACGAGCACGGAACAAAATACCTTCCCAACGTATCTATGCCGTATACTCAAATGTAACCACTGGTAGCCATCAGATGACTTGAGGGTCGATTCACACTAAGAAAATTCCGATAGCCCTTCAGGCTACGAGTTCGCTCGATGTCGCGGTGAATATAGTGTACTAAAATATTCCGCGCACTTTAATACTCCGCACACTTTCCCCGAGCTGATGACACACGTGAGAGGGCGCCACTCAATCTTCTCCGGGATAATAGATGAGACTTTCAGGTCAATGACGCTCTGACTGCTTACGTTCAAGGAAGGTGACGCTCGCGCAGACAAAGGATTGCTTGCTGGCATTTCCAAAAACTTAACGCAATTCTGTGCGTGCACATGGCATTCGCACAATGTGCGAGTTTCTTTCCTTTTCCAAACTCACAAAGTCAAAAGAAACGACTTGTACAAGCGGGTCACCTTGTGTTATACAGTGTCATTGTGCGCTATATGCCACGTTTTTCTCCCTTCGTTTCAGGCACTAAATGAGAACAGAATTCCCGGCTGCTACGGTACTATTGACTCGGGGAAGTACACTCCCAGTGGCCGCGTTTCTGTCGACACCTTCGAGGCTGTACACATGTCGTGCAGTAATTAGCAATCTTTGCGTTTGATACATGGAAACACACCTGGGAGGACAGGAACGTTAGAGCCAGCAGTGCAACGCAAAACATCCCCGAACGCCGCGAGCTGGCTGCCAGTCGCGCGCCCTGTTCAAATATAGCGGACGTCGGACCATTAGCATGAGCCCCCGTGCAGGTAGAGAGGCCGCTGCGCGGCGTTATTCATTCATATGACACCCGTCTCGACCAGCTAAGCGCCTCCATAATACAGTTTCTCATTTCTGCACTCGCCGTGAGGCACGATGTGAACCGTTTCATTAATCAAAGGGCTCAGCCAACTTTTAGCGGCTCGTCCTGCAGCTGCGATACCGGAGTCCTTTGACAAATCCAAGGCGCTCCACACCGGTGCCTGATCATTTGGGCATCGATCTGCGCTCGGAGCCATTACCATCGATCAGGGCTGGAGGGTCGTCTTTCCGCCGTGACAAGTAAGTACCCGATATCCATCACGGAAGCGTCGCGGTGGACGATTACGGCGCCTCCCAGCGCCTGGTGGCGAACGGGGGGCGCACTTCCTTTCGCCGGCGGTGGAGTTAATTTCCACCGCGCGCCCCCGGGCATAAATGATGACGGCGATGTCGAGCCTTTTCGTTTGAACGTGGCTCACTCGTGGAACTACAATTTGTTAAGAGTCCCCATATTGTTAAAGAAGGACGAGCATGCGGAATAGAGGACGAGGCTCAACGTACGATTATAAATTTTATCGTGCGATTCTCTTGTGGTTCGTCTGGGGATAGCTGGCGCTGCAGAATGGACGGAAATTTTACTGGTGATAGGCAACTAAGTGCAGTTATCATTAGATCGTGGGAAGAGCAAATGCAGCTCAAAACAGACAATAAAATAGCAAATCAATATCTATGCAACCACGGCATGCTGCATTTCTTGTCAAACCTAGGTATACGCAGCATGTCGACGGTCATGTAGAGTGTGAATGAGGCTTATATTTTTAGTGGCACGAGCATCGAGTGACACTCTTGTTTTTGGCGCAGCGATTCCGATTCACCTCCAGAGACGACCGGGGACGAAATTAAAAAAAAAAAAGAAAACAAAATACAAAAAATAGTACAGTACAAAATTCGTGGGTTTCATTTACAAATATGATATCAGCGCATAAGGTTAGTTACAAGTTGAATTGCTGAAGTGTAAGGAATAATTAGAATTAATTTTAACTCACTGATTACCGCACACCAAAGCACAGAATTGTAGACTTTAGAGACCCACCACGTTGGCACAAGTTTGGCGAAATTCTTGGAAACCCGGAAGTAGAAAGCGGAAGTAATGACGTCGCTAATGGCGTCACACACAAGAAGGTGGCATGATAGTTAACTGGCTAATTAATGAAAAACAGTTGCTTCCGGGTTCGGTTCGTACGTTGCGTTCCCTTAAAGTTAACCTAAAGCCCACGAACGCGGATGTGCGAGTGCCACTAAGAGACACTGCAGTCAAATATTAGGGTCGCCTCCGTTTTTTATTTTCTTATTTTTTTTACTGTGGCTACACTCAATTTTTATATTGAGCAATATATTGTTGTCAACCTTTTTATGGGGTCATCCGATGAAACCAGTCAAAATCCATCACTTTCATGGTCTTATTCTCGATCGGCGCTTAGGCTGGACCAACATCTGGACGCTCTGGAAAGAAAAGTTACGAGTTGTCCGGATTCTGCAGTGTGGCTCCAGCTTGATGACGAAGCTCCACGGATAAAACGTTGAAGTTTCATGTCGGTTTATTAATGTCAGTCTTGGGATATTGACTGCCAGTACACCATGGCGTGTAACGTTGAAGCGACAACAAGCGGCACCTTTTGATCGCAAGGAGTCTTCTAGTTTGTCTTGGGGTCATAGGCGCCTATTATGGGGAGGCTTCGGGACCCGAGCTCCCTCTGAAGTTTTCCGGGGGGTGGGGAGGGCTTTGCCCTCCTCCCGGTGATGCCGAAGCCTACCTCCCCCTCCTCCCCACCACCTAAAGTGTCATTAACAGAGTTTTGTCACCCATATCATTTGAGGTTTCTTTTGAGTTGGCTCTACCTTTTCACTTAAAATTTTATTGTGGCTAAATGCTTACTCATCATTGTTGGCGTGGACGTGCACGGCTCTTAATTCATACTTTCGCTTTCTTTCTGCAGATTATGACAAAGGAGGACAAGCACATTATAAGCACCAGCGGCAGCTACCTCATCCGTATGTTTTCAGTTAACACTTTTTTTTTTGCTTCTAGTGTCAACACCATGCACAAACACAACATATTTAAATGTATACACAGGACAAAGTTTATTATATTTTCAAATACAAGGAGGAAGCCAACTTACAATTACGTCTAATGGTATGGATAGCCTATGTCTGGAGAATGAATATGTTGTTGTATGTTCAACTCGCTTCAAATTGCTTTGCGTGATTTGTTGACACTGAAAAAAAAAATCTGCAGACCTCAGTGACCCTTTCGGCCGAGTATATTATCAACGGTTGTGAAATGCATGTGAATTATGTTTAGCTCAGTAGTGCTTCTCTTTCCAGTAGGCAGTGCTAACGACTGATAAAAACAAGTCTTCTAATAGTTTACAACATTTATTAGGGACAGAAACATCGTCACTTGCAGAGGACATAAATATATGTTTCACTCAGTAACCGAAATGAGTACAAGCCGGATTCACTCGAAATCAGAATCAATAGCAGCCATGCGCAGCAGCGCTTATACTATACTCGGACTCAACGAAAAAAAAAAAGAAAGAAAAGAGAAAGAGAAAGAAAAAGAGAAGAAGAGGAAGAAGTAGAGAGAGAGAGAGAGAGAGCGGCTGCAGTTTCGCCGGAAAGGCGAAGCAGCATTAGTCGCAGCAAAGTTAGATAGTTACTCGATGGAAGATTGCACCACTGAGAGACGCCAGATTCTTGGTGGCACGAGGAGACTCAGGCTGTGAAATTACTACGAAGTACTATGAAGTCTTTTTGATGCTCATATAAGGACGTCACTTCTGGGAACAATCCTTCGAGGTCACATGAATGTTCTTCAAGTGCAACTGTAATTAAAGGTAATCTATAGATATATATGCGTCGGGTTCGGAAAGCTGGTCGGGCCCCAGCCTCCCGCCTAAATAATTAAGTTTCCGCTTAGCGTGCAAACTATGCCTGCATACATATATTTTTTTATTTATATGATATAAGGAGATGTTGGCGCACAGTTTAAGGCGCCGGCTACTCCTCATCTCTTGAGTGGTTCCGTTATACATCGTACAGGGTTCAAGGTTACATATCAAATAGTCTTTTCACACAAGCATCAGGACTTATCACGCAACGTTTCCACAGGAAGACTATGACGTAAGGAATACATGGTACATACAATATACAATGTAAACGTCTCCACACTTATGTAAATGAAAGTCTCAAAAGTACAAAAGATATTGTCGCCTAATAACACATTGTCTAGTTAGCGGGTGGTACATACATCGTGCAAATGCATTATCACATACAGTCACAACAGAACAGTCAACATAACATGATTCACAAACAGATGGATATATACAGTGACAATGAAATGAAGGCAAGAATGAAAGCGCTAATAACGTCCAGCAATGCCGCTGTCTTCAAGAAAAGTCTTTAGTGCTTTTAAAGCACTCTTCTGTAAGGCCGTTGTTGGCCAAGGGCCCAAAAGTTTCCTTAAATTGAAAGGTCTGCGGTCTAATTTAATTAGCGCTGATTTAAGTCGGCTTCTTGGTGTGTCGTGATGTGGGCAATCTAGAAGGAGGTGATATATATCTTCGTCTACAAATCCACAATCACATACGGGGGTTTCCTCACGGCCAATTCTGTGTAAGAAATGCTTTGTGTAGGCAGTGCCTAGCCTTAATCGATGAATAAGGGTTTCCATAGTTCTATCTAATGACAATGAGAATTTGAATTCAATAAATGGATCAATATGATATAAGTCCGAGCTCTTAGAATTCTGGTCAAACCAAGTGTTTCTAGACATTTTGAGAGACGTTGTCCTTATAATGCAGCGTAATTCATCCTTTGATATTGGGAGCGGAGCCGTATCATCTTTGAGGTGCGCTTGTCGTGCTGCTTCATCGGCTGCTGTGTTGCCAGGAATGTCGCAATGCCCTGGTACCCACTGGAATGCTATTGAATGTTTCGCTTCGCTTGCCTTTGTGACGTTTTTAAGTGTTTCATATATTATACTGTCACTGAATGTTTTCCCCTTTGTGTTGCTGAGTGATGTTACAGCCGCCTGTGAATCGCTTAATATTACCCATTTGTGCGCATCTCTTACTGACAATATAAATTTTATCGCACATAGGATTGCGAACAGTTCAGCCGTTGTGGACGAAGTCGCACGAGATAACTTAAATGATTCTTGTTTGTTGAGGTGCGGTATAATGAATGATGAAGTTGAAGAGGTTGCTGTACTGGAGCCATCTGTATAGACGTGTGTGTATCCTGAATACCGCATATATATCTGGTACAGCGCTAGTTGTTGAGCAGCTCGAATGAACATGTCTCTTTTGCTGAATATCCCATCTACTGACAATTCGATTTTTGGAACTGTAAGCAGCCATGGAGGATATTCGATGTCTGAGTTCCAAAATTCATTTCTTGGCAATATGTGAAGATTTTCTTGAATTTCTACATGAACATAACTTCTATCTCGTTTCATTATGTCTAGAGCAAATGGGTGGTTTTTATGCTGGGTTTGAAGACGGAAATAATGCCGGTATGTTTCTGTAGTTCGCATAACTGGAAATGGTGATTGGCGAGCCTCAGCTATTACAAGAGAACTAGAAGTCGCTCGTGGAACACCTAGGCATAAGCGTAGTCCTCTAGATAAAAGTCTTTGAAGTCGCTCTTCTGACGTGTGGGAAAGTCCGTGTAGGATGGGCGCGGAATACGCAACTTTTTGTCGTATTAATGCATTGTGAACAGTCAGCATGGACGATACTGATCCGCCCCATGATGTGCCTGCAAGTATGCGAAGTACAGTCACTATGGCATTGACCTCGTTTTCGAGTTTTTTTATGTGGGGTGCCCAGGATAGCTGCCTATCAAGTATTATGCCTAGAAATCGATGCTGTGTGACAATCATTAGAGGGTGTCCTTCCATATTAAGAGTGAAATTTTTTAACTGCCTTCGAGTGAAGGGCAATACAGCTGTCTTTGCGTGTGATATTACCATTCCTCTCTCTCTCAAAAATTTGTTGATTATATTTATGCCGTCTTGCAATGCCATTTGAAGTAGTTGAGCATTAGACCCAGATGTCCAAATACACACATCATCTGCATACAGTTAAAACTTTAACTGTGATGGCAGCCTTCTTGTTAAATCAGCCATGACGCAGTTAAAAAGGAAGGGGCTGAGTACGCTTCCCTGTGGTACTCCCTGTTTGACAACATGTTCAGCACTCTTCCCTTCACCGGTCTGAACAAATATTTTGCGACCTGATAGAAATTCAGACATCCATCGCAAGGACCTGCCAGACAGACCAAGTTCCAACATGTTTAGCAAAACATGAACGTGACTAACAGTGTCAAATGCCCTCTTGATGTCTAGGAATACTGCTATAGTCATGTTCCCACGTGCACGCTCGTGCTCCACACAGGTTACTATATCTAATATTGCATCCATTGTGCATCTATGTTTTCTAAAACCTACTAAGTAGTTGGACAGCACATTCGTTTCATTACACCACCATTGAAGTCGCGCGTCAATCATTTTCTCCATTACTTTGCATAAACAACTTGTCAAACTAACAGGGCGGAAGGATTCAAGGCACAAGGGCGTCTTACCAGGTTTTAAAATTGGTTTGATTCGAGCGACTTTCCAAGAGTCAGGTACAGTTTCCTCTATCCATAAGTTATTATAGATGTCTAAGAGAGCATTTGTACCTGTCGGTCCGAGGTTTCTTAGCATATTGTACGTAATGCTGTCCGGCCCAGCAGCCGACTTTTGGCGACATGATGCAATTGCACATTGAAGCTCGCTTAATGTGAAAGTATGATCTAATTGAGGATGTTGGGCCCAGTAGCAAGCAGTAATTTTTCGCTTAGCCAACACTACTGAAACATCAAATTCTGCACATTGCGATGAAAAAGCAGGTCTGGAAATAAGCTCACAAAATTCATCTGCAACTATTATTTCACACGTGTCCCGAGCTACAGCGAGAACACGAAATGGGAAGCTCTGTGTTACAGGTCCGTCTCTTGAATGCAAAGTATTGGGAAGTTGTATTGCACAAGCAGTTTACGAAAGTCAGCACACTTCCTTCGAAGACTGTTGGCATTCCACTGAAATATGGAGACATTTTTGTAACGGTTATTCATGCTCTGCCTGCCGCAGTTTCGGCCCGGATTGTTGACACAATAGTGCTTCTAGAGGCAACAAGGCTTTCACTTCTGGTAGGTTGTTTGCTTCCGGCAGAGCAGACAGGATTGCCTTAAGAGCTGCGAAAAGCATTGGCAAAATCAGTTGTGTCACCGATGCTGTGGTATGTTCGCTATTAGCTGGTGTTACTTCCGCAGTAGATGAGTAAGGTCGCTGAGAGAAATGTGTGCGAGTACTGGAGCTTTCTTGTGTATTACTTTCTGCCTGTTGTCGTCGGGGTTTCCGTAGCACTGATGCATAAGACCGGGCACTTGACTGTGATCCTCTTGATTGGTCTCTTGTTTGCACTGTTGGTTGTTCTCTAGAGGAGGAATAGCTTGTTGATGCTCTTGGCTGTGGTGGTTCCGGTGCCCGCTGAGGTGGGTGATCTGGCACTGGATGAACAATCTCAACGTTTGGGGCGGGTTCATTGAGTCGCGGTTGTCTCCCATGGATTAATTCATGTCGACGCATTTGTGCCGCTGCTTTTTTCTGAGGGCAGCCTGAGAAGGAGGCGGCATGGTTCCCCGCACAGTTTGCACATTTAGGTTGAAGAAGTGACTTGCACTCCTTGTGGTCATGATCTTCTGAGCAGATTTTGCATCGACGTGTGCTGCGGCAGGTTTTCGCCATGTGCCCAAATCTCTGGCTGTTATAGCAGCGAAGTGAAGTGCTGGTCCTAGGTATTCCTCGACAGGGTGACTGGCGAAACCCAAGTAAATTCTTGCTGGAATAGGGCGATCATCTCTGAAAGTCAGAATTACCGTGTGAAGTGGACGTGACTGTACTGCTCCATCTTCTTGGCAGGAATATCTTATCTGTCTGCGTGCCGATATAACTCCTGCGTCATTCAAGAAGTCTAGGAGTTGTTCGTCTGTATACGGCAGAGGCACATGTTTTACTTTCCGAACGTTTCGCGTGTATGACTCGGCGATGAAGGGCTTGACTTCCAGGCCGCCTACACTTGAGAGCATCAAAAGGCGTTTCGCCGACGCTAAGGAAGCAACGCTGACACTGAAGCTTCCGTCTCTGTTCGTCCTGAAAGACTGTACTTTTTCTTCGGCAGCGTAAACTATTTCGGCCGACACAGTTTGGGTTTACTTGCCAAAAAGTAGTACCTTCACTTGTTGGGCGAAAGACAACCGGAATGCCTTCGGCTCGCCTTTTCTTGTACGTGACCAAAGTAAATGGCGCATCTTCACCCATCTCTTCTTCATCACTTAGCTCATAATTTGATGTTGTGTCATCGTACTTGCTGTCTTCTAGGCGAGGCTTCTTGCTCTCGGCTTCACCGTCAGCCATTATTCCTGAATTCACTGAAGTTGATTCCGAGCTGTGGAGAACCAAACGTGCCGGCTTTATGAAGCTTTGTGACGCTTGCAAGGCCCCAGGCTTTTCATTACGGCCCATAGCATCATTCATATGGCTTGTTACGTTTGGACGAGCATAAGGCTCGTGACGATGTTCTCGGCTTCCGACCACCGTAGCGGCAGGGTAATAGCCAGGTCCTCAAAAAAGAAATGTCGTACCTGTAAGGCGCCTGGCTCGTTGAATCTTCGCCCGACGTCTTGTTAATCAATCGTCGTCAATGGTAACCGTAAATGTCCAAAAACCAGAAAACTCAGAGCACCGCACAAAAACAGCGACCGAAGAGATACTGATCACCGAAGAAGCTAGAACCTCCAGTAATTGTGCTTTGGTAGATGGACACGTTAGGGCACGTTTATTTTTTTCTCGAATATTTGCTTAAAATCCGTGCCACAAGCATTTGGAAGTGTTCCCAATCTGGAATAAATGTAATTTACATTCACAACTGGTCAGGTACGAGTCAATCATTCCCGTTTTTTAACACAATGATATACCACCGCCATCATAGATATATCCAGAATTTAATGTTTTACTGCGCTAAGACGGGCAGGTGCCATAGTACGAGACTTACAGAGCAAAGCTATCATTGCCCAGCTAAAGATTCGGGACACTTCGCCTTTCACTGCAGAGATTGCGGCTGCTCTCCTGCATTAAAAAAAAAAAGAAAAAGAATTAGTGCGCGGGGATCATAACAGACAAACTAGTGAAATTTTGGAAGCAATAAAAATCGACGAGTGCAAGGACATGTATATCAGCTGCCCGATAAGTATCATTTTCAGAAAAAGTGCATCATTAGCTGGACACTTGATCCTATCTTGAGCGCCCACGGTGACGGTCATCTTCATCTTTTTGTTTAATATTTGTTCTTGTATTCCTTGCCATGCAGCTCTCACAGCGCGTGCGCTTACCAAAGCGCTCACTAAAGAAGTGCATCTTTGAGCAATCAACCAATAGTTGCAGTTAAACACCTGAGTATATGTCCTTATACTTCATGTTTGGGTGAACGTCTTTCTTCCAAGTGTGTTGCTTCACCGAAAATCTGTACAAGTGAAATGAAGTATCTGGGGGCGTACTGCTTCCAACCTCTCCAGTTGTACCTCATATAAGCCTATACCTACTAAGTTGTCAACCCTGTTTTGTATGGTCAGCTCTGACGTATACAGGGCGCCCCACCTAACTTCAGCCAGAGTTTCAAATATGCGAATGCCACGTAGCTGGACAGAACCAAGGTAGTGTTGTTTGTCGTCGCTTGGAGATACTAAATTATTTTTTCATTTCGCCTGATTAGATAATCAGTCTTAATTAATTAACCAACTTCTCATATTATAATTAGATGGAAAGTGTCAATGAGAAAATTGTAGAGCGACATGAAAAACTCCCGATTCAGCTTTCTGTTGCTCAAGAAGTGCTACATAAGTGTTTTTCCGAGCGTAAAAGAAGCCCGCGAATACACGAGAAGTGCCTGGAATGGCCAGTCACGCGACAATTTTGCGTGCATTTGCGGGCTCCTTTCACGCTCCGAAACACGCTTTTTTAAAACTATTTTTAAACTATTTTAAACTATTTTTAAGCTTTTGCTGAAGTTAGCTGGGATACCCTATATATTTTCAGTTTCTAATACAATATTGCGTGAACATTTAGTTCAGCAGAGCAGGAAGAAATTTTAAAGAAATTTAAGATAATATCTACAATATAGACCAGCTGTATACGATACCAGTAGCACATGTAGCGTAGCCAAGTGGGCATGACCATTATCAAGCTCCGTGTCTCTAATTCTCTCTCTTTCAAGCTTTCGTTTCCTTTTTTTCTTCCTTGGTCAAAGCACAGCATCACACGGGATATAAGCAAGGACAATGGTGTCCATCGTTTTGTTGCGCAGTATGTAGTGCAATTGCAGTGGAATCCCACTTACTACGGTGTTATGCGCACCTCGTATTTTACAGACCTTCAGTATACGCGACACAGCCAAAGTCGATCGTTGTTGTTCCGAGTGGTATCATAGTAAGGAGAACGCGCAGCATAGCAGATATGTAAGAAGTGTAGCAACACTGCGAAAAAAAAAATGGGGGAAAAAGCACACACACGAATACACAGACACGCAATCTTACGTCATTATTTCAACTTTGTATCTTTCGAGACTAGGTCACCGCTCTGCAAACGCGAGAAGTCTGTCTTCGTTTCTTTTTTTCTTTCAAATGTCGACGTGTGCATACCTTTGTAAGCGTTGTTTGCATTACGCGCGCACACAAGTGAATAAGCTTGAAGGTGCACAGCAAACTTGTAAACGTGCAAACTCCTGTTTGCGTAGTAACGGCCGTCGCGAAAAAAAGCGCAGCTGGTCTGGTTACATTTACAGACAGCTTGCTTGAGATCCATATAATTTGCAGTAGCTTTCCTCTTGTGTCTACCCAGCGCAGTCAAAAGAGTAGGTGACAGTTCCTCTTACGCCTTGGTTGAAGGCTACGCAGCGAAAATGCTCGTGTATTTATTGAGACGTGACCGAGTTGAATCAGCGGATCTACTTCCGTCTGCGCTAAATTGTGAATAAATGATGAGGATGCGTAAAATATAACGTAAATTTTCGAGGAAAAGGGTAAACTCATACCTTCAGGTATTCTTTGCAGGCTAATTTTTCCCCTTCTTAGATACCTATACTGTACCTTTGGCATCATGCGGCTACCTTTTGTTTCTGTCTGTTCGTCTTCCGGGAAAGGGAAAAAACAATACAGTCAGCGCAGAGAAGAACAAGAAAGTTTAACGAAAAAAACAAAGCAACTCGGTCCTTTGTTGAACATGGAAAGAAGCCGGGGCAACAGTCATTGAAGAGGATGACGTCGGACACCGAAAGGCTTACTCACATCAACGGAGTGTAGGTATCCCTAAAGAAAGTCGGCTACACGAAAGATTTACGCGCTCCCGAAGAAAGCAGCTGTCACTTAAATAGGGATTAAATAGGTGCGAGAACACCAGCAGGAATTAATTTGTTGCAGAAATTAAATCTTTAGCATTACACACAATAGCCAGCAATCTTCTGGAATACGTTTGCCATGGCAAATCAATTTCGAACAATCAAATTATACGTGATCGCATTTTCATGGACTCATGTGACAGCAATGTTCTCTAGCAATCTTTCTTTAGTTTCTTGCCATTCCACTTGCAATAACTAGCACGCCAAACCTGCAGCTGTAGGCCAATCTCTCTGTCCAACCGGTAGGCCAAGCTTTATGTCACAGCTATTGCAACCTTTCTACTTATCACAAAAACTTTCTCTCGCTCTCTGCTGCACTGTAGCCGACGATGATCAAGACGAGAAGAATGAAGGGGAAACTCAAGAAGGAAGTGCACACTTGCGTCAGTGCATTCATGCACTCACGCATTCATGCTACAAGGCCCGAAACATTCCACAACTGTTCGTAACGTCACGGCGCGGACGTTCTCGATCCGACACTACCGTGTGCTCGGTTTCTCAATGCTGTAGGCTAGTAAGGTTCATTGTCTGCACTCGTGACGTTCTTTGGGCTCCTACGCTCTTCTTGAGTTTGCGTGAATTAGTGTGCGTGCGTGCATGCGTGTACGTGTGCGTGTGTGTGTGTTTGCATTTGGAGGTATATACGCGTAGCCTTGCATATACTTACAGCATTCGTCCTGCCAAAGTACCACCATCATGGCATGAAGCACCTGCACCTATCCACGCCCCATACCCACTGGTGTGCGAGACCAGCCTCGTTCAGGAAGGCGAGCAGAATATGCGCCACATCCCGCCCAACAAACAAGGGACCTTCAGAACAGAACGGTTCTGAAGGAATGCCTCACTTAACGATAGCCGCCTCTGGGCATGCTTTGCATGAGTGTCTATCGGTCTCTATCATACAAAGTGCATTAAATCAAAAACTGCACCTCGCCACCCAAACTGCTTGAGATGCACACAGTGAAATTCCACGGCCTGGCTTGTTTAGCGATGCTTGGGTAAGGGTGCTCAAAAGCACTGCTGTGTGTTGTGCGCGTTGGTATCCGAACTTGGATAGCATTTTAGTGCCAGCAGAAAAAGACAAAAGGTAGAGGTAGACACCACGATGCGCATAGGGGCGTCTACGTCTCTCTTTTGTCCTTGTCGATGGCTTATCAACGGTAACGCATACAGTATATTCATACTTCCTGTCAACCAACCAACATATCAACATACCAACATACCAACAACTGGATTCCAGTTGTTGGTACGAAATAGTTGGTACCATCAAATCTGTGGCAACAGATCCCAACGCGAGCTTGCACTAAGAACAGTATATACAATATGCCATAAAACCGAAGAGGCAAGCACGACAAGAGCGTATCCCGAGACTTTCAACTTTCATTTTTATTTCGCATTTTCTCTCCTTTCCCTTTCTTTTTACAGAGAAAAGAAAAGAAAAAAAATGAAAGAGCAAGGAACAAGAACTTGCGCAACAGCTGATTGACGGGAGTCATGTCCCTTTCCTGGTGGCGCTGCGGACGAATGCAGCCTGTAACAGTATTGAGCTCTACTATTGTTGCCAACCTAGGCCGGCAACCGTATATATTGGATCTGGTACATTTCGGCGACGAGAGCACCGGCTCTTTCATTTTCAATAGACTGTATACAACGTGTGTTGTGATGTTAATGCCGCATCTTTATATATACAAGTCTGTCCATTCACCTATCTTATAGTTTAGCGCATAGCTTATATGGCTTCCTGCGGTCGCTTGCCTTAACACCAGACGAACCAAGCGAACTATAAATCGAACTTCGATAGTCGCCAGGTTGCAAAATCTTATTGCCTTATTGCAAGAGCGCAGCGGCCGCTTCTTTTGTACACCGAAAAACGCCGGCTGCTTCAGGCGGCGTTCGCTCCGAAGACATCATGCACAGTGAGCAATCGCTTTTATTTGACCCAGAAGTCGAACTTGGCTCAGGGGCCTCACGTGAACGGCGCCATCGGCTTACGGAAAGTTCCCGTGCTCTAGACTGGGTGCGCTGGGCAAACCAAACACATGAAATGGGCAGAACTGTGAGAATCATCGAAGAGCTCAAGGATGCAGAGTCGTTAAAGTGCTAATGTTTCCACACACTTTTCTGTGATTCATTTGCTGCGGCAATGAAAAGTTCGCTTACAGAGGCTAGGTTTGCCGTTGTTCGACACCTGCTCTGACAAATGCCAGTGGCACTCATCGTGTTCGCTTGGGCAGTTGGCTCCTTTGGCAAATGGCAGCGGGTATATCGCTGGCGATTCTTCACTTGAATTTCCGTCGCTCGAAACAACGAGCTTCGGCCGTGAGCGAAGGGAGAAAGGGAAAGGGCTGCCGCGTGCCAACTGGCCTGTCGGCCGGTTCGCCATCGCGGGGCGCCTCTATCGAAAGCGCTTTTGAGGCGCCGCCGTGTAATTATCAATTACAACGGCCGCTATTCCGGGAGGGGGCAGCGCTTCCCCCCCTCTCCTCCAGCGGTCGTCCTGCGTGTTCCGTCTTTCTTTGCTATCTTGATTTGCCCCCCCCCCCTCCGCTCCCCGCATCTCATCCTCCCACTTACAAGTCTCTTCCATCTTGATACTTTTTGTTTCTTCGAGAATGCCACCGGCAAGAAGACAGCCACTCGCCGCCATGCAAAGTTTGTGTTTTCTTTTCATCGCGGGCCCTTCATCGACGACTATTCCCACAATCGCTCGTTGCTAGTGGGAGCATTTTGACGCTATGTGCTACTTTAGTTATTTTTCTGCAGCTTTCGCTAGATTCTTGTCTCGTTTCACGCAGTTCCATAAGATTGCACAGTATGCATAACAAGGAAATCCTGCCGACATATTTATCGCGTCTTAACCCAACACGAGAAGCATCCATGAAACCTGGCGCTTACCGAAAGAAACAAAAGCAAAATTCACGATGTTGTTCAAAAGCATAAAGCATTATTACCAAGATTTGAATTATGCAAAGTGGATGTTAGTTACCCTCCTTGGATGTTAACAAGTCCTAAAATAGAATTAACGGTTGACGGCATTATATATAAGAGAGACATATTCATGGTAGCCACACAACAACTGGCAGTCTTCCAAATTTACTCATTATATCCCGAGTACATCCACGTGCATACAGATGGTTCGTGCCATAAAAATTCCTCGACTTCAGCATTCGTCATTCCCCATTTAGCGCTAGAGAAAACATTTAAATTATCCTTAGAGACATCTTCCATCACGGCAGCTGGAACTGTTTGCAATCCTGTGTGCTTTGAGTTTCACAACATCAGAAAAGCATTCACAAAAATAAGTTATTTTTAGCGATTCGCAAGCCGCTCTCACATTACTCCAGAGCAATGAGAAAATTTCTTTGAACACTTTGCTAGTGTATGAGACGCCTAAAGAACATACAAAAGCAAGCGCAATGATCCACGTAATTTCATTTCTGTGGATACCTGGGCACTGCAATTGCAATATTCCTGGTAATACTGCAGCGGACGCAGCTGCAAATCGGGCGCACAATAACGCAGAGACAACCAATCTTCCCCTTTTGCGTAGTGAAGTCCGTCTGATCCTAAGACCGATTCCTAGTCGTCTCAGCAAAACTACCTGATTTGATCAGCAATCTAAGAAGTCGGAGTTATAATTTATAGACCCATGTATAAACCTAACACTGCCGGAAAATCTAAGAGATAACAGAAAGTGTGAAACATTGGTACAGCGCCTGCGGCTGATTACTGCATTTGCGAGACACTTCTTATACAGGATAAAACGTGTCTCTAGTCCGAAGAGTTCTTGTGGCCATCCAGACGAAGATGTGCATAATCTCCTCCTCGAGTGCACTAAATACGATCCACAAAGAAGGGTATTGCAAGCAAATTTGTTGCTTTTAGAAAGAAGACCATTCACTCTGAAAAGATACTTGGTGCATGGCCAACTGCGAGCCTTCAGAAAAGAGCACTTCTTGCTTTGAAAAACTTTTTAGGGGACACCAACATTTTGGGCAAATATAAAGTTTCAGGTGATCCTAATACGCTAAATGAGTAACATAAATGTTGTTCTAGGTTCAAAATTCATTTATGTGGTGATCGTAATTTTTACGCAATATGTATAATTCTGTTCTGTACTTGCAGTGTAATTACATGTGTTGTGTGTTTTGGCTGTTCAAAATATCTGACTTTATATGTGCGCATGTGTACTGAACTCATGCACAAAACTTTACGATTCACGCACTGTATACTGTATAGTTTTATTCATCTGGTGTTCTTCTGAGTGTCATATTTTGTGTCATTATTCTCCCCTTTTACGCAAATTAGTTTCCTTTGCTAAGTGACAAAGAATAGCCGATGCCGCCATGAAGGCCCCAACCTCTCCTAATATTCATTTCAATTAAAAGAAAGGAAATCGAATAAGAAGAAGCATGTTAAAGTTAATTAGGTCCTAAGACTTTATTTGTCGTTTATTTATGTATTTGTCCTACCCTCCGGGCTTGATGCATTATAGAAGAAAGCGGTAAAATATGTGGTACATAGTAAATAACAAAATCAGAGACAAAAAAGGAGAGAGAGATAACGAAAGCACTGTGGAATACAAAAAATTTTATTGCTTTACAATATTAGATGTGTCATGAAAAAAAAAGAAATGCAAGAAGTTCCTCGTTATGCAATGTTGGCTAAAGTTTCACGAAAAAAAAAAAGCGTTATCACTAAGAGCCACAATATCAGCAGGAAAGTGGTTTCGATCTGTAGACGTGCGAGGCAAGAAGCTGAAGAAAAATGCGTTCTGTGAGAGAGATCAGTGCTAACTTTATTACCGTGATCAGCACGACAGGATACATAATGCATTCTTGTAAAGAACTGTATATGCAATGATGCATGATGATGAAACCTCTGAAAAAGTGCTAAACGTGCAATCTTACGGCGAAAAGACAGCAATGGAAGGCCGAGATTAGATTTCATTGATGTAATGCTCGCGGTTCTGTGATTAAATAACAATTGCTGTTTAAAAATTTCTGTACTATGCTAATAATACTCGTAATCAATAAATGTCTTTTTTAAAATTCCCATATATTGTCACTGAACCAGTCATACGTATTTTATTAACATGCAAATCACATTATTCGACAGAAACAAGAGCTGTGCAAACAATGATCAAAGTGCCTGCAGGGAATTATGTTCGTAAGCACAAACACTGGGGCGCGTGCGTGGGGCTGAATATATTCCGGGAAAAGCATACCGGCCTATAAGGAGGTAACGTCGTTCGGGGACAGGATTCGACCACGGGCTAACGCCAAAAAAGCACTTCACTCACTATTGAACTTCGCATGTGAAGCTTCCATATTGTCACCAATTTCCCCAAATATTGCTTGAACCATCGTTTTAATACATGATGCACCCATTTTTGCGGTCTGTTTTTTAAAACGTGCACAGCGGCTAGACAGCGACAAAACTGTGAGACTGGAAGAGGCAGCTAAGCAAAAACGACCAACAAGCAATAGAACTTATTCAACCGTATGCAATAAGTCTGAACCTGACAAATCAGATCTGTGGAAGGCCGCAAGGTGGAGGAAAGTACATGAAAGCGAAAAATTGTCATCTATCTTAATTGTATCCTGAAGCTGCAGAGGAAAACCACACGGGTTTCTTAGAAACAAAGTCTCGCAGTTGAGAGAGAGAGAGAGAGAGAGAGAGAGAGAGAGAGAGAGAGAGAGAGAGAGAGAGAGAGAGAGAGAGAGAGAGAGAGAGAGAGAGAGAGAGAGATATTAACCCGATATCAGTTGAAGAAAAATTCGTACTTGCTTGGGAAGACCATACGGGTTTCCTTTATAGCTTCGTGCTACAATTCAGGTGCATGGATGAGGTTTTTTTCGTTTTCCCGTCTTGACCTGTTCGTCATTAATGATTGCAACTGCGAATGTATTGCTTTTGCCAGCCACATGCTTGTCATCGTTTACAGTCTTGTTCTTCCATAATGGTGGAGCCACAGCTGCCTAGATTTTGAGCATTCACGAACAAAAAATCCAAATGAAAGCAGAAATCATAATAGAACTAGAACATTTATTAAGGGTGTCTTGATTACCCTCTTCATAATTTCTGTGCGCCACCTTGCTCGCCTCCTTCCAACAGGGAGATTTCGTCGCTTATGTTTCATCGATAAGAATGCTACCCTTCATCTGACCGCTTTTATTGTGCGAAAGAAGAGAACACGTTCGCAAGCCCGTCAGCGAAATGGGCGATAAGGGACTCATCAAGGTACATAACATATTGGTTCGATGGGAACCGTAGGCGTTGAGCGTTCTCCTATGCGGATGCAATTCTGTAGATGCCAGCCAGAACGCTTGCAAGTGCGAAAAGACTGAGAAAAACTCACGAGGTGCGCATACGTGAACACGACGTAATAGAGCCGAGTCAAATGTCGGAACGAGACAGCCCGACATGACCGCGTTTCTAAGTACTCACGTTTGGTGGGCCGAAATCTAAGCGGCAGGTAGCATCAAGTGGAGAAAACAGAATGGGCGAACGCGGCACCGGCTTCTTCCTTGATGGCCGCGAACAGTCGACCCAGCCTGACAGCGGATCGAGCCGCATAACCTCGCGGAGACGGACGGACATAAGTTCCCTCGAGGATCACGCAGCTCTACCGACGGGCAATCACATGCAAGAGCCAGATGGGGAAATTTCAAGCTGGAAATCAAGCTAAACCTTCTTTTCTACGATTCCCCTCCAACAGGGTAAATAATTCATTCGCTTTCATGATAGGATAGAAAACCCCTTTTTCGTGTTCATTTCAGCTTTATGAATGATAGCCGTAACAATGAGCTTGCCTAAATGAAACCGCAGCACCGGCAGGCTGTTGGAACACCAGGTATAGCGGTAGCATTCTGCTGACAACAATATGAGAACGCCTGAGCACCGGCAGCCGAGGAGACGGCGCACGCTAACGAAAAAGAAAGAGAAAACGAGGAGAAAAGCACAGTGTAAGTTATGGCATGCGGTAATTAACTCTATGCCCCTTAAACCTTCTAGCTAGATTTCGTAGCTACGATAGTGTTTCTTTGCAAATAATACTTCATATGAAATATTTTCACCATGCATACAAAATAAGGTCTCCTTAAAAGGATTATTGAAAAAAATATTTTTTCTTCAAGTTATCCCACAAGAGCGAGGGCAAGGAAGAGCGGCGATGCCGTGCTCACTCGGCAGCAAACAATCCACCACGCAGTGCTGCTCTTTATTACGCAACTGCGGGGAACTGGACATTCTTGAGTAACAGGTGAAGACGCTGTAGGCTTCAGTAGCTGGGAAATTACTTGGGAAGCAATAGGTTGTTGACAAAGAGAGAATTTGGGCGTCATACGCAGGAAATTTTCGTACATCTTTATGGACTATGTGCAGTAAAGACACCTTATCGCATGCATCATGTCGTTGTAATGAGACAAAGGGTCCGCGAAATTTTATGCATGTTTTATTTTTGCTACGTCATCGGCAAAAAGCTAAAAGCCCAAAAGGCATACATTATCCTCCACATCTCTTATAACCTGGCAAGTATACATGAGAAACCTCTTGCGCTAAAATTATTCGTAAGAGCAAATACGTAAGCTACCTTATGCGTTTAAACCATAAGCGCTGTCTTTCTTTTATTGAAATGAAAATAAAAGAAAGATACGTAGTCAGCTTATAATGGTAACGGCTACTCCTTTTCGCATAGCGGAAACAATATAAAAAATATGCGTAAGAAAATGAAAAGAAGCCACGTCATAGGTTATAGCCTGTTACAGCCAAATATGTCCAGCTCGCTCTGTAATTTTATTGATAATATTTTACTTTGTGAAAGTTTCTTGTTCACTTACCTCTCGCGTTCAAAAGCATTCGGTTTGTCCTTTGTGCAATTTTAACACTACATTACTGTATGTTAGCGAATCTCTTACACTGTAATTTTTCTATATGTATTCACATATGTATTCTAATTATTATATAATCTTTGAGTTTACTCTCCCCCCTTACGCAATGCCTCTAGGGGCCTGTAAGGTATCGTTAAATATAAATAAATAAATAAATAAATAAATAAATAGGGTCAGAAATCCACAGCACAGTCCTATACTCCCATGAACATAAAAATATCAAAGGCAAATGCAAGTTGTGCCACAGTGAGTTTGCAAACAAAGTCACAAACACACAAGTGCCGTGATGTAGACTGCGTTGAGCATATAAACAGATGACGAATTGCGTAGAGTTAAAATAATGCACGCACAGAATACAAAAAAGGTATCACACGTAATATGCAAGCGCTAATAATTACAAATAATAGAAGCAGGTTATAGCAACATCATGTGATTATGCAGTGCGATATATAATACTTGTTAAGGATGCCTGTCTCTTTGTAAAAATGTTCAAGTGCACATAATGCTTTTCGCTGGGCTATTTTCGATGGCCATGGGCCCAGCAGTTTTGCGAGTTAAAGGGTCGGTGACGATCAGTGGAGCGTAGCTCTTGTTCTAGCTGCCGTCTTTGCGTCGCGTGTATGGGGCATTCGAAGAGTAGATGGCGAACGTTCTCATCGTCGTGGCCACAGGAGCAAGCCGGGGAAGAAGTCCGTTTTATGCCATGTAGGAAATGTTTGGTGTAGGCTGTGCCAAGACGCAGTCGATCGATTAGTGTCTCGGTACTTTTCGAAAGTTCTACATCCAGCTGGTATTTGAGTTGAGTGTCCACTTCGTAAAGAATTGATTCCTTAGTATTTTCATTAAACCAGGTTGACGTACACAAGCCCTTCTTTAGTACTCTCAATGTGCGTTTCGTGTCCATTGGTGATAAAAGGATGAGTTGAATTTATGCATCTTTCTGCGCTGATTTTGCCAACGAGTCCGCTAATTCGTTGCCTGCTATACCAGCATGTCCCGGGACCCACTGCAGTATCTCTTCATGTTTTCTTTCATTAGCCTGAGTTAAACTGTTCGGTACTGCGTATGTTATTCGTGCGTGTGGTTGGCGGTCATTAGTATTTTCAAGACATGCTAAAGCCGATAATGAGTCCGTACATATTACCCACTTTTTAGGTGTCTCATATGTTTTGATAAAATAAGTGGCTTGGAGAATTGCCACTAATTCCGCTATTGTTGGTGGCGACATGCGTCCTAGTCAAAAAGCGTACTTTACCTGTAAGGATGGTATAACATAAGCTGCAGTCGCCCTTTCTTTGATTACAGAACCGTCTGCTGTTGCGTTTCGCCTGCGACACGTGGTTTTGCCGGCGCGACTGCGGCGGGGCGGCAGACATTTTGGCCCGATCGTCGTCGCCGCAACGCTCATCGCCAGGTGTTTCCAGGCGCGACTGCGGCGATGCGACCGCAAAGGATCACCCTCTCCTTCCAGTCATTGTGCCTGAACCAGGCGATGCGACAGCAGGGGCACCCTCTCCTTCCAGTCATTGTGCCCGAACCAGGCGATGCGAAAGCAGGGATCATCCTCTCATTACAGTCATTGTGCCCGACCGGCAGCGCTACGACAGGGTGCTACGACATTGTGCTCGACATGGTGCTACGGCAGCGCTACGACAGTGTGCGTCACCATTAGCCCATTGTACATTCACGTGCTCGTCTTTTGAGGGGTTCCTTCTTGCCCTCAACTGCGAGAGTATAAAAACAGCTGCCCCCGGACGCCAAAAGGAGGGCTCCGATTTCTTCTGTTGAGTGAAGTGCTCTCCCGTCTCTCTACTTCGGTCAAACCTGACCGCCAACTCTTTGCGATGTTAAAATAAACAAGTTGTTTCGTTGTTACCAGTCGACTCATGCTTTGCCGGGACCTTCGGATGCTTCCAGTTGTACCCCAGGCCGCCAGGCCAACGCTACCCTTGGGGCTTGCGACCCAGGTACAACCACGGGCGTCAGCGCCGAGTTCCCAACAGATCGTACCAGCGGTGCGATCCAAACACTGCGTAGACGTGAATAGATTCCTGGTACTTGTCAAATAGGTGATGTAACGCTAATTGTTTTGCTGCTGATGTGGAAACGTCCCTTTTGTTTTTAACCCCTTCGATTGACGTTTCTATTTTCGTCGCCTGCAGGAGCCATGGTGAGTAGCAGAAGTCTGAGTGCCAAAAAACGGATCGTGGAAGCCGTGATTTATGCTCTTGAAACAAGGCGTGTATCTGTGCACCCGGACGGCTTTCTATCAGAGGGAAAAGTGGGTGCGCAGAATGCTGGGTAGAAATTCTGAAGAGATGTCGGCATATTTCCAGGCTGCAAATTACGGTGAAGTTAGGTGACTGTATGTAGCTTGTAGGACTCCTAGACACATTCGGAAACTCTGAGCCTGCAAGTGCTGTAGACTGTGGAGGGACGTTGCAGATAATTTGTGCAATACAGGGGCGGAGTAAGCAATTCTCTGACGGACAAGTGCTGAGTGGAAGTGAAGCGGGTATGCAGTTGTTCCATCCCACTTTGTACCTGCGATTCTGCGGAGTACAGTTACTACACAACTCATTTGGTTCTCCAGGGCCGTCAAATGACGAGTCCGTCGAAGCTGGTGGTCTAAAACCCCGTCGAGAAAACGATGTTTCCAACCAGCTCGATCTCATGGCTATCTGTTGAAAGACCAAAATTTCTAACCTTTTTTCTTGTTAATGGCAAAACCACTTATTTGGCATATGATATCTGAATGCCCCGTTCTCTTAAATAATCACCTATTGCATTTAAAGCTTTCTGCAGCCGATGCTTGACAACCTCTAGTGATTTATTCGATGTCCATTTGCAAATGTCATCAGCATACATAGATATGTTTATGTCTGCTGGAAGTACTGCTGGTAAACCTACTATTGCTGCATTGAAGAGAAGTGGACTTAATACACTTTCTTGCTGAACTCCTTTGTTTAAGGTGTATGCATCACTTTGTCCGTCATTTGTAATAATTTGGCTCCAACCTTGCATGATCACAAGCTGGGAGTCGGGCACCCCAGGAAGAGCACCGGCGAAAAGTAGGCCAGGGGCCCTATTTTCTAATGACTCTTCTCATTTTCAATAACTTTTTTCCCTTCCTCCCTAGCTAAAACGAAGCCGCGCCCCACTATCGCCGTGACTGGCTACTCAGCGAGACGGATGCGAAATGACTGGTACCAGCATGAAAAGAAAGGAAAACATTCCTTACAAAATACGTCCCCAGGAAGATATTGTTGCGGTGCTATATGTAAATAGTTGTGTATACGTTTTTCCATCGGGCTTCCTCTTCGTAACATCTGGACACCGCAAAATCAAAGTTCTTGGCCACCTTGTCAGTGCTGCCGGTATATATCACGATCCTGATAGGATTCGCGCAATCAAAAACTTTCCTATATCCTTCTCAACAAAAGATGTGCGCAGCTGCCTGGGCTTAGGCTCCTCTTTTCGTCGGTTTGTTAAAGTTTTGCGGATATCACGCGACCACTGACCGACCTTCTCAAGAAAGACACTGCGTCGTTTTGGGCCCGTGAACAAGCCCACGCCTTCTACACCCTCATGCGCTTGTTGACAACGATTCCGATACTAGGCCACTTTGATCCATCTGCACCAACTCAAGTTCGCACAGACGCCAGTGGCCATGACATAGGTGCGGTCCTCACCCAACAGCAAAACGGAGACGAGCGCGTCATTGCCTACGCCAGTACCCTCTTGTCCCCTTCTGGAGCGCAATATTTATATCACGGAGCACGAGTGCCTGGCTCTGGTATGCGAAGGGGCTAAATTTCGCCCTTACTTGTTTGGCCACCCATTTTCTGTCGTCACGGATCACCATACCCTGCGCTGGGTATCGTGACTGAAAACCCGACTGACCGTCTTGATCGCTGAGCACTCAGACTCCAGCAGTATCCTTTCGTTGTAATGTGCAAATCCGGCCACTTACGGACTGCTTGTCTCGTCAACCCGTCGATCTTTCTGACAACGACGAACAGGATGCCGACACTTCCTTTCTGGCCATTTCTGACTTTCGCGACATCGTTACTGAGCAGCGAAAGGACGACTCTCTACGGTCGATCATCGAGCGCTTGACTTCTGGCCAATGAGATAGCTCAATCAGAATGTTTGTATACTCCATGACGACATTCTGCATCGACGCAAAATCAGATCTGATGAACCAGATTTACTGCTAGTTGTCCCTCGTCCCCTCCGTTTTATTGTTATTGCTGAGCTCCACGACGCACACATTGCCGGACACCTTCCTCCCTTCTTGCGACAGGGTGGGACGTCGCTTTTTCTGGCCAGGCCTGTACCACTCTGTGCGACGTTACGTTGAGGCTTGTGACTTCCGTCATCGGCGAAAGAGGCCATGTGCGCATCTTGTTGGCCACCTTCATACAATCGATGTTCCCACGAAGCCTTTCTTCCGTGTCGGCACAGACATTTTTGTCCCCTTCCCCACATCCATAAAAGGGAACAAATGGATAGCCATTGCAACAGACTATGCGACGCGCTATGCCATTACACGTGGGGGCCCTGCCCATATGTAGCAGACTACAGATGTAGCAGACTTTTTACAGATGTAGCAAACATTTACTTCAGGACGTGATTCTTCACCATGGCGGGCCAAGGCAGCTGCTGACAGATCGTGGCCGCTACTTCCTGTCCCAAATTGGCGAAGACATACTTCGTTTCTGCTCCACCGAACACAAGCTTGCAACCGCATATCACCCACAAACGAACGGAGTCACTGAACGACTAAAGCGCATCCTTACATAGATGTCGTCCATATACGTTTCAGCAGACCATCACTACTGGGGCAGCACTTTGCCCTACGTGACATTTGCATACAATTCATCACGTCATGATATTGCCGGTTTCTCACCTTTCTACCTCTTGCTTGGTCGCCATCCCACTCTGACTTCTGACACTCTGCTACCTTCGGTGTCGCGACACACCACGGAATACACCCACGACGCCGTTGGTCGGGCTCATATGGCTCGCCAGAGTGCCTGTGATGGACTCACAGCGACTCAGGCGTCACAAAAGACTCGCTACGACAGTCGCCACCGGAACCTTCAGTTCTCTACCGCAAATCTCGTTCTGCTGTGGACTCCAAGTCGCCATGTCGGCCTGCCCGAAAAACTGCTGTCACGCTAAACCGGGCCCTAGCGGGTATTACGATAACTACGTGACTTAAATTACGAAATCGCCCCTGTTGAAGACACGCCGTCCTAATCCCAACTATGAAATGACGTCCTCCACGTGTCCCGTTTAAAACCATACTGCCCATCTAGTTCGCTATCATTCTAACAAGCGCCATCCCTGCGCTTGTTACGTTACCGTGGATTTCGATAGGACCTTGCACGCAAGAGACAGACGAAGAGGAAGTGGTAGACTGTCTACTGGAGCTGTGAGCTTTGTACCAGCCTACGCGTTTACCACTAACTTTTCCCCATGTAAATAGTTATATATAGGTTTGTGCACCGGGTTTCCTTTTCGTAACAGTATTTTAGGCCATTTTCTCTTCAAAAGCGCTATGCAACCACAAATATTACAACGTTACACAAAGCCAACGTGACGCAGTGAAGGTGCCGTGCGATCAAGCAACCCGCCTCCTCAAATGATTTTCGAAATGCATCTTTGTTTACGGGACGGCGATCTCAATAAGAGAAAAAAATGTAGCCAAACGTCTCAAAATGATTAAACTAACTGGACTGGAAGCACAGCGAGACTAGGATATCCTCTACTACATTCGCGACTTGTGATCCACAACCAAGAACAGATAATGGCCATTAGTCGGCTCATGGCTACTGCCTCAGTTGGTTCCAACTCGCAAAAGCGATCTGTATGCCACCAATGGGAGCCGCAGAGCTCATCCCTCCACAAGAGGGCAGCCAGAATTTCTAGTTCGCCGCACAGCGACCAGCACCTTCGAGGTGTACAGGCAATGGGTCACCGCCTCTTTAAAGGTAATCAACTGCAGTGCTGCACTTTCTGCCGCACAGTAGCGACTATAGTCATTTGAGACTGCCCTGTGTCGTGAACACATGGTGCAATTTTAGCCGCTAGACTACATCTGCACCAACCGAGCAATTTCGAGGAATGGGTGCTCCGCAGGATGAACAATCTTCAGTGGCTCGTCAACTTTGGCAAGGGCTCCCAGGCTTCCTCAGCGCACATGTATGGCTGAATAACGGGGCTTGTTTCCTGTTGACCACCTTTCTCTGAACGCATTTAGCTCTTCCCCGCTGCTGTAGCTGTTTCAAGTCCTTCGTCTCAGAGGTTCATCATCTTTAATCAGCAGAACCCGTCAGTACTCCATGGAACATTACCGCATTTTGAATACCTGCAGCCCATTCTTTCTTCCACCCGGTGATCATCTCTCAAGAGGCCACATAATTCCCAGAGCAACACCTCGAGATAACAAGTTTAATGAACGGGAACTATATAATAAGGAACTTCTACGTAAGCAAGATAAACTCCAGTGAAGTCGCATTGTATACGAGCCTTTACGATGGGGAAAGCCAGACATCCTTGAGGAGGAGTTTCATGCCAAGCCAGAACACTAGGGAAATTTAAGTTATAAATTTTATCATATTATACTGAAGGCGCATGCTCTTTGTACGGTGGTAGCTGTTTTACGGGAGCCTCGTCTTGCTGCTAAATTCTAGTGTGTGCATTCCAGACTTCAGTGTTTAACGTGATTCAGACTATCGAGATTTCCTGGAACAACATGTATGCATCGGCGTTATATCTGAAATACGTTTTCTGAGCTTTGATGTACAGTGCGGGCAAAGACTTAACGATGATGAATTATGTGCGGCTTGGCATGATTTACGTATCGCATCCTAGCCTACAACACTGCCTAGCGCCTACAGCACTGCCAAGCACCTACAACACTGCCAAGCACGCAAAGTGATGGTGCAAATTAACCTCGAAAAAATGCGCGCCTTTCGTTATTGAGACGTAGCTCATCCCTTTCTTTGCGTCAGCGTCTAATTTGTGCGAGGCATCAGTGCGTGACGCCTCCGTGGGACCGCACTTATGCTCGAGGGTCACGACTGTGAAATTCGACCTGGCCACAATCGACTCGCGTGCTGCCGCGACGCAAACCGTTGCTAGTCAACCGCTGCTGAAGAATGGATCCTTTTCGGTCGGCCTTCCGAGTAATAGAAACCCTCAGCCACCGCCTCCTGGCAGGTGCCAAAGAGCCTCGGGGTTGCGGCACCGCCTCCTCGCCTCAACAGCCTCCATCGACGCAGTTATCTAATCGGTCATGCGAGCTGCAGCCGGTCGCGAAGGCCTCTAATTAAATGACAGAGTGGCCCGGCCAATGAAGCTGTACGCGAGGAAACTGCCAAAGAAAGGCGGGGCGCCGCGCATAGCGGTTATATTGACGCATCGGTGTCCCGACAGCGCACCGCGCCACGGCAAAGGAGCCGGCCTGCATGCGGCCAAGTGCCACTCGTTCAGCACACTCATCCATCAACGATCCTGCCTATTGACCGTGGTCGAGTGCGGCACCCGCAACAAGGTGTATCCTGTTTAACGGCGTCAAAGGAGCTTGATAGATGATTACTCGGAGAAAACATTCTACATCGCATCGATCGTGGCCGGCGTTCGCCGCGGCCCCGTCGGAGCGCGCGCGCCAGCTGCCGCTGGAGCGGCACCGGTGCGCGCACCGTAATCAGGCTGGCCCCTACGGCGTCGCCGCCTGCATTCGGCCTAATCAAGAGGGCCGCCTAAACGCCAGCCGCCCGACCGGCCTTGGGCGAGCAGCGCTGCGGCGACTCTATATGCGCGACGGATTGAGAAGGATGAGCGCAACATTATTATCACGATAGCTGCGAACAAACCCGTCGGCGGGCTTCGCGTCCCACTTCGCCCCGTCGTCCTGCTTCCACTTGTACGACAATCTCCGAGCCTGCTGGCCAAGCCTTGCCCGCGGTGCCTGCAGCGGCTGTAAATTACAACAGCGCCGAAAAGACCGTGCGCCGGCCTTTCTACAGTGTAAATTTGCCGAGCTCACGCACTCCCGTTCACAACGCTGCGGAAGAAAGGGCGCGCGGTAAGATTTTGATCGCGCAGGCCATTATCTTGAGCATACAGGCAAGACTGTCTGCAGAGTTTTCCAGAAATCGGTAATAGCCTGAAGGCATCCGCCTCATAGTTTTCCTGTATACTAAGCAGCCGACACCAACGCATACGACAGCAATTGGTTCTTATATATAATTTTGTGGTTTTGCAAAGGACGGTAGCTATTCGGGTTATGGGAAACGTCGGATATATACTTTTTACCTGTGTTGCGAATGAACGAATACTTGTAAAGAATTAAACAAGCCAGTGATGAGCGACGAGAAGGCGACCTCAAATGAATAGCAGCAGGCTGGCTTTTCGTTACACTGCTGAAGGGAATCAAACACGAAGAAGCAAAGAAAAACATGTTCCCCCTCGGTACTTTGAGCCTGTGCAGTGCAATGTATGTACCTACAACACGGCGATTTGTAACATGAGTTCCTCTTTGCGTTGCTCGTCTACGCTACATTGTCGCTATATACGCTACTCTGTCATACGCTACTCTGTCGTCGCCTATATGAATATTCGTCGTAGCCTCAAGCGCAAGCAGACATGTGATAAGGGCATTAAAATAGTGAGGAGAGTAGTCATCAGAAAGAGGTGTCGGTCTGTGCGGTCGAGCATGGGAGTTCGACTGTTGATAAAAGGCATGGTTTGTTGCTTGCAGAGTGCCCCTACGGATGTGACAGATGTATTTACGACGATGCGCTGCTCACTTGGCCAGATAAGAACGTCGATGGGACCGTAAGTTAACACAGTGTGAAGCTAAGTGTGCACCAATTTGCTTGCTATGAACCGTTTCCTCTATTCGCTACCATTATTTGCTAGCGACGAATAGTGCTAGTGAATACAGGAACGTGTACAGGTGAACTGGAGCACTGTCATGTGGAAAGGGGTCAAATTTAATGACACAGATTATAGAATGAGACAAGTGAACACTAATCAACTCTGTGGAACTAGATTTATGCGAAAAGCAGATGTGCTAGGCGGGGAAGCAAAGGCGCTGGAATAGTTTTGAACAAGCATGCCATTCCAGGACACAGGACAGTAAGTTCGTAAATATATAGGCCGGTTTGAGCAGCTTAAAGGAAAAAGATATTCATGCCCATCGAGAGAAATTGTTGAACAATTCTTAGATGGTTTGATGATGATGATGATGATGATGAGAGAGAGAGAGAGATAGAGAGAGAGAGAGAGAAATTTATTGTGGTAGAATAGCAGAGAGGTCGGCTTGAATCAATTTTCTGACCTATTGATGATGGGAAATGGTCCATTTAACAAGACTGACGGAGGTGCCGCTGTGAGTCGATGCAGACGACAACATGAGATGCTGCCTGCGTAGTAGAAGGGTCGAAAATGATCCGATACCATCAATTCAACCAATCAATTGTAGCGGCTACATCTTCTTTGTACCCGTTGGCGAATGAAACATGGGCCGAGAATTTCGAACAAGAACAAGCTTTTTTCGGCTCGACAGGCATAGGGTGCTGAGTCGACGTCTGCCGAATAGTGCTTTTCGTCCTTCCCACTTCAGTCGCGGCATAAACCTCTTGTGCAGCTCTATCGCAAGGGCTCGCGCACTGGTGTAAGCAGCTCTGTCTGATAGCAGATGTGAGATAACTGGCCAACGCCACAGACAAAGTACGAAGCAGTGGGCTCACGACTAAGGTGGCCAAAGTGCATCTTTAATGTGGCACTCGCAAATTGAGCACTTACATAAGGTGATGTCGGAGGCATTGTCCTCAAGCAACTCGTGTACTAATGACAAGTCACCACCAGATTTCCAATGTAAACGTAGTCAGCGCCCATTCAAAGGGAAGTTGTAGCGGCAAGGGTACAGCAAGTGCGCTGTATCCAGCCATATTGTGCTCCATTTCAAGCTTACGTGACGTTCATTAGTGGCACCACCTAAGGTGTATGCGAAGAAGCACGCTCAACTCGGTCATCAAACATTCTCCTGTCTACTATAAAGAAAACAGACAATGAAGCAAGAGAAAGCAAATGATAAATCAAGTGTTCTATTTAATTAAGATGGATAAATAATAAGAAATACCCAAATGCAAATGGACGAAAAGAAAATGTTCCGCATTGCGTATGCGATGCCTTACCACTAAGCAACCGTGGCGGTTGTCCTCCCCTCCCCTCTCTTGGGAATTTGTGCATAGCCCCGAGAGCGAAGGTTTCGACTTCGGCAGCCATGATGCCATGACATACACCATACGAGTGTATACTGGCCAGTTGCCGTCTCCTAAGTAATGCCTAAATTCGCGTAATTCATGACGCTTGAGGCTGAAAGGCTGTTCCATATCCGCCGCCAGGGCAGGGAGTGGTGCTGGCTAATACTCCCAGGTCTAATCATGCGCAAGTCATCATGGCCACCGCGTTAGCTTAATGGTAAAGCACCGCACGCGTAATGCGAAACATGTGGGTTCGGCTCCCACATGTGGCAAGCTGTCTTTTCCTCTGCTTTCCTTTCCCCTTTCCATACTATTTCTACGTTTGAAATAAACCTAACAATCAAGCTTCTCTGAGCAGTTATTGTTCGCTCGTACTGAATGAAGCATGCGAATTCGGACGCCAATTCCTACAATTTGATTGACCACTGCTCTTCCTCTTTTTATTTCCATTTAACTAAAGTATTTAATTACACACACACACACACACACACACACACACACACACACATATATATATATATATATATATATATATATATATATATATATATATATATATTCTATGTATGTGTTCAGGAGTGGCTAAACAAGACACTTAGCCACTCCTGAACACATACATAGAATATATATATATATATATATATATATATATATATATATATATATATATATATATATATATATATATATATATATATATATATTCTATGTATGTGTTCAGGATTGGCTAAACAAGACACTGATAAAGAGGCGATAGCTTTTCTCGACAAGACCATTCATGTTTCCGGGTGTTTTTGTCCTCACCGGCAGAGGCGACTCGGCCAGAACGCAGGCAGGAAAAAAAGAGGGAGACTCGACTTCTGCCGAGCACATTTTCGCGAGTGTACATATACATCTGATAATGCGGAGCCATTACCAGCACGGAGGCTACAAAGCCTAGGCAGGACCGCTTTTGCGGAAGCCCGCGGATCGGCGCGGCTTCGCAAGACAGGCGCGCCATAAGAGACGCGATCGATTTCCAGTGCCGCGACTCACGAGCGCCGCACGACTCGCAGTCGGTGCCAAACCTGGCCGCCGTGAAAAACAAGCAGCGGCGAGGCACTTTCGGCGGCCGGGGATGGAAACGGCCCCGCAGGGTCATCCATCCGCAATTAGCTGCCATCGCCGCGCTTATCGCGGCCGCCATCGGCGCTACCACCGTCCGGCCAGGTTCACTTAATCAACTTAACAAGTAATTTGGCCGTCTTGGGTCGGCCTGCTCGCGCCTCCCAGCAGCTCTCTTCTTTTTTGAACTTTCCGGCTGGCCTCATCTAATTGCTCTCTTTCTCGCCACTTTTCATTTTCTGGCGCACCTGTCAGCCCATGCGCGGGGCAACAACGCGCTAAACTGGCAAAAACGGGCGGGACGCCGCGCCTTCGCAGTGTTGGCGCGCTTCAACAGGCGGCCGCGCACCTGACGCCTTGCATATGAAATCTTCGTACGCCCCGCACTCGGCACCTTGGCCGCTTTTTGTGACATTCCTTTTATCTCCTGCTAAACCGCAGAAAACATTGCACTGCGTAACGGTGTCGAAGTAATTGCTTACAATGCTTACCGGGCGAGCCAGCTCTTCCTCTTTAGAATATCGCGCCGTAAATCAAACCCTCAGGTCCAGTTTGAAGAAAGAATGCTTTGCACACAGAAGCTGCCTTCTTTTTTGATGTTGTTGTAAGGTAGTTGGAACAGGTAATTGCAGCTGGAGTACATTAAGCGATATGGAAAACGCAAAATTGCGCGAAACAATCGCGGATGGAGCAAAACAAAAACTAAAGCTAGAAGGACGAACACGTTCCTTGATTTTGCAATTCCGTGCAAGGAAACACTTGGTACACTTCAGCACCTTTCGGGCTCTCCTTGCCCTTCGTGACCTTCTTCAAAAGAATGCATAAAATAAAAACAGCGCTCGTCATTGTTATCTGTGCTTCTTTCTCTGTTCGCGCCTGTTTCGCATGGTATGCCTATTGTGTTGTCAACCACCAACTAGCCCGAAACAAAGTTCCAATGCAACAAATGTGACAATGTAAACAATGTAGCAAATGTTATGCTTTCATCTTAAGTGAAAGCAACACCATGTAATTTCCTCAACATACGCTGCGTTCTCTACGCGCGCGCATGTTTGTGTGAGTGTGCGCGCTCACGTGCATGCGTGCGTGGCTGCTGGGTGGGTTGTGCTGGGTGGGTGTAGGTGGGTGAGTCAATGGGGTTGGGCGGGTTGGTCGGTGTGTAACGTTCATTGTATTCTAATGCAACATTCTATTGGAGCAAGTGCCTTAACTGCAATGATACGTTAAATACGCTCATGTAAACATGCTCAATGTGGGTGCAGGCTCAATGTAAGGGCGTGGAAATGTTTCTTTGCAATGTCGCGCTTAAATATGACAATGTATGCTCCACTGTTTGTTTTCAATATTCATCATTGTATTTTTAGAGCATAGCTCTTACGCGCCCGTTGCTGCGTTTAGCGTCGGCGTCCCTCGGCGTAACCGAGTGAACGAACCCAACAAAGGATGACAGACGGCGATAGCGAAGACAGCTTCAGGAGGAAAGCGGAGAAGGAGGGTGCAGCGGAACCATGAGGCGAAAAGCGCGGAGGAGGAGGGTATGACGAAAGCCTTAGAAGAAAAGCGTAGCGCCGCTCAAGACGGGCTCTGCGGCGAAGACCGCTACGAGATGGCGCCAGAATAGCACGCCGTCGTCTGTTTACCGATGGAATGCGGCGAGCGCGTCCACCGATACCATATATGTAAACAAAGCGCTGCATGAGCGGAGGTCTGTTTGCGGTGGCTGCTGGAATTCGCGCCCCCGTGTCATCCACGCGCTACCTCTTGCGATCTCCGAATTAGCGAGGCAGTCGCTACGTTTTGAATGTACCGCATGAGACAGAGCGTCCGCGCCAGTCAAATATCGCGAAATGAAAACACGTATAGAGCTGCGCTCAAATTTTGCATTAGGGAGTGTATTAATAGTCGGTGAATTTTTCAAAACGATTTTCAGCCTTTATAGCAGCTTTGAGAGGTGAAATTGCGAGACGTTTGAATGAAATGCTTCCAACATCTTTACCTTGTCCCCCAGTTAACCTTACCTGTCCATCTTCATAGCGCCATTACAAAAGAGAACAAGCGCCCATTCTACAAGTATATAGACAGTATGTAGCTACAAATAAACAGACCAGCGGCGTTATGAACTTGGCTTTGTTTTTTTTTTTCGTTTCAAGGACAGAACGTCGCAGAAGAGCGAGTGCCTCAGGGGCCGAATTCATGAAACTGTTCGTTCGCAAGGGCTGTTTGGTGTTCTCTGGCCGCATTGGCTATTAATATCTTCAAGATCATGACTGGCTCGCGCCCGAAAAAAGAGCGAGAGAGATTTTATTGAAGGAAAGGCAGAGAGGACGGGCTCAGCTGTGTACTCGAGCCTGCTACTCTGCACAGGTAAATGACAAGAAGGGGAAGAAAAGAGAGGATGAATTATGATGAAGACAAATTAGGGGGATGCTAGATGCACTATCTTGCAGTACTGCTAATGGCAAGCTCCAACTTCGGTGTAGCAGAAATGTGCCAAAAATCCCTAACTGAAGATTGTTGCATATCTTGTCAAGCGACCACTGACGCAAGGGAAGATCCTTAACCTTGTAATACCCAGTGTATCATATACGCTACGCCGAGTTCGATGTCTCAGAATGCTGATTGAAGCGCGGGAAACTTAGTGCAAAGATATCCATAGTTTCCTTTTTTATATGCTGGAGTGGTTTCCGCTGCGGCTTACAAACCAGTCACTAACTTATTAATTAGAACAATCTTTAAGTTATTGAAAATTAAAAAGAAATATTTCTTAGTTTTTTTTCTACATATGTATTCTCCATAGGCAGAAATGAATGTCAACAATTTGTTCAAGTTTTCCTTGAGTGGGAACTGTGTTTGGGCATAACTGGGTTAAAGACCTGCCGGAAAGTGACACGAATCAGAAGGTCAAACTGGCGTCAAGAATTCATTTACGGGCGTACGAAAGGCGCACAAAAGGCGCACAAGATCCGAGCTTCCTAAGCTGTTATGGCCCCCACCTACTCTTACGGACAGTATACTATAACATAAAGTGTTTTTTGTGAATGTGGACGTACACAGGGTAACTGTGAAAGATTAAAAAAAGATTGATTCACATACTGCGTCAAAATAGAGGCCGATTCTTTTTACTCAACCGTGAGGCGAGAGATTTTTCTGATCTGTGACTCTTAGAATACTTCAAATGGCTCGAGGAGTTTGTGAATTGGTCATGCATGGTGTCCGAATCGCTGTATGAAAATCCCCCTTCAGGGTTATTCATCTGGCCTATAGTTCAAATGTGTATACTTCAGCAAGCTCATGCGCTGAATACATATTACGCGTCTACATAACGTGGAAAGAGTTTCAAGACAGCGGGGAAGCCCCAAGAAGGCACAATTCACAAGTAAACTTTGTTGTAAAGCTACTCACGAACGCGCTTCTTATGAAATACATGACTAAACGACTTACATTTGTTCAGCAGCGTTCAGCAATCAAGTGTAGAGCTTTGATTTCGGCCGACAACAAGCTTCGAGCCCGCCCATGCATGTTTTATGCAAGCAGAGCCTACAGACCATGCATTCGTCTCCGAAGTTTCGCCTCCATTGCATGTAAGCGTACAGTGCCTCTGTGATTACGCATGATTTGCTGTCTCGTGGAATGAATGCTCTGAGCTATCCGGCACACTGTTCGATATGCATTTTTTTCCATTTTTGTTTGACTGAAAATTTCCAAAAATACTGCACAAAATATTTTGTTCCGTTGCAAGGGAAAACACTGAAGCACTGTCTAGCATCCCAAAAACGCTGTCTCGAAGCTGACCGTGCCAAAGCTTGGCATGCACATAACTTGCAGAGAAAAGAGAAATAGAGTGATCGGACTGCTGCCACCTGCATCGACTATATAGTTTTGTTATTTTAAGCCCACTTACATGGCATTATGTCAGTGTGGGTAGCTTAGCAAGAAATTCGCTGAATTTAGCAAGGTTTTGGTAACATTATCGACAACTTTGGCTTTATGGAGCCAAAGGCAGCTTTTTTTGGTTACTTTTTAGCGGCGTAAATGGACAGTAAGTTGCCTTGGTAAGATACCTCGAGAGATTTTGGCTAAAACTTCAATGCTTCACCCCATGGTATCCCAAAGGGGATATAGGAGGTTTCATTCGTCCCTGCTTCAAAAAAAAAAAATGCCGAAGAGCTCATTAGTCAGCCATCTGGTACACCGAAGCTTCTTTTCTAAAAGAAGCCGAGTCTTGAGGTCTGATACTGTTATAAAAAAAATAAAGACGGCAGACTTGCGCGAAAGTATAGGGTGAAAGCCCAATTACTAGCAAAGCTGTTTCTTTCGAGGAGTTGCAAGAATAGTTTCCGTTGCCTGTAATAAAAATACATACTTTAAAACTTTGCCTGTACATGACTGGCCCGTTCATATCCTTGGCCGCATATAACGCTTTCGAGCCCTTGTTAAATAATTTTTACAAAGGCAGTAATTTATGCACACACATTTTACTTCGCCATAACATTGGTGCCAATGTCCCATACCCTTTTCGCTAAATTTGATCTCGGTAGCTTTCACAGTTCTTGCACGGCTTCTGGATAAATGCTGCGTTGTTCGTAAAAGGTACATATAAAGATCTGGATTGCTTGCATACATAATTTACTGCAAAAACCGTAATTAATCCCCACGCTTTGAATTTTGCTTACATATTTCTCATAGCGTGTAACTTAATTATTTTCGGCAAATTTAAATAAGGTGCATTGTTTAGTTCACCGAGGACACCGGTGAATCCAACTGCGAACGTCGTATAACACGTGAAAATAGGAGAGAAAAAAATAGCGAGGGTTCATTAATTATTTGCAACGTTTCTAATTAAGCCAGGAAGGTGAAATTTTGTGGTAGATTGCAGCTAGCATGGGCCCCCTTTTCACGAAATACAAAGGTGTTGCAATTTACAGCTATACGATATCGGCCGTATGACACCTTCGAACATTTCGTTAAGAATTATTTGAAAAAGTTGTATCTCATGCACACGCATTTAACTCAGCGCGGTGATTCATCATAGGGTTCATTCGTTTTTCGCTGCATTTGATCTCGGCGGCATTTGTAGTTCTGCCAGGGCGATGGGCTAAACTGTGCACGGCCCGTTAGGCACACTGTTAAGGCTCCAGAGGATTTACATATGCAATTTACTGCGAAGGCCCGATTTCACCATTTACTTTAAACTTGGTCTACACATCCCCCGTTAATTGGCCCTTAATGTCACCAAACGTAAAAAAGCTGCCTTAATGTTGAGCACATCGAGAACACCAGGTCAACCACATAGCACGCATAGAAAAACCGAAACAACTAGGCTTCAGTAATTATTTGTAACTCTCCTAATTAAGCCAGAAGCGTTAAAATTTCACGACATATTGCATTATGTTAAGATGCTAAAGCAATGAAGGAGGCTGGACGGATTGCGCTACGTCCGTCCACGTCCCTTCCTTCACTTAATATCGTCTGTGTAAAACTGAGCGCAATATAAACATGAATTAAGATGCTGCTCGTTTCCACAAAATACAAAATTGGTGACGTAGACTTATCTCGGTACATTGGGAAGCATAGCAGATCTATGCCGTATGACTCTTTAGAGCACTTCCTAAATGAATATTTTACGAAAGCTGTATTTTATGCACCTGCGTTTAATTTCGCACACAATTTTGTGATAGTGTTCCCCCATAGTTCGCTGATATGTATAGTTACGCCGCGGCAGCGGGGTATAGTTTGCGCCTTTCCTAACACACACTCATATAACGCTTCGGAGCACTTGAACATGTAGTTCATTGCAAAGTCTGCAATTAATTTAAACACTTTTAAGCTTGCTTGCACATTGCCTATAGCTTGCCCCTTATTTTAGCCAAATACAAACATGGTCCACCTATAGCTCACCGAAAAAACAAAATACGAACCTCGTAGTTATAAAACGAGGGATAAGTAATCATTTTCAACGATTGTATTTGAGTCAGGAACGTTAAAATTTTGCCACGCATTACACTTAAACTGCCTTTATTCTCCCTAAATCTGAAGTTAGTATCTTGCGCAGCTGTTTTCAGAGTCTGGGAAACATTGCGAATAACGGCACTATGACACTCTGGAACGTTTAAATAAGTAACTTTCTACAAATACTGTACTTAACTCACATAGATTAAACATTTACCGTTGATCTCTCACATCATGTTGCCTACTTCAGCGAAATGTATACACCGTGCGTCAAGAGTTCACAGCGGATCGAGACCGGGTAAAAGCAACTATATGTCTCGTATAACGCATAAAAATTTCGAGAAGGCAAGTGTTCAGTAATTATTTTCGAAGTACAAAATTACGTTACGCTTTTCAAACTTTTGGTACACGTCACCCATAAAGTGCTCACCCCCATTTTGGCGAGATGTAAAATTTTTTTTATTGTTGGTCCGCCCTGGAAAGCGGATAAACTTTTGAAACGCTTCATATAATGCCTCTAAACGGGCCGAAAACGAATGTCTAGCAAACTTAATTTAACTCCTAATTGACACACACTTCAAAATCTGCCGGCATATTTCCATTAACATGCTCCACTTTTTCTGAAAATATGAATTTTGTGTGTAATCTAGTTAGACTTTTTTTTAGAAAACTTTGAAAAGTGACATATAGAGTTTTCGACTGCTTATAGTCTCATAAACAGCTTCGCTGCAATATCGGGGACTGTTTTCTCTTTTCACATTTTCACCGTTGTCTCGACACCGCAGAAGTAACCTAAACGTTATGGTGTAAAAAGACAATAAGGAAGCTAGACGTCTGGGAGCAATTAACACATAAACACTGCAACATTCTGAGCAAATCATCGTCATCATCCACAATTAGCGACTTCTTTGGTAAAAATTGAGTCTTTCGGGTCGCAAACACGCGGCGTCGTCCAAAAGTGTTTCCAACACTGCATTCCAACAGTGCTTTCCAACAGTGTTACTAGCAGTGTTTTCCAAGACGCCGCAGCTCCTTTTCCACTTCCACCTGACTCTAGTATACCACTTGCTGACTCATCCGGGGCATGCAGCAGCAGAGTGCCACACGGTGCTTCCTCGTGCCGTATTTCAGACGTCACCAATAACCTGCGCCGTTCCTGACTTGTCGCCCTCGGCGAGCCAGTGAACCGCGTTGCATGTATTTGATGATATTCGGAGTCCAGCCCAACTTGCGACTATCGACTGCGCTTCTCATCTCCGCGGCAGAGCGTCGATACCCGCCCGAGTCATTTTGCGCTGTTCTTTTTTTTTTTTTTCTTTTCCGCCGCTGTATCACAATAGGCTGGCGCGCACAACGATCCATCGATTGCGCGCACACGCCACAGGTGCACCCTCGTGTGCGTCGCAGCGCCAATCGCTGCAGGCGCGCGCTGGCGCGCACGCGAGGGAGCCATCCGGCGCGCACACAGCACAGGAGCAGCGCCGTCGCCGCCATCGAAGGCGGCGAGAAGAAAGTCGGCGGCGCATACGCGTGCTTTGAGGAAACGCCATCCTAAGTCACGAACTGCAATATGGGTCAAACACGCAGCACGAACCGCCTTTCTGAGCGGCTGATTGGCCCGCAGCGTAAGTGCGAAATCTATAGCACTCCTACTGCATACAAGAGCGCGCAACGCGCCGTTTTGTGTGCCGTTTTCAATCACTCGAGTGCGAACTCGCACGCCGCGAGCTGTGTATGCGCGTGCAGGTATATCAGCGATGAAAGCATTTGTTTCGTGAACGCTCTTCATACACCTATAGCATGCGGAGTATAAGTACACGCCACTACTTGGTGTCACGTCGGCCACAGGGGCCCCTCGTCGCGTCAGTGACTCTGCTTTTCTTAGTTGTCGTAGCAAACACTTCCAGTGAAAAAGCGTTGCCTCCTGAGATATGAATATTTGATGCGGCGGTGCATTATACCAAAGCGACAAGTTAATTGTTTTTTTCAACAGACGTTTCTTCACCAAGAGGCTTGGCGCATTCAAAAGGCTTGTCGTAAACTCCTAAACCCGTATTCACAAAAGGCTCTTACACTTGGATCGTTCGTGACACCAAATTCCAGCCAACCCTGATGCTGTACATATTATTAGGGAATGCCAGCCAATGACAAAGAACACATACTAACGAAAAGATTTGTGGATTCGGCTCCTAATTATCATTCGCGTTACTTCGCAGCGCATACTGAGAAAGTTTAATTTTTGGTAGTCAGATGAACAATGACGGCAGCGGATAAGAGTAAGTACTGTGTCACCTGAAACATAGAACATATCATTACTGTTCTGGAGTTAATGCAACCAAAATTCCTGCAAACGTGCAGATATTTTGGCAGTCAAATAGTGCACAACAATGTAAAAGAAACGCAACAGTACAAAATTATTAAAAATATTTATTAGAACGACACTATATAAATAACATGATGCAGAATCCGATCAGGAACAAAACTTGCTCTGAGGCAAATCTTTTAGAAGGACGGAACAACGGCCATGATTAGATTGACGTTTGAAAAACAAGAAAACAAGTGCATATATCAGAATAAAGATAAACCTACAAAACTGATCCCATTTTGCAGTGTCCGACCTTTTTATCGCATTCACGTAGGCCAGGTTTTCGAACATTTTAGCGAAGCGGTAACACTCTACCGCCATCATTCCTGCCAGATTCATATCTGAACATCATTGCTCTATACGTGCAACTAGCGAGTCTGCAGGTGGCACGGCTAGTGAATCAAAAGTACCAGCAGATACTGTTACTTCACCGTACTGTACTGTGATAGGGATACATTCCGTCATCCTGTTCGAAATTGGTATGGCGAGACTGGTTCCTTCACACGCTTGGCGTTTCCAGCGATCCCCCTGGACAGATGCAAGCCATCAGTACGGACCCCTATACAAAACTGATTCATCGTGTGACTTTTACATGCCGCGATGGCTCAACAGACAATACCAAACATGCCTACACCGCATCCGACTCAACGCGACCTACACTAACTACTTCAAGTGTAAGATCAAAATTACGTACTCGTGAATGTGCTTTAAATGTAACGCCCATGACGACCTGTAACATGTCTGTGTGACTGCTGCCGCTGCGCGCCAGAGAGACAGCTTTTGAAGGCGGCAATACACCCGCAACGCGACTCGAGCTTGGAACTTCGGTACGTTCTCGGCCCTGTTGCGTACTCCAGGGTAGCGTACCGTACTGCTGCCGAGAAGTAGCGACGCCTGCCTATCGAAGCTCGACCGACATTACTTATTGGGTAGCGTGGCGTTGTCGGCGGGCTGCAGGCATCCGGTAGATCATGGCGACCAAGCAGGGGCGAGACGATTTGCTAGTGCGAAACTTGCACTGTTTATTCAAAGGTAGTTGAAAGAAAATAAGAAAAGCATGAAGTATGAAGTATCAAGTATGAAGTCTCAAGTAAGAAGTGTCTCAAAGTACATTTCGGAGCCCCTTAAATAGGCTCTCTACAAGTTGTGGGCGGGATCTTGCTTCCGTCGAATGACACGTGACAGGCACGGAGAGAGGGCCCCCCTCCTGCAATACCAAGGGCGGGAGGGGAGGGCGATCCTCTCATCGACGAATCCGGGGAGAAGGTCGGGTGAATGACCTCTCCGGCGTCGTGGGGTCCGGCCAAGAGAAGGTGAGGGGGGTGAGGTAAGCACACACGATGCCACGACCATGAAAGGAGTGGAAGAGGTCGCCCGTGGGCTCCGGCTCAGGAGGTAGGGTGAATGACCGCCCGCCACGTGGTGTCAGACGCCAACCCTAACAGCATCTCCGGCGGGGGAGGAAGATCCCGACGTGTAGGGGCCAGCAGCCGCTGTACGAGGGATCGGCGTTTCGGTATAAGGATTCCCCGTAGAGGTCACGAAGCCTTCGTTCGTAGGAGGTAGATTCCGAGGAGTGGTCTTCCGTCCTCGTGGCGCTCTTGTGACTTTTCTCCTTGGTCCGGTCCGGTGAAATTGGTCGTTGCAAGCAGGTCTCGCAACTTCTCGTCTCCTGCGTGGGCAAGCAATCACCCCAGAACAGTGCCGGACCCACAACCGCAAAGCAGCGAGCACACGGCCACTCTCCCCCAAGACACACCCGGCTTTTAACAAAAAAAAAAAAAAAAAAAAAGAAAACCCGCTACACCTTTCCCATTTCCTACGCGCGTCCTTCCCCCCTTAACACTAAGAACAGCCATTTCTTGAAAGCGTTAAGACGTGGTTATTAAAATCAGCTAACAATCGGCTTCACTTCGGAAAAACATATGAATGCACGAAAAATATGCCACGAGCATGAGGTTTTCGATACTCTAGGGGCAACGACTTAAACCGTCGGCATTGCCGTTAAGCTTACCCTTCTTGTAGCGAATATCGAAGGTGTACTGTTGAAGAGCCAAGCTCCAGCGCAAAAGACGACCGTTTTTCGTAGACATGGACTGCAGCCATGTGAGGGGACAGTGGTCAGTCTCTATGGTGAATCTTGAGCCAGCGATATAGCAAGCTAGCTTCTGTACCGCCCAAACTACGCAGGCGCATTCCTTTTCTGATGCACTGTATGCTTCCTCACGAACTGAAAGCTTTCTACTGGCGTACAGTACAGGATGTTCGTTCTCGTCATCTTTCTTTTGACAGAGCATCACCCCCATACCCCTGTCACTGGCATCACACTGAAGAATGAATGGCTTAGAGTAGTCGGGCGCGTTCAACACTGGCTGACTCGTTAGTGCGTTCTTCAGCATACTAAAAGCCTTTTCTTTTGCGTCATCCCACTTTACCGTTTGTGGTTCTGTTTTTCTGAGAGCATCCGTTAAAGGACTTGCAATCTCGGAATACCGCGGAATATATCTTTGGTAATAACCCGCCAAGCCAAGGAATGATCTGATGTCCCGCTTGGTGAGTGGTTGCGGGAAGTTGTCTATCGCGGTCAGTTTAACCTCGGAAGGCCGACGATGGCCTTGCCCTATTACATGACCTAGATAAGCTACCTCCGCGCGCCCTAATTGGCATTTGGGAGCCTTAAGAGTTAAGTTGGCCTCTCGTAGCCGACACAACACGGTTCGCAGGTGTTGCATATGGTCCGCCCATGATGAAGAAAAGATAGCTATGTCATCGATATACGGAAGTGCAAAGTCCTCCATTCCTCGTAGCACCTGGTCCATAAGGCTAGAAAAACAATAGGGAGCATTCTTCAATCCAAAACTCAGGACTTTCGGACGAAAGGTTCCCATCGGGGAAATAAACGCTGCAAGCCTGCTTGCCCTCTCGGTCAACGGAACCTGCCAATACCCTCTGACCAAATCGAGCGTAGAGATGAAATTAGCACTGCTCACCTTTTCAAGCCTTTCCTCGATATGCGGTATTGGATAAGTCTGGTCCTTCGTGATTAAATTGAGCCTGCGGTAGTCGATACATGGCCGCGGCTCTTTTCCTGGGACCTCAACCAAGATAAAAGGCGAGGTATAATCACTCTCTCCTGGCTCGATTACACCTAGCTCTAACATCTTGTTTATTTCAGCGGTCATGACTTCACGTTGACGAGGCGAAACGCGATAAGCTTTCGAACGAACAGGGTCCGACGAGGTTAACTCGATATCGTGAACGATCGCAGTCGTCCTGCCCGGTGTGTCTGAAAATACGTCTTTAAATTCAAACACGAGTTCCCTCAGTTCGGCCCTTTGATTGGGATTCAACTCCGCCTGTTCCACTAACTTATCAATGGTATCGTGAATGTCTTTTGTCTCCGTCACGGCTGTTAACTCTGGAAAGTCGACAGGCATTTCCTCAGATTGGTTATTCAGAGAGGGTTTCACGATCATTCGCTTTTCCCCAACTTCAAAGCGTCGCGTGCGAGCCGTCCTGTCATAGTAATGCTCAGCATTGTTATGTGCTTTACGCATTTCCTGCTCGGCAATCATTGTGGCAGGGCTTACGTTCAATAACTTGCTGCATTCTGCTTCTCGCGACATTTCAGGCTCCGCTGCTTTCCTAGTTTTTGCATTAGCTGGTGTACTTTCCGCCTCATCCCCTCTAGGGCTATCCTGTTCAGTACTGGTTGATGAATCAGCTGTCAAACCTGTTTTCTCACCACTGGACATTCGTACACTGCCTTGGAACGAGTTAGGGCTTGCACTGTTCCCTCACTAAACCCTATTCCCTTGCGTCGTAGCAAATCCTCTGATTTGTTAGAAAACAAATATGGATACTGCGGCGGGAGATGTGCCGAGACGGCGGCTTCAGTGTCCAGTACTCCGAAAGGGCCTTCAATACGAATTTTGGCCACCGGGAGACAAACACTGGAGGCCTCTACGGCTTGCCTTATCGAAGCACATTCCCCCGTGAAGTGGCCTGCCTCTACGTACGACGGATGCACTACGTCCATTGTGGCTGCCGAGTTGCGAAGCACTCTACACGGTTTGCCGTTTACCACGAGGTATCGAATGTACGGTTCGAGCAAGTTCAGATTCTCTGCGTTACTACTTAGTGACATCAACACTAGTTTGGTATTTCTGCATCCCACGGAGATATGCCCCGTTTGCCGGCAGTTGTAGCAAACCACTGGTTTTTTGGCATCGAAAGCCTTTTTCTTTTGCTTTTCTGCCTTCTGTTCGGGTGACTCCTTTTCTCCTTCGCTGTCCTCGTCACTACTTTTCCCTGAATCTGATCTCTCCTTTGTTTTATACCCACTCGACTTCGACCATCGTTTTGGCTTGTCGGGTCTGCATTTATTCATCTCCTCCTTAGGAGCATCGCTGCTTTCGTCCGCACGGCGAGTTACGTACTCCTCAGCGAGATCGCCCGCTCTCGAAACAGTGTCTACGCCTGGCCTATCCTGAACCCAATACTTGATGTTTACTGGCAGCCGGCGGTAGAACTGTTCTAAAGCAACGCACTGCATTGTCTTTTCGGCATCGTCGAGTGCACCCTCTTCTCTGAGCCATTCCTTCAGGTTTACCTCCAAGGTGTATGCAAAATCTGAATATGACTCACTTTTGGTCTTCTCAACTTCTGTTGCGATTCGCCTGCGACACGTGGTTTTGCCGGCGCGACTGCGGCGGGGCGGCAGACATTTTTGGCCCGATCGTCGTCGCCGCAACGCTCATCGCCAGGTGTTTCCAGGCGCGACTGCGGCGATGCGACCGCAAAGGATCACCCTCGCATTCCAGTCATTGTGCCTGAACCAGGCGAAGCGAAAGCAGGGATCATCCTCTCATTACAGTCATTGTGCCCGACCGGCAGCGCTACAACAGGGTGCTACGAGATCGTGCTCGACATGGTGCTACGGCAGCGCTACAACAGGGTGCTACGAGATCGTGCTCGACATGGTGCTACGGCAGCGCTACGACAGGGTGCTACGAGATCGTGCTCGACATGGTGCTACGGCATCGCTACGACAGTGTGCGTCACCATTAGCCCATTGTACATTCACGTGCTCGTCTTTTGAGGGGTTCCTTCTTGCCCTCAACTGCGAGAGTATAAAAACAGCTGCCCCGGACGCCAAAAAGAGGGCTCCGATTTCTTCTGTTGAAGTAAAGTGCTCTCCCGTCTCTCTACTTCGGTCAACCTGACCGCCAACTCTTTGCGATGTTAAAATAAACAAGTTGTTTCGTTGTTACCAGTCGACTCATGCTTTGCCGGGACCTTCGGATGCTTCCAGTTGTACCCCAGGCCGCCAGGCCAACGCTACCCTTGGGGCTTGCGACCCAGGTACAACCACGGGCGTCAGCGCCGAGTTCCCAACAGATCGTACCAGCGGTGCGATTCAAACATCTGGTTGGCAGCGGTGAGATCGCCTCCGACTTCAAACAACTGTCTGCCAGCGGTGAGATCGCGACAACGGAGGCCAGCAGCGAAGAGATGCAGTTGACTGTATGCTGAACAGCTCAACGACGATCCGGGAGCAGTGCAACGAGCCCTGTGTGATGACTGGTTGCCTGCAGCGGAACGACTGCGCTGGACTCTTGGCTGCGAGGTTTGGTGAGTGCGGGACTTTCTTCTTCTGAGCTTTGCCAGGCTTTTTGTTAGTGTCAGAAACAGAGCTGGTAATTGTGGTTGTCGTTGCTGCCGGGTTAGTTTGCGGCAAGACAATAGTAAGCAGTAGAGAAAGCAGCATTCAGAGCAGCCATGGATTTGAAGTCGTTGCGCAAACCGAAATTGTTGGAGCTTGCAAGAGAGTTGGGTCTGGATGTCTCGGACAAACTCAGAAAACCAGAACTGCTAAAGGCTATTCTTGAGTTGGAGGCTGAGGATGACGAGCTGTCGGAATGCCTTGAGACTATTGAGGAGAGGTCAAAAAGACAGGAGCGCGAACTTAAAGAGCAAAAAGAGAAACAGGAGCGCGAACTTAAAGAGCAAAAAGAGAAACAGGAGCGCGAACTTAAAGAGCAAAAAGAGAAACAGGAGCGCGAACTTAAAGAGCAGAAAGAAAAAGAAGAGCGTGACCGTCAACACGCTTTGGAAATGAAGCGTCTTGAGGTAGAGATGGAACGCGCTCGTAATGGAAGTCAGGCACACGGTGCAGGAGAACGCGTATTGTTCAAAATGACTGACCTGATGCGGCCGTTTAAGCTTGGAGAGGACATTGGTTTGTTCCTGGTTAACTTTGAGCGAACGTGCGAGAAGCAGGGGTTCTCTCGGGAAACGTGGCCACAGCGCTTGCTCACTTTGTTACCCGGCGAGGCGGCCGACGTAGTCGCTCGCTTGGACAGAGAGGAGGCAGAGGATTTCGACACAGTGAAATCGAGTCTTCTAAAAAAGTACCGGCTGTCTGCGGAGGCGTTCCGTCGGAAGTTTCGGGAAAATGAGAAAGGCAGAAGTGAGTCATATACAGAGTTTGCGTATAGGCTTATGTCAAACATGCAGGAGTGGCTCAAAGAAGAGAAAGCGTTCGGTGACCACGATAAAGTTCTGCAGTGTTTCGGGCTAGAACAGTTTTATAGTCGGTTACCGGAGAACGTGCGATACTGGGTCTTGGATAGGCCAGACGTTTGTACGGTGGCTAAAGCCGCTGAGCTAGCCGAGGAGTTTGTGACACGTCGGGCTCGCGGAGCTAAGGACGGTCAAAAGGGTGAATTTGGCTCGAAGTTTGAGAGGCCGAAGTTCACACCCATGAGAGCAAAGGGGAACACGCGTAGTGCGGATGCGAGTGGAAGCAGTGCGACCGAACCTAAGGAGACGGCGGCAGCCGAAGCCGAACGCAGAAAGCGGTTCGAGATGAGGCAAGCGCGCGTTTGTTATACGTGCCAGAAGCCGGGTCACTTTTCGGCGCAGTGTCCGGAAACAACACCAAAAGTTGTGTTTTTTTCAATAGGCAGCACTGACGAGAACATGAAGCTTCTCGAGCCTTACATGCGAGACCTCCTCGTGAACGGGAAAGAGTGCCGAGTGCTTCGCGATTCCGCAGCTACGATGGATGTAGTTCACCCGTCTTACGTAGAACCCCATATGTTCACGGGCGAGTGCGCATGGATCAAGCAAGCCGTGGAAGCTCATAGCGTGTGTCTGCCGGTAGCAAAAGTGCTTATTGAAGGACCTTTCGGAGCGCTTGAGACGGAGGCGGCAGTGTCATCTATGCTGCCCCCCCAGTACCCGTACCTATTTTCAAACAGGTCCGATCACCTCCTGCGCGAGAAGGGGCTTTTGTTTGGTGAAGCTAGTGTTCAGGCCTTAACCAGATCGAAGGTTCGGGAGCTCGCTGCAAAGGCGGTAGTTGCGGGGCCGACGTTATCAAACAACGAAAAAGGGTCAGAGGCGCAGCAAGCTGATATTCCGAGCACGCCCGAACTGAATAAACTTGAGTCTGTAACGTTAAAGGCGCCAGATACTGGAGAGGAAACGCCCGACACGGGAAAGTTAGAAGAGCTATCTACTGATTTGCTCATCGCGCCTACGTCAGACGGACTTGATAGGTTGCTAAAAGTCAGCCGGTCGGCTTTGATAGCCGAGCAAAAAAAGGATGGCAGCCTGGAAAACATACGCTGGAATGTCAAAAAAGGTATCGCCAGGAAAACTGCGCGTTTTGTGGAGAGAGGTGGAGTCCTGTACCGGAAGTATCTAGACCGCCGAGGAGTGGAGTTCGATCAGCTGATCGTGCCTCAATGCTATCGTCAGGATCTGTTGCGCTTGTCACACGGGGGTTCGTGGTCCGGACACCTAGGAGTTAAGAAAACTAAGGACCGTCTCTTGCAAGAGTACTATTGGCCAGGGTGTTTTCGGGACGCAGACCATTTCGTGAGGACATGTGACACTTGTCAGCGGGTGGGCAAACCAGGGGACAAATCAAGGGCGCCGTTGAAATTGGTACCTATCATAACGGAGCCTTTTAGACGGCTCGTTATTGATACAGTGGGACCTCTGCCGGTAACAGCCACGGGGTACAGACACATTTTGACTGTGATCTGCCCAGCGACAAAGTTCCCTGAAGCAGTGCCGCTTAAAGAACTCAGCTCAGTTGAGGTAGTCAATGCACTACTGTCCATATTTGCGCGAGTTGGTTTTCCTGCGGAAATCCAATCAGATCAGGGCACAGTGTTTACTAGCGCTTTGACGACAACTTTTCTCGAAAGGTGTGGGGTAAAGCTGTTACACAGCTCAGTGTACCACCCACAGTCGAATTCCGTTGAGAAGCTCCACTCCGTCATGAAGCGCGTATTGAGAGCGTTGTGTTTTGAACATCGAACTGACTGGGAGCTGTGTCTGCCTGGGGTGATGTTTGCTTTAAGGACCGCGCCGCATGCGGCTACGGGGTTTTCGCCAGCTGAACTGGTGTACGGTCGCTCGCTTCGATCTCCGCTTCGCATGCTTCGAGAATCGTGGGAAGGTAGGGGCGACGACCCAGTCGTGGTGGAGTACGTGCTTAAGCTCCTCGAACGCTTAAGAAGGGCACAGGAGTTGTCAGGTGAAGCAATGACAAAGGCCCAGCAGAGGGCCAAGGTTTATTATGATCGGACAGCCAGGGCCCGTCGTTTTGAGGTTGGCGATGAGGTCATGATATTGCGCACATCGCTAAACAACAAACTAGACGTGCAGTGGGAGGGCCCAGCACGAATTGTTCAGAAACTGTCGGACGTTAACTACGTGGTAAGTCTGCCAGGAAAGCGGAAAGCACAGCAAGTTTACCACTGTAATCTGCTCAAACCTTATAGACAAAGGGAAGCAGTGGTGTGCATGATGGTAAACGTTCCTGAAGAGCTTCCGGTCGAGCTTCCGGGACTAGGCTCAGTGACGAACAGGGAAGACACCGGTCAAGTCATTAGTGACCTTATCAGTAAAGCACCGCTGTCGCCCGAGCAGAAAACCGAACTACACCAGCTATTACAAGAGTTTCAAGGTCTGTTCTCTGAGAGGCCTGGTAGGACTTCTGTACTTACTCATGATATAGAACTTACCTCCACAGAGCCAGTACGATCCAAGGCGTATCGGGTGTCACCCCGCCAGAGCGATATTATGGAGGCTGAGGTAAAGAAAATGCTACAGCTCGGTGTTATTGAGGCAGGTGAGAGTGATTATACCTCCCCTTTGATTTTAGTTGAGGTACCGGGCAAGGAACCTCGTCCTTGCGTCGACTACCGCAGGCTTAATTCCATCACTAAGGATCAAATTTATCCGATCCCTAACATCGAGGAGCGCCTTGAGAAAGTTAGTAGCGCTCAGTTTATTTCCACCCTAGATCTTGTCAGGGGTTATTGGCAGGTTCCACTTACAGAAGAGGCTAGTAGGTATGCGGCGTTCATTTCACCAATGGGAACATTCCGTCCTAAAGTGTTGAGTTTTGGTTTGAAGAACGCGCCATACTGTTTTTCAAGCCTCATGGATAAAGTGTTGCGGGGACAGCAAGAATTCGCTTTACCGTATCTAGACGACGTAGCGATATTCTCCGCATCCTGGTCTGAGCATATGGCACACTTGCGGGCAGTGCTAACCCGCCTGCGCGAAGCGGGCTTGACAGTCAAGGCTCCTAAGTGCCAGTTAGCCCAGGCCGAGGTTGTCTACCTCGGTCACGTGATTGGTCAGGGTCGTCGCCGCCCCTCTGAAATAAAAGTGGCCGCTGTGCGAGACTTTCCGCAACCGCGCACCAAGACCGATATTCGGTCGTTCTTGGGTGTCGCCGGCTACTATCAGAGGTACATCCCTAGGTACTCTGATATCGCGGCTCCCCTGACGGATGCTCTAAGAAAGACAGAGCCTCAAACAGTCGTCTGGGACGAGACAAAGGAAAGAGCTTTTAGCGCCCTAAAGAGTGCCCTAACAAACCAGCCTGTGCTACGATCGCCAGACTATACAAAAGGGTTCATTGTTCAGTGCGATGCTAGTGAGCGAGGCATGGGCGTTGTACTGTGCCAACGGGAAAATGGAGAAGTAGAACACCCCGTCCTGTATGCTAGTCGTAAGCTGACCAGTCGTGAGCAGGCGTATAGCGCCACCGAGAAAGAGTGTGCGTGTCTCGTGTGGGCCGTTCAGAAATTGTCATGCTATCTAGCCGGCTCGAGGTTTATCATTGAGACGGATCACTGCCCTCTCCAATGGCTGCAGACCATCTCTCCCAAAAATGGCCGCCTCCTGCGCTGGAGCCTCGCTTTACAACAATATTCCTTTGAGGTGCGTTACAAAAAGGGGAGTCTCAACGGTAACGCCGATGGCTTAAGTCGAAGCCCCTAACGTAGGAATCAGCCTCAAAAATTGTTTGTTACTGATGTTTTTCTTCCTGAGGCAGGATTTTTTTTAACATATTGCTTTTGTTTAGTGTTTCAAAGTGATGATATGCTTTCTAGTGCAATTTTTCAATTTGTGGACGCGTTCTGAGTGATGCTAGACTACTGTAAGGAACTAGGCAGTGGTATAAAAAGGGGAAAGAGCCTGGCAGGGCTTAGTGAGGGTTGTGCCGTGCTTGCTGACTGAGCGGTTGAGTTTCAGCGTAGTTCTAACGCTTGCCGGGAACGAGAACAAAAATGTGAACTCTCCCGAAGTCACTTTGCAGTGTCCCGTGCGAACCTGAACGAGAGAACGAGGCCTTCTCTGTGCGCTGCGCTCAAGAAACGTCGAGGGACGCCCGACTTCGGTTATGTGCATCATCGAGCGACATCCCTCCGGACAGCGGATGCAGTCCCCTGTCCATCGGGATCTCCTTCCCCCGGCGGGGCGGTCTGTTGCGATTCGCCTGCGACACGTGGTTTTGCCGGCGCGACTGCGGCGGGGCGGCAGACATTTTTGGCCCGATCGTCGTCGCCGCAACGCTCATCGCCAGGTGTTTCCAGGCGCGACTGCGGCGATGCGACCGCAAAGGATCACCCTCGCATTCCAGTCATTGTGCCTGAACCAGGCGAAGCGAAAGCAGGGATCATCCTCTCATTACAGTCATTGTGCCCGACCGGCAGCGCTACAACAGGGTGCTACGAGATCGTGCTCGACATGGTGCTACGGCAGCGCTACAACAGGGTGCTACGAGATCGTGCTCGACATGGTGCTACGGCAGCGCTACGACAGGGTGCTACGAGATCGTGCTCGACATGGTGCTACGGCATCGCTACGACAGTGTGCGTCACCATTAGCCCATTGTACATTCACGTGCTCGTCTTTTGAGGGGTTCCTTCTTGCCCTCAACTGCGAGAGTATAAAAACAGCTGCCCCGGACGCCAAAAAGAGGGCTCCGATTTCTTCTGTTGAAGTAAAGTGCTCTCCCGTCTCTCTACTTCGGTCAACCTGACCGCCAACTCTTTGCGATGTTAAAATAAACAAGTTGTTTCGTTGTTACCAGTCGACTCATGCTTTGCCGGGACCTTCGGATGCTTCCAGTTGTACCCCAGGCCGCCAGGCCAACGCTACCCTTGGGGCTTGCGACCCAGGTACAACCACGGGCGTCAGCGCCGAGTTCCCAACAGATCGTACCAGCGGTCCGATCCAAACACTTCCCTGAACTTTCGCCTGAATGCTTCAGCTGATAATCTATACTTTTTAAGCAGATTTGCTTTGACTTCATCGAAGTCCCCTGCTTCTTCTTTCCCCATGCGGGCGATAATATCAGCTACCTCACGTGGCAGTAACGTAAGCAAGCGTTGCGGCCACGTGTTTCTCGCGAATTTTGCCTTCTCACACGTGCGCTCAAACTGTACCAGAAAAAGACCTATGTCCCCTCCTACTGCGTAGGGTGCCATCAAGTCTGTCATTCTGCGCTCGCTTTCACGTGCCTCTGTGCTAGGTCTTTCGCTATTTTGTGCTTTCAGAAGCTCAATCTCTAGGCGCTTCATTTCGCGGTCGCGCTCTTCTTTGGCCTCACGTGCGGCTCGCTCTTCTTTGGCCTCACGTGCTGCCCGCTCGCGCTCTTCTTTTGCCTCACGTGCAGCCCGCTCGCGCTCCTCTTTTTCCTCTAGGCGCTTACGCTCTTCTTTTCCCTCTAGGCGCTTACGCTCTTCCTCTCTTTCTTTCTCGAGGCGCTTACGCTCTTCTTCTTTTTCTTTAATGCTCTCGAGGCATTCCGTCAGTTCCTCGTCGTCTGCCCCAGTCTCTTCGATCGCCTCAATGATCTCCGGCTTTCTCTTTGATTCGGCAATTTGGAGGCCCAACTCTTTGGCCAAGCTCAACAATTCCGGCTTCTTTAGTGCCTTCAAGTTCATGGCTGCCCTTAGTGCTGCTAAACCTTCACTCTATACAACCTTGACGTACTCAAACTTCCGTCAACGGTTTAAAGAAAAATCACTGCTACGTACTTTCCAAAAAATACGTAAAAGCCAAGTGATATCTCAGTGAAGAAAAGCCGTGCACTCACCATATGCAGTCATGATCCGGACACCTTCTTTCCGAACGTTGTTGCCAGGACGAAGAGGCTACGATCTCGTAGTTGTCGTCCAAGTTGGGGTCTCCAGGATTCCGTATCCCAATCGCTGCCAGCCAGTTTGTTGCGTACTCCAGGGTAGCATACCGCACTGCTGCCGAGAAATAGCGACGCCTGCCTATCGAAGCTCGACCGACATTACTTATTGGGTAGCGTGGCGTTGTCGGCGGGCTGCAGGCATCCGGTAGATCATGGCGACCAAGCAGGGGCGAGACGATTTGCTAGTGCGAAACTTGCACTGTTTAATCACAGGTAGTTGAAAGAAAATAAGGAAAGCATGAAGTTTGAAGTATCAAGTATGAAGTCTCAAGTAAGAAGTCTTTCAAAGTACATTTCGGAGCCCCTTAAATAGGCTCTCTACAAGTTGTGGGCGGGATTTTGCTTCCGTCGAATGACACGTGACAGGCACGGAGAGAGGGCCCCCCTCCTGCAATACCAAGGGCGGGAAGGAGAGGTCGATCCTCTCATCGACGAATCCGGGGAGAAGGTCGGGTGAATGACCTCTCCGGCGTCGTGGGGTCCGGCCAAGAGAAGGTGAGGGGGGTGAGGTAAGCACACACGATGCCACGACCGTGAGAGGAGTGGAAGAGGTCGCCCGTGGGCTCCGGCTCAGGGGGTAGGGTGAATGACCGCCCGCCACGTGGTGTCAGACGCCAACCCTAATAGCCCATGCCAACGCACCTCCTACGCGTTAGGCGCCACTGCAGCGCTGCTGACGTTCTTGCGGGCCACAAGCCTTAACGGAACTTTGTAAATATCTCTATAGTATATACATATATATATATATATATATATATATATATATATATATATATATATATATATATATATATATATATATACCTCTGTGTGTGTGTGTGTGTGTGTGTGTGTGTGTGTGTGTGTGTGCTGTATGTCATAATGATCACCCATTATCACGGAATAGCATGCTAGGCGAACAGCCAGGCTAACATCTCCAGCATATCATTAAGGCTTGTATCTTTCTCCCTTCGAACTTTCAGCAAACTTCTAATGCTCCACACCTCCCATTACCACCCCAACCACGTGCAATAGCAGCCCATGCCGCAGCTATATGGCGCGCGCATTCACAGTTAACATGGTTTCAATACGACCGTGCTTAAGTGCAGAACACCGTCGCAGACTGTATACGATATAACATCATGTATTTGCGGGGACTGTAAAACAGGAAAGTGCCCCTAAATGAGCCTCAGTATATCAGTTATTTCTTTTTCCCGTTGTCTGGTGACAAAATCAGGTGTCTCTGTATACATGCAGAGCACAAATAAATGTCGGAGTTAAAAGTAACAATTACAGCGCAGTCGAGTCCCCAATTCCGAGAAATGCCGTCGCACTCGTCGCATACAGTCAAACACGTTGTGATCGCGTAATTAGCGCCTATGCAACGCCAGGTATACAAATCGAGTCCATTTGCATCCGGCGCCATATATGTGCACCCACATTATTTCGCTTTCTGCCCTTTTGGCAGCGCAAATGGGACGGCCAACGAAATTTAAACGCCGGCGAGGATAACAGGCTACGCTTGGCGTTTCGAGGGCGCGGGTTCTGCAGCTATTTAAGCGCGCCCATAGACGTAAGAGGAGCACAGAAATGCCGCCAGAGAGACGCAGAGAGAAAAAAAAAAGTAAGGAGAGGAAATGCGCGGCAATCAGAGAGCCCTCAGCAGATTTTTAAGCCTCATTATCAACCCCTCCAGCATGCTCGCCCACTCTCGACTCGCCGTGCACTGTGTGCCTTCCCTCTCGTGTTTCTGTCTCGTTTGTATATTTATGACATCTGCGCTTTCTTTTTTTTTCGCTATACCGTGGCCAGCTACGCTGCACACTGTTCTCAAATGGGGCACGTAAAGATATACACGCGGCGCCGGCCGAGAATTGGGTTCCATCGACTTCGTTAAAAACCCGCCGAGGGACGCACGGCCCGAAAGGATTTAAGCCCCGCAGACGAGCGTATTGGATCGCTCAGCACGAGCGCTGGCAGACTCGCTCTTGCTGCGCCGAGGGCGGCGCCGGAGAAGAAAAACTGCGCATCAAGAAATACGCAGGAAGGTTCAGCAGATGGAAAACGACATTGGGAAGAGAGACACAGAAAGGAATCAAAGGAACAGCTGCTGCTGCTGCTTTCTTCCAATCGACAGCATGGCCCCCTCGGTTCCGTTCTGCCTCAGTCGTTAAGCACCATTAAGTAAGAGTAATTTTAACCGTTCCTCCCCCCTATTCGTCTCGACAGCAATTTTAATGGGATCCTGATTAGGTTTGCCTGGAAGGCGCGCGCTAATACATCGCCGGAAGAATCCCTGAACGCGATACCCCCCGCGCACATTCAGATATAAATGCGCGCGCAGCCAGCCTGCTCGGCGACAAGGCAAACACCGATTCCTTTCCTAATGACAGGAAACGGAGCGGGTGGGGGAAACAAAAGGCGGACAGGATGGAAGCGAAAAGCGAGGGAGTGGTGCGCGACAGGGGCACGAGCGCCGCCGCCGATGTGGATGGAATACTGCCGAGAATTTTATTTAGTCGTCGATATATCATGCGTCACGTAACAAATGACGGTATATCCTCAAATTACTTCCCATGCGCTCCAGCTCATCCGCGCCGTTTGACTGGCCCGAGGCAGAATGGAAACAGTTGGCTCAAATGTTGAAGTTTTTTTTAATCAACATGTAACAGGCACACTAAAGAAACAAAGCAGTGCTGGGCCCAAACGCGATGGGATGTGCGCTATACACAAAAAAGGGTCCCTGTTTCGCCCACATGCGGAGCAGTGACGTGACAGCTGGCGCAATATTACGCACAGTAAGTCTTGCGGTGCTTCCTGTGGTATCGGTGAGAGTAAACATTCGCAGATGAGCGGCTGAGTAATCGCCTGTCGAGAAGAAGTACACTTGATGCATCTTTGAATAGAACAGTGCAAAAGACAGAACAAGCGAGTGGCCAACAGACCCACATCACTGCCACTCGCGTTTCCCGTCTTCGCACGGCAACATCCCTTCGAAGATGTTGTCGTGCTCGGATTCAGAACTTAGTACACATCATTCAGTTGCGAAATTAGTCCTAATCACCCCCACAAAAATGTACTCCGAGTTTCAGTTCACTGCGGATCAAGTTTATTGTGAGCCGATAGAAAATGAATTGAAAGATTTATTTGACTAAAATTAGGAAGCGTCCATTGACTCACACTCGATACGCATTTACAGACTACAGTTAAGAAAACCTCCATTTACTCACACTCAATGCACATTTAATTAACTACAGTTGAGAAAACGTCCATTGACTCACACTCGATACGCATTTAATTGACTACAGTTAAGAAAACGTCCATTGACTCACACTCGGTACACATTTAATAGACTACGGTTAAGAAAACGTCCATTGACTTACACTCGATACACATTCAATAGACTACAGTTAAGAAAACGTCCATTGACTGAAAGTCGATGCATATTTAGTTGACTAAAATTAGGACCGTGAATTGTCCCACACTCGTTACACATTTGATTGACGAGTTATTGAGCACTCACAAAATGTGAAAATCGAAAGTCATTCGATTCGCCAGTCGCTAATCGAACGGCGTTCATTAAACTGATGTCTTATATTAACAGGATTGTGTGCTGTTGAATTGCCTATTGGATTACTATAAACATAAAAACATGCTGTCGCGATTTATTGTTTAATTACGTAGAACATAGATCCATCCACTGGCAGTACATTGCAATTCGAAACACCAGTGACCAGCCGTGGTTGCTCAGTGGCTATGGTGTTGGGCTGCTGAGCAAAAGGTCGCGGAATCGAATACCAACCGCGGCGGCCGCACTTCGATGGGGGCGAAATGTGAAAACGAACGTGTACTTAGATTTAGGTGCACGTTAAAGAACCCCAGGTGGTCGAAATTTCCGGAGTCCTTCGCTACGGCGTGCCTCATTATCAGAAAGTGGTTTTGGCACGTAAAACCCTATAATAATTTTTTGAAACACCAGTGCTATTTAAAAGTCAGTTGAAGGGCCTTGGGTGTAGGTAGCGCGAGCAGTGCTTGTATGTGAATGTGTCGTGGGTATCTGTTGTGTGTAGGGGTTGCTCCGTTGTTATTGCAGGATGCGTTTGCGTGTGAAAGTGCTGTTGTGACCCAGGGCTGGCTCATAATGTAAACCTAAAAAGAACATGCTGCCCAATCTATTTCTTCGGGTTTCAGGAACATTAGAAAAATTACTCGAATGAATGTCGAACATACGGGTCATCGCCGCTTCACCGTAAGTAGAGCAAGTGCCACTTTTTTTAGGGTGAGGCTAGCCTATAAGCTTCTTTTGACTGACTCAATAGGCGTTCAATTGACATACAAAAATAGATTTTCTATTAAAGCACGATGGTCAATCAATTTAAACAGAATAGGTTCTTTGAAGAAAAATCGATAGCAGTTAAACTAAAACTCCGTAGACATTTTTATAAGAGTCCTCCGTTTGTGGGGGTGGCGCTCCCCGGTGGTGTAGTAAAGAGAGACGGCTGTTTCTTCCTTCTCATCTCCTATTCTTTCTGTCATGACTATCACTTTTTAGTGCTGGATTCGTTTAAATTATTCAGCCTCGGAGCTGGCTTACAGATAAGCTTCAGAGTGTGGCGTCTGTCGCCCTCCTCAGGCGCAGTACTCTTCTCTGTTGTAGCATCGGTGAAGTGGCTGAGAGTGGACGTCCATTCGACACCAGCATGAGTTGGCGTAAAGCCCCGCAAGCAAGACCAAGGACCTGAACTTTGTGATGAATTTATCTGGGCATCAGACGCTACGAGAAGTTGAGCCAATGATATCGGACTTTGCAGGTGCTACTGATGTAGGTGCAGAAAAAGACATGGCACGTATTTCCCCAAAAAGTGGCAATCTTACCCGGAGGTCGAATCATTGACAGCGATAGCAAGACTTAGTATCGTGCTTGAACTCTTTTCGCTTGGGGACTCTATTCTGGGGTTTAGCCACAGGAATGCCTGCTCTGCAGTCCTGGAATTTCTTATGGAGTTGTTGATGTTATCCTTAATAATTCCGGCGCACAACCACAGTGGAGGATCGGCCATGAATCAGGCGGTTAATAGAAACGAACAAAACGGGGAGAAATAAGAAAAATGAAATTTGCCAATTATAAATAAAAAGTTTAGTGGGCGGGAGGGAGCAGCAAAAGAAAAAAAAAACGCCAACCGTGTAATAAAATAATTAGAAATCACTAGCCCACCCTAATGCCCTGATAACTTTGTATGCTCTTCATTTTTTGCGTGTGTTTTTCAATAAATGATTGTTGATTCTTCCTGCTATTATTGCTTTAATTTTAACATGTAATTTCGTCTTTCAACACTACTTAGCCTATAGGATCCCGGGAATCTTATTGGTGTTTATAACTTGGATTATTCCAGTAATTTATTGGTCAATCCATGGTATGAGCTAAAAGTATGATGGAAGGACTCCTCGAACGGTGTTCAAACTGCACGCGGGTGCGACATACTTGCGCGACGTGGCGCGCAAGTCATATGCTGCTGGGTAGAAGGAACAGCATCGTCGCAGCTCCGAAACGTCTCTTGCACGCGGGAAATTCTTAAGTGTGTTCTATTCTCCCTGCTGATAGAGTAGTGTAGGTTTGTCTTTCTTCCCGTGTGATCAAAATTATTGCAAAAGTTGTTCACTCTACATTACTGACGTTATTTCCATGCAATGAAAAAAAAAGACGGCGACCGTGGCCTAATGTTTAAAGTACCGGGCTTCTGTGGTGTAGGTCGTTTCTTCGAATTCGGCCATCAGACAAATTTATTTATGTTTTTACTTATTTAGATATATGCAGTGTATATACTGTTATATATCAGGAAGATTCGCCTAGAGTGTCAATATAACTTCTATCATAATAAAAGCGCTCACATTGGCAGTGTTCGTAAGAAAAATTGAAGGGAAACTTGACGCTGGACACACTTGTGAAGGCGGAGGCATGCAATGGGAAAGAACACTTACGAAGAAAAAGCTATGTGAATTGCGCCCAAGATAATCTGCGTAAGACATTACCTTGAGTTCGTTGCCAAAAAAGATAAAACCCTGAATTTCGCTACACTGAAGGTCGTTAATATACAATAGCCCAGGATTAAAAGAAAACAGAAGTGCTCCTAATTCGGACTCCAGACGGTTCGTTTCTCCCACCCCCCAGGGCCACTCTTATGCGCTGAAACTCATCGATGCAAAGCAACGCCATCACGAATGCACACTGACTTGTCAGTCCCAAGCGAGAAGCTTCACCGCCGAATTCTGAATTACACCTTTCGATCTATCTGACTGGGCTGCAGGGTTCCGTACACTATTATAAAGTTCACCACGTCAACAGATCTGCAAGCCGAAGACGTGACCTGCTCCGACCATCGTCATTATCCCGAGTTCCAAATCTACATTTTAACTGCTCTCCCGCGGGTTTTAAGATCTTGGGAAGCACGAGAGATTTAGGGCTACTAGTTCACTGAACACGTTCTCAACTTGTGTTCCTTGCACAACTTTTGGGACTGTGTCATTATCACAGTACAGCTCATCTATGCTGTCCTTCTTTTGACAATAAGATACTTTGCATGCAGCGTTAAGCCGACTGGATAACACAGTCTTCACAGTAGAAAATATATTGGGACCAGGGACTCGACCGACATCCACACAGATTGTCAATAGAGCATTGCTCCTCTTCAAAGACAATTGGGCTGTGCGACCACCTTTAATTGCACGGAAAACACTGTTGAATGTGCACGTGCACACCTCGTTATATCCGTCTCCTTTAAGCTTTTACATTTTCTTCTCGCTTTCCCCTCCTCCAGTGTACGGTAGCAAACTAGGTGCGACCTGGTTTACCTTCCTACCTTTCCTTTTTTTCCCTCTCTCTCTCTCTCTCTCCTCATGCTGCCATTGCCAGTAATATAACAGCTCCGGCAGCGTATTTGACATAACATTTGTCCCATAAGGGCTGTGGAAAGACGCACGGCAGCGCTTCTGTTCCACAGAAGAGTCGCAAGAGGGAGGGAACCTATCCCGACTCTTCTGTTCCACAGAAGAGTCGCAAGAGGGTGGGAACCTATCCCAACTATGTTTCGAAGACAGACAGACACAGACAGACACAGGCAGACACAGACAGACACAGACAGACAGACAGACAGACAGACAGACAGACAGAGACAGACAGACAGACAGACAGACAGACAGACAGACAGACAGACAGACAGACAGACAGACAGACAGACAGACAGACAGACAGACAGACGGACGGACGGACGGACGGACGGACGGACGGACGGACGGACGGACGGACGGACGGACGGACGGACGGACAGACAGACAGACAGACAGACAGAAAAGTGGAAAGTCTTCCTTTTCGCGTGCAGATACGAGTTTTACATTGACGCTCTAAAGACGTGTGATTCACGCTTTCGCACGTCATCCATATAACGTAATAGCAGCTGCCTTTCCAGGCCCAAGAGGCCCTAAGTATTTTCTTCCCCTAATGGGAAGGTTTCCTCGTTCCTCCAACCACCACGAAATTCTGATGACCCTGGCTAGAGCACTCAAAATGTCATTACACTGTGACGCAAATGATCAAAAGTACTATAATCTCACACAAGAAAACCACCCGCGGGACTCTTTAGGCTGATTTGATGAAAGTGAGATGACTGGGAAGATGAAATAATAAGGTTTTTCTGGATATGGACGCTGAACAATGCCACATTTGCTCACCACCAGCATAAGCGGCAGCAAATGAGGAGGCGTCTTAATAGCACAAATGTGACAAGGGTACAACAGCAGGAAGTAAAGATAATACCTTAAGTACAGATGTCACACATGCTCACTCTTTGTCTTTATTGCGCAGTTTAGGCATAGTAAGCCATTTGATAGCTGTTACTTGAAGAAAGAAAAGAAAAATATATGTATAGGCTCGAAGTAAAAAGCACATGTAAACATCCTTTGTTTGTTTGAAACATCCTTTGTTACTTTAAACAAGTTGTTGCAACAGCAATCCTGTTTTCCTCAACTCTTTGCAATCGTGAGACTGGCACTCTTTTTCTGTGACAGGCAGTTTAAAGATCGAAACTGAGTTTGCTGCGTCCGCCCTTCTTTCTGTTACGCCACCGCCATCGTCGTCACCCTCATTTCTTATGGCGACGAAAAACAAAGCTTTGCCGACCATCGCCACATCGGATAAAGCTCATGCCACTGCGGCAATGGGCAGTTCGCGTTACCTCACTTTATGAAATCGACTGGAATTGTGAAATCGACGAGCAGCTATAAGGATTCGCAGTACTAATGCTTCCCTGCCTTCTCTCTTTCTTTCTTCCTTTCTTTTCAAACCTTAGCCCCCATACTCCTGCGTAGGGCGGCAAACCGGACGCCTATGATTACCCTTGCTACCTTTCTTCTCTCGCTCGCTTCTTCCTCCTCCTCCTGAGAGCCAGACGCGCTGGCCATCGAGCCATCATGCAACACTTCCGTTTGATAATTTTTGCAGTGTTCTGTACGCCATGAACACTGATTGACGCCATCTGTGCATGTGTTTCGGTGGCCACAGCAAAAATTTCTGCAGCGAACAAGGATGACGCTGTGCCTATCACATAAAGATTGTTTTCGGAAAGATAGCAGCATTATTTCAGAAACAAGCAAGCAAACAAGATGGCTGTGTCTGCTGTGACAGCCGGCTGCTACAGCAGTACACCGCAGAGCCGGAAAAATCGCTGAAGTCAGTCTTGTCTTCCCCATCACCCCACCTCCCTTTCGTGTTGAAAGAAGATATAGGATGGTTCTAAATTTCTTGATAATTTTTCAATCGCTCATATCAACATGCGTTAAATTCATGTTCAGGGCAAGTTAACATAAATATGTGTAGACGAAAACACTACTTCAGCAGAGTGCTGGTCGATATTACTGCCCTCAAATTACATGTTGATCTCCGGGCATATCAAGTGCATCGGTGGACGCACGGTAAGTCTTCATTCATTTTCTTCTTATTTTTCTTTCGTTTATTACTTTTTTTGGTCTAAACAGGTGGTAGTTTCGCCCGAAGGACGATGCATCATAAGCGATAGCAAGGTTTATCATGTCACTTCGACTCCTCGAACAATGTTCAAAATGTACACGGGTGGGACATATTGGCGCGACGCATGAAGCAAACAGACAGACAGACAGACAGACAGACAGACAGACAGACAGACAGACAGACAGACAGACAGACAGACAGACAGACAGACAGACAGACAGACAGACAGACAGACAGACAGACAGACAGACAGACAGACATTCGAAACATCACGGCTACGGCGACGGCGAAAATTCGCTTGATGTGGCCCTATAATTGTAATCGTAATAAAGTTGTTTGGCATAATTTGCCATTGTTTTTCGAGAATAAGCATGGAAAAGCAACTATAGTGTTGTTCCGAGATTAAATAAATGCATACCTACTACATTAATGCCACTGGGATTACATTAAGCACGCATTTGTCAAGAATGATCATGTAGAAGTAGCTAATTAAAAATATTCGCTAGTTATTAAATTCGTCAAGAACTGCTAAAGTGAGGCTATTGGAAATCTTTTCACCTGGATGTCAATGTATTTCGTAGAAAGGGCTGATATCTCGAAAGTTGCGGTAGTCCTTGGATTTCTGCTAAGCATGCGTGACTTTACTACTGCTTGACTTCAAATGAGCAGTTTTGAATTGCGCCCTAAGGTCAATGATTAAGAAGTTAACAAGTGACGCTTGTGAATCTTTCTAATGAAATAACGTCCGGCTCCGCAAATTATCCCTCTGAACAGACTGTATTGCGCTGTATGCTCCCTGAGATTTTTTAAAGATCTGTTTGAATTAAACACACACACACACACTCTCTCACTCATTCGGTTTGCCGTATTCTTATCGCGGTAACCTTAATACCAGAGCGCCTCTTCACATCCTTAAGGTGATTGCATCACTGGATTTTGTCCTTGCCCTAGGTTCCGTCAGGTCCAAGGGTATCATGATCGAAGCGAAATTTACAACGGAAATTTACCTGCAACTCTGGTTGCAGCTAGGTTTCAGTTGTAGCATGTGTAACACCACAGCTGGCGCTATTGTCGCATTTCTGTAAGTGATTCTGTGATACATGTTACCGTTAGACTTGACTAAAGGTTTGCAAAAAGAAAAAAAAAGAAAAAAGCAACGCAAAAACCACAACAATTCTTAGTATTATTTAAGGTGACAGACCGCATGTTGACTTTAGATATGAAAATGTGCATTTTTACCTATCTCACCGGGATAAGAGTGCATGCTGCAGTCGGTGCAGATTAAAATCTTATGGCCTGCCTTTATCAAGGTTAAAGTACTTGATCCATGCGTGGCGGGAATCTGATATAGATGCATTGCCCAATGTCCACGGGCCACAGAGTGCACAACAGCATAAGTGCGCACTCATTCCTACAGCAATTAGCCCAGTTTCTGCCGAAAAGTGTGATGGATCTCAGTGCTGACCTACAAGAATGCAAGATGTATCTAACCTAGAGTGTCTCTAGGCAAGGACGAGTTTCTATGCCCTTTGATTGCCGTGTGACCACGTTTGCACGAGAGAAAAAAATGTAAGCAACGTGAGTTGGTCAGTTGTTAACAGTGAGGGTTTTGCGTCCCGAGGTTTCTTCATGTGAACACATATAGAACTCTCTTGAAGAGAGGTAGGCTATCTTTCATGGCTGTAGGGCCAAGTTTCATGGCGTTTAATGATATCAGAGATCGGGATGATCACAATACAAGAGTACAAGTATCTAGAAGTATACGGATTAAAGAGGGCAAGAATTACGTGTATAAATATTAATAAGCAATCTAAACTAAAGACAATAAGGAAACGCAGCTGTACTAAAACAGCATAATGAGCGAGAATAATAATGGCAACCGAAGTAATTGATTTCATGTCGGATTCATATAGGCAGCAGAAGGAGAACAAGGGTCTAGCGGACTTATAAGAGTTGGGGGTCAGAACAAGTATTTGCTTTGAAAAAGCAGCTTAGGAATATAAAAGAAGATTGATAAGCAATTAGGGCACCTTATAGAAATACGTTTACAGAGAGCAGAGTAAAAGGACGAGGAAACTATAACTAGCAAGTATTATGTTACCGGCCACGGACAGGGGCAGCGAAAAGAGCGCTGAACCTTACGTCAGAGATGCAGAAACGGTATATTGTGACGTAGTAGTGACTGGGAATAATAGAGCGGCAAAACTGTGAATGACGAAACTAACTTTTTATTGGGTCAACTTGTGCCCACAAAAGATAGTTACACTCAATGCACAGCGACAGCGGTGAACACGATCGACGATCGTCGAAATATGATCTGCCGGTCAACCACGTCGGCTTCTATACATGCATGGGTCATCGAAGGTTCCAGAGTAATCACTGGTTCCCGCGTGTCTTCCAGAAAATTCTACACAATTCGCGTCGCACAGGCAATCACATTACACAAGCTTGGGTGACAACAGACAACGGGTAGAAACATCGATAACATTCGAGAAACTCCCGATGCATGCGGGCGCGTACCGCGCTGAGCGATAACATTTGTTAGACGGTTAAAAGCGGTCACCCGAAAAAGGTAAGCAAGTATACATGTCGATAGAGGAAACCACCTATGGAACTACTATATATATACAAAAAATGAAATCCAAAGACAAAATCTTAGTGACAAATCAAAGGGCCCAGCCCTACTCTCCGGAGCACGGAACAAGACGGCTGGTGACGACTATTCAAGTGCAGCATGTCGAAATAGCAAAAACACTACTGGGTACGTTAGCCTCTCGCAGTATCTATGCAAATGATACTCAAGTACAGCATGTCGAAATAGCAAAGAAACTACGGGGTATGTTAGCCTCTCGCAGTATTTATGCAAATTATACTGCATGGATACTGTTCAAGTTCAATGAAGATGAACTTGAAGGGCAAATAAGTACCCTTCCCAAAGCCATGGGTGTTAAAGGATAGCATAGGGAATAATGTAAATTATACGCCTTTACACTAGCAAAAGGCGGCTGGAAAATCGGTGGAGTAAAGGTACAGAAAAAAAAATGAAAATAACATTAGTTGGTCCACGAACTCAACCATAACATACTAAGATAAGCGTGGCGTCACCAAGAAGATAACTGTCGTTTTCCACGTTGCTTTTAGAGCTTAATGTTTCGCGCACTCTTCTGGCGATGTGTGGGGATAAATGAAAAAGGTTTGCTGAAGAAATCAGCAAAGTGATTTGACCCCGCCCATCGCTCCATGCGACTGAGTCTTTCTGCTTGTGTACTTAATGGTTCCAAGACCCGTTTCTAGGTCGCAGAACAAACAAATAAACAAAGCAAACAAGATATCTGAAACGACGCGGTTTTTCAGGAAAAGAAGTCAACAACGAAACGTTGGCGTTTCACCCGCATGTCGTCGTCGACGCCAGACACACGGCATTCATCGCTGCTCACCGCAATTGCCGGCCTGGCACCAGCGACGGCAGCGGCGGCAGAGCAGACTAGCAGGAGAGAAGGAAGGCGAATTGTGGGCGGGGGCTGCAGACACGCACCGCGCGGCGATGGAACAGGGTCGGGCGCGGGTTTACCGGATTTCAATTTATTTGGCCACCGCAAACTGATTGCGTCCCAGAGAGTCCGACCGAGAAGGGGACATTCCAGCGGAGGAAGATAAACAGCAGCGATCAGGGTTCTGCGGCAGGGACCAGATTTTGAAGTGTGAGTGTGGGGGGCGAAGGGGGAGAGGGAGGGGGGCCGGCCTCTCAAACGCCACCGAACGTGCGCGCGCTCGCGCCTCGGCGACAAGAAAGTAGCTGTAGTTGAGCTCGGCGGCTTCGCACACTCACTTCATCGGCGGCCGCCGAATTCCGAACCGGTATACTCTACTCACGAACGCGCACGGGGTCCTGTGAAAGCGAGTTTGTGTCCCTCGCCAGGGCATTTCCAAAGCAGGCCCCGGGGAAAAGCCCAGTTCCCGGCGCTTTCCATTCATCTTTCGCGGTATTGCCCCGAAGCGGTGGTGCGTCGATCGCTTTTCTGGCTGGAATGTGCTTCTCCTCAAGGCGGAGCTGCCGCGACAGGGTAGCCGGAAAAATAGACGCGGCACAACGGCAAATTGCGCGGCAGGTTCTTCGCTTTTGTCTGCGGCGCGGCTGCAACCAAAGAACGGCACCGGTTGGTCCGTTGAGGAACAACCGCGAGCGAACTGGAACATTCCAAAGAGGCCCTACAAGTATCAGGACATAGTTTAGCTTCTCCCAACAAAACCAGATTGGCTTCCTTTTGTGAGAGTCGCGCACACATCTACGTCGCTTGCAGTCGCATAGCTCACATCATTCCAACGATCGTTTTCCGCAAAGGCACGGAGGACGAAAACACTCAGCACTCTTTGTTCTCCTTCTTGCAGAAGCTCCGAGAACAGAGGTGTTCCCCAAGACACCTCCCTTCCCCCCTTCGTGAGGTTTCTTTCTTCGCTACAAAAGTTGCGTTCCTGAGAAGCGAGCACGTTCATAACACACGATGTTCGACTTCTGCACCGTTCTGTTCATTTTTGTTCATGGAAGTTACTACATACCGCATTTTCACGTATGATACGCGTACTGAAAGTGAGAAGCGCCCATGCTTATTACACATTTTACACTTAACCTTTCAACAGAAACAGTGGGAACAATGGCAGTATATGTCAAACTTTAGATCTGCTTCTTTTCTACTACACTTCATCGTGGTTGTCAAGGCAGGCGCACTGCTTCACCCACACTGACCGTTCCGCACGTAGCTTTTTTTACTATCGCAGCCGTCAAAAGTAAACTCCAGTGACTAAGAAACATGACAGAATGTCAGCCGAGCGCATCTCACAAGTGTTTCTAGGAAGCCTGAGTAGTCCACCACAATATAATGTATACAAAGTAGATTTTTTAACATGATTGTGCGGAACTATATTGCGCGCGTGTGCGCGCGCGCGTGTGTGTTGCGAATGTTTTACTGACCAGCAGTGGTCATAGCCGTGGTCCATAAACTCATAGAAAGGTAGATTCGGGCACAGAAGGCAGGTTTAAAAAGCAGACGCTGTTCTGATGTGGTTCCAAGCAGTATGGATCATCTGTGATCGACGGAGACATACAAACGACCTAATAACGTTCTTCTCGGGGGCTCGTAAGACCGGCTGGAGGTTGGCAAAAGTGATTTCGCAGCGCGCACTGCCCCGCTTCCGTTTTGCATTTGTGGCGCCCGGGCCCTGGAGGCTCCGAACGGCCTTGTAGGCTTCGAACGTGTGACGCGAATGACTTCGCCCTCACGACACACGTCTACAAAATGCTACGCAAGTGGCGCACCAGTGCCCTCGTACGCTATGCTCCTGCCATGTTGCTGAACGAATCTTTGTACTACCACTGTCGCCAGGATGTCTTTTTCGCCTCGACTCCCTCCGGTTAGCCAAGGCACATAGACGAGGCGCCCTGCGTGGCGAGAAATGCTATGTAATAATGGTGTTTCCGGCGAACGCTCTAGTGAGAAAGCATTAAGGAAGCCATGGACTGTTGCACAGTGCTTCAGAGACGAGGCGATCTTCTTGTTGGAACGACGCTGCGCTGTCCCGCTCCTCCCTCCCCTCTCTCTCTCTCTCTCTTTCTTTTTCTCGCTTCGTGAAGAAAGTCACGCCAGATGCCATTTTCCGCTTTGTTGCTTCTAGCTCATATGGGCCATTCCGCCAGCGCGGTCGTTTCCAACTCACCTCTAAATAAGAAAAGAAAAAATTGCTAAGTGCCTACTGGGCAGCAGATTTGCTATACGACACCTTGAAGACATCGTGCCAGTGCGCGACCACCTTTTACTCGGCGTATTTCCTCCTTGGTCTTATTTTCTTAGCTGTATGTCATGCGCTTTCCTTTATACAGCTTTATTTTTCGTTGAGTGCAAGGTTACAACAAACGTTTCCCGCAAATCCACTTGCTACTTCTAATGGTAATAAACGCAAGCACATTCCCGCCTCTTCAAGCGGATTAGCTGAATAGGCGGACATCAGCTGCGTGACAAATCGCACTGTACAGATAGCTAAATAAAATGATTACGAAGCTACTTTTTTCATTAACTCACTCGAAGATACATGATATATTCAAGAAATTTAAGCCAAGGAGTACACTGAAGTCATGACTGCATGGCAGAAATCCTAAGACTAGCACCACTTACTAGATATCCTCCTTAAAAAGTGCCATGAAATACATTTGCGTTGCAGCTTACTTTTTCTCTAAAGGTTCCCTTTAGCAACTCTGGACGATCTTAACTGAAACCTCACTGCACTTCCATAGGAAATTTTGGGGACAGATATGTTGAAATTGTGCTTAGAGTCTGGTGATTCTTGTTAAGCAGACATATATTCACTATATATACTGCTCAGCTTCAATTTCGCGATTCCAACGTGTACTCTAATGTCAATAATTAAAAAGGTAATTTGCAAAAATGTTTTATTGTCGGCATCAACATAGGATTTTCGCGGGCAGCTAATTTTAACCTTTTACAGAAATCCGCCCGAAGAGGCGGAAAAACCCGATGTGTCACAACAATCTTTTTTTCAAAACTCTGCTGCAACTAAAGAAAAATGAACCGATGGTATAATATGTATTATTTCTTTATATAGATTCATGACTCACAGCTTTAACGCTGACTAGTTCTTCACCGGGACTACAACGTGAATATATATACATATATATTTATAAGTAACGAAACGTAAGTTTCCTTACTGATATGTATGTATGTATGTATGTATGTATGTATGTATGTATGTATGTATGTATGTATGTATGTATGTATGTATGTATGTATGTGTCAATATAATAAATTTGTAACGTTTTTCAACGCGCATTTCTTCAAATAACTCCTATACCTGTTGCGAGGAACACTATCTTTTTCATATACATATAATTATACGCATGGTATATACCTGACGGCAGTCGTCGAAAGGATGTGCCACATATATATATACATATATGTATACGCCTCCTGGCCGTGAATGGTGCTATAGCTAAAACTCCCAGGGTCAAACCTCGTATACATATAGATTAATACACAAGAATGTGGGCATGAGAACACAAGTCGACCCGCCGTGGTAGCGTAGAATTTTTCTGTAAAAAAAAAAAAACAGACATTTTTTTTACACATGTCGCCATAGCTCAATGGCAGAACATCGCATGCGTAATATATGTTGGTTCGGCTCCTGCCGGCGGCAAGTTGTTTTTTCGCCCTCTTTATTTCCCTTTACCATTCCTGCATTTAAATTAAACGACAAATGATTTCCCCTATGCTTTCCTTGGCATCATTATCTGATGGGTGTACAACTACTTACAGAGGAGATCATTCTACGCGCACACAGAAAATGGCCCGATATCCGAGCATTACGGTAGTCGAGGAGTGCCTCAAGGCGGAGTGCTTAGCCCGACGCTTTTCAATCTCACCTTCATTGGATTAGTTGACAACCTGCCAAGCACCGTACGACTTTCCATCTATGCGGACGACATCTGCATTTAGGCATCAGGTGTAACACGACTTCAGCTTCGCGCTCGGCTACAGAAGGCAGCCACAATGACATCTTGCTACCTTCGTCAACAAGGACTTGAAATTTCATGCGGAAAGTGCGCAATAGTGGCCTTCACGAGGAAGCCAATGAATGCTTACGGCATATCAATTAAAGCCAACCATGGGAAGTTTACCGTCAAATTTCACACCTGCAGCACGACCATCTCTACCGCTGTGGTGCCTGCATTCACTCCAGGCCCTTCTTGTCATTCCCGGCATCAAAAAGAAAACGGAGCAAACACAACGAACGCTCCCAAGTTTACACGGACGGTTCTGTCTCCTCTAAATGTTCAGCTGGAGCAGTGGTACTTCCCGCTCAATCTGTCACCATCCAATTCAAGACGTCTCACGTTACATTATCGACAGCTGCAGAACTCGCAGCTATCCGTGCTGCTCTGGAGTTTATTGGCCCCAAATCACCACATTCATGGTCCATCTTTTGTGATTCAAAGGCAGCTCTCCAGTGTCTGCTGTTCCCTTTCAACCACGCACCTAATGTGCAATTAGTCGCAGACACCCGACTACTCCACCATTACGCAATCAACGAGGGACACATCATCATTTACCAGTGGATACCGGGTTACTGCGGAATTTCGGGAAATCACAGTGCGGGTGACGCTGCCCGGTCGGCCCACGATGATGCCCAGATTATACCCATACCGCTGTCAAGAAAAGATGCGGCCACAAGTCTTCGCTCCCTCACTCCCTCGCACCTGAGCTTATGCAAACTCTGTGGAACACCAGTGAATTCACAAACGCACGTCTTCACAGATTGGATCCAAGTTTGCAACTCCGTCTTCCACCAGGGTTGCCACGAGTGGAAGCAACGCTTCTGTGCCGCCTATGGCTCGGCGTGGCATTCACACACTCCTATTCCTTCCGCATTGGAATGGCCGACAGCCCTGCTTGCGACACCTGCGGCTGCGAGGAGACGATCGCGCACCTCCTCTGTGACTGTACACGTTACAATGTGCCAAGAAAAGTGCTCGTGACCACGCTCGAAAAACTGGACAATCACCCCTTCTCAGAAGAGAAAGTTCTAGGACACTGCTGCAGACAGGTTTCAGCACTCAAGGCCTTAAGGGCTTTGCTGAAGTTTTTAAGGGCCTGTGAATTGTGCGACCGCCTTTGACTATTGTTGCGCGTAACATCACGTTAGTGCGTGAATTTTTCTTGTATTTTTTTCTCTTCTTTCTCCTTTTATTCCCTTTACCCCTTTCCCCAGCACAGGCTAGCCCGCCGGTATTTACACTGGCTAACGTACCTCCTGTCTTTCTTTCCCTTTTGTCTCTCTCTCTCTCAATTAACGGACAACTTATACCATACAGCAGAAGTCACAGGTTCTTGGGAGTCGTAATCGACAGAGACCTGTCTTGCACTCGGCACGTGAATTACGTGAAAAAGCGGCTGACTGCTATCTGTCACCTGTTAAGGTTCCTTGCAGGAAAAAGTTGGGGAGTATCTATACACGCTATGTTACAGCTGTACATGGCATTGTTCGTTGGGTTCCAGCGGTACAGCCTGCCTGTAATATCCGACACTTGCAAGACTACCCTGCGTACGATTCAAAGCATTCAAACACAAGCCCTTAAGATATGTCTTCGCTTATCACGCAGTGCATCAACGGCTAAAACCATTGCCATTGCGCAGGATTATCCAATGACGACGCACATTACCGTTGAGACAATGCGTATGCATCTCAGGCATTATGCTAGGACCCCTTCCCACCACTTGGCGAGCCTCACTGCTGCAAGGCCCTGCTCGACATTTAGCGGTACTGTCAGTGCACATCGTGCGTCGTTTACTTCAGGGTACGCACCTGCGGCAAGCCAGTGTTTCCTCCGTGGTGTTTAAACCGTCCACAAGTATATATAATGATTCCAGGACTACAGAAGAAGACAGCTCTATATATATACCGGCCCGTGCTCTATAACAGCTGAGCTTACTTCTTTTGCATGAAAAGTACAGCAACCATGTGCACATCTATAACGATGGATCGACTACGTCGTGCAGTTCTGGTGGTGCGGTGGTTATACTGTCGCGAAGACAATGTAACGCGGCCTTCTTTGCTGTCTTTCGGGGAATTTTGTGGGGTCCTTGACGCGGGGCAAACCTTTGTACACAAATGACCTCGACGGCGCCGCGGACAGTGCTGCCGCGCGGCCGCCGCCCCCGCCGCACCTGACGTCACACCTGCACATGTCGCGTCGTCTTCTCACGCTCGGCTGTCAAAGGCCAATTAGTTATGGTCAGAGTGCTTTTGTGTACGGAGTGTTGACGCGACCATTTCTTGACCCCTTGAACTCTGCCGCTTATTGGATGATGTCGGCTTGCCTGACTGGTCGGAGTAACGAAGTAGCCCATTGGTGGAGAAAAGTGTCTCTTGGATGCTGGGGAAACTTATTTAAGGAATAGTTTGGGGTAGTTTAGGGTGAGCAAGTAGACAGCAGCAGACGGCGCATCTTCACCCGGTCAGGCAGGCCGACGACGACGGGTATGACATCGTTCTGTTTGTAAATATTTTTGTACAGTTTAAACTTGCGGCAGATGCCAAGTGAATAAACCTAGTTATTTAAATGTTACTCTCGTCGTCGTACCTGCGGATTTGGACTTTCCCCTGCCAGAGCTCATCCCCATTCTTCTTCCGTCTCCCTGGTGAGTTGATGCGTCAGATATCTCACGGCTGCGTCACTTCGCTACAATACCAACGCGAGTAATGACACTGCGGTTCAAGACATCGCATGTCACGACCTCAGCGGCGGCAGAACTAATGGCCCTGCGTCGTGCACTGGAATTCATTGATTCTGAAAGACCTAGAAATTGGGCTGTGTTCTGTGATTCAAAACCGGCATTACAGTGCACGCAGTCAGTTCTCCGACACGGATGTCATGAACAGTTGACATACGAAATCGTCAACCTTCACCATCACGTCAAACAAAAAGGTCACGAGGTAATTTTTCAATGGGTACCTGGCCCATTGTGGAATCAGTGGCAATGATTCCGCCGATAACGCTGCTCTCACAGCACATCAAGAAGAGCACAGCGTTCCAATTCCGCTTTCGAGGACAGATGCCGCAAGGCAGCTTCGACGCTTGGCACGCAGTCTCTCATTGATCGAGTGGAACTCGCCAAACTTAAGACTTACACGACTGCATCGACTGAACCACTCCCTGCAACTCCGACATCCACTCGGACTTCCTCGACGTGGAGCTACGCTTTTCTGCCGCCTTTGGTTAGGAGTTGCCTTCACAAACGCATACTCTACATTAATTGGAGTGACCGACAGTGCAGCATGCGAGGTCAACGGTACCGAAGAAAATATTGACCGCCTGCTGTGCCACTGTCCACTATATGCCCCAGAAAGACAAGAACTTGCAAACGCTATCCAAAAACTGGACAATCGGCCGCCTCCCGTGCAAGTGCTGCTGCAACACCGCCCCCATCGCTCGTCGGCCCAAAGGCGGTGAAGGCGCTTTTGTGCTTTTTTAGGACGACAGGCTTGCGTGAACGTCTGTGACATTGTGAATGCATTTTCTATTAGACCACACGCGTCAGCAAACTCACCGCTAATTTCCTTCTTTCCTTCCCTCCTCTCTCTCACTGTCATCTTTGTTTCCCCCTTTCCCATTCCCCCGGTGTAGGGTAGCCAACCGGACGTTATTCTGGTTAACCTCCCTGCCTTCTGTATTTCTCTTTCCTCCTCCTCCTTATCTGTTGGCTTCATATGGTTGTGAGTAAAAAAAAGGGGGGGGGGGCACCTTGGATCCGCCCCATTATGTGCACATACACGCAAACATGCATACATACATTTAGCAGGGACACCCTGTATATAACTCATGTTTTAAAAACGACGGAGTGTACTAGGGAGCTGACACCAGCTCGGTGGTGTTGAGAGTCGCGCGGCCTATCTGGGGCATTTCTTGCGCTTTGCAAAATGAATTAATTAATTTGACTAATTACATAACTTTTTAAATATTGGCTTCACCAAGAAAGTGCCAACATGGAAGTTGTAGATCACATTTAAAGATGGCCGACTGAAGTGTTTGCAGCTAAGTACCGTTGATGGAGCTGCTTGTACTTGCCCTTAAAGAAAGCCCGCGAAATACAAGAACAAACGCACGATAGCGCCTCTATTTCAGCGCTCCCAGACGATTGATCAAGAAACAAAATCCGCTTGTCTTTGCAGCGCTGTCCGGAAGGGCTTGACATTTCCGGTGACCCGCCGTGGTTGCTCAGTGGCTATGGTGTTGGGCTGCTGAGCACGAGGTCGCGGGATCGAATCCCGGCCACGGCGGCCGCATTTCGATGGGGGCGAAATGCGAAATCACCCGTGTGCTTAGATTTAGGGGCACGTTAAAGAACCCCAGGTGGTCAAAATTTCCGGAGTCCTCCACTACGGCGTGCCTCATAATCAGAAAGTGGTTTTGGCACGTAAAACCCCAAATATTATTATTATTATTATTACATTTCCGGTGGCCGCAAGATAGGTGCCAGCAACTATCGCTAGTAGCATGTGATCGCGAACGATCGCGTATATATATATATATATATATATATATATATATGCATGCCGTCGGGCACACCAAACCTCGAACCAGCCATTATGACCTCAAACTACTCTACGCATCTGCCAGTATGCGAAAGCTAATAAATACTTGTTCGTTTACGAATGAAGACAGCGCAACGACTGGTACCAGAAGTTGTGAGCGAGAACTTCGTTTCAATCCCCCCAGTCTCATCATTGCATAATTCAGCCTCACAAGTGGCGTTCACCTATGACAGCGTTTACCTTGAACTACATTGTAACCGTTGATCACAGTACAAGCCAATAATTCTCAGCGAGAGAAATCTCAATATTACAAGGAGACGGCACTGCAGCAAAGAGCCAATAAACATAATACGTTGAAACTGACTTCTAGTGACTTCTAGCCGCAGAGTCGATGGCTCTAAAATTATTGCAACAATTCAAGCTTCTTCGGCGGGCGCCGTAATATCTGTTATTTTGCCCGCTGCCGCCATTCAAATGCGGATGCCGTGACAAAGTACTCAATTCACGATACCAGTAGCCCAACGTACACTTGTCGTGTACAAGCGGGCCGCACGGTGCAAACTTGCTTTCACGCGAAGCGTCCAGACAATAGCGGCGGGCTTCCATCGGTGCCAAGGTTACCTACGCGGTAAGCCATCACCGACTCGGGGCCCTCGCTCGGCGGCACGAGCGATTGCGGCCCACGCTCGCCGCCCGGACGGAGGGCGTCGCGTGCAGAAGCCGTGCATCGGCGGCTGCATACGGAAGTGATCGCCGATGTCGGTCGGGCCCCCACGGGCGGCTATGGAACACGGTGGGCTTAAGATGGGAGCCGGGCCCGACGGGTCTGCGAGCTGTCAGGGAGCCTTCGCGGCTCACGTGTCGACTCCCATCACAATTAGGGCTCGGACACCTCAACCGGCCGCGTCAGGAAAAATTGACTCGTTACCGTCCCTTTCGAGGCACCAGTAATTAGTGCGTGTTGGGCGCGAGGGGGTGTCAGGGGCCTTTCTCCTAATCGGGCGGCGTGCAAGGCATGCGCGGGACCACCCACTGGCGGCGGCGCTGCTGCAGCTCGTGATTCGTTTGCCGAGCGGCGGCCGCCGTCTTCCGCCTGCGCACGAACGAGCGGCGCCTTTGATGCCGCGCGCTCGACACACCCCGAGCCTCCGCCGCCGATGCCAACGGGCGCACACCGGCCTCTTTCGCATTTGTCATCCCTGCTGGCTGCCGCCGCTGCTGCTGCTGCGGCCGCTCGGATGACTCTCTAATGGAACGCCCGCCGGGCGTCCGGCTTCGTTTAGCGGGTGATGAATGCCTGCGACGTGTCAAAAGCTGCCTCAAAGCGCGTTAGGCCTCCTCGTTGGCCGAGAAAACCAGCGCTCATCCGATCTCGTGCCGCAGTTGCGGCTGCGCCGCGGCTGATGATCCGTACGCAGCAGCGGGCGACGCGCCCGAAATGCTATGGGCGCCGGCATCGAGCACGGCCGCCTGGGGTTGCCCGCACGGGGCGCCTCAAAAGAGCCGCCAGGTGATTCGCGGCGTCTACCCCGTTCTGCATGGCTCCTGCCGACCATCCCAGCGTGGGTCTCCACAGTACGCCAATATTCAATCTGTTTCGCGCGCCTACGGAGTACACACCGCCGTATGCAAGAAACAACAGTCGAAGAATTAGTGAACCTAAAGTGGGCCACTCTAGATAAGTTGCACATAAGTTGCTTCTTTCCTTTCTTTTTTCAATTCCTAGCGCATCTATACCAAAGGGTCAAAACCACAGGTCAGATTTTAACTGTCGAGAAAATCTTGTGACGGAACGGAGTTACTGACCGTTTTCTCAAAACCTCGGAAATACGTGCACTGGGAAGTGAAACATTTTCCGGAGCAATATTTCTTTTCTCGTATATTCATCATCATCATCATCATCATATTTATTTCCACTGCAGTACGAAGGCCTCTCCCTGTGATCTGCAATTGCCCCTGTCCTGCGCCAACCGATTCCAACTAGCACCCGCAAATTTCCTAATTTTGTCGCACCACCTAGTCTTTTGCCGTCCTCTACTGCGTCTTGGTACCCATTCTGTCACAGTAATGGTCCAATGGTTATCTAATCTGCGCATTACATGACCTGCCCAGCGCCATGTCTTTCTCTTAATGTCTATTAGAATGTCATCTATACCCGTTTGCTCTCTTATGCAAACTGCTCTCTTTCTGTCTCTTAAAGTTATACCTAGCATTCTTCGTTACATCACTCTGTGCGAGGTCCTTAACTTGTTCTCAAGCTTCTTTGTCAGTCTCCAAATCTGTGCGCCATATGTCAGCACCGGTAAAATGCACTGATTGTATACTTTCCTTTTCAATGGTTACGGTAAGCTCCCAGTCAGGAGCTCACGATGTCTGCCGTATGCGATCCAACCCATTTTTATTCTTCTGTGAATTTCCTTCTCATGGCCAGGGTTCCCTGTGATTAGTTGACCTAGGTAAACGTACTCCTTCACAGACTCTAGAGGCTGACTTGTGACCTTGAACTATTGTTCCCTTGCCCGGTAATTTATCATTAACTTTGTCTCCTGCATATTAATCTTCAACCCCACTCTTACACTCTCCCTGTTAAGGTCCTCAATCATTTGTTGTAACTCGTCCGCAGTGTTGCTGAATAGAACACTGTCATCGGCAAACCGAAGGCTGCTGAGATATTCGCTGTCGATCCTTACTCCTAAACCTTCCCAGTTTAATAGCTTGAATACTTCTTTCAAGCACGCAGTGAATAGCATCGGAGAGATTGTGTCTCCTTGTCTGGCCCCTTTCTTTATAGGTATCTTCGTACTTTTTTGTGTAGAATTAAGGTGGTGGTGGGAGTCTCTGCAGATGTTTTCCTCGGTACTTACGTAAGCAGTCTGTACTTTTTGATTACGCAATGCATCTATGACTGCTGGTATGTCTATTGAATCAAATGCTTTTTCGTAATCTATGAAAGCCATATAGAGAGGCTTACTGTACTCTGCGGATTTCTCGATAACCTTATTGATGACATGGATGTGATCCATTGTTGAGTATCATTTCCTGAAGCCAGCCTGTTTGCTTGGTTGACTAAAGTCCAATGTTGCCTTTATTATATTGGAAATTATTTTGGTAAATACTTTACATAATACTGGGAGTAAGCTAATGGGCCTATAATTTTTCAGTTCTTTAACGTCGCCCTTTTTGTGGATTAGTATAATGTTTGCATTTTTCCAGTTTTCTGGGACCCTTGCAGTCGATAGACACTTCATATAGAGAGCCGCCAGTTTTCCCAGCATTATGTCTCCTCTATCCTTGATTAAATCGACTGTTATTCCATCCTCTCCTGCCGCTTTTCCCTGTTTCGTGCCTTGCAAGGCCCTTGTGACCTCATGTCTAGTTATAGAAGGAGTTTCTAAATACTACTCATTATTGTTTCGAGTAGAGTACTCCTGAGTCCTCTGGGTACGGTACAGGTCAGTATAGAATTCTTCCGGTGCTTTTATTATACCTTCGAGATTGCCGATGATATTACCCTGCTTATCTTTCAGTGGATGCATCCTGGTTTGTCCTATGCGAAGTTTCCTTCTCACTGATTTCAGGCTGCGACAATTTTTTACGGCTTTTTCAGTTGTTCTCCCATTATAATTTCCAATATCACTTACTTTCGCTTTGTTGATCAGTTCGCTTTTTTGATCAGTTGACCCCGCAGTCTTTCTGGAAACGCTGCGGGCCTAAACGTACGCTAGGGATTTGGGAATTGTATGCCTGATTTAACCTTACAGTGGTGCCTTCTTCGATCAGTCAGACATGGTTTGAACATTTCGCGCGTGTAAGAAATTGACGGCTCGGCTAGCGCTGCGGCCGCACTACAATTCTCGGGAATACAAACGAAAATAAGCAAGAAAGAATAACTGCAGATGTAGACGAAAGGAATGGACGCATATACGATCGTTCTGACGTGCTGAACATCTCTGTTAACTTTACAGCTAGGTGTTGTTTCTACTTGCTTTTCCTTATTCTTTGCGTGTCTACTGTAAACAAAAACCTTCCCGTTATTTTTCTCTGTACCTTTTGTGCGGAAATTTCACATCCTCAAAGAGAGAGGTAAAGTGGTAACAAAGTAGAGATAAGGAAATGAAGGAGCATAGATACACAATCACAATCGGTCACTGTCACCGAATACTGTCATCGCACAGCACAGTGACACTTGCAGCTCTATCAACACCTGTTCAGGCTACAGCCGCCTGTCCAATTCTGTCGCCCTCAAAAACCGCAACAGTGCCCTCGTCGCCCTCTGCTGCGATGGCTTATGATGGCGGTATATTAAAATAAGTTCCTCTGCGAGAGGTCTTTGGTCAAAGCGCGCTATCGCGGTTGCGAGTGATTGTCTCTGTAACTTATATCGAGGACAGTCACAAAGAAGGTGTTGAAAAGTCTCCTCGTTACCACAGTCCTCACACGTGGCGTCGTCGGCCCATCCAATTCGGTAAGCGAAAGACTTGGTGAAAGCCACCCCTAGCCATAGTCGACAAAGCAGGGTAGCTTCGCGACGGCAGAGTCCAGCTGGAATACAAAGGCGTAGAGGATAGTCAGGATTGTGGAGTCGGTAGTCGTGGAAACTTCCAGCGTTCCACAAGGAGAACGTGATGTGCACTGATGGCGTTCACTCGCAAACCAATGACACCCTACGCCATATCAATAAATGGCATCCTCAAAGAAAGCCCGTTATGGCAGTGCGCCTCGGAAGTTGCTGTGGATAAGTTCTTGAACATTTGTTATGTTATCGCGTGTGTAGTGCCAACATCTAGTCCCGTATTCGGTTCCGCGAATACGTTTCCAAGGTCTGTATAAGCTAGCTTCTGTGTATTGTAGGCTTATGAAGAGGGAATCGCGGCAGGTGCAGATGTTCGGAATTTGTCTGCGTTATATTTTCCAGTGTTGTCACGAGAAAGCATGCGCAAGGTATGTCTGTAGTGTATTTGCGAAGCCCTTTTCGTAGAGATTTCGTGTTGCACGACATAGTGTTAATTTTCGGTGGCCTTAACCTCTTGTTTCCCGAAGCTCACGCATGCACGCGGTCTTGAGCGCGCCTAGGTACACGATATATTTTCGCTGAATTCGTATATTACCTCTACTAAAAATTAAATTTTAATGGCCATGACTTTTTATCGACCCTCTGATCGTTATTCCTTGCTCTCTAAGGTGGGCATGATAAATATGGTGCGAACACTTTGTCACTCAACTAAATGCCATAAGAAAGAAAAAGCAAACATCCTGCTACATCATTGTCTCCAGTCACTGAATTAAATGTGGCTCAAGGTGCCATAACGCATGAGAAAGTAACGTTAATTTGTACGCGATACCACCTTGTTAGTAACTGTTACGCTTCCTGAGGTCGATCAACTACAGAACCTGTGGATTTTAGGAAAAGGGCGACCGCGGCTGAACTTTAAGGAAACTGGTATATAGAGCACAGACGTCCATGCTACCCTATAAAGGATCAGCATCAAAATTTTGTACAACAATGCGATCACGCAGCCTCATTCGCGCTGAACCTTCAGTGGTATGAACGAAGGATATTTCCCCGCACAAACCAGCCATCAATGCAGCTAATCATACAGTAGAAGAATCGGAAATATACCTCTGCCTCCTGTTAGTCCGAAAATAAATAATAATAATAATAATGAAAGGAAGAGCATGTATCGGAGGTGTCGTTATAGTAGGAAAACGTGAAAATAGTCGACGAAACCGAAATGAGCTGGCTATACTTAATAAATGTTCAGGAAAGGTTACACAATTTCTCCAATTCTACTCATTTAATGCTTTGAATAAGAGTTCAAAATTTTAGGCTGCGAAGTATTAGGAAACAGGAACGTGGGGGAATATCACAGCAATTTATGGTTCGCATATGAGCGAGAAAGCTTTATTGAATAGCCGCGGTTATAGTGATGATCGGCTTAAGCTCTTCAGTCCGGAGGCTTACTGATCACGTGGATCACGTGACCGATTCGGTGTAACAAGCCAGGTACCCTTGGTTCAAAGTGGGTGTGGCCTGAGACAGCCACACGGCGGAGAGAGGCAGGGTGAGTTGGATTTTGGATAGATGGCTGGAGATGATTTCGCTGGAAATGGGAAAGGCTGTGGTATTGTTCAATTGCCTAACAAGAGCACCGTGATTCGTAGCCAGCCTCTTGCAGGTGTGGAAGAGTACATAGTATATTTTGGCTGAGTAGTTACAGCTTGGTGACCCGGATCACGAAAAAAAATTTCGAGACGAACGAAAATGGGTTGAAGCGCATGTAGCAGGCATTCTAAAATCACCACCATAATCTTACCGATATCCATGAAAATAAACGCATACAATCAGTGTATTCTCCCAGTATCAACCTATCGGGCTGAATCTTGGAAGATAGCAAAGAAGCTTCAGAAAGAGCTAAGGAGCGCAGAAGGAGCGATGGAACGACAAATCATAGACCTAACGTAAACAGACAGGGAGATGGCCGTATGGTTTGTAGCGTAAACGGACGCAGCTGATATTCTAGATGAGGTTAGGAGAATGAGATGGAGTTGCACAAGTAATAAGGCTAGAGCAGATAACCTATAGATCAACTAGAGGAACAGTATATGATTACGAATGGAAGAGAAAAGCAGTCGAGGAAGGCAGAGGATAAGGTGGTTGGTTGACATGAGGAAATGTGCAGGCATAGGAAGAGTTGACTGAAGACAAGGTGCATTGGAGATCGCTGGAAGAGGCCTTCGTCCTGCAGTGAACCTAACCTGAGCTGATAGCGATGGCGAAACACAAAACTTCGCATTACCACTCTGCGTCTGCAGCGTTCCATGGTATGAAGCTTCAGTTTGTAGCTCTTGATGTGTACAACTTTTGTTCTGAAGCTTATCACTTTTTATGCTTCGCGTAACCCGGAGAAAACAGGGAAATGTCACAGAATGACACCGTATAAAAGGTGTGAAAGCGAGCTTGGTTTTTCACCCACCTTGTGAACCTGGTGCAACTCTTATCTAGAGCCAGTAAAATGTCTGACCCGTAATTTATTTGTTATAGTACACCTACACCAATGCGGCTGTCATAGGCGATTAGAGAGAGAGGGGAAAGGCAGGGAAGTTAACAAGAGGCGATTTTCCGGTTTGCTACCCTGCACTGGGGTGGGGATATAGGGGTTGTAAAGACGACAAAGAGCGATAAGGGAAAAAAGGAACAAAAAAAAGAAAGAAGAAAACTAGAAAACAGGCAACAGAAAAGACGTTCCAATCACAAGCGTTCACACAGACCGGTCGATCTCAAGAAGCGCAGTAGCGCTTGCACGGTCTTCTGATGTGATGTAGAGCCCCATCGATGTTTCGAAATTCTTTCTTCCAATAGGGGCCGGTCGTCCAATTGGTTCAGCAAGACGGAAAGCGATTGTGTCTGCACACTGTACTGCATGTACTGGCAAAGAACATGAATTGTATCCGCGTCGCCGCAATCGCCACATGCTGCCGTGTCGGCCATTAAGATATCTATTGGGGGCTCCAGTTGCGATATCCGGTGAGCCAGCTGAGGGAAATCATTTCGAGCGCAATGAGAACTTGTTAAGACCAGTTTGCCAGAAAAAAAAATGAAAAAGGCAGGCTGAAACTTGCAATATTCAAAGAAAGACGGAACCTATAGTTTACATACGACTCACAAGAGAAGAAAGAATGCACAATCAGCATCAGGTAAATTTATCTTAGAAAGACTAAGATCAGTGGCGGCTTCTACTCAACCATGCCATCAATTCGAAATTTGACGCTTTTATTCAACACTTTTTTTTTACCAGCTGAACGTCGAGAAAGCTACCGCGGCATTTATGTCGTAGCAGATGCTTTTCCTAAGTGTCACGATGCTCCTAATTGGTAGGTCTCGAGGAGGAAAAACAAAAACAAAACAAGAACAGTGCGAAATGCTCTAGTGTGAATATAACATGGAGCTTAAGTGACAGCCATTTTAGACGAACCTCACTTCAAAATATTTCAGCTGCTTGCACATAGATAACTTCGCCAAATATACTATAAGAAACGTATCTTTCTGCCTGCCTCATTGCAATAGGTAGATTTGCCGCGATGTAGCGGCCTCGCTTGCAGGGATCTCAGCCAGGAAATATAGGCTGCCACTGGCCTTACGTCAGATCTTTCAGATTTGGCAGTCGTTGTGGTAATGAGAGACTGGCTGGAAATGTCGGAGTCATACTACTTCTGGCAGCCCTGCTTCTCTTACCTCCAATACTATACTGCAAGTAACAAATGGCTTCAGGTGGTCCTGTTGGCATCACCATAGGCTCCAAATGTCTTGTTTATACGAAGAGGGCAGAGAACTCGCTTCTTAAGAGGAAGCTTTAGCTCGGGTGCTCCTATCTAAAATACATGTAAAAGGAGAATTCGTAGTTCTCGGCAACCACTTGACGAGGTTAACGGCAACAATTTGACGAGGTTTATTGCATTTAAAAGAAAAAACTTAAGATATGGTGACCGTTGGTCTCGAATTTTTCATTTAGGTCGTCAATTCTTTATGAAAAAATGACAAAATTGAAAATTTTCAGAAAGCGAAACTATCAAGTTTACAATTATGTAACACAGCAATGACAAATTATATCACAATTATCTGAATTGAATTTAATAGTGCATCTAGAGTGAACAAAACTGATATGTTACATGGTAATCTAAAAAAATTAAACAATATGTAAATACAGCTTTTGCAAACCCTTGTACACAACGTAACATATTACTGTAACATATAAATTGACATACTGAAGTTGTCATCTTTCAATGATCTAATGGATGCCCTTTACAGAACCGTGATATCTGTTCTTGATGCAGAGCTGTTAATTTGTAAAGTTCGTACTTCTATTTTTTTTCGAACTTGCGAAGTTTTGAAAGTTGCTTTAACAAAATTCAGGACCCACATCGAAATTCCGCTTCCAACAGTCGCTAGAATTGAACTTTCTCTCTCAAATGCAACGAATTTTATTAAAATCTGTCCAGGAGTTATCTCAGAAAAGCGTTTTTGCGTTTTACATGTATTTGAATAAGCCGCGTCGGAGTTGGGCCCAAGATAAAGCTTCCTCTTAAGAGAGAGCGTGGATTGTACCCCACACGAAAACACCACTGGGGAGGCATTTATCCTGAAGCACGGAGAATGGTTACCACTGTCGCAAACGAAACGGACAAAGGTGTGCAATGCGGCCGGGAAGTAGCTTCGACTTTTGAAGGGCCTACAAAATAATTTTTCCTTTTCTACTCTCGTCATAAGCCTACATGAGATTATATTTCGCGAAAAAACAACGCTGTGCAGATAAAACAGGGTCTAATTTAAAGACGTTGGTTTATCCATAACGAAGCCAAGGAAGATCACGTCAAATAAATGGCTTGTTCGCATTTCCTGGATTTGCTAACGCATGTGACTGCAGTGGCGTTGCCTACCATGGAACGAAAATCGACATGTTTGTTTTAGCCCTTGGCAATTAACTTTGCTGAATAAACTGTCAATCAACGCTGCCAATTAAACAATTACAGTGTCACCCAAGAGGCATCAGAAGCATCCCGGAAGACAATTTACCGTATCTGCTAGCATCAGATACCTTTTCTACATATTATTTCTTAACAGCTGTGCGGTGCTATTTTTTTTAGAAGCTCCAGATATGCAGCCATTCCTCAGCTTTGTATACATTAGATGATGTTGAGACAATTTACAGCGATATGGCGTTATGGATTCTTCCCGACGCTCAAAATTGTGTATCAGCTGGCGTCCTTCGGTGGTATCATCATCACGTCGACATGATGAAATGAGGTGGAAGCCACAGCAGTTCTACAGTTCGCTCTTAAACGTTTTCGTAGTTTAGCAGCGAGTTGCCAGAGGCTGCAGTCCAAAGAGAGTGAGTGTCGTGCTGTCGTCGTTCCCTCGTCATTGTCTTTTCTTTCCTCGCCGTCGTTGTAATCGACGGGGTTGTTTGTTGAGTGGAGCTCTCAATATGTCACGTTCGGCTACTCAGCTCCATAACCCGACAGCCCCCTAACAGTGAGCAGTCTTACGTTAGACTGGCGACGGTAGCCCCTGGAGTAAGCCTAAGCTGTGCCATGCGGCGGCGCCGTCCTGATAGCTGCGCGAACGGGGCGGCCTCTGCGCTCCCCCCCCCCCCCCCCCCAGCTCGTGTGGGCAGCCCGCGGAGCGTGCACCGGGCGGCACGGAGCCGGTCGGTGGTGCCGCGTTGCAACTTCATCGACGGGGCGGCGGGTACCTTGGCGTCGGCGGCGACCCCCCACAATGAGGCGGCCGGCGGCTGCCCGCCTTTCTCGCACCTTCTCCGTGACGCGCGGCGCCCTGACAACAGGGCTGCCTGAAAGAGCCTCTCCACGCCCAGCGCCCTCTTCTGCCATCCTTCTTCCTTCGCCGATAAACATGCCCCCTCCAGTTTAAGGCACGCTTTCATCTTGAGCGCCGCCGCCAATGTTCCCCGGTTTTCCGATGGCGGCGAAAAAAAGCTGACGAAAGTGCAGGGTGTCCACTAGGCTGTTTGGCCGCCGCCGTGATCGCGCGCGGGGGGGCTGCTGCCGCCGCCGCTGTGGCCCGGAAGGACGGCGCGTGAACGACGCTAGGAAACGGATGTTGGTCCCGACGTCGGCCGCCAGTGCCACGGGCGGCGGACAAACGCCGCTTCTCGAGGGCTGTTTGATTACGGACTCGTCGTGTTTGACGGGACCTGGCAGGCTTGTCTCTCCTGCAATTGAGATCCTGCGGCGTTAGCTACTTGACCTAGCGCTATATTCTATCAGAACTTCAAGAAATAATTATATATATATATATATATATATATATATATATATATATATATATATATATATATATATATATATATATATATATATATATATATGTCTCATTCTGGCTGCCATAGTAATGCCAAGAGAAATATAACTGCAGTTTACAAACAAATTCTACAAATACCCACACAGATACTGCAACAAAACGTTAATCGGCTTTCATACGTTACAAGTAGCCCGACAGATGTGCTACAATGGCTAAGAAACAGACCATCACGCTCTTCGCAGCGTTTAGACAAGAGAGATAGAGATGAAAGGGAAGTTTGAGGCTTAACCATACAGGTTGTCTGTCCGACGCATCGGAAGTGGACCAGTGTCGACAGGCAAAGCATACACATGCTAAAACGTACAGCCTGCTTAGGGCACGTCCCACGGGTTTTGCGATTTCATGCATGCGAGCACCACTGCAACACGAAACCAATTTAGTCAGGCAGCTTCGCCTAATGATGAAGTAAATCCCCTATATATAGGTTACCATTGTACACCAGACGATTGCCAAGAAACAAGAAAGTGGGGGATTTTTTAAAAATGCTTTCGACAGCAATTGATAGTATTCTGTTGCTTTTTCTGTTTTGTGGCTATTCATCTAAAAATGTATTTATGTAAAGAAAGTTCCGACATAGTTTTCTAGTCAAGTGTGGAGGACGATGAGCGAGAGATCAACTTCAAGCAAGCTTCTCTGCAAAGCTTGGAGAAACGGACACAATGCTATGGAAGAAAGCTGGCTTACAAAACTCGATTGCTGACTCTCAAAGAGTCAAAGAGTTTATTCAGACAACGTATGGTACAGTTGCCTAGGGCGCAGACCAAAAGGCAAGTGGATGCCTGACAAGGAGTCTGCGCCCTTCTTGCTCCCATTCGAGAGCACAAGACATTCAGCCCAGCAAATAAACACTAAACGAGATGGAAATACAGAGTGGTTGGTAACATTGAAACGGGAGTTATTTCATATTGAACATTTATGTACAATTGGGAAAAATGCTGTAAGAAACAACAGAAAAAACAAAACAAAAGGAGTGGTCATGCCTGCAGTGACAATAGATACATAGTGATGTTATTTTTGAAAGCTTTGAATGATTTACTTTCCTGGATAATGTTTACAGCAGGATGGTGATCGTTTAAAAAACTGGAAATTCTGTAGCTAAGTTTCTGGGTGCCGTAGTTCGTACGTATTTTTTCTTTATTGTAACATATGTGCCGGGTGTTGTAGGTGTGTGTTTTTGTTAGATACTGATGAAAAAAAGCCGTAGCATCGGAATGCATTTGTAGGTAACTAGCTAACGCTATCTTTTTGTTTATAACATTCCACAGTGTAAGCAGCTGATGTTTTCTAAACAATGGGGCAGTGTGGCTAAGGTATGGTGCATTATCTATTAGGCGCAAAAATTTCTTTTGTAATAAATATGTTTTCTATGCTTGTTCTAGGTACTATTCCCCAGACAAGAAGACAATAGTGGAAACGCGAATGTACCAGAGTGTAGTATAGCTGTTTCTTTAGCCAGATAGGCAGGTTCTTTATTATATACATGATACCAATGGACCTAGATATACCAATGCGAACTTTTTCAATGTGAGGTGACCAGTCAAGATGCTCGTGAAATATGACACCAAGAAAGTTATGTGTTGCTACACGTTCGATAGATTCATAGCGAAATTGAATAAGTATTTCTTGTTTTATACACTTGTTACGAGCGCGGAATATAATGTACTTAGTTTTTTAGTGTTTAACTCTAGTTCATTACCGTGGAGCCACGTGGACAAATTTTCCAGCCATACATTGGTTTCTACTTGGAGGACTTCTAGGTCTTGTCCGCAGAAGAATACATTGGTATCATCAGCGTACATTATTATTTCTGGTGTAGAGGGCACGTTAATTATATCATTTATATAAAGCAGAAATAACAGCGGCCCAAGGATTGATCCTTGTGGAACTCCATAATGTATCTGACCTAAGCTGGATTTTGCATTCGTAATATTCGTGTACTAGTGACGATTTAAGAGGTAATTCTTTGTTAATGTGAGAGCAGTTCCTCTAATGCCATATTTATACAACTTGTACAGTAAAATAGGGTGCTTAATGGAGTCTAATGCCTTTTTAATGTCTAGAAAAACACCTATTGTATATATTTTCTGCTCAATGGCATGATACCGATTTCTGGTCAAAATACCCTTTTACGTCAAAACCGACAGCACCCGTATAATTACAGCGCGGGGAATTTCGTTCCACCAGCTCCGGATCTTCTTGGATAAATTTAGCATCCAAAATAAACACCCACGAGTATGGTATGGTATGGTTGTTTTGTGAAAATAAACCATACCATACCACATAATCATGGTTTACTTTGGCCGCTAAGAACAGACGCTGCGAGGTGTCTTCGCTCACTTGCTCATACCAAGACGCAAACTTCGTGGTACACCCCGACTGACTCGAATGGTCGTCTCCACAGACTTAATTGATCCTAGACTGAAGCTGCAGATTCCATCGCACTTCTCCCACCGTGATGCTACCTTACTGTGCCGCCTCTGGTTAGGAGTGGCTCTTACGGAAACCTACTCATTCCTTATTGGAAAGTCAGAACACACCTACCTGTGGCTCACGCAAATGTGAAGAGATGATCGACCACGTGCTGTGTTTTTGTGATCGCTCTAACATCGGACGCGACGATCTTCGAAATGTGCTAAACTAATTAGATAACAGACCATTTTCAGAGACAAAATGGTTGGACCATCAACCCACGCGTCGCAGGCTCACAAAGTGACGCGGGCATTGCCGTGGTTCATGAAATCGACTAGCTTCAGTGACCGATTGTAGGGGTGATAGGCTGGACACCCACGCGTGCTCACATTGAAAGTACTTTCCAACGTTCCTCTCCATTTTCTCTTTTTATTCCTTAACCCCCCTCCCCTCAAGTAGTGTAGCAAACTGGACACGCGTCTTGTTGACCTCGCTGACCCGCCGCCCTTCTTTTTATCCTTCTCCTCCTTCATTGTAATAGGATGTGGCGCAAGCGATTATTTAAAGAAAAAATAAGTACACCTAGGTTAAATAAAACAAATGTCTCATGCTGCCCTCTGCTCTTGGCAAGCTCTGTATTGTTATGCGGCGACTATCCTGTTTTACTGCCCCCCATCTCTCCATAAAACTTAAAAAATAAGATACATCTGAAACGCGTCAAAACTCTCTCTTTCTCTCGCCTTGCGTGCCTATATACGAGGTAATCTTCAGCTTTGCCGTTAAAAAGGCGCCGGCAATTAAACAGGCCACGCGGGCCCCGTGGCATTTACAACACCTCGCGCGTGGCGAAGAAAGCGGGCGCTGAAGGGCGCGCATTAAGGGATTATTCTCGGCCCCTGCGTCCGTTATGCGGCCGGCTCTCTATTGCGTCGCGAGGCCGCGGGGCGTCGCGCCTTCCCTTTCTTCGTTTCCCCCGCTGGCCAATCTTTCGAAAAGGTCCGAATCGAGTAAATGGCGCGTGACAAAATGAGCAGCTCTTACGCTGGGCCGGCGACGAATGTCACCTCATCATTTAAAGGCTGGAGCCCCACCAACAGGCGCCGCACGGCTAATGGCTGCTCGCGCCACTTGGCCGTCTCCTCCTGCAGCGTCCTAGTTCCGCATAATGACGCGCGTAATTCATGAGTAACGAGGAGGGGGGAGAGGGAGCCTGCAGCCCGAGGAAGGGAACGGGTTGGGGAGTATTCATGGCTGCACTGCTTCTGCACTGCACGCAATGAAATAAAAAGAATAACGCCCGATTGTTGCAACACGCCAGAAGCAGCGCTCGCGCGTCCAGATTTTACATTAATGTGAGGTATGGCGTCAAAAAAAAAAAAAAAAATATCGTGAACCAACATTTCCTCCTGCATCACATGCTTGGTGTTATGGGGTATTTTTCCCCCGCTGCGGTGGCTTGGCGGCTATGGTGTGGCGCTGCTAAGCACGAGGTCGCGGGATGAAATGCCGGACGCGGCAGCCGCATTTCGATGGGGGAGAAATGCAAAATCTTCCGTGTCCCGTGCATTGGGGGAACGTTAAAGATCCCCTGGTGGTCAAAATTATTCCGGAGTCCCCCGCTACGGCGTGCCTCATAATCAAATCGTGGTTTTGGCACGTAAAACCCCAGAATTCATTTCAAATAAAATATTTTTCGGGAGCATTCTCGCAAAACACGTATAATTTCGTCTGCGCAATACATCAAATGGCTTCCACGGCCACACGCACATATAAGTACGAGTACGTAAGAGAAATAAATAAAAAGAAAGCCTGCATAAATGGATAATGCATTGCGCAAGCAAATAGATGGCATAAAGAAGATGGAGCGTTGTTAGGGCGCTACAAGAATAAGGATATTTCACGTGCAGGTTCACCCGGAACAAAAGCGCATGGAAATGAGAATCTATAACAATTCGGTTATATTATAAGAGGAAGCTTTAGCTCGAGCCCAACTTCGACGGCGCCAATGCAAATACATGTAAAACGCAAACACGCTTTCCTGAGGTAACCTCTGGACCAATTTTAATGAAATTTGTTGCATTTGAGAGAGAAAGTTACATTCTAGTGATTATTGGAAGCGGAATTTCGATTTATGGCCTGAATTTTGTTGAAAGAATTTTCAAAAATTCGAAAGTTAGACAAAAGATAGAAGAACGAAGTTTATAAATTAATAGCTCTCCGTCAAGAACAGACATCGCTGTTCTGCAAACGGCACCCATTAGATGATTCAAAGCGGACAAATTAGATACGTCAATTTATATCTTACGTGAATTTGTTACGCTGTGTACAAGGGTTCTGCAAAAGCTGTATTTACACATTGCTATTTTTTTTTCGATTAATGTGTAACATCTCAATTTTGCCCGCTTTAGATGTACTATGAGATGTAATCCAGAGAATTGTGATATCGTTTTTCTCGTCGAATTCGGCTCAGTGGTTGCCGAGGAAAACGAATTCTCCTTTTACACGTATTTAGACAGGAGCATTCGAGCTAAAGCTTCCTCTTAAAATCACAACATTTTGCTGCTCCCTAACAATTCAGCATTTAAATGTTCCTAAAGTTAGTCGGAGGGCGCTCCTTACAGAACAAATAAATATCAAAACATATGCCTCTGTAGTTGGTGAAACATGTCTGCGTATGGCTGCTCTACCCGCGCTGTGCAACACTAAGTAATTTTTCTAAGATAAATACGTGGCAGTTAGGGAATTTGGGGACAACGGATTTTGATCATGCTGTTGGTTAAACGTGCCGCACTTATAGAGGTCACAGACGGCTTGTGGCATCAAAAACAATCACGTGTCTGAACTTCATTTGTTGTAGAAACATCAGAGGCAGAATACATCTTGAGATTATACGAAATGTGAGAAATACATTTGTCCGGTCATAAAGTGCTCAAACATGTACTTCCTTCGGTGATTATTCATCTCTGCAAGCTCAATAATAAAACACCGAGCGCTTCGAAGTGTTTACCGACATTGAAGAAATGAGACAGCTAGTAAAATATCAAATATTTGTATCTTTGATAGGCTTTGCTAAACTGGGCACATATATATGTTTCCGTCACAAAAAAGTTCGGCAGCATGTTACACTCCTGTAACTCGTGAAGGCGAAAGCCTGCTGCACACTTGGCAATGCACCGTCTCGCATCGTCGCGATGCTGCTTTCGCAGTTCGGTTTCCTCGGCTCGTTTTCGACGCTTGTGGCTTCGTGCCCATAGTGGGTACAGACTGGCGCCAACGACCTTTCCCTTCGACTTTACGTTGCATGCTCTCAGCAGGGGATTGAAACGTATGCTGTTCTGTGTGTTGTATGGCTGATTTCAATGGACGTCTGCACTGTTCGCTTCACTTTGGCGAGCGCTCGTAGCCTCAGCCTCACGGGGGTATGAGCCATTGCATTGTTTGCTTTCTTAAGGGGTATGAGCCATTGCTTACGGAGGCATGAGCCATTGAGAAGGTCACGTGTTTTTTTTCTTAACCACTCGACTATACGGCGCCTTTCTATACGTTGTTTGTGGTATTCCAATGAATGTAAGCATTGTATGCTTCACTTTGCTGAGTGCTTGTAGCCTCTGCATTACGAGAGGGATGGGCCACTGCATTTTTTGATTGCTTAGGGGAAATGAGCCATTGCTGATGATGATAGTCTTTGTATCATTGGACTGGACGACGCGTTTTTTTTTTTCAAGGTTATCGGGGTATGAGCCACTTCAGGCTTTCGCCTTAACAAATTATGTAAATGAGCATTATATTGTATTTAGTGTGCGAAACATGCCCCTTGGGAGAAAACTAAATTGAACATGTATATATATTTCGTATCATAATTTGAGGAGGGAGATTTCAAAATTGACGATAGTCTCAGGATTTCTGCCAAATGCAGATACCTTAATACGCAAATTTTCTGTTTTACTACTGCAATTTAAGCCTGTATCATTGCGTAACTACCTTATTTACTCGTGTAAGGCCAGCTCACTCCGTCTTCTCGAACTTCTAACATTTGACCGTCGTTGCATGAGTCAGGCTTAAGGCTATTCACTTAGGCGAGTGGCACTCACTGAAGTATCTTTTCTCCACATTTTCGCACGCCAACGTGAGCACGGTGTCCTTACACGAGGGCGGGCGCTTCTACAGGGGTAACTAAGCAAGGGAACTAATAATTTGTTTTGCGGAACTTTTTTTCTTTTTCATTTGAAGCTTGTACGTCGGGATTCATCGTGCCACTAACGTCCTCATTTTCAAGTATAACCAAGCATGAAGGGTCGCTCTAGCGCTAGTTGTCACAGGCGGAGTTGCGACACAGATGCGACTCGCAGTAAGACGGGTCGCTTAGAAACGTGCACCTATAGTGGGACGCTTAGGAACGTGCACCTATAGTCCATGCAGTGTGCCGCGCACACATATGCACTCGCTGTAGGGCGACGCGAGGTCGATCTGCAGCACGCAGCACAAACAAGACAGCACACAGCACGAAAAGGATGGCAAGTTTATGCGCAGACAAACGAGCAGAAGCACACCGTGTGCCAATTACCTTAGCGTAATTCCTCCCACAAATTTTTAGTTCCTTGTCGAGTTCAGCGATAAGCAGTGTTGTTTTCCGGGCAGTATTTCTTATTTTCCTTTTTTTTCTTCATCTGCTCTTGTTAGCTTCTTTTCGACGGTATAATAAAAAGACATAGTCAGTAATTTTTATTAGTGAAACACACGCAAAATGCCAGGAAGAATAGCTATAGGAGCACGCCCTTTAAGATTGCTTGCTGGAAGCTCGATGCGACACTATAGAGCGAAGTGGCACCCTTGCAAGCTAAAGCATCTTGAAAAGCTCGGGGTAGTATTGTTTAGCAGTTCGTAAAGAATACACACGAAATAAAGAAGACTTATTGATATTTATACTACGTCTATCACTTGTAGCGTTTTGATTACGAAGAGGAAGACAACTTTCTCTTCCGTGCTATGTTGGTACGCCACGCAGCCGCAATAAAATTTATATGCTTACTATAGTTCTGATCGAAGCCTGAATTCACAGGGCTTCATTTTTTTCGCTCTCTTCTTTAGCGGCTTGGTGAGCCTCGATGTGGTGAGTTTTCCGATGGCAACCCTAGCAACAGATGCACGAACACACAAGGAAAAGAAAATGAGTGAAGCTGATAAGCTGATGCTTCGATTGAACTTCTATTCCAGCCACTATTACCGTCTCCACAGCTGTCTTCATTGCTATACAGACATCCAAACTTCTTTATGGAGGGTTAGAGCGCTGCGCTGTGAAGCAGAGTCATGTCACATCATCTGGCATGTTCAAGGTAACGGACCGGATACTATATGCGGCTACCATGTCTGTGGGGCCGCCGCCGCACACAAACATGGCATATAAACATTTGGAGGACGCTTAAGCTTCGCCTTTAAGAGTGGAACGCGATAGCATCAACAGATCCCTGCCTGCTTCTCACGTTTCCCGGAAACTGCAGCGTATGTAACCATAATGTTAACCGGGAAATGCTGGCGGCGAATGCTATGTTCGAAGGCAGGCTTTCTGCTAGAAACGCGGCCTCTTGCACGGTCCGCGATGCGGCGGAGGCGCACGCCATCTGGAGGTGTTGCAAGGAACCGGGCGTGCCGCTTCGTGGCCTCGAAGATATTGACGCGCGCGTAAATCGCAGACGCCGTGGCCGGTCTATGATTGGTAGAAACACTGGAAAAGGGGTTTGTTCGAGTTTTCACGCAACAGAATTGTTTTCTAATATATTCAAATTATAATCCGTCGCTATCATGTCCGTAGGTTGTGTGTAGTCACAGATTACAATTTTTCTGTATATTTCAGCTTGAGAATTTCAATTAGTTCAGTAACTTCCTTGCGCCACATGGAGGGCCTGGGTACGGGTGGTTCGAAAATTGTTTTGCCGAAGCGATGTCCGACGCGGAACGCAGACGCAGGATTTTCTGCGACACGCGGCCTATTCGCTATCGCGTTAAAACGGAGCAGCAAGATATCAATTTCATTGCTCCTTAGCGCACAGCGTGGGAGCAACGAAAGAAACGGAGTCGTCTCCTGACGGACTCCGGTGGAACCGCGTTAGTGTGGGCGTGGCCTACGAGATCGCATCGGCGCAGGTGCGATTTCGGAGGCCACGGTGTGGCTGGCTCATAGCATCGTCTCCTAACCAGTAGTGTGCACATGCCTATGTATGACATGTGTAACTTGTAAACATTTTTTCCATAGTTGTAGCGCATTTAAATAGTTTGCCTACCTTTTTTGACAATGAACATGAGCTTTCTAACTACGGGACCTCCTTCTGTAATACATCTTTTGCTGTACCTCCCTATTGACATGAATAAACTGATTGCAATTAGATAGATAGATAGATAGATAGATAGATAGATAGATAGATAGATAGATAGATAGATAGATAGATAGATAGATAGATAGATAGATAGATAGATAGATAGATAGATAGATAGATAGATAGATAGATAGATAGATAGATAGATAGATGTTAGCTAAAGAATGAGGCGGAGAGGTTGGAAGCGCGCGCTTCCTGCGACTCCATTTCACTTCTGTAGACGCAAAGGTGCTTTGAGTGTGAAAGTTACTAAAAAACACGATTAAAAGAAGAATTGGGCCTTGCACTGTCGTCTTTGCGAAGTAATAAGTACGTAATTAGATCACTGGTCATCCGTGTCGAGCGCGCTCTGCCTTATCATCGCACCCTTCTTTGGCGACATTTATTATAGCTGCTCATCGGGCCAAACGCATCACGCTGTGTCTTTGATGCGCTGCGAATTAAAGATGTGGTAACTGTAGGATGCAAATGAGACACTCAGGCGACTTCTTGCCTCCATCGGTTAAAAGTTGCGCAGTACATGAGATTCTAGATAGAACGAATCACGGAGCGTGAAAATTGCTCGCTCAAGAAAAAAAAAAAACATGTGAGAACGGTTGCCCCATATTTCGCGCTCTATTCGGATACAATAGGAAGCCTCTGTGATTTCAGTGTGGAGATTGCAATTTTTTTTTTCATGACATGACATGCACAACAAGCGTCATCGATGTATTTTTCCCTTGACGTTTCATTATGTGACGTGAGCGCTTAGGATGCAGCCTTTTTTCCCAACCTTTCTCATCGCAACTTGTACTTTTCACAACTGAGAAAGAAACTCAAATAACAGAGGATGAGGGACAATTCAATCATGATTTAACTGCAATCCGGCGTTTTATCTAAAATCGGCCGAAACTGTTCACAGCCAAGTGCCGCCATGTGCTTGTAGATTGCCGTGCGTGCAGCCGACCGCCTATCGACCACTAATGCAGCGATAGTGCTGCCACATCTAGCTCAATCCTGCGCATACCAGAAAATCGTGTACGTCTGTACACTGACATAGCATAATAATTAATTCTATTTGGAACGACGTGCTTCGACTAGCCTCTAACGATACGCTGTGCATAGCTTCGAAAGAACATGATCTTGCGGCTCAAGTCTGAGGGCCGTTCGCTAATACGAGTACGTCAAAACAATTGAACCTACCTCCCCTCTCCCCCCCTCCCTTCTCCCATATCGGCCGCTGAAATTCTCAGAACTTAGACCATCGCGCTTATGTTTGTGGAAGGATCAAAGAAAAGTGAATATTTCAGTCGCATGATGACGTCTTTATCGGGCACACTCAATGCTTTGTTTTCTTTTTTTTTTTCATCTACTATACCTTAGTAACTTGCGATTCGCTGATGATATTGCCTTGCTTAGTAACTCAAGGGGACCAATTGCAATGCATGCTCACTGACCTGGAGAAACAAATCAGAAGAGTGGGTCTAAAAATTAATCTGCAGAAAACTAAAGTAATGCTTAACAGTCTCGGAAGAGAACAGCAATTTACAATAGGCAGCGAGGCACTGGAGGTGGTGGTGGTGGTGGTGATGTTGAAGCAGGCGGGGTTAGCCTGGCATACATAGCCGGCAATTGTTCCGCCTGATCCTCCTTCAAGTTATAAATAATATAATAATATTTGGGGTTTTACGTGCCAAAACCACTTTCTGATTATGAGGCACGCCGTAGTGGAGGACTCCGGAAATTTTGACCACCTGGGGTTCTTTAACGTGCACCTAAATCTAAGCACACGGGTGTTTTCGCATTTCGCCCCCATCGAAATGCGGCCGCCGTGGCCGGGATTCGATCCCGCGACCTCGTGCTCAGCAGCCCTCCTTCAAGTTGAGATCAGGGATGTGTCACCAGGTGTCGATGAGCCCCGTGTCTCGCAGGAAGGCTATCAGCAGGCGTTGCGCTCTCTTCCTGAATGCCGCGGGCCCTCCGGGGAAAACAACGTCTTCAAAGGTCCTGGGCGTGAGACCGCTTTTTTGCAGGTTGTCGACCAACGCTTTTCTTTCTGTGTCAAACTGTGGGCATATCCAAATGAAATGTTCGATGTCACCAATGTCACCACAGAAAACACAGAGTGGGGAAGCGCGAAGCCCAGTCTTGAATAACCAAGCTGGGGTGTACGCGGAGTCGGTCCTGATGCGGTATAAAAGCGTCGCTTGGTCGCGTGTAAATCCATGAGTCACACAGGATTCGTGTGGATTCTTGTGCATCTGTCTAAAGTGAAGGCGGATTGCATCCTTAGGGTTTTGAAAAGCTTTTGGAGCTTTCACTTTTGGGACACATGTCAGCGCTAGGCGTGCAAGGGCGTCAGCTTTCTCGTTTCCATCAATTCCTACGTGTGATGCAATCCACTGAAACCTTATGTTAAATCCTTTGCTCGTGAGGTCGTCAATCAGTGCCAGAGACTGCCTTGTAAATTTCTCTAGAGGTAGGCCCCGATGTAATCTTTGTAATGCTGACTTGGAATCCGTCAGCACCACGACATCTCGTGCAGAAAAGGCACGTAGTTTCCGCAAAGCCGCGGTGATTGCGGCGCTTTCAGAAAGACGCTGTAGAATACCGGCGCAGTTCCATTGCATTATTAAGGGCACTTTTGGACGACGGAATGGACCAAGTGGGCGAGACATTGCCATTATGCTACTGAGTGTATGTGGAAGTAGAGCAGAGTATTACTGACTCAAGAGCCAGCACTGCTTCCAGCATATCCTTCGTTGAACTAGCAGGCATCTTCGCGACGTGGGAACGTAGTGCCGTGAACAAAGCGCGTATCACATGCTGGCAGTTTTCCTGCTGACTGTTGCCAAGTGGTACTTGATGTCGGTTTACTGCGGCCGCATAGGTGCGCTTTTCGGACTCTTTTCGAACAGGTTTCTCAGCCGCTGTGACCGTTTGCGTTGGCTCAATAACTTCGTTTATCGGTGTGAAACGCGGGAAATGAGATGCGTACTCTGTTTCCAAACCAGTTAGTTGTGGCGCTCTGGACGTCTTCTTCGTGTTCGATGGTGCGCTTGCACTCTTTGGACCCAGAACAAACATCTTATTTCTTCGCTGAGCAGCTGTCCGCGCCGGGCATCGACCGTAGCTAGCAGGATGGTCACCGCCGCAATTTGCACACACAAAGTTGTCTTTACTTGCACACGTCTTAAAGTCATGAGGACCCCCACAGCGCTTGCACCTCTGTTCCCCACGACAGTACTTAGCGATATGTCCGAAGCGCTGACACTTAAAACAGCGTGGTGGTGTCTCCACGTAGTCGACAAGCTCATGTCTGGTGAAACCAAGGTTGATCTTCTCCGGGCGTTCAGAATTTGGAGCAAATGTGAGAACCACCGAGTTAGTGCGCCTTGACTCCCATTCAGATGATGAAGTTTGGACCCGACGGATGATTCTTCTTGCATGGAATACTCCCTGAGGTCTCAGGTAGGTGAGCAGCTCCTCATCCGAGTACCATTTAGGGACTCCTCTAACAATGCACGTGTTTTTCATATAACTGTGTGGGACACGGGCAGATATGACTATGCCACCGATATTCTTGGTCTCTAGAAGGACGTTGGCTTGTCCTTCTGCCTCTACATTTAAGAGCAGTGCTCCCTGTGCTGTGAAGTGGCTCTTCACTGGTGCTCCACCGAGAATCGTTTCAAGCTGAGAATACAGGACAATAGGGTTTACTTGCCTTAAATCATCTCTTTCGGATGTTGCAGTGATTAACACTGGAATGCCTTCCGCCCTGTCTTTACGATGGCGCACAATTCGGAAACCACGCTCGTCCATGTCTAGGTCTGAAGCGTTCGCCACGTTCTCGTCATCGATGATAGTTGACTCGTCTTCAGATTCACCAGTGTCTTGTCGCTTGCAGTCAGGCTGGCTTGTACAAACCAGCTGGCGTTTCTGACCCGGTGTCAGCCCTTGGGAGGTCATGGCGGGGTGCTCGTCGGTGCCAGCTTGGTTCCTTCGAGCACCTTGTGAGGCGGCGGGTGGCGCAGCACCCGTCGGTCTCCGATACGGAAGGTACCTTTTCGAGTCGACAGACGTCTTGAAACGTTCTGGCCAGTAATATTACCAGAAAATAACGAAAATAACGATAAATGTAGGCAGAGCTACTCAGACAGGCTAGCAGCAGGTTCTTCCCGAGGCACTGGAAGTCGTAAGGGAATACGTCTACTTAGGGCAGGTAGTGACGGCGGATCCGGATCATGAGACGGAAATAATCAGAAGAATAAGAATGGGCTGGGGTGCGTTTGGCAGGCATTCTCAGATCATGAACAGCAGGTTGCCATTATCCCTCAAGAGAAAAGTATATAATAGCTGTGTCTTACCAGTACTCACCTACGGGGCAGAAACCTGGAGGCTTACGAAAAGGGTTCTACTCAAATTGAGGACGGCGCAACGAGCTATGGAAAGAAGAATGATAGGTGTAACGTTAAGGGATAAGAAAAGAGCAGACTGGGTGAGGGAACAAACGCGAGTTAATGACATCTTAGTTGAAATCAAGAAAAAGAAATGGGCATGGGCAGGACATGTAATGAGGAGGGAAGATAACCGATGGTCATTAAGGGTTACGGACTGGATCCCAAGGGAAGGGAAGCGTAGCAGGGGGCGGCAGAAAGTTAGGTGGGCGGATGAGATTAAGAAGTTTGCAGGCATGGCATGGACACAATTAGTACATGACCGGGGTTGTTGGAGAAGTATGGGAGAGGCCTTTGCCCTGCAGTGGGCGTAACCAGGCTGATGATGATGATGATGATGATGATGATGATGACAGCGGAGCCGTCTTGGGCTAGTTTCCAGCGTTTCCTGATGTGCTTGTGCAAAAATTATCATCATGTGGGCAGCGTTTACAGGGGTATGAGCCATTGTTTAAGGGGGTATGAACCTGTAGGGGGCATCACTCTACAGGCGAACGACGTACAGATCACGTTCAAGTACTACGAGCCATTCGGCGTTCTGAACATCATAATGCGCGGCTATCTGCAACAACTGCCTCCGGTTCGTGCTAATGAGATCTTTAGGCGTGCACGCGGTCACAACAAGGTGTTCAGCCCGGAGGTGAAGTGGCATCATCTCTCCTACTACCCGTTGCGGCAGGTTGTGCGACAAAAGGACGCCGCGTTCTCGGCAATCCTCGCGAAAATCGGGGACGGGAGGGCCCTCCAACCGGATGAGTTGCGCGTCATGGAGAGTCGGTTCGTCAGCGCCGATCGAGCCTTGGTCGTTGCGCCCGCTTCTGTGCGACTCTTCTACTCCAATAAGGACGTCAATGTGTTCAACACCGATGTCGCCCTACAGGATGTGGGAGACGTACACGACGCTAGAGCACTTGATGTGTACCTCGGATACAGGTCCGACGACTGCTAGCTAGGGGCAAGAAGCCCAACGTGGTCACGTTCAACATCGACGAGACGGACGGACTCATGAACGGCGCCGTCGGTGTACTTCGAGAGATCGCGTACAGGGAAGCGACAAGCGCGAGGCAGTGGGCATTTAGGTGACATTTTTGTGCCTTATACTGGTTCTCTGGCTCGGATCAAAGCCAAGTTCCTTGTGCATGCTACGAGAGGGAGTTGGCTTTGATGGCATCATGGGCGATTGGGTGCCCATCGAGTTGCGTATACCTTGACCCTCGGCCTGGATAGAAAGACTGGACTGAGTTGCCGACGAATGCAGTTTCCGGTGGTTAAAGCTAATGCAGTCACAGTACAGACTGGGGAAGGAATCGTTGTCACCACCGTGTATATACGTTCATCCCGGAACGTCAAAGAGGGACCTTGAAGAATTTATGAACGACACATTTGGTCCTCCCGGTGGACACGGAAAAGTGGTTCTTCGCGCTTCTCTTGGGAAAGTTCGGCCTTGAGTGTTACACCCAGACCAACGTCTCCACAACGCGCCATCGGTCGTGCTTAGACCTAACGTTCGCTAAGAAGATCTCCTGTGACGCCACAGACCCCATGTTCGTCTATCATAGCGACCATAAAGCAATAATTACTGTAGTCACGAGATATGTTAATACAAATAAACATAAAAGTGCGCATACTTGTGCAATATTGTTTTGTTGTTTTCTTTCCTTTATAGTTATATATGGCTCCGCTGGTTATCCACCTGTACAGAGTGGAATGGCTCTGAAAATTTTTTTTTCGAGTGGAAATATACCTACTTTGTCCAAATACGCCAATCTTATCCGCTATTTCACTTGCATATAGCGTACATCTTCCCGCTAAATAAAAAAAAATTCCAAGTTGGCCGATTTTAGATATTTCTCCTGCTCTCATGCAGCATAGGACAACGCCACCTTCCCCAAAACAACTTTCTTGCTATGCTCACACCGTCTCTTCGTCCGCCGCTACTCGCACTTACTCGCCGTGACGTCAAGGATTTTCAAGGTGTCTGCCATGAATTTTTTTTTATCGCTCAAGATGTATACGTCCTTGCACTCTAAAAAAGACAAAAACCGAACTTTGCAAGTTTCAAGATATTTTCCTTCATTGGAATTGTCCAAATGTGTAAAGATACTTTGAAATCTATAGGGTCACGGTGATGTACCTGTGCTGGAGTTCCAGTGCGAAATTAAAAAAAAAATTACTTTGACCTTCATTTTCTTCTTCTAATAATCAACCTTTTACGGCGAAATTAACAAAAATAGAGATTTGAAAAAATAAATACATTTTAGCCTAACTAATTTAGTGTTTTTCCTTAGTGCACCTTTAAGCTATTATAAGCTTCGGCATGTTTTTTTTTTTCTGTTACAAAAGAAACAGAACCATGGTTCTTAAAGTTATAAATATTAAGCTTCACAGGGAATATGAAACATGCTTGAACAATGTATAGCTACCCGACATTTATTTTAGACACATACATGAGCGACCTATCTGCGCTTACCACTGTAGGTACGAGAGAGAGAACGAGTAAACTAAAGACGGCCCCACCTATTAAGTATTACTGGCACTAGAGCTGACCACGCATCACGCAGTGTCTCACCATTAGTTAGGCAAAATCATCAGTTAGCAACAGTGTCTGTGTCTTGCCCATGCAAAACAATTAATGCTATAATAAGGAATAAGGAAGTAGCATTGCTATTAGCGCACCACGCATCGCGCTACGCGCGTAATGTGAACACCGCGGCGGAGTCGCCTCGTTTCGTCAATCTCAGTTTTGATCGCGTTGTACTGCGCGTTTCACCGTCCGTGTCACTGCAGCGCTTGTAAGAAACGCAGCAAAGCGCACCCATAACCCGTCTTCACGCGTCGACGGTAGTTTGGGCCGCGCGGTCAACAGCGTACTTCTGGCCCACGCATGCACGCTACGCCGGCGAAGAACCACCGCACGCCAGCAAAACTCGCCCGTCCGCATCGTGCCGTCCGACTCATTCGCGCTAAAGCTAACTCAAACGGTGACGGGTAATTACCATCTACATCGATTGCAGTGCGCGAGGCATAGAGGCCAGTAGGTGCCTTGTAAATCTTCGAGAATGCCAGTCCTAATGACCTGTCCACGACATCCTATAGATGCAGATTATTGCGCTCCGCAGCTCATTTCGCTTGGCACTGCTAATCTTTTTTCCATTGGCTGACTGAGCAGAAGTTATCGTTTACATTTTGTGCACGAGCCCCTATAAAGTATCCTGTCATTCCGAATACAAATTGAGCCGGATTCACAAAGAGTCTCATTCATATGAGCATATCTGGCAATCGCCAGCGCTTTTGCGGTCTCCTATCCCTGACTTCATTATTTTTTTTTTCGCTTTGAAAAAGATTCAAAACAAGGATTGCGTTGCTAAGCCAGAGGGCGCAGGATCAAATCACGGGCGCGACGGCTGCATTTCGATAAAGGCGAAGTGCAAAAACACCCGTTGGGTGCAGGTTAAAGAACTCCAGGTGGTCCAAATTTATACGGAGTCCCCCACTACGGCGTTGGCATGTAAAACTCCAGAAGTCGATTTCAATTCAAAATAAGGACACGCAGACACTTTACGGTTCTGTCCACTGCTCTTTTTCGTTGTAGTATCTCATTCTCAACCACAGTCATGGCTAACCAGCGCCCGTTCTCTCAAATTGATCTTGCTCACCAACAGCTCAGGAGCAGAACAAGAAGCAGTGCAGATGTGGAAGCATCGGCTCCGTTTTTTCCATGCTCCGCTCGCCAATTATTGAGAGTACAACGAAAAAAAGCATACCACATTATCTGCGAAGCGACGGCGAATCGACTGACACCAAGATTCGAGGTGGCGCTTGTATTTTCACAATTTTACGGGACTTTTTCCGCTCCTATACGCCGAGTTTAGCTTAGCGGAGCTAAGCTTAGTGAGGAGTAGGGCCTTTGTTGGGCCTAGTAAGCCCACCTGACCGCAGGAACATGGAAGATGAAGATTCTACTTCAAATGAAGGAAACAATGCTCAGGACGACTTCGGCTGGCAAATAGTGGCTGGCCGAAGATCACGAGCTAGCACAAAGGCTGTGGATGAGGAGATCATATTTCCACTTAATCAGTTTCAGTTTATTATTCGTTCATAACAATTTGTTACAAGAAATGGTATGCATACAAGGGTCCCAAGGTCAGAGACTGCACCGGGACCCTCGGATTAGAAGTTATATAAAAAAATAAAGCGAAATACAGAGCAGAGAAACAAATTATGAAATAAGCAAAACATAACCAAGAAACTGATTGACGACACACATAAAAGACAAAAAATAGTTATTGAGTTCATATTGGAAAGGGTACAAGGTAGATGACAACTTAATGGAATATGGAAGACTGTTCCAAAGTTTAAGAGAGAGCATGGCGTCAAGTCTACAAAAGTAGAACTGTATAAGCCTATACACTTTCATCTCTAGACATTCTGCAGACATTTGTCTGCAGAATGTCTGCAGCGGATGCAGTCCCCTGACCATCGGGATCTCCTTCTCCCAGCGGGGCGGTCTGTTACGTTTCGCCTACGACGCGCGGTATAGCCGGCGCGGATGCAACGGACGCCGGGGCTTCATTCAAAGCGGCGGACATTTTGGCCCGTTCAGCGCTGCCGTAACGTCGTAACGCAATGTCTGCAAACGTGTTTTCATTAATCTATAGAAAGTCTATAGACAGTCTATAGACCCAGACTTTTTTACACTATTCTATAAAAAGTGTATGGCCATAAGTCAATGGACTGTCTATAGACTTTCTATAGACAGTCTATAGACCTAGACATTTTATAGACTAGTCTATAAAAAGTGTATTGCCGTAAGTCTATAGACTGCCTATAGACTAGCCTAAAGAAATGTCCATACACAGTCTATAGACTTCATAGACAAATGTCTATAGACTTTCTATAAAAATTTTTGTAAGGGAAACGCGCTTCAAGCAATCATTCACGCTAAAAAATTACCTTAAACACGGACTGTTTTAGATCTTCGTTTCATCCGCTAGGTATTAGAGAATGGAATGACTTACCTGCAACTATTTGTAACAGTCCATCATTAGAGTCATTCTTGCATTACCGTGAGTATTTCATAGAGACTACTAAATGTTATGTTTCGCCAAGTGGTTGCTTACCCTGTATAATTTCCCAATTTCCTGCCTATACAGGGTGTTTCTTTTTTAGCTGCACCAAATCTTTAAAATGAGAAAAATATAAATCCCGGTAACGTTATGTTTACCATTCGAATGTACGGATTGGCAGCAATACAGAGCAATTTCCACAATTACGTGCGTAATTAACGGAGTTACGGTAATTAACTTTCTTATTATTAACAATAGGTGGCTACAGCCAATGAGTACTTTGGGGGCCGTCCTCGACGCTACCTATCCCAACGATCAAATATTGAATAGCGGAGTTCACGTGGGAGCTACGCGAACAATTAGTCACCCTTGGCAGGCTCCTTGAAACCGAAACTGGCTGGAAAAGGAGCGTCTGTTGTCGTATATACCCTGTACATTCTTGTGTTAACACTGTACCATCCTCCTAACAGTTGGAAATATTAAGCACGAAATGCTTTTAGCTCCCATTATCGGCGACCTTCAAGTGACCTTGAGCCAAATGCCAGAGCCGTTATCCGGGCACTCAAAGGAGAACATCCAGGCAAGTTGTGAGAACAAAACGAAATCATCCGGGCACCCAGTCAAAATTTCAAGAAAAGCGGTCTCTGGCCCCCAACCCTTTGTACAGGATCGCACTGTACAGGACCGCAGCGACGTTCAAAAGGCAGATACAGGGCACTGTATGCACTTCCTTGTCATCTCTTGGCGCCGAGAGCTGAACGCCAGCGGTCCGCGAGTTCCGCGGCGCGAGTTTTGCGTTCAGGCGCTTCTACCCGCCGCGGTGGCTTATCGGTTATGGTGTTGCGCTGCTAAGCACGAAGTCACGGGATCAAATGCCGGCCGCGACGGCCGCATTTCTATGGGGGCGAAATGCAAAAACGCCCGTGTCCCGTGCATGGACCCCCGGTGGTCAAAAGAACCCCCGATGGTCAAAATTAACCTGGAGTCCCCCAATACGGCGTGCCTCATAATGAAATCGTGGTTTTGGCACGTAAAACCCCAGAATTCAATTCATTCTTCTTCTAGCTGGGCAGTGCTCTCTGTGTCCCTGGCGTCTTTCGCTGCCTCGTGTAGGCCTTCAGCCGGTTTTCTTCTTCCAGCTGAGCAGCGTCCATATAGACCAGTGCACAGTATGGCGTGGTGCGGTGTGGTGCGGTGGGGTATGCAGTTGCGAACACACACTGCACCCATTTTACGATTGTGGCTAATATCATCTCGAACCAATCTGGTTTGCCAGTTGCCATTTCACGCTTACGCTTACTCTCGATTACGGGAGCCGCCAATGTTTTTTCCATGCATATTCAGCAGTGTTTTTAGATAATGTGTAATGATGGTGACTATTGGGTCTTGTTAGCTTTGTAAGTACACCTACGGCATGCCTCTGAGCATATCCCGTATGCATCTTGTTAGTTGATTGCATTTGCTGAGTTGTTTTTAACATGGATTAAAATTTGTATTACCTACATTTTCATTTTCAAAACTAGCCTGCTTGTTGGGTTTATTCTGTATCATGTATTTGGATTTCGTCTGCATTTTTGCCACTCCTGCAATAATCCCCATCGGCAATTGATAGTATGGTTAAATAAATAAATAAATAAATAAATAAATAAATAAATAAATAAATAAACCTATATGGATAGCTGCCACTTCGCGATGGTGAATGTTCGCGCCAAAGGTTGCGAGCGTATTGCTTCATGGACGCCTGACATTTCATGCAAGGCACGAAATTGATAAAGCTTCGCGTAGCTGACGCAATTCATGTAAGCCAATGTAATCGGTACTGCCAGTTAAGACATAGTATCTCGGTATTGGTGTTCAGTGCCAGTTTAAAATACATGTTCATTTACTTAGCCTTTACTCTGTATATCCTTTAAGCTCATAGTCTGTTTTTCTTAGGGACAGGCTTTCCGAGCTACCTGACCAGGCACCGACAAGATATGTGCATGGTTATCGAAAAAGAAGTCCGTGCAGGAAACGTACTCGGCGGTGGAACTGACAAGGTTCTGCCGTGATACTACAGCATGTCCCATATATTATACATTGATTAGGATGACATAAATATGTTGTTGGATCAAAATTAACAGCCGCTTCCCATGTGCCCTGCTTCATGTGCCATCTGTTCACAAAGGAACACAGCTCAGTGCAGCTGAAACGCAGAATTTTCACAACGATCTTTGTACCAAAGTGATTCCTCAGCGTTTTCCTGTTCTGTGCGATCAACCATGCGATCACTAGGAGAGCTAAAATGAGCCCCCTGTTTATATACTCAACTTCATCGAGGAGCCCGTAACATACCAGACTGCGTATGCGATCATCAGCACGATGCATGTAATTAGCAAGATTTGCCGATAATGTAAACAAGAACGGGAAAAACATACAGAAAACCTTTTAGGGATGTATGTTATACCGAGGGTCCCGCTGCAGTCGTTTTACTTTGGGACCCTCGCCTGTATACTACTAACAACCATGTATTTTGAATGAACAATAAACAAACTGAAACTGAAACAATCGCTTCTCTTAAATCTAAGATTTGTTATCGTTGAAACATATTCCAGTACTCCCGTCCACTAATCGCGGAGCAAGTGAAATGCTGTACAGCGGCAAGTTGGGCTAGTTGGTGGGAGTTTACCTTGTGATACGGGGGTTACTGCACCATAAAAACACAGACAACAGAAGTAGAAGTGGACAGGGCTCGTCCTGTCCACTTCTACTTCTGTTGTGTGTTTATAGCACAGTAACTCCCGTATTACAAGAGTTAAATGCTGAATACTACTGCTGATTCCGTTGAAAGTCTCTAACTTTCTTAGTGCCAGGCTAGCAACAACTAAGTCAGCTCCTGATTCAGGTAAAAAGCAAAATGATTATATGTTTATAACTGGAGCGATGTAGGCCACTGTTCAAACGAAATAATTACGAGCCTTAGCAGCAGATAAACTTAAAGCGCTTCGCCCTCAAAGAAAAACACGAAATCATATACGCTCTTTTATCTGGCCAAAAATAGTCACCTGTCTGAAAATGCCGCGAGCGTACAACCATCGTCGCCCTTGTGAGCTTGCCCATCAGCAGATTCTGAGCAAAAATATCTGCCAACTCTTCGCCTCGCTGGCATTTCGGAAACGATGGAATGACACGCCACGTCTCTTCCGTCTTGTGGATGTGCAGAACGACACGCAACGGTGCTCTCGAGATTTCTTTTAATGCGAAAGCATTATATGGCTCATGAGGAGGAAAATCCGGCGTAGTTGTCGGCGTCGGCGTCACCACACGATGGTACAAAAAGCCTATGAACCCTCTACTTTTGGCGGGAGTCGAACCCCCCCACCTTTGGTGTTAAGGCTACGAACCCGCCGGCCTTTGGTGGGAGTCGACCTCACGGCCTTTGGCGTTAATTAAGGTGAAGTTAATTAAGTCACACGTAATTGACATACAGTCCATTAAGGCACTCGAACCCACGATATTTGGTGGGCGTCGAACCCCCGACCGTTGGTGTTAATTAAGGCGAAGTTAAATTAAGACAACTGAAAGAGCATAGGCATCGCGTGGTGGTTGCAATGCTTTCGCATTCATCCAACTATGGATAACTAAGTGCCCCTTCAATTTCTGCAGCGTTGCTCTGTCTACATTGAAAAAGGCCTAGACAAGAATATACGCAGCATTACAGCAGATGTTGCGAGGTTTTGAAATTTGCTCGCACGGATCCCGGAGAGAGTGCTTCGCGACGCGCCAGAGGTGCGGCGTCTACTTCATGAAAATAGCGAATACCCCTGTTAGCGAACTAAAATGTAGGCAGCGAAGTAAATTCGACTCGTCCAGGCACGTATGACACACGCATGAGTATGAAATAATGAACGAATAAACTATTATTTGGAGAAGGGATGGCTCTATGGCCAGGAGTGCTATTCTGGACATTGTCAAATTCCGCCACGTTGTCAAATTTGGCAATGGCGACATTTTGGCTGAATAATGAAGGCCCAACGGGCTGCTACGGCCACCATGATTGACTCAATATGCCGCCGTTACCAAATTCGATAACATGGTGGAATTTGACAATGTCCAGAATAGCACCCCTGTGTAGAGCGTGTTGGTTGTCGAGCGGGGTTATTGAGGTAATCGCACTAAAGGTGGTAAGGTATATAGTGACGTCCGAATCCTTATACTGATCTCAGACTACGTTTCTGCGTTTCCAGAGGGATAGTAGGCGGTAGCGTGATCCACTCCTAGTAGTTGGTTTCACCACACGTTCCTCCTCGCAGGTCATAGCATCCTATGCTTCTGTAAATTTATCTCTGGCATCTTGAGTGGTGGGGCAGTCCCAAAGTATGTGTTTATTGCTTGGTTTGGCTTCTTCTGTGCGGCATAGTGGGCAGGATATGCTAGATTACTCAGGTGTGTCTGCACCCTCTTCGACGTTGACAGATGTCTTCCTGCATCTGTAAACCCGCCATCGCTTTGAGACGTTGGCGGTCAGTGAGAAGCCAAACCTGGTTTTGTGTATTAGAACCTGGCAGGCTATGGGAAGGTTTCCTGCTAAGGGAGCTTCAGGAGTTATGATCGTGTCCTCGAGCCTCTTCTTGTTCCGGATTTCTTTCCTTTCCAAATGTGCTCCTTGGGATCCAGGGGGGGGGGGGGGGGCAAAAGGGTCGGGAAGGGAGGTCGCCGTTTGGGGAAGGGAGATCATGTTCTACCACCGCTTACGGTCGGGATGCGTCAGCTCGCACGTGATCCGATACGTCTCTCTGTTGCCGATGTTGCCCCTTGTATGACCTGGTATAAAGGTTCTCGCCAGCGAGTGTGGGGTCCAAGCGCTGGAAGCTTACACAATGACATTCTGTGGAAATCAGTAAACATGACTTATTAAAGAAAAATTTTAAAAAGAGAAAGTTCTGCGTACAGTGCAGTTTAGATGTGCCCTTATCGTGATGATCGGTGATTTCAATTTTCAGTTTCACTTCATCTCGAGTTTTGCCTGAGGAGACAGATGCTAAAGGCTACAGACGCCTGACGGGGTCCTCCTCCGCCTTGCGTCATAAGTAACAACATCAGAAGTTGATTTCACTATTCTATCTGAATTTCTTCAGCTTGCCAAGCAAACATGATGAAATTAGACGTTATTGAAAATTTTGAACTATGAGCTTAGTATCCTCGCTTTTACAGAGACGGCTTTCTGACCAAGCAACTGTACAGATAGAAAACTACAAGTTTGAAGTACTTTGTAAAAGAACGAAGGGAGACGGTGTTGCATTTTATATCTGTAACCACAACCCGTACACTGTTCTAAAAAAGTATTGCGTTATATGAAATAACTACTGGTGTCTGGTGGTTAAAAGCGGTTCTCATGCTATTCAGGGCGTCCCACCTAACTTTAGCCAGAGTTTAAAAATATGGCTATGCTGTCTATTGAATGTAGTAAGTCACACTATTCTTGTATACCGCTTAATTGCATAATTAGTCCAAATTAATTAACCAATTTTTGAAGCAACAAAGTTAGTCAAGAAATTCCAATTACATAGATGCAGAGCGGTTTGCAAAACGCCCGATTAAGTAGTTTATAACGTTATATATATTAAGTGCTAGTTTTTTTTCCCGCTTACTGCAGATGTCCGCGAAATAAATAAGAAAATACCACGTGACATGCCCGTTTGCGCGCCATGATTGCAGAGCTCCCAAACGTTCCGCGTACAAACGAACACAGCATTCGGCAAAGTTTGCTGCCGCGACAGGTCAGCGATGCAGGCGTTGGCTGTGCGATTGACACCAGCAACTATTACCTCAGCGCAAGCGATAACCGTTGGCTGTTCTGCGAGGCTTTTCTTCAGAGGAAGCGGTGTGGGTTTCCTTTGTAGCAATTGCTATGATTGGGTGGATGTATCATTTTCCCTTTATTATATACTGCTCTCCACCTTGCGGGTGCCCGCAGAACCATTACGTCAAACTCTTGCCTTTGCTTCGAGTTGATAAAGTTCGACTTCACCCTGCCATCTGTTAGCCGCCTGGTTAGCTCATATGGTATAGGTGCTGGCCCGGAAAGGTAGTGGTCCCGGGTTCGCGTACTGGAGCAGGACGAATGTTCCTTCAACTACGAGGCTTTTCTTTCCAGGAACCTGTACGGGTTTCCTTTGTAGCAATTGCTACGATTCGGTGGATGCCTAATTTTTCCTTTAATAATGTTCAGTAAGCGGGAAAAACTAATACTGAACAGATAGAAAGTTATAGGCTGATTAATCGGACGTCTTGCAAACCGCTCTACAACTTTCGAATTGGAATTTCTTTGCGTAACTTCGGTGCTTCAGAAGTTTTTAAATAATCTTGATTAATTATGCAGTTAAGAAGGATACAAAAAATAACCCGACTTACTACATAACATAGCCAACAACATGCATTTGGTCGCGTCGTCATAGAGCACATCGGCATATTTTTTAACTCTGGCTAAAGTTAGCTGGGACACCCTGTATTGCTCCCCGTCTGGTTAAATGTGGCCCGTTTTATAGATTTTTTTAAATTATGTAATCATCTACTATCATTATGTGTTCCCGTGGCAATTGTAGGATACATTAACATTAGGCTACTTCAATCTGATAATTCTACCGTTCATTTAATCGAGAAAGCATGTTCGGCTGAGCTATGTAATTGATTCGCCGACACGCACACTTTGTTTTTCGTATGGCACTTTTCGTAAGACCTTTTAGAAAACCTTAAAAGATCAAGAAGCCTTATACACAAAAGTATTATTGACCAGAACAAAACCTCAAGCTAAAATGCTTCATGAACTCTGAAATGGAAAGAAATCAGCTTAAACTAATAGAACACAATAGAAGATAGAACTAAGTGAGGCGCTGACATCAGAAAATGTGAACTTTATTATACATAAAGAAATTTGCAGCAATATCGAACTGCCAATAAAATGCGTGAGCGGTTCTGACGTCATTTATCTCGAAAAAACAGGAAGGCGCTCTGCAGGAGCTGGTAATTGATGGCGAAGCATGATCCGGCCTGCCATTAGCAGATAAATTGAACCGGTACTTTCTTTCCTCCGTAGCAGCCCGAAGTGCACAAAGCAACAAGTCTTATCCGTACATAACAGAAGTGCAAGCGAGCACAGTTTTCTTGTTCCCAGTCACCCCAGAAGAAGTTGGTGCCATGATCACAAATTTTAAAAACATGTGCACATCTGGTTATGATAACATTGCGGTTCGGCCACTCAAAGCGTGCTCAGAGATTATATTTTTACCTGTTGCTCACATATGGTATGTTCCTTGAAAAAATTGAAATAGCTCGTGTGTGTCCTGTACGCAAGGGAGGTGATACAAATGTCCTAGGTAACTACCGGCCAATCTCTATTTGGCCTATTTTTTTCAAAGATGGCAGAACATGTTGTCAATACAAAACTGAGCTCCTTCTTATCCAAAAATAACTCATAGATCACGGAAAAACAATATGCTTTCCAGAAAGGAAAATCTGTAGAGACGGCTTTACTTAATGAAAAAAAAAAAGATTATCACAAACATCGAAGATATGCTTTACGCACTCGGAATACTTTTAGATTTCAGGAAAGCCTTTGATTCAATTCAACATGATGCTGTTTTCTACAAACTATGGGCGTACAGTATCGGATGAAACGCTCTGAACGTGGTGAAAAGCTATCTAGCAAATCGCTTTCAGTTTGTTAGCTTTGGAGAAGTGAAATCTAGCCTAAACTTACTAAGATAGGCGTTCCTAAGGCCTCAATTCTGGGGTCTATTTCATTTCTTATTTATATCAATGACAGATAGTGTGCATGCGTGGTAAACTTCTCATGAACTTGTATGCAGATGACACTAACGTTTTCTTTCAAGGTGATGATCTCACCAAAGTAATGAACGACGCCAATACATGGGTAAGTGAGCTGTCTTGGTTGTCCAACAACCGAATAGCACTCAACAGCGATAAGACAGACTACGTATTGTCTAGAACAAAGAACAAAAGAATAGACAGCGATTTAAACTGCTGTTTGAATATAATGCCCTGAAGAACGCATACCTACAATTAAATTTATTGGAATTCATCATTATGTAAATTTAACTTGGACCACTCAGAATGCTCACATCGAGAGCCGTTGGTGTTCTGAACAAGATAAGGTTTCTTCTGCCAGTATGGTTTATATGACAGGCGTATTATTCTCTAATTTACTCGCGTTTGTATTATTGTATCCTGGTTTGGGGAACTACAGCAAAGAGTAATTTTTCCAATCTTTACGTCTTACAGAAAAAAGCAATTAGGTTGTTTGAAATCTTAGCACACGATAAACATACGACGACCTTTTTTTACGGAACACAAAATCCTCTGCTTTTTCAGTATATTTAAACACCGCCCGCCCAGCAGGTCATTTAAAGCCTTTAAAGCGCCACAATTCGAGTTATGGTCTCAGGAAAAACGCATATAATAAAAAGAAAACTCGAACTTTATACGGAGTGCGCCATCTAAATTATGAAAATCCGGAACTGTTGTCCCCAAATAGTCGACCTTGCGAGAAACTCCAAAACAATACGAACGCCTTTATAACGAAGTGCTTAGAGCCTCAGAAATCATTCGTTCTACAGGTCACTTAGTCGTAAAGGTCGCGCACCGCACAGCTCAGGATATAACTGGGACAATATAATTTTTATTTATTTATTTATTTAGGAATACTGTAGCCCTCACCTGAGGGCCATTACAGGAGAGGAAAAAAATTAAAATTTCAACACCGACAATACAACGTTATACATCATTGTCAAACACAAATTACAGTCAGGATGAACAAATATACACATAATAACAGGAATCATGATCAATTCTTAATTAACCCGTTGCCTGTAATGCAATTCCAATAGACTATAAAATTCGTTAGCATCTTCTGCTGTTACAGTGCAGTCCGGAAGGCAATTCCATATATTAATACATGAAGGAAAGAACGAATATTCAAAACCATCAAGGCGTGTTTTATAAGGCTGTATACTAGCACTGTGGTTTAAACGCGCACTGTGTTTTAAAGGGGGGCGAATGTATGTTTCTTTGTTTATTCTTATTTGATTTCTGGTTATCTGGAAAAATAATTTCATGCGCTGTTTCTCTCGTCGTGTTTCTAGCAATTCCAAGTCACAACATTTCAACATGTGTGTTACACAATCGGCTCTCCGATAACGCGAACAAACAAAACGCACCGCGGTTCTCTGAATTTTTTCGAGTTTATCTCGCAAGTACAGTTGGTGAGGGCTCCAAACTGAGGAGGCGTACTCCAAAACCGGGTGAACAAATGTTTTGTATGCAATGAGCTTCAAATGTGTTGGTGCATGCTGCAACTTTTTTCTCAAAATTCCTTTGTTATAGAGGCAATTTCGTTGTAAAGGCGTTCGTTGTGAGGGCGTTCGTTGCAGAGGCGCTTTACTGTAGTTCAATCAAAGCCCGCGTGAAATATATTTTGATTAATGCGTTATAATAATATGTGCGCGTTATTAACGCATGCGTTTGTATATATCCGCACAAAATGCGTGAGCCTAACTGATAGTCATACCCGCCGTGGTTGCTTAGGGGCTTTGGCGTTGCACTGCTAAGCACGAGGTTGCGGGATCAAATCGCGGCCATGGCGGCCGCATTTCGATGGGGGCGAAGTGCAAAAGCACCCGTAATTAGATTTAGGTGCACGGTAAAGAACCCCAAGTGGTCAAAATTAATCCGGAGTCACAATCAGATTGTGGTTTTGGCACGTAAAGCCTCGTAATGTTTTATACATAATAATGCAAGATGTGTATAATATGGTGTGCTTTATTAGTGTATGGATTTGAATATATCCGCATGCAATGCTTGAGCCTAATATTTTCTACATTGATAGTCATGGAACAAACATTTCTTATTACCTTGGACTATGTATATTACCGCACAAATAATTAACGCTCTGACTCTTACTTTAAGGCAACCCCACCTGTAGGCGGAGTTGCCTTAATAATAATTTACCTTGCTGTAAGCCACAATGGTAAATTAATGCTGATAAGCATGATGCCTTCACCGCTGTTGCACAAATAATGCAATGCTGGATCTGAAGTGTCCCACATGCGCCTTTTGCCTCGCCTACTTTGCAGAATCCTATGTGCGCATATATGTATGAAAAATGTATGCTTGTGTATATCTATGGCATTATGCATTTATATTTGTTGAATATATATTTAATTTTCTTTCTGACAAAAATAAACTGCTACTACTACTACTACTACTACTACTACTACTACTACTACTACTACTACTACTACTACTACTACTACTACTACTGCAACTACTTCTACCAGAGAATTTAGTGCCTCTGTTTTTATGTATTGTGAAAGCCACAGTTTTCAAAATTCGCAAAAACCAAGGGGCAGCGTAGATGAGAGCCTGCGCTTGTTAACTGCCTTCAGCAAAAACAGAGGGCAAGCACCGTTGATGACCACCGATCCCTTTTTGCGATAATGCGACCTCAAGTTCACTGGTTCAATTCCAGCTCCGGCTTGCAACTTTCTTTCGCCGTGTCAATGAATAGTTTGCCAATTGGCCACACACATTAGCAACAACATTGTTTGCGTCATCAAGGCAATATGTAATTTCATACACCGAGAGAAGTAGTTCTGAAAGCCGCGGCGCTGGAAGCGCCCGGTTAAGCGGACAAATTTAACCAAAATGCGCATATTTTTATTATATGCTTAGGGAGGCCGTATAACACCTTATGAGCATGGTAAGTAAACCTGTTTATTACCTAGACAATGCTATGGAGAGCATATGGGTCCGATGTTATTCCTGTACTAGCAGCGGAGGGCCTGCAGCTGGTCCTGAGGTCCAGCTGTTCTATCTTTCAACTTCCGCAAATTCCCGCAACTGTATACTGCTATGAACACTATATACGACAGCAATTGACCTCTTAATGGACTCTTAATTTAAATGGTCACGAAAAAAAGAAAAAGGAAGATGCATTGCAGACCACCCGACAGCCTCTTTGACACCTAAAAACCAATGACCTAACCGAATTTACCCGCTTTACCGCTTCAGGGGCTTCGCCTTCTCCTCCGCATCACCTATCCGCTCTCCGCGGTACGTTGCGCCGCCTGGCTTCAGAAGCGCGAATAGGCGGCAAAACGTTTTTCTTTTATGGCCTCGAGATGGCGCCACCCATTCAGCAATGGATTTTTCACGCGCTTACGGAGCAGTCGCAGCAGCCAGCAGTTTCCTGTGTACCAGCATTGATGGAGAAAGGAGCATTTATTTCCTAGGCCCTTGCCAACAGCCCTTAGAAACGAAAGCCTACAGGCGCCTACCAGCAAAAATATCGCTACTTCCGCTCTGCAAGTTTTGTTCGTGGATGTTGAGCATCCAGAATACTGCACAGAAGTAGTATTATTAACTTCGCAATAGCCAGTCCAAAATTGGACCAATTCCATGTGGATGCGATGGAGGAGAAAGAGGTGGCTAGAGAAGGAGGACTTCCTCTTCTTGTGTACCATGTGCGCGCCAAAGTTACTGTTGTGTATGCGTGATTTTTCATGTACTCTAGCTTGCCCCGAGCCAGTGGCATAGCCAGAAATTTTTTTCGAGGAGAGGAGTACGCGTCTGACCGGGGACGGGAGGGTTGAGGGGAAAGATGGGAGGGGCGTTAGGCAAGCTGCATGCTATCAGAAATTTCGGGGGGGGGGGGGGAGGTTTGGTGTGCCCCCCCCCCGGCTAAACCACTGTTGGGAGCAAACTTCTGCAGTCATATAATACATTACGTACCTTAAGAAAAGTTGAAACCTTTTGCTAGTACCTTTGGAGGAAACCTTGAAGACAAAAGTGCCATCGTATATATGTTAAAGTATTTTAATAACATTATAGTGGCATCGCGTGTTAATTTAATTGCGTTTTCTGGGACGTACAATAATTTATTTTCAAACAACAACTGTTCATACAGCAGAGAGACACTACGGCGAAAACATGTCATTTAATTAGTTAACTTATTTAATAATTAATTTTAGTAACTAACCAAATGGGTGTGTTTAGCGTCTCCGAATCGCACAGTTGGTTATCAGAGACGCGGTAGTGGAGGGCTCCGGATTAATTTTGACCACCTGGGATTCTTTAACGTACGCCCACCTCACAGTACACGATCTTTTTTTTGCACACCGCCTTCAGAGGGCGGCCGCCATAGCCGGGATTTGAGCACGCGGCCATTTGCTGAGCAGCATAACGTCATAGCTACTAAGTCACCACGGCGGGTACAAGTTACAAGTGATTGAAGAACATGGTTCATGCTCAAAAAGGTGTTGCAAATAATTTAGACAGGAAATCCTATTACTCGGCGGACATATTACAGATTACACTCTTGTTCTGCGAGGTAAAGTGTTGGATACATAAGAAGTGGGCGGAGGGAGAAGGGAATGACACCCGAGTGCAAAGCTCTGTCAGCTAATTGTAATCACATTGGCGTGCTGTACGAGACACACTTTAGTATGAATTGTTACGATAGGTTTTCCGATAGGTAGGAGAGTTCGAATAGCAAAATTGTAGCATCGAATACAAATATTTGAGAGAAAGGACCCTCGAATAACGATTCAAATATCGAATATTCCCAATTTGTAGAAAGAGTGAAATACAGCGTTCCGTTAAGTCTGTTAGCAACAAAAGGCTTCTTTAAGTTATTGGACATATCTAATGTCGTTAACCACTGGATGTAAGGCCAACCGAAAGCTCGTGAATGAGAAAGAAAGTAAATTACGATTTTATATGGTGCACCGTCCCCAGTGTCAGTAAAAAAAAAAAAAAAAGCGACAGCACGTCACCAGATGCACGTAGCAGTGTAGTGTTCGTTGTAGGAGCTAAGGACAATACTTGAGCGCAGCACATCGTTCTCAATGAATTAACACATGGTGACGTTGGCTAAATAATAGGCTGTTTTGCCCAAATCAAGAAAGTAGGATGTCTGTGGGGAGGAATGCTCCCTTAAGGGCTAGTAATTATGGTTCATAAGTGACTTCCTCTCTGTGTTCGTTCAGTAACCGCATGGTTCACTTGCGCAAGAACAGCAGTTCTCCTGCAGCAGAATTATTCACTTCCATCAGCCTTTCTGCCTATGAACTGCTGTGCATCCTTCCCCGCGCCGTTTCCCCGGTGAGGGTAGTGTGCCTTCGTAGGCTTCGGGCTGACGTGGCCCTGACATATGCAGTCACCTGGGATCTAGAACTGACAAGCCCGGAACGCGTCCTATGTCCCCGGCTCCTTCGTATACGGTGGACATTCATAAGCTTCTGGGTATATGCGCAGGCACTTAGTATATTAGGCACAATGTGCTCAGGGAGCCCAAACTAAAGGCACAGTCCTGCTAAATAAAGTATAATGTTCCAGAAGACTATACCTGTTGGATTACGGGCAAAAAATGAGTCAACTCGTGGTTGCGGCGCCTGCATCCAACAGAGCTGTGTACGCTTATTTGAATGCCCTTTTGTTATACTTGCTACATATGCCTCGCAGCAAATCCCATGAATAGAGAGTGGAAGTGAGATAGAACTCTTGTTATTTCTTATAGTATTCGAACGAAACTAATACTTAGTTACTTCGAATAGGAAATTCTCGTGTTGAACACAAATCGAAAAGCAAGGTTTATTCGATTCATATTCGAAATTGCGAATATCTGCACATGCTGCAACGTGCGACGCTATTAGAGAGACCATGGCGCCATAAGTGACCTGAGTCTAGTATTTGTCGAAGTCTTTATAAACTAATTAGGCACACATATTTGTTAGTTTTCCTTCTCTATGCGAAATAAAATAGGCTTGGCTGACCAGCTCTCCATGCAGCCCTGCACAATAAGCTTCGTCTTTATAAATGATATCTAATTTCTTTCCTTGCTAGGTCCCCTGTATTGCCCACTGACGTACGCCAGTGGAAATGCAGCGCTCTGACCAATCGGCCCCATATCGATTAATAAACATTGATTCAGTTGACTAGGAAAACAGTAGGGTCATTTTTCGATTGATTTCAATCAATACAAGACGCTTGTGCCACACTGACATCGCGCTGTCGATGTGGCTCAAGTGCACACTATAGCTGTAGAAGAAGTTCTCTTCGCCAAATGTTGAAGAAAATATCCAAAATAATTGCCGTAGTCATATCATAAAAGATACGTTAACATGACTTCGGTTCCTGTGATGACGCAATCAGGACAGAAAGCTGAAAAATTGGCGCCGCGTTACAGTGAAAACCTGCTTGGCTGTGCATTGACTTGCCATTTAAACGATTTGGGATGGGTCCTGACGTTGTGAGTGATTTGTGAGTAGTGGCGCTGTCTAACCCTTCCAGGGTTAGAACTAGTAGTAAAACATAAATACCCAAGAAAGTGGATGGGGAAACGGCGCCGCGGGAGCTCCATTGGCAGAACATCGCACCTGTAATGCGAAGACGTCTGTTCGTTGACACCCTGCTGCAAGTTTTTTCATCTAATTTTATTTCCAATAATGTATCATCTCTTTAATTCACTCACTAATTGCACTTATTTCCCCAATGTTGTCCTTGGTGTCATTGTTTGTTGGCTTTTGACGATATACATATATTGGGGGGATTACTAATACAGTAAGAGCCTTGAAATGCTTATGTCAGTTATATTCATATTTAACAGACACAGACCTATTTATCAATCCCACATGGTAAACCATGGGGGTCTGAAACCTTATTTGAATTTGCCGTTATTTCTTGCAACTATATACTACTACTACGATATAAAATCTCAAGATCATATAGGGAGAAATGGCAACGAGTGCCCCATTGAGGTCCCGTATCCTGCCCAATAGCAGCAGTACAGCGCTCATAAAAAATTCACATTTGCTACAAGACAATTTTAATAATTAAACAAAAAATCGTACTTGATGTTTAAGTTTATAGCATAAATGTATCGCTAGTTTAGGCAATAGTATCGTCGTGTTTATACACAACGAAATACAATTAACATATAATAATTGCAATATGCACAAGAAAGAAAGTGAGCAGATGCGTGCGACCTAGGAGATTTACAACCTAATTTCCAGCCAAGCTGTTTCTTTCTAACAGTTGCAATGAACGTTTCAGTTTCTTGTGATTATATCACCGCATACTTAAAAAAATTTCCCGTATATATATATATATATATATATATATATATATATATATATATATATATATATATATATATATGTGTGTGTGTGTGTGTGTGTGTGTGTATTGTAATGGGGTGTGTTGAAAAGTTCAGTTGGTAGCGTCTGTTCGTAATCGAGAAGGCAGGTCACGCAGAGCAGGAACAGCTGGTAGCCCGAACGGCTCACGCTCGCGCTAAGCACTGGCGATCCGGCTGGTCCACTGGTTGCACTGCAGCCACGGAACAGACGATCTGGCTGGCCTTGTCCTTGTGCTCTTCTTCTTCATTACAATTTATATATTCACCAACATACACGATACTTCGCCATTGCATTTACCATGGTGCCCTCCATCCCTGCCTCCCTTGACTCCCCCCCCCCCCCCCCCCCCCCCTCAATTGCCGCTAGATTTGACGTCGATTTAGTTCAAAGCTCTCCCAGGGCAACGGGATAAGTTCTTTGTTCGCAAAACACATTCCTAAAGCTCCGGGTCTCTTGCATGCGTAATTTATTGCAAATGTCATAATTAATCGCCTGTCTATGAAGTTCATTCACATATTGCCCATAGCACGCCCTTTATATTCGCCAAATATAAACAAAATATATTGTTCAGTTCACCGAGGACATCGCCGAAACCAAGTCGGAACTTGTTATAATGCCTGAAAATAGGGAAAGAAAATCGACGGCTCGGTAATTATTTGCAACGCTTCTAACTGGACCAGGAATGTAAAAATTTTGTCGACCATTGCATAGTTACCATGATCCCCCTACCCTTTCCCGAAATATAAACCTGTTATAATCTAGAGCTATGTGGGGAAACTAAGAAGCATAACTGATAGCGGCCATATCACACGCTCGAACACTTATTTTAAATGTTGTTTGATGCAACCGTAGTTAACTTCGCACAGAGAGTTTCATAGCGTACGACCAATTTTCTCTAAATTTAGCCTTGGTGGCTTTTAATGTTCTCCCAGGGAAGCGGGCTAAATTCTGCCCCGCTCTTTGGATACGCTCATAGCCCTCTAGAGTGCTTGCATGCGTAATTTATTGCGAGAGCCCCAATTACTCATCTACTTTAACTTTACCTCCAGATCATCCATTATCTTGTCCTTACAGACAGCAAACATAAGGAAGCTGCCTTCTTTAGTTCAGTGATGACAACAGGCAAACCTAAAATATCCCGTGTGGAAAAAATAAAAATAAAAATATCAGCATTGCCATTTGTTGGGCGTGTTGGTAAACTGAAAGCATATTAAGCGCCAGCAAACAAGGACGGAAGGGAGACGACAACACAATGCGCTAGCGCATTGTGTTGTCGTCTCCCTTTTGTCCTTGTTTGCTGGCGCTAAATATGCTTTCAGCTTAAAAATATCAAGGTTCAGTAATTATTTGTAACACCTCTAAATAAGCCAGAAACGTTAAAACTGCGCTACACATTGCATTTAAAATGCTGCCTATTCCTTCAAAGTATAAAAAGTCTGAAACGCGGAGTTCTATTGGAACATTGGAAAAGCTAGATAATAACAGGAGCGTGATAATATCGAACACTTGCTTACAATTTTCTTAAAGGCTGCATTTGAACAACACGCATTTACCAGCGCACGTAAGCTTGGCCTATTGTTCTCATTATGTTTGCAAAAATTTGACTTCAGTTTTAATTATGCCAGCGCAGCCGTCTAAGCTTTAGACTGCTCGAAGAACAGAATAATAACGCTATGGGCAACTTGCATGCGTATTATACTGGAAAAGGCGCATTTAACTCACCCATCTGGAACATTGCCTACACATTGGCAATACAATGCCCTAATTTTCCCCAGACATAAAAAGATGCCTTGTTCAGCTCACAGAGGACAACGGAGAAAGAAACTATGAATCTCGTATGACGCACGAGAACCCTTGGAAAAACGAGGTTTTAGTAAATAACTGCAACACTTGCATTAAAAAAAAAGGAAAGTGAGTTCCGCAACGCATTACGTGTAAAATTTTAGCTATTATTACGAAATTTCAACCATCTATTGTGCTGTTGTTTTCGGTGTGTGGGAAATATTTGATTTGCGGCAGGGACACTCTGGAATGCTTCAATTAGTAACTTTCTACAAAGGCTCCAGTGAACCTACACGAAATAAACGTGTATCGCTCGTCATTCAGAACATTGCTTCGTACTTCGGATAAATATAAACACCGTGCAACGCATATTTTACTGAACGTACGGGGGGAAAACAACTATATTCCGTCAATAACGCATAAATATAGGCAGAAAACAACTATTCAGTAACTGTTTCCACAGCACTTAGGCAATCTACACAACGCAAATTTTCGGTACACGTCACCAAAAAGTGGCTCCCATTTTTTCAAAATACGAAATATTTGTTGTTTTTGCATGCTCCTGCCGGCGAACAAGTAATAGTGTAGCTCTTATTTATAAACGGCCTGAAAATGAAATCGCCTAAATCAGAAGTGACAATTGCCCTTAGAAAAAAATTTAGAAAAACTTATTGAGTCCTATTGGCATTGAAATGGCTCGCACGTTCGACCAAAATCATTTTCACGAGCTTATCTTCAATCAGTCGTGATTACACAATGAAATTCTACAGGTATACCTGTAAGAACTTTGATTAGATTTTTGATCGTGATAAGATACTGGGACTGCTACGCTATGTAGGCTGTGTGCACAGAGATTAAATAGTTCCAGCATTTCATAAACCGGCTATTTCATGCCGTACGGCACACCAGTCGTTGGGCGGGGCTGATTTTAATACTTTAGCTTGTTGCGTTCTCCAGGGTAGCGTATCCCACCGCTGCCGACCAGTTGTTGCGATGCCTGTTTCTCGAAGCTCGACCGACGTTACTATTGGGAAGCGTGGCGTTGTCGGCGGCCTGCAGGCATCCCGTAGACCATGGCGACCAGGCAAGGACGAGACGATTTCTAGTGCGAAACTTGCACGGTTTGTTCAATGGTTGGTGAAACATAATAGAATGATGTGAAAAAGTACGTTGTGGGGCCGTTTAAATATGCCCACTAAAGTCGTAGGTGGGATCTTGCTCACGTCAACATCACGTAAAAGGCACTGAGTCCCCATCGGTGCTTTGCGGCTGCTTCTCTCCTGGACGAGGTTACACGTCCCCGTTCTTGCTTTGCGGCTGCTCCCACATTCTCAAGTGAGCCTGGACGGGCCCGCCTCCGCAATTATTAACCCCCAGGTCCTGGATCGTAGGCGCTTATCCTTTCTTCTAGGCGATCGACGTTGGTTCGCGGAAAGGGCGTCTGGTTGTGGATGGGTGGCTGACTGTGGATAGGCGACTGATCCATTCTTCTAGGCGACGTTCGTTCACGGAAGTTCTCCTGTATAGCTTGACAGGTCGTGGAAAGGATTCTTTTAAGTCGCACATACACAAAGGGCCTGTAAGCACTGCCGGCCGCCAGCCAGACCGACAAACCCTCGAGAAAACCATAGCAAATTAGGAATTCACCCTTCGTTTCGATGAGGCATGGGAGTCGAGCATCCTTTTTGCCCGGGATGCCACAAGCCAACCCTAACAGCATCTCCCGCGGGGGAGGAAGATCCCGATGCGTAGGGGCCAGCAGCCACTGGGCGAGGGATCAGCGCTTCAGTAGCAGAATTTCCCTTAGGGGTGACGAACTCTTGGTTCGTACCTGGTAGATTCCTGGGAGTCGTTCATCAGTCCTCGTGGCGCTCTTGTGTCTTTTCTCCCTGGTCCGGTTCGGTGAAACTGGATTTGCGAACAGGTCTCGCAACTTTTCGTCTCCTGTTTGGGCAAGCAATCACTCCAGAACAGTGCCGCACCCACAACCACAAAGCAGCGAGCACAAGGCCACCCTCCTCCAAGATAAAAAAAACGAAAACCCACTACTGCTTTCCCATTCCTTTCGCGCGTACTCCCCTTCCCCCCCCCCCCCTGAACACTAAAAAAAGCCATTTCTTGAAAGCGTTAAGACGTGGTCACTAAAATAAGCTAATTATCGACTACAACTTCCTGAAAATAAAAAGAAACGTATGAAAAGAAATGCAAACGTAAAAATGCCACGGAAACCCGAGTGAGCATGAGGCTTTCGTTACTCTAGGGGCAACGACGCAGACCATCTGCATTGCCGTTAAGCTCACCCTTCTTGTAGCGAATATCGAATGTTTACTGCGTAAGAGCCAAGCTCCGGCGCAAAAGACGACCGTTTTTCGTAGACATGGAATGAGCCATGTGAGAGGACAATGGTCAGTCTCTACGGTGAACCTTGAACCAGCGATATAGCATGCTACCTTCTGCACCGCCCATACTACGCAGGCGCATTCCTTTTCTGATGCCCTGTATGCTTCCTCACGAACTGAAAGCTTTGTACTGACGTACAGTACCGGGTGTTCGTTTTCGTCATCTCTCTTTTGACAAAGCACCACGCCCATACCCCTGTCGCTGGCATCACACTGAAGAATGAATCGCTTAGAATAGTCGGGCGCGTTCAACAGAGGCTGACTCGTTAGTACTTTCTTCAGCATACTAAAAACCTTTTCTTTTGCGTCATCCCACTTTACCGTTTGCAGTTCTGTTTTTCTGAGAGCATCTGTAAAAGAACTTGCAATCTCGGAATGACGCGGGATATATCTTTGGTAATAACCTGCCAAACCAAGGAATTACCTGATGACCCGCTTAGTGCGTGGTTGCGGGAGGTTGTCTAATGCGGTCACTTTAACCTCGGAAGGCCGACGATGGCCTTGCCCTATTGCATGATCAAAATAAGCTAACTCCACGCTCCCTAATTGACATTTGGGAGCCTTGACAGTTAAGTTGGCCTCTCGTAGACGACACAGCACGGATCGCAGATGTTGCATATGGTCCGCCCAGGATGAAGAAAAGATTGCTATGTCATCGAGATACGGAAGTGCAAAGTCCTCCGTTCCTCGTAGCACCTAGTCCGTAAGGCTAGAGAAGCAATAGGGAGCATTCTTCACTCCAAAGCTCCGGACTTTCGGCCGAAAGGTTCCCACCGGGGAAATAAACGCCGCAAGCCTGCTTGCCCTCTCGGTCAACGGAACCTGCCAGCACTCTCTGACTAAATCGAGCGTGGAGATGAAATTAGCACTGCTAACTCTCTCAAGCCTTTCCTCTGTATGCGGTATTCGGTAGGTCTGGTCCTTCGTGATTAAGTTGAGGCTGCGGTAGTCGATACACGGTTGCGGCTACGTTCCTGGGACCTCAACCAAAATAAGAGGCGAGGTATAATCACTCTCTCCTGGCTCGACTACACCTAGCTCTAACACCTTCTTTATTCCAGCGACCATGACTTGACGTTTACGAGGTGAAACGCGATAAGCTTTCGAACGAACTGGGTCCGATGAGGTTAACTCGATATCGTGAACGATCGCAGTGGTCCTGCCAGGTGTGTCCGAAAATATGTCTTTAAATTCAAACACGAGTTCCCTTAGTTCCGCCCTTTGATTGGGATTCAACTCCGCCTGCTCTACTATCTTGTCAATGGTCTCGTGAATGTCTTTTGCCCCCGTTACTGATGTTAACTCCGGAAAGTCGACAGGCATCTCCTCAGGTTGGTTAAGGGACATGTTCACAATGACCTCCCTCTGCCGCTAGGGTTTAAGTAGATTGCTGTGGTACACTTGTGGTGTCCTTCGTTTTCCGGGTACCGGGATTACGTAGTTTGCTGCAGATAATTTCTGAAATATGTCAACCGGTCCTTCCCATAGAACTTGTAGTTTGTTTTTCAATGAGGGCTTCAGGATCATGACCTTTTTCCCAACTTCCAAGCGTCGCGTTAGAGCCGCCCTGTCATAGTAATGTTTAGCCTTGTTTCGTGCCTTACGCATTTCATTTCCTGCCCTGCTGGTGGTGGTGATAAACTTTATTGAAAGGGGGAAGGGTAAAGAGGGACATGGCTGAGGGTTTGGGCTCAAGTAAGGCCCTGCTTCCTGATTAGCATGCAAACGCTCTAACAGCTCTAGCACGTAGGCGACAAACAAAAGATCACCTGCCCGGCCTTCCCAATCTTCTCAAACAATGCGAAGAGGGGAGCGAAGGCAGCTACCGTAAACGAGCTCTGAAGGTGAAAACCCTGTTGACTCGTGCGGTGCAGTTCGAAGGGCGAACATTGCTGCAGTCAGGCAAACCTCCCAATCGGCTTTGTGCTCATAACAAAGGGATCGCAAAAGCTGTTTTATGACGGAGTGGACTTTCTCTACTGCGTTTGACTGCGGGGGGTACACTGAGCTATGAATAATTTAAATACCGCACATTTCCAGAAACGTCGAAGTCAGTGCGCTCGTAAAGACGGATCCTTGATCTGACTGGATTTCTGCGGGAAACCATACTCGCGAGAAGATAGTCAAAAGCGCGTTGACGATCTCCACCGAGCTTAGTTTTTCGAGGAGCATTGCCTCTGGAAATTTCGCTGTGGGGCATAGTACAGTAAGAATATGCCAATACCCAGACTGCGTTGCAGGAAGTGGTCCTACTGTGTCTATTATGAGCCTGCGAAATGGCTCCGTGATAATGGGAACAAGGTTCATTGGCGCTTTAGCCTTATCCCCGGGCTTGCCTATGCGTTGACATGTGTCGAAGCTTCTTACGAATGCTTCTACTTCTCGAAAGCAGCTGGGCCAGTAAAATTCCTGCAGTGAGCGGTCCTTTATTTTACGAATGCCCAGATGCCCTGTCCAAAAGCCCCTGTGAACCAGGTGCAGGAGTTGCTCACGATAGGGATGCGACACTCCGAGTTGGTCGAATTGCACTCCCTTTCGACTGGTTTACCTTCTATAGAAGACGCCTGCCCTCTTGAGGAACCTTACGTTCTGTTTGCCCACACCTTCTTTCGCGTCTGGCCTTAGGTTACGCAGGGTGGCATCTTCTTCCTGTTCAGCAATCAATGCGGCAGGGCTTACATTCAATAACTTTCGTCTGCATTCTGCTTCTCGAGACATTTCAGTCTCCGGTGCTTTCCTGACCTCTTCATTAGATAGTGTACCTTCCGCAAGATCCCCTAAAGGGCTGTCCTGTTTGGTGCTAGTTGACGAATCCTCCGTCAAACCTGTTTCCTCCACCACTGGACATTCGCACACTGCCTTGGCCGCTAGCTCCCTTGCCTTGGAATGAGTTAGGGCTTGCACTATTCCCTCACTAAACCCGATTCCCCTGCGTCGCAGCAAATCCTCAGATTTGTTAGAAAACAAATATGGATACTGTGGCGGGAGATGTGCCCAGACGGCGGCTTCACTGTCCAGTACTCCAAAAGGGCCTTCGATACGAATCTTGGCCACCGGGAGACAAACACTGGAGGTTTCCACGGCTTGCCTTATCCAAGCACATTCTCCCGTGAATTGGCATTCCTCTACGTACGACGGATGCACTACGTCCATTGTAGCTGCCAAGTCGCGAAGCACCCTACACGGTTTGCCGTTTACCACGAGGTCTCGAATGTACGGTTCTAGCAATTTCAGGTTTTCCTCGTTACTAGTTAGTGCCATCAACACTAACTTGGGATTTTTGCATCCCACGGAGATATGCCCCGTTTGCTGGCAGTTGTAGCAAACTACTGGTTTCTTTGCATCGAAAGCTTTTTTCTTTCGCCCTTCTGCCCTCTGTTCGGGTGACTCCTCCTTTCCGTTGCTGTTCTCGCCATTAATTGTCACCGAATCTGACCTTTCCTTTGATTTATACCGACTCGACTTTGACCATCGCTTTGGCTTGTCCGGGTCTGTATTTATTCCTCTCCTTCTGAGGAGCTTCGTTGCCTTCGAATGCACGGCGAGTTACGTACTCCTCAGCGAGATCGGCCGCTCTCGTGATAGTGTCTACGCCTGGTTTATCCTGAACCCAATACTTGATGTTTACTTGCAGCCGGCGGTAGAACTGTTCTAAAGCAACGCACTGCATTGTCTTTTCGGCGTCGCCGAGTGCACCCGTTTCTCTGAGTCATTCCTTCAGGTTTATCTCTAAGGTGTACGCAAAATCTGAGTATGACTCACTTTTGGTCTTCTCGACTTCCCTGAATTTTCACCTGAATGCTTCTGCTGATAATCTATACTTTTCAAGCAGACTCGCTTTGACTTCATCGAAGTCCTCTGCTTCTTCTTTCCCCATGCGGGCAATGATATAAGCTACCTCCCGTGGCAGCAATGTAAGCAAGCGTTGCGGCCATGTGTTTCTCGCGAATTTTTCCTTCTCACACACGCGCTCAAATGCACCAGAAAAAGATCTATGTCCCCTCCTACTGCGTAGGATGCCATCAAGTCTGTCATTCTGCGATCGCTTTCACGTGCCTCTGTGCTAGGTCTTTCAGTATTTTGAGCTTTCAGAAGATCAATCTCTAGACGCTTCATTTCGAGTGCTTCGCGTGCTGGCCGCTCGCGCTCTTCTTTTTCCTCTAGGCGCTTACGCGCTACTTTTTCTTCTATGCGCTTAAAGGGACACTAAAGCGAAACAATAAATGAGTTTAGACTAATGACGCATTGTTTGAGAACCCTGCAGGCAATCATTTCACAAAAATAGTTTGATTATTAGATGAGAAAATGAAGGTCCAAGTATCAGTATTTGAATTTCGCGCCGAAACCCCAGCGCGGGTAGGTCAGCGTGACGTCAGGATACCAAAGTATGTTTTCGCATTTGGGCCGCGTTGGCTGAATAAAGGTTCCCAAAACTTGCCAAGTTTAATATTTGGTTCCTTTAGAACACAATGTAGTCAATCTGTACCGCTATATATAATTAGTAGGCCCTAAAAGATGCCATCAAAATCCAAGACGTCACAGCCCCCAGGTGCGGGAACATACGTAGGCGTCGCCACCCGTATTTTGTTCTTGCGCTTTTTCTGGCTTACCAAACGTCTTATCGTTGTAAGAGTGGTGTTTTTGGTGTCGTGGAACGGTAATTTACTGATGCAGAAGAAATCATTTTTCACTTTAGTGTCCCTTTAAGCTCTTCCTCCTTCTCAGCAATGCTCTATAGGCAATCCTTCAGTTCAGCGTCATCTGCCCCGATCGCTTCGACCGCCTCAATGATCTCCGGCTTTCTCTTTGATTCGGCAATTAGGAAGCCCAACTCTCTCGCCAAGCTAAACAATTCCGGTTTCTTTAGTGCCTTCAAGTTCATGGCTGCCCTTAGTGCTGCTAACTCTTCACTCTATAACAAACTCGACGTACTCAATATTTCCGTCAACGCTTAAAGAAAAATCACTGCTTTGTACTTTCCAAAAAATACCTAAAGCCACGTGATATATTAGTGCAGAAAAGCTGTGCACTCACCATATGCAGTCATGAATCCAGACACCTTTCTTCCGAACGTTGTCACCAGGACGAAGAGGAGACGATCTCTTATATGTCGTCCAAAGTTGGGGTCTCCAGCTTTGCGTATCCCAATCGCTGCCAACCAGTTGTTGCGTTCTCCAGGGTAGCGTATCCCACCGCTGCCGACTAGTTGTTGCGGCGCCTGTTTCTCGAAGCTCGACCGACGTTACTATTGGGTAGCATGGCGTTGTCGGCGGGCTGCAGGCATCCGGTAGAAAATGGCGACCAGGTTTATTCAATGGTTGGTGAAAGAATGAAGTGAAAAAGCACATTGCGGGGCCCTTTAAATAGGCCTACTAAAGTCGTAGGCGGGACCTTGCTCACGTCACCATCACGTGACAGGCGCTGAGTCCCCATGGGTGCTTTGCAGCTGCCCCTTCTCTCCTAAGCGAGGTTGCACATCCCCGTTGTTGCTTTGCGGCTGCTCCCGCATTCTCAGGTGAGCTTGGACGGGGCCGCCTCTGCAGGTATCAACCTGCAGGTCCGGGATCGTAGGCGCTTATCCTTTCTTCTAGGCGACGTTGGTTCGCGGAAAGGGCGTCTGGTTGTGGATGGGTGGCTGAATGTGGATAGGCGACTGATCCATTCTTCTAGGCGACGTCGGTTCGCGGAAGTGCTCTTGTAGAGCTTGACAGTTCGTGGAATGGGTTGTTCTAAAGTCGAACAGAGACAAACGGGCCTGTAAGCACTGCGGGGCGCCAGCCAGACCGGCAACCCCTCGAGACAACCGTAGCAAATTAGAAATCTATTCTTCGTTTCGCTTAGGCATGCACATACACGAAGGGGCCTGTAAGTACTTCAGGGCACCTGCCAGACCGGTAACCACTCAAGACAACCACAACAAATTGGGAATTCACCCTTCGTTTCGATGAGGCATGGTGGTCGAGCATCCTTTTTGTCCGGGGTGCTACACGCTAACCGTAACAATCTGGACCTCCCCCTCGCCCGCAGGTCAATGGGGGCAAGCTGATTGTGTTTCCGAATACGGATACAGCGGTCCCAAAAAACTGGACATGATGCAAGTTGTGCAAGCTGACAGTTTCTTAAGGCGGGAACTGCCCAGCGCCAGGCGTTCTCCACAACGCGAGCGTATATGGCGAATCCCACGCGTCGTCCGCTACGCAGCGTCCCGAGAAGACACAAATGACAAACCTCGCTGTCCAAGCGGGGTATGCGCAGTAAAGAAAAGCATTACTTATGTGGTTACTGAATGAGGAAAGAATATTTAGCTTCAATTGTAGGTTTGTTGCACTTTCCAGCCTGAAGCCGAAAGTGCCCGTTTTCAAAAGGGGGGGGGGCAAATGACATACTTCGCCCCCCCCCCCCCCCACTTTTGACAGTGGGGGGCCAGTGCCCACCTTGCCCCCCCGGTAGATAAGCCTGTGACGTAACGTGAAGATTCCCTCAAAATTTTCAATATAAACATATAGCCTAAAGCTTGTAACCCAGAAATTGATTAATGTAATTAGTTTAGTTAGCGAATAAGCTTATTTGGTTGTTCTTGCAATTGATGTCCGCCTGGGCATCATTTGCAACCTTTTATGCAGTGACGTAATTCGAGCAAATTTCCTGGAGTTTTTAAAGGAAACGTATTCGAAGTAAAAAAAAAATCACCGACGATTACGATACTCTCTAATGCGAAATTTGAGCGCAGTTGTATATGTGTTTTTATTTTGCGATATATTGGGGGGCGCGGACAATCTGTCTCGTGCGGCACGTTTCAAACGGAGTTAAGTGTGGCGTGACTGCCTCGCTAATCGGGAGATCGTGAGAGGTAGCGCTAGCAACGTTTGGGCGCGATTCACAGCAGGAGCCGCACACAACTTCCGCTCATGCAGCGTTACGACACGCACTACTCTGGCGCCATCTTCTAGCCATCGTTGCCGGAAAGTTCCTCGTGCGCGGCACTGCGCTTGTCTTCTCACGCTTTCGCCATACCCTCCTCCTCCGCCTTCGTCCTCGCGCTCTCATCGCTCTCGCTGCTTTTTTCACCGCCACTGTGCTCCACGTTCACTCTCAATTTTCGCTGCGCTCGTTCTCTCGGTTACAAGGTAGGACGCCGGCGCCGACGCTCGCCGATGGAACGGGCGCCTAAGAGCTGCGCTTAAAAATACTGCATATGTATTTTAGTAGAACATGATTGTGCATACACGTATTTTAAACGAGAACCTTTACAGCTCGGCCATTGCGAATGTGGACCGAGAAGTACAATGTAGAACTGCTACGAAGGTCTTAGAAAATGCCCAAAAGAAAATTGCCGAAGAAAGGCTTTCTTCACAATCTTCCTGTCATCTTCTACGGATATCACGCCTCGACTATAGATTACCACGGCGGAAACAATTACGGCCCGGGGTGTTTTCAAAAATTCGTGAATATTGATCTTGGATTACGTGGAGCGGGTCCTTCGCTCGATTGTCGTCGTCTGCTAAACGGTTAGCGACATGATAGTTTGGATTATACATTTTAACGCGACAGCGTTAAAGAGCTCGTGTCGCAGAAAAGCCGGTGTCGTCGGCGTCGTCGGCTTTGGCCATGAGCGAAAAATGGCGGAAGGCAATTCATAAATAAAAACAGCTTGCAAGATGGGCTGGATGGGAATCGAACCAGGGCCTCTGGAGTGTGAGACGGAGACGCTATTGCTCAGCCATGACTTCTTTTTTTTCTTTACTGCCCTCAGCCATGACTTCGATGGTTCAATGTGGGACAAAAGCGCCTCTAGTGAATGCGGTGTTACCTTTGAAACGTGCCCTAGAAAGTTATACTGCGGTGTATATCGGTAATTATGAGCATGTAAATTACGCGTAGCGAAGTACGTTCCCGCTACATTTCTTCTGCGTTTGGTGCACACGCAGAGCCATCTTGCGGCAAACACAGAATACCCCCTCCTCGCAATGTACAGTGCTGCCCCGATAGGTGGCGCGCCACTCGCCCGCTTCTGTCCTTTGCCTCGTTTGAGCGCATTGGGGCCGTACGGGGACCGATGCGAGAATGCCCCAATACCCTTGCGTTTAATAAGTTTTCTCGCTCTCTCCCCTTCCAGCCTCCAGCGTGCGTCACTCGAACCCTCGTGTTTAGGCGACTCGGCTCCTCCTTCCGCTCACAGCGCGATTCCTAGGTGCAGCGTCCGATGCGGGACACCTCTGACGTGATCGCTGCGCCATAGCGCGTCTGGTGGGAAAGCGTCCCCCGCGATGTGTGCCGTGCTGCTGGCGAGGAGTCAGGCGTCTGCGTGGTGCTTCCAAGCGAGATAGAGGACGATGCCATCGAGGCGTCAGCCCCATGATCGCGTCCACCTTCATGGCGCGTCGCGGCCCGGCTGTCCGTGCCGATCACGACGTTTGGCTCACGTAGATCGTTTTTCCCTCCGAGACACCGAGTTCTTTGGTTCGTTCCGCTTGCTCAGGCGCACGTTTCGTCTGTGTGACTCAAGAGCATGCCGAGCGAATGAGTGGGCGGTGCGAACGGGGTGCGATAACGCTATCGCGTTCCACTCTTGAAGGCGAAGCTTAAGCGTCTTCCAAGTTTTTTCCAGTTAACTGAAGTACATGGACCTCTAAACCTTAGTAAAATAGTGACAACCATCAAAGAGCCCTAAATCATTTAGTAGGTAAGCTTTTTTTACAGCAAGTCTTGCTTTTGTTTCCCAGGAGAATACTTTGTCGTGACGTCACGACATAGTATCTACATGTGCTGCTACTCATTGTGAGGTTCGATGTAGCAGCATAGCACTCGACGGAGCGAGCCGGAGGTTTTGTCAAAAGTCGCAATGTCCTGGTCCCACTTACTATTTCGTGACGTCACGATACAGTATCCTCCTGCGCAGCGGCTGCTTTAGTTATCATAATACACCCAGACATTTGGCCCGCATGCAGACCATATGCCAGCTAATTTTCTTACGGAAAGACAAAGGGAAAGCTACAAAAGTTTGCTAAACGGCGGCATTTACTTATTCGTTCGATGATTGCATGATGCTGTCTCTGTAGCTACTATAGTTGACCTGCATTAATGCGAAGACTAAGGGGCAAAACTACGCCCCTGGGAGCGTCAATACGTCTACAAGCTCTTGTTTTCCGTAGGATTCAGGAAAAATGACAACATACAAAGAAACGTCACAGGTTCAGCGCAAAAATAACCACGAGGCCTAAAAAGAAGAAGAAAAAAAGTTAAGGTGGCCTTATGATGCAAGATAAACAAGCTCTGAGAATGAGAAGAAGCGCCCCAAATACATATGGAAACGCATATAACAGGCTGATGTGGCCCAGATGTGCAGGTTCACATATGAATATTAGAATAACTTTCTATGGAGACAAAAAAAAAGCGAGAAAAGGCTGTATAATACGATCCGGTGCTGCGCGTAGTTTGATAGTATACGCTTTGACGGACTCTATGATACAGTGTGTAACACACACCGGTGGGATTCTGGTGCGGACTAAGTATGCCAGTTTTTTCCAAGAAATGTTCTATCTTTTTAATTGGTTTCTGATGTGGTGCTTTCGATGGCTAAGGGCCGAAAAGCTTGGCGAATGATAAATGTCGATCAAGTTCTTGCGGTTGACGCTATCAGTGCGTGAGTCCTTGTGTGATGGCGAATGCTCTCATCGCCGAGACAACAAATAAACCTAGGGGTTGTGTACGTTTGATTTGGCACATGAAATCTTTCATACACTCTTTCATACAGCGTAGTCCCTGTATTAGTGTTTCGATGTTTCATGAAAGCTGGAGAACCAAAGCGTACTGAAAAGGACGGTCCACTTCATAAAGGATCGATTCGTTTGTGCTTTTCCTGAACCACTTGCGGACGTACACAATCCCCCTTTTTTTTTTGCCTTTTCACACGTCGCATACCAATTGGCCGTAACTAAATTAAACGATATTCCGTATCATGATGTGCCACTTTTGCCAGTGAGTCGGCAAATATGTTGACTGTAAAGCCAGCATGACGCGGGACCCACTAGAAAACCACTTCTTGCTTTTGTTCAGCAGCTTGAGTTCGCTCTTTCAGTACGGCCTGTACTATGTTACGCGTGTGAGTTGCAGGTGCCCCACCCTCCTCCTCCTCCCCAACATAAGTACTTTCTAGACGTACTATCTGCGAGATCGAAGTGCAGGTGGCAGCACCACCGCCGCGTTAGTGTGGATAAGCCTGTCGACGACGCGCATTGAAATGTTCATCGCGGCGTTCAGCTGATAACGATTTGACCCTATTTTCTGGTAATGAAACGCACTGACTTCAGTGAACTGAGCTCACATTGCACTCGAATAGCACATTTGTGCACGAAATGCGTAGGACGTTCCTATTTATTTAAAGAAAGAGAGCAAACTGTCATTCTGCGGGGGTCTGACATTCAGCCGTATATACACAATCTCGGTTCCGGCACTTTCTTGGGGCTTTTTGTCTATGTTTCGCTTGCGTTCCGCCTACTCTTTTAATATTGTTGCGCAAGTTGTTAGCTTCATGCAACTGTGTTGCATGAAGCTAAAATCTACACAAACTATAATAGCCGCCTTTCAACAAGTGTTGTGACGTCGTGCGTCTAGAGTCTGCCGTATATAATACCTTATCCTCATATAATACCTTATCACCGCTTTCATTCTGCAGCAGCAAAGTACAAAAGCCAAAGAATTAATTGCCAGGCCAAATGAATTCACCATGCATAGTGGCATCAGGACCACACATTAAAGGAAAAGATCTGGTCACGTAGCCACTAAGCGAGAGTCATGCAATTATCGAAATTATCATAATGCAGTTATCGTAACATAATGTGTATACGGCGCGATATGATATGAGGAAATTCTTACGATTATTTTTGCGACCGCTGAATGATGTTCAGCGCCACCCCGTTCATGTTTCGTGGCATATCAGGGATTGCGGAGTGATAAACACATCATGACAAGTCGCTAAAGCACGGCATTCACGCCTCGCTGCTACCACTTCATTTGTTTAAAACGAGGTAAAATGCTTTTTAGGGATGTATCCAAAACACGTAACTGTAAGGAAATTGATATCATTGTGGTGAACGGAGGGTGCGAAAGTCGCACATCGTGCGCTCGACACGGGCGCTGACTGATCTTACTACAGCGCCAAGACGACAGCGCAAGGCTAAATGCTTTTGTTCACCGCTAAGAAAAAAAAAATGACTCGCCATGTTGGCTCTGCGAAATTGGATGTCCAGCGAAGCTGTTGAAAACCACCACTACAACTGGTAAATTGATTTATTGCATGAGAGTAATGGTATTAATACTAATTTAGAGCAATGGTAGTAATGGGAGTAATGGTAATTTTGGCAGCACGCCGCCGCTGATCGTATTCACGCTGTTCCTTGGCAATCATAACTATGCGCTGCCTGCCCATAGCGGTGCTGCAAGAACAATGAATTCAGTTGCTAGGCTGGTTCTTTTATACGAAAGGCTAGTGACACTCCCACGTCGCGAGCTGCCGCCACCGCGGCTGTTTGCGTAACAATAATCTTTACCGGGAACGCATGCGGAGAGCGCTACGTGCTCCGCATTGTTATGAGGAGCGTTTTATCAACAATGAGGTGGTTTGGATGCCTGTTTTGTGCTTGTTCCTTATTGAAACGAATGCTGTGCTGTATGTTGTATGCGTGATACTAAAGAATGTATGCATTTTTCGCTTCAATCACTGAAGGTATATTTTTTTTCCAAGATGACGCGCCGCGATAAATTGCGACCAACTAGAGGCTAACAGGTTCGCTGTAAATTCAGAGCATCATTTACGAAGAAACGGTCCTTAAAGATATTTACGCCGTACGCACATATGTAAACAAGTAGTGCCTAACAGACAACGCGCGGCTCAGTCCACACTGTCCGTGGTTCAACCAGTGTCCGCCAGGCGGCGACTCTGCTCGATGTCGCTAGTGTTCCTGTATATGCTCAGGGACAGGGCTCAGGGCTCAGGCTCAGCATATACAGGGACACTAGATCTCGCGGCCAATAGCTAATAGAAAGCCCCTATTGCTCACGCAAGCATTTTTTCGCCTCGTATATTTTGATAACCTAGGTGACTGGAAGGATTACAAGTTTTGTTGTCGAAAATAATTGGCATCTTGGTAAGTAAGCGCACTCCTTGTGAATCTGGTAAATATGAGCTGCTGTCAAGGCTTTTTTTGTTTACAGATCCGTCCGTGTCGACACGAATGAAGTGCTGCTAATTGTCAAGGGTAGCGTGAGGCAAACTGTTTCGCTGATATTTTCAAGACGTCACATTTATTTTGAAATCCTGGGACTGACGTGTACATCCTGTGAGCCGCCCCGGGACCGGGCGTTTGTAGGGTGCCGCCGAATACGGTTTCCGTCAACTCAGGGCAATACTGTGTTCTTGCATGCGTCGCTCGGTAGCCCCTTGAGTCTTGAACTCGCCCGCAGCGGCGCTAGAAGCTGACGGCTGACGCGGCCCTGTGGCTCTCTAAGCTCGAAACCGAGGTAGTCGGTACTCCTGTGAGACCCGAAGACCCCACAATCCTCCTACGTGTAGAAGGCATCGGGCCAGCAGAGCTCTCAGCACGAAAAATATGATTTTGGAAGCCGTGGTTGTGTTGAATCACGGAGTGTAGTACATGCGCTCCCGCACGGAAAGGATCGAGGGGAGGGGAGAGGATCTGGGCGAAATTTGTGCGGAAAGGCAGGAGAGGTGCTTGGACGTTTCCAGGCTGTGTAATAACGCGAAAGGTGGGGTCCGTGCATGATTCTGCAGGAAGGAAACTAGAGGACGCTAGTTCCCTCTGTATGCGTTATAAGCGTTGACTATGCATATGCCTCAGTGTTGCCAACCAATCCTTCAAAACGACTCTACGCGAAGGTCAAAATGCCCTACATTACACTGCGCGGATTACTCCGAGATCCTGCGTTTTCCCCTATGTACGCCCTAATTTTGCGCTCGAGCAGGTAAATGCAATTTGTTTACGTGAGAAGGATGTTAATAACAGATAACGGAGCGCCTGCATCTTCGACCAAAACTGTAAGGCAATCATAAGACGCAACTTTTCTAAATGAGCTTCATTTAGAAAAGCTGAGCTTCAACCTGCTTAGCTAAGCAGTCCCGTGCGGTCTAAATTATTTTAACAAGCCGTTGCAACGCCGCTACGATAAATCATTTAAACAATTTCTTTCGTTGGCTCCTCTCCTGACTTTCCGGTTTGTAAGTTTCTGGCCGTTTATGGCGAACTTGAGACACTATAGATGTCACTATAGTTGCCACTAGAAATATTCGATTGACTGTTTGGAAGCCGGCCTTTTCTCCAGCTCAGAATGCCAGATGCTCAAACCCTTAGACCACGGACGCATGCCTGAAAAGGGAAAATGATATTGTGCAAGCCAGCGCTCAAAAAGCTTGGCGCCTTAGGCGCGTCGCTTAGCAACACTTAGAAATAGTGAGCCCGCGCATCTTCGAGCTGACGATGAAGCAAGAAGTTGCGGGACACATTCGTCCCCGAGATTCGATGCGCGTCTCTCATCGTACTGAGGCACTGTGCTGCGTTTCTATGACGTCAAGCACCTCATGTGTCGTGATTGCGCAGGTTTTAATGCTGAACAAAAGTATCGCTTTCCCTGCAAGACCCACCATCATTGCGTGAGCTGCGAGTACGTCACTGAAATCGGTAGCGCGTCTTTTGTCGTAGTGCACAAGCTACCGCTTAGAAAGATATCAACCTAAGGTTGGTTCTGCCTTGACTTTCTGGTAGTGTCAACATAAGAATTAGAACGAATAATTTTTTTAGTATTGTAACAAAGGACAGGGCCTAATAAGTGGTTTATTAACACGTTCATCCTAAAATTGAGCTGTATCATACAGCTTTAGTGCACATGGGCGACGAAAGCGAAACATATGTTTAAACTCCGTTAAAACAGCATCAAGTGTCTCTGTCCAGTATATTTCTTTCGGTGCAGTTCAATATGCCATTCTTCGAAGTTCATATTTACGCAGCTCCGGACAGTCTCTGGCTGACATCATTACGAGGACGACGATAAGGCTGAGAGCTCGAAGTCTATTCCGCTTTTTTTTTTTAGATCAGTCATACTAAAGAGAATATCCTTTCCATATCTGCGCTTCATTGTGGTAAAGATAATATGAGCTGGGCCAATGTCGAGCTAGTCTTGAATTCCTGCACGCCATGTTATATGTTTCTCTCTCCAATGTCTGCCCAGAATGACGCGGTGGATGTTTTTCCATAGTGACTTTCTCGTGGTCAGTAAATTAGGAAGGCAGAGTTCGCCACTACTGTGCAATTCTTACAGGCTCAGGCAGCAAGTGAGCATAACGCTCCTGAATTGTCAGCAGCATTGGCAGCTCCACTGTGGCCTGCACACTGAGTGCAGTTGCTGGCGCTACGAAGCTGACCTCGTGAAAAGCGGGCCAGAGACCTGAGATCTTTTCTTGACCTCGGGTAGAGCTGTCTGATAAAACATCCGACAGTGAACTCGGAGGTCTTGTACTTCAGTTTGCTTGCCTTGCTTCAATGCATGCATATATGCAGCGCTTGCAGCCTTCGCCCAAGCAGACATCTTCTAAGCGCAGCAAAAGTTGTGGGTCCATGGGGTCGATGTCACTAATTTGTGTTGCACTGGATTGCACGAAATTCTGCGACATGATCCGGAGACGCTCTCTCTTTGTGTTTGGCGCTCTGCTGTGAGAATCTGACGGTGATGAAAAAAAGTGCATTTAGCCTGTTGATGAATTTTAGGACACATCTCATGAAGCTTGAATAATCCTCGGTGATGCAGTTCATGTCGTTCAGGATTTTCTCGGCCACGACAACGCGATCATTGATGACTTTTTCCTGGAAAAGAAATCTCTGCGTATATCGTTCTAATACACACTCAACGCGTTTGTGAAGGACGATCCTTGGAGTCCCATAAGGATGCATAATTCTTATTTTCTCCGTTTGAAGATATTCCCGAAAAGAGGCCAGATGAGCTTGTTGCTTGCTGAATGAATGAATTCAGGGGTTTTACGTGCCAAAACCACGATTTGATTATGAGGCCCATCGTATAGTCGGGGACTCCGGATTAATTTTGACCACCAGAGGATCTTTAACGTGTTCCGAATATACGGGACACGGGCGTTCTTGCATTTCGCCCCCCATCGAAATGCGGCCGCCGCACCTGGGATTTAATCCCACGACTTCGTGCTTCGTGCAGCGCAGCCCTATAGCCGCTCAGCCACCGCAGCGGGTTTGTTGCTCTCGGCTATAGCTGAAGTAACTGGTAATATTCCGCAGAAAATATTCAACGTACCTTAGTAACTTCATTGCAGCTTTGCCAGTAGCGATGCAGGCTAAGTGACACATGCAGTGTATGACCACAAAACTACGATCTCGTTTTTCCTGCAATTTCTTCATCAAACAATTATGTTGGCCGATCGTTCTACTGACATTGTCACAGGCAAGGTCAACTATGTTTTCGAGACGCTTATATTTCTCTGCGCGAAGTAGTTTTCAACTGTTGATGAAACACCTTGTCAGAACAGCTAATCGCTTTCAAGAGAATCATTTCAAAGATCTGAGTCATGACTTCTCGTATTTCGATTGAAAAGTACCGCCCAACTCAGCAGAGGAGCTTAGTGCTGGAAATGTGAGTACCTTCATTGACGAAATGTGAGAACGTTGATTTTCTCAGCATAGCTGCGATCTGGTCAGTCTCTGTCTTCGCCAAGACATTTTTTTTATCACTTTGCATTTTTTGCTGTGTTACTGCACTTGCTTTGCGATGGTCGAGTCCGGAAACCATTCCTGTAGAAGTTCTGTTATAGGTGGTCGGTTTCTGTAGATAATCTACAGAAGTGTAATCCCCCTATGGTTGGCAACATCGTTACAGAATTACCCTAGGTATAGTCAAAAACGTCTTCGACGGCCCTAGGGGCCCTGCCATGCATTACAAAGGCTGAAAATGCGCTACAGTAGGGTAATTACCCTACGATTGGCAACACTGATATGCCTGGGATTTATTATGAGCCACACGTAAACCAGTGATTCTGGACGAATTCATAAACTCCATGCCTGTGAATACTGTAGTCAGTGAACATAAAGAGCAGACAGCTTGTGTAAAACAGCGGCAGAGAAATTAATTTCCCGGCGGTAAAGGGCCTCAAGAAAGCGAGTCCCTTCTCGCTTTGCTGCGGCTTGATCAAGAACATGTATAATGAAACTCACTTTTATAGCGAACAAATAGAGAGTTCATCAGACCTTGTAGCCTAATTATGGCGAGATAATGGTGTTTAACACGATGGCCATTTATTGGAAGTCGGAAGTTTTGTGCTCTCATGTTCTCTCTCTCGCTCTTGTGTGTGTAGGCAAAGCGCTAATTTGGGATCGGATGGCTGCACGCTTCGTTCCGTTAACTGCGCGTTTATTGTATCTGAGACTTCTCGCCACAAATGTCACAAGCACACATAGATGTGTTAATGCCTGCCGGAAGTCCCACTGGTAACCCTGCCCTTGAAGCATTGAAGAACAGTAGACATAAGATACTGCCGTGTGGAACACCTTTATTCACGCTGTATGCCTCACTCGATCTGCTCATCATATAACAAAGTTGGGACATCTTATTCTAATATGAGCAAAATTTTCCGGTCACTTTAAAAACGCAGCTGTCAGAGTGACGGGGCGGAAGAAGTGAAGTAACACGAATGACTTTTAGGGCTATAGCAAGGGAACCACAGTAGCAATCCCCCAGAGAACATTTGCTTCCTCATCCGCTTTGTCGAAAGTATGGCGGAGAGCGCATAGGTCGTTCAAGGTGCATGAGAATATTTTTTCAAAACCGGTCGCTCCATGCACTTACCTTGTCTTCTGGAGAGAATGTTGCAGTTCTAAATATTACGGACTATTCAGCTGGGTATGAAGTAAATGGTAAGCACTTCCAAGTTGCCGATGTACGTACACACAATGTTCATTGATTCGAGTTCGTTCGCGCTTCTCCTTCGTGGTCTCCCGTTCAGAGAAGATATAGCTGGTGCAACACTTCTGAGAGGTGTACGTTCTACTAGTGAACAGGTAAGTGCATTTGGTTATTCTTCAGATTTCGAGTAGTCCTATTAACAGTGTGAGTGACGTGTAAAAGTCACGACAACAATGCCGCCCTAGCTTTTGCATACCCCGGACAGACTGGTGGTTTGCTGCTCGGCTGTCTTAGCAACCTTCAAACATTCCGGTACAAAGAAAGCGCCGTCTGCTCGCCGTCTCATAGTTCATAGGTGTCCATATTATATATACGCCAACACAGCAGTGGCAGCCCGCGATTGTTGGCGTAGCAAGATAGTAGCTACTGTGGGCGTGATGATGATGATTTCCTCCCAAAATACCACGAGCCCACTGTTAGGGATAAGGAGAAAATCGGGTGATATTGCGAGAACAAAAGATAAATGAAAATACAGGAGAAACCGATCATAAATAAAATAAAGTAATGCGTAATATACAGCATAGTCAGTCTTGTAAAAAAAAAATAACGTTTACGAAATGAAAAAGAAAACGCTAACGGAAAGCAAAGCAGTGTGGTGGATGGTGTCTCAGAGATGTTCAACTAAATTTTTATAGTTTACGTATTTTGTAATTTGAATTTTATAATTTATGATCAAGAAATAAATCGTGCGCATATGACAGATAAAGGTTAGAATAGGAAGCGAATAGCACGGTAGCATTCTTCTTTCGCAAATGTAATCATATGCGGCTCGGCAAACGTTCCTAGGATGTAGCCTATGTGTCGATTACCCAAGTGAGAGTACAACAGCATACTACATAGACTTAACCCAAGATTATGAAGCGAAATCTCCAAAAGTCGTTGTGCACACTGTATATACGGAACATAATTTTATACATGTGACAATTAATTTTTGTGTAACTGTGACTTTCCGTGGGTTTATGTGATTATATGTTAGTGAATGTGGATTCGGACACTACTTTGAAAACGTGCCATGTGTACAATGCTTCGTTTTTTTATATCTTATCGTTCTCGTGGAATTGTGCCCTGATTGTGACTCAGTGTTCGTATCGTCTCTTGTCGAAATAAACTTTTTCTAAACACACCCAAAAGTCTTTTTTGTGGAGCGTGAAATCGCCGGCAGGGTAGAAAAAAAGTGATCAATAGATTGCAAATGTACCGCAGAGGCGATAACCGCCAGACCATATTTGTGCAAGTAAATATTAAGCGATGGGATACGACAGCGCAACCTCGCTGATGACGCTTCAAATTTCAATTATTCTCCTCCCCATCTTTCATCGCCCCCATCCCGCTCTCATGTGTAGGGTGGCAAACCGGTTAAGCTAAACTGGTTAACCTACCTGCCGTTCCTTCTCCACTTTTTCATTCCTTTCCTTCAATTAAATCCTGAGGTTTTACGTGCCAAAAACACGATCTCATTATGAGGCACGCCTTATCGGGGATACTTCAGATTAATTTCGGCCACCTGCGATTCTTTAACGTGCACCCAATGCACGCTGCACGGGCGTCTTGCATTTTGCCGCCGTCAAAATACGGCCGCTGCGGCCGGGGCTCGATTCCGCGACCTCGTGCTTAGCAGCGCCACAAAGCCACCGTGGCGGGCAAACTTCGCTTCGAATTGTCCGGTAGGACACATCCGTTTGCTATAAGAATAACGCAGGTGATGACAGGCCACGAAGGACTGTTTTCGAGTTTCATGTCTCAGCCCATTTAACCTCATAGTGACCTTCAAAAATGACGCTTAGCGATGCCGAGTTGATGAAACCCGCACGTCCTGATTTTTTCTTTTCTTTCTTCAGAGAGAGAAAGAAAGTTTAGAGATGATATTTAACGGCTCCGCTGAGATGAAAAATAGTCGCTCGCGTTGACACATATGTTGATAGAGTAAATTCAGGGTATTTAGGACTATATATAGGTGGGCATGAATAAGGGATATACACTGGCGGCTAGCGTCATTCAACGAGATTCAGATCTTGTGGGCTACTTTGTTTAGCCTTGTTAAGATAGGATGTTTCCCTGGTCCGGCTGATTGGAATAAATGTTGCGGATGTTTTTATGCGCACATTCACGTAACTCCAAAGACGAAACAGAATGGCTTGCGCGGAGGGCACTGAAAGCTTTTGTGTTCCACAGAGGGAGAATACACTGCATTTAGATTTTCAGAGACCCAAGTGTGGGTCTTTTATTGCTCCAGAAGAAACATGCCAGCACATAGTGCACTGCTCTTGAAAACAACCTAGCTGGTCAACGGCCGCTCTGCCAGCATCTACCAGACAGCGTTAAGCACTGGAGCCCGGGAACACGCATCGCGTCTTTAGCCAGAGCCCCGATTCTGGCACATTTCCCTTCGCGCCCTGCGCTCGCGACTTTCACCGTCGTCATTACAGCAGTGGTCGTCGGCCGAATAGCGAGGCGTTATCTGGCATGCGCGCACTGGCGCAGTCGGAGGAAGGGGGCTCGTCCTTCGTTGCCTTCTTCAAGCTGTGTACCTTCCGATTCGGGAGCGTGAACCGAGCGCTGGGAACAAAAAGTCCGGCCACCCGTGCACTTGCCATGTTTAAGTGTTGGGAGGGAAGCGATAGCTTGGCGGAATCAGCGTGGGTGGGCCGGCAGCCGCGCGCGTAACACGAGACTCAAGCCCCAGGCGCGACGCGGCATTCGGACGCCCGCCCGCCCACTTCGGGTCCCCGGCGCGCGGCCCTGTCGTCATCGGCGCGCCACGGGTCTTCCGTGTGGCCGGAGCCAAACAACGGCTCGGTGCAAGAAAAACGCACCAGGGATGAGCGGATCGTCTGCGCGGCACATGCCGCCCAGCGCTGACTGCGGTTATGGTCGGCCGTAAACGGTCGCCGCGGGCTGCCGCTGCCGACGCATGGCTGTGCCAACACGGGTTCCTGCCTCCTCCTGCGAGTCCCTTCTTGTCATTTTGCTCCGAGGTTTTTTACGTCCCGAAAGAAGCGAAAACGATCGGTAGCATCGGACGAGAGGACACGTGTTTATCTTCGCTGCGAGCACACGGCACGACTTCTATAGCATCGTGCGCGAGAGACCGCGCATGGCCTCGCCGACTGGAGTCTCCGCTTCCTCTTCCCACCCCTCCCTTCTGCCGCTCTTGAGTAGGGGCCGCTGCTGTCGTGTTCAAGCTTTCTCTGGCCATGTTGCAGAAGCAATAAATGCTCTGCGCCTTTCCTGCACTGCTTTCTGCAACTTTTCCTGGCCCTCGTTTTCTTTTTCTCTGCCACTGCGGTGCATAAACCACACCGACGTAGGAGAGTGCTCCGCAACGTTCGCAAACGTTGATGTAGCATCCCTTAACAGTTGCATGTTCACGTTTTCTTTTTACCACCGGCTGCTGTTACGGAGGGTGTTTTCCTGCTAAATGTACGCAGTGCTTTATTATAGTTATTAAGGGAGCAGCGAAAATAAAAAAAGGGGCGATTATTTTTTTTCATTTGACAGGCCAGTAGCTACTATGGCTCATTCACCTTACTAACTTCTTACTAAAATTTCAGGCTGCAAGCCCAGTGCCTTTTGTGTACCGCAGCAGCGCCTTCATAGCGGATCGCGCTGATGTCCGCGTAGGCCAGTTTCCAAGTATCTTGTTTTCTGCCATTGTGCGCTTGTACAGTTTGTCTAGGGTGGCTCAGAGGATTGCTCTTTGCGGGACTTTCTGACAAATTGTGACTACACTGCGTAGCACTTGGAACGCCTTTGCGGGCTGCGCGACAGTGCCCACAGAAACAGTCTGTGCGTACGTGCGCGTTTGTGTGTGTAGTTCTTTTATTTTTTTCATCATTCTCTATCTCACCTATCGCGTCCCCTTGCCCCTCCTCCAGTACAGGGTAGCCAACCGGAGATAATCTCTGCTTAACCTCCCTGTCTTTCCTTTGCCTTTCTCTCTCTCTGTCTCTCTTCAGGCTGCAAGGCAGGTTGAGAAGCTCACTGCGTGAAGTGACTTGTACCACGGCTTTGTCGTCGCCGCTTCGTGCAGTTAGTTTCTTGAAGTCATGCACAAACTAACACAAAGGAAGATGATTAATAGTAAGAGGTGTAACTGGCAACAAATGCGAACATTAATCAGCGTATATGTTGACCTGTTCGACTAATAAACTGGATTAATCCACTTTCGATAATATGACATGATAAGAGTTTTCTAGCACTATGTCTAACATAATTTCGATTAAAACAGCGCAAGAAAATAAGAAACGGCAGACCAGACAAAGAAAGATACGTACACAGCGCTGACATACAGCTAAAATATATTTATCGCCACAACGCAATATACGTGCTTGCGCAATCTACCGAAAAACGAAGGGCTGATAGAAAGAGAGAAGAGATGAACATGAAGGTTGAAAGGTAAAAAAACACCTAGAGTATAATATGACTGTACAGAGCATACGCACGGCCCAAAGCAACCAAGGAACTTAATCGCTGTGTTAGAGTAACCGAAGGCTTGCTAACACACAGGTCACCTAATGTGGCCATTTTCAAGGCCTCAATAATTTCTCGTCTCAGCTGGACCCTGTGATGTGTAACAAACTTACACTGCTGAAACTCGGGCATGCAGCCGCATTGGCAGCAATGAATGCCAAGGTGACCAGGGGCTCTATAACGTAAAACTATTCCAATTTGTTTTCATTCCAATCTCCTGACGTCAAATATATGTAACCACCGACGCAAGCATCGGACGGTAACCCGCAGCGTTGTATGAAAAGCCCAATCAAACGTGCTCCTCGTTTAGAGGAGGTCACTTTTTTTTTCTTTCAAAGCAAATATCATTGCCTACATTGAGCGGTCTTTCTTTTAGAATTGGCTGAAAGGATGCGAGGAGCACGCTCAAGTGGAGAGGGGTGCGATAGGGCCGAGACAGCACAGTGAAAGTAGATAACCGTATGAAGAGGGTGGTGCCGGCGTCTTCGATTGATCCGTTTCCGGATACTGAGCTTGCCGTGGCTGGTCGAAAATCGCAGAGACGTCCAACCGAACGTTAAAAATGCCACCAGAATGGATCCGCAGCATAGAAGAGTTGGCAAAGTGATGCCGTATACGTGCCGAAAGGGCTCGATAACGTTATACTGCTACGGAAAAATGTTTATTATACGCAAATAAATCCATGCTCCCCGGCACATCATATCAGATGGGGTGTTTTTGCGGTTTTCGTGACGTCGCGTGAGAGACAGGCGAAGTGTGGGGGGAGGGGGCGAAAATTTTTTGATCACTCATGGAGGACTTGCAGAATTGGAATAGAAAAGTTTCGAATAGCTTTAAGTTACAGCGCGCCATATGTCGCTGAAGTTGCGCTATAGGCATGTTCTTTTAACCGCTCATCAAGATAGCAGCTAGATTGGCCGATATAATGCTTACCGCGCGTCAGGGAGAGGGAATACACCACCCCTTAAGCACAAGTGACAAAACGATCGCGATGCTTCGTCTTGCAGGCCCTTGTTGCCTTGGCAGTGGGGCTAGCGACCCTACAAACCTACACAATTTGGCCAGGGGCGGCGAAAAGCCTCGTAATCATATTGCGATTTTTGGCGCATAAAACCTAAAAATATAATGTTTTCAGTCTTCTTTTCTCTTACGCACAGTTGTTGACTGCAGCGGCATTGCCTAAAACAACGTTTCCAAGCAAATCGGGTGCTCTTTTGGTCGACCTCCCTGCCTTTCCTGTCCTTGCTTTCTCTCTCACCCTCGACTTACAAACCTGTATTGAAGATGGAGCAGTTACATTCACATCATAAGTTGGTCAATCTGACATCTGTTTTGTACACCCACCCCTTATGTAATCCCTCAACAGCGGGGTCTTTGAGAAAATAACGAAAAAGTGACACTCCTTTGTATTGCACCTTTGTATTTTATAACCGCTTTTGTATGCTTTGTGTAGCGTATGAGTATTTATATCCTATTTAGAGAATTATGAAGTGGTGAGCTCATCTTCACACTCTAGCTATGATACACATTTAGTGCAATGCCAGCAAAAATAATTATAGTGTTCTTTAAATGAATCTTGTAACTGAATTGGGAGCTATAGGGTGGTTTAAAGATAAAGACTCCAATCGTTTTAAAAGTAGAAAACAACGTTTACTTCTTATAATTTATACATAATTTTCAAGCATGAACATCCTTGTATTTTTTTACATAGTTGTCATTTCGGTCGATTCATGCAGTTTTCTAGGCGCTGGCGCAATTTTCCCATGCCCATGTCATGCCTTGTCGTTGTGGAAGCGTTGAATTAACCTAATTTTTCACATCGTCATCGTCGCTGAAGCGCCTTCCAACCACATGTTCTTTAAACTTAGGAAACAAGTGGTAGTCACTGGGTGCCAAGTCCGTACTATAAGGTGGATGGGTGGTGATCTCTTATGCAAACTGTTCCAGGAGAGCGACGGTTTGGCGGACGACATTGCGGCGAACGTTATTGTGGAGAGGGCTTAAGCCCTTGCTCAATATTACTCTTCACAGAGGTTCTGAATCGCCCGCTTAAGTTGTTTTTGCGTACACCTTCCGATATTCCAACTTTTCAACCAAACTCCTATGAGTGGCACTTCAACAAACCTCAGGAATGCCGCGAGCACCGAGAGTGATCCTCCGATCTTGACGCATGATTTGTTCAATCTTCGCAAGTGTCTCGTCGGAAATAAACGGTCTATCGCCTTTTTATTCGTCGTGAATTACAGTGCGACCAGCTTTAACCACCCTACACTACTTGCGGACGTTGGAACACATTCTATGCGACTGTCCTGAATATAATGTTCAAAGACAGTCCCTGGCGTCCGTTCTAGCGCACCTTGACAATAGACCAGTGCCAGTTGCAACTATTGTCACATATCGTCGACAGAAGACATCGCAGCTGAAGGCGACGAAGGGACTACTTCGGTTTATGAAGGAGACGGGCTTGGACAAGCTGCTGTGACAGTGATGTCACGTACCGCGCCAGAGTGACAGACTGTAACTAACGATGTGTGTACCGTGTTATGTGCTCTCTATCTCTTCTCCCCATCGTTCATCAACCCCCCCCCCCATTCCGCTCCCATGTGTAGGGTAGCAAACCAGTTAAGCGAAACTGGTTAACCTCCCTGCCTTCCTTCTCCACTTTTTTCTTCCTTGACATCTATGCATGACTCTCCATACACTTCCGTCAAATGGCGATGAATTTCAAGAGGTCGAACGCTTTTTTGTGTACGAAACCCAAATAACTGCGCGCGCATTGCACCTGGCGCTGGCGATAAGCTGGGGTTTCATTGCAAACGGCTACCGAGCCATGATTGAGACTTCCAGAGGGCTGAACGATGACTTGTTTGGAAGAGTGGGAAGCAAGGAATACAGCAGTCTGGCCAACAGCCACGTGAACAGTTTCCCTGTTACCCCAGCGCTTTGGAGACCGTACTTTTGGGATTGCCCTAATGTCGGTGCTAACAGTAAGAGGAAGGACCATGTGCAATGATGAGAGTGAGCGTGAACTCATGCAAAAGTTGTCTTGCAACACGTTTTGCAGTTGACACGGAGGACAACGATTTTATTTGCCCGCACCGACGACCTCATGGTATTCAGAAATGCTCAAGAGCTTGGAACACGACAGCTACTGGTAATCGGTGACTCCTCGATAACTACGCTTGCGAACGAGTTAAACGCGTTGCCTGTTGTTGGGAATTCTGGAGTTGTGACAATGTTTCTTAGAAAACCAGGACGGCTCATTTAGCTTGGGAAATGGAACGAGAAATGGCATGAACAATATGCGCAACTAAATCTTCTAGGCTTTTGACTGTTGAATATAATGTAAAGTGCGGCAATGCTATTTCAGAAATGTTATCTGTGCACAGGAATACTGGTATGTCCTCGTCTAGAGCACGTATATCACTGGCAAGTACCAAACATTAAATGGCGAAGATTGATGGAGTCGAGGATCTGACGCTATCTTGTCTTGTCAAAAAGAATTATAAAGGAAAAAGAAAAGAGATTCCCACGAAGATGAATATTTTTTTTAGTAAATATTTTCATCTTGGTCAGCGTCTCTTTTGTTTTTCATTAGATAGTATACGCCAACAGGTAACACACTACCGCGATGAACTTGTTCCTTACCACGGCATTGAGTCCGTTTTTTATTGCTAACAACGTAAATTTGTTTTTTTTTTTACATATACCTTGTGCGTACGGTAGAGGGACAATCTTTGCTTGATTTCGAAGGTGTCTGCAAGTGTATAGCTCCCTAAGGAGCGTACGTTAGATCTGGCTTTTTCGTAGTAAAGGGCGTTGTAAGGAGCAGTCCGTTTCTCTAATGCCCTTCATTGTACAGGCGAAGGCTGGCACATTGTATTCGATGAGAACCTTTGTTTGGCTTGTTAGTTCTTATTTAACAATAAGTTTAAAACATGCAACGGTACGCAGAAGGACATAAATGCACATAGAATTGACGCGCACATGCAGGCACCAATTACCGGCAGTTTTGTTACCAAATTAGTTAATTAAATTCTGGGGTATTACATGGCAAGACCACAATCTGATTATGAGGCACGCTATAGCGGGGAACTCCAGATTAATTTTGACCACCGTGTCCCTAAATCTAAGTAAACGAGCGTTCTTGTATTTAGCCCCGTCGAAATGTGATCGCCGCGGCCGCGGTCAAACTTGCGACCTCGAGCTCAGCAGCGTAACGCCATAGCCATTCGGCTATCACGGGGTTGCTGTTTTGTTGCCAGACTAGTCTAGGAGGAGGAGCGCTGCTTGTTGCAGATGGATCTAGCCTTGCAAAAGATGCTGACAATTGCTCTGCCCGGCGCTTCTGGTCAAATGCGGTAGGGTCCGAAGGGCGTCACATTACATTTGGTAACATAACAGCACCCGGTAACACAAAGGACAGTGACGCGGAGTGCAACAGGCCACGCGTCCTTCATTCTACTTCCGTCAACCCAAACGGTTAACAATTAACACTCAGAAATGTGTCACACGGAGAAGCTTCAGCAGGAGGCGAAGCACCTCTCGCCGAAATATTCAGCGTCCTTGCGGAAACAAAATGTCACTTGCGCTTGAGTGCGGGGCCATATTGTGCATCAATCCATGTATTAATACTTTACGTTTAGCGGTAAACTTCAGGGCATTCTAAAAAATAATGGTTGATGTCAACAAATAGCTTGACAATGCGCACAAATTGACGACGCGCTATATCCTGTCTTGCAATGTCACGCTGGAGTTGCGTTTACTCTGTGCGCATGCAATAAAGGAGAGCGGCTTCAATTTTGTCAAGTCTGAAACAGTCCATCTGGTAACATAACAGCACCCGTAACTCTCTCACGGCTGGTGCGGTGGAGACCACAATGAACGGAAGTGAGACCAGTCTGTTCTTTTATAAGAAATGTAGCCCACATGAAAGAAAAAAACGTCGCCGTTTCCCCCGAAAGGCGACGCATCGATTGCGATAGCAAATTAGTGGACAGCTATACGAAGTAAGGAGTATAGTTTTATCGGCCGTGTAAACTTCTAAACATAGGCATACTAACTAAAAGAACAAACATGGTGTCACGCACGCACAAGCAAACATAAACACATCTCAATCGATGACCGCGGAAACTCGCTGTCAGAACGCTGAAGTGAGGAAGCGTGGCAGCAGCGGGGAGCGAATTGACCAGCGTGCTGCGTCTCGCATCCCCCCCCCCCCAACGCGAACTAAGCCGCGAAAACACAGCGCGAGGCAGACTCTGTCCCGGTCGCAGATGACTTTCAAGATACAGCGGCCCGGGCGGGCGTGCGCGGCCGCCCTTACCACGCTGAGTTGAACGCGCCCCCGCACTACCCTCCCCCGCGCCGCTTTGCGCGCAACGCAAGACGGCGCGCTTCCTCCCCGCTTTCCTACCTTGCGCGCGCAAGATTGAGCAACGATCTCCAGCTCACCCTCACACGATTTCGCTCGCACATACAGCATACGGCACGCGGCAACGATTTTATCGTGTTAGACTTTATACGGAATCTCACGACGACGGCGACGGCAGAAATGCGCCCGGGTTGTCCATATAAATCCTATCGCAATAAAGAAAAATCTGAAGATGACAACACAATGACGTCAGTAGTAAACGGACATTGCATCAATGAGTCCTTACTGGTATGTGCTAGTATTAGCAAGTTGTAGCCGACAAACGGAGGAGCCTGATACAACCAACAGTGAAGCTCCGAGGAAGATGGAATAATATATTTATAGGAAGAAGGATGGAATGCAATGTCGAGAACCAACATCACAGAGCAAAAAACCCGAAGTGATAGTTTAGAGGATCATTATATGGTTCCTTCGGGCTCATCTGTTTGTCGGTTTGTCGTCTGTTTGTCTGACTTGCTAATAAAAATACATATTGATTGATGTTCATTGCTGTGTTGCCCCTTTACCATTGACGTCATCATGCTGTCGCTTTTAGAGTTATTCTACCATGTTGACAGCATTGCTCATAAGTAAGTTTCGTCTGGGAACAAGACATTTCTAATCAGTGTTTTTTGTGGATTAAGTGAATAACATAAATCTTGTTCGTGGTGCATAACTGGTGTATGTGGTGACCGCAACTTTTACGCAATATGTATAATTCTGTTCTGTACTTGCAGTATATTACATGTGTTGTGTGTTTTGGCTGTTCAAAATATCTGACTTTATATATGTGCACGTGCACTGAACTGATGCACAAAACTTTGCGATTCATGTACTGTTGGACTGTAAATTTTTTTATTCATCCAGTGCTCTAATGAATGTCATAGTTTGTGTCGTTATTCTCCCTCTTTACGCAAATTTGTTTTCTTTGCCAAGTGACAAGGAGTAGCCGGTGCCACCATAAAGGCGCCAACCTCTTCTAATATTCATTTCAATAATGATAAATACAGTGAATGCACCTTCACGTCATCCTCATCCTGTGGCCCCAATTTATAATTTTATGTATTATTGAAGCTACTTATGTGTATATGTATACTAAGGTTGTTCCGGCGGAAATGTGAAGCGCTGACATAAATAAAAGTACAAAATAAAGGCCCATCTGCTAAAGTCGAACATGGGCCACCTCAATTCTAAGTCGCACTCAAATGATTGCAGTACCATTAAATTGGATACTTGCTAGTGCCACGTGAAAAAGTTTGCGCCGCATGTGTCTAACGCTGAACGCTGATGACAACTGCAGCACGCAGTAGCAAGGGGCTGGTGTCACGGGTATGGTGTGTCGAGAACATTGCAAGTGGAGTGAACGCATGGAAGATGCGCATGGTCCAGCAAGCAGACTTTCGTAGGTGTTAACGCAAACCGCCGGTGTATCGGCAGCAGTCTGAAAACTGTCAAAAATGAGCCGATCGCATTTGTAGTTAGTGCCGCAGCAAATCACTTGAAATTTAGAGGGACTGCTGGTTACTTTATCACGCAGTAATGCGAAGAAGCCAAATGTTTTCTGCTTTTTATTTCTTTTCCTTTTTTTTGTCAGAAAAAGGCGCAACGCAAGTGCATAGCGCAAGAAATGTATTTACTCAAGAAAGGCACAAATGGAGCGAGTTGCATTGGAATTCAAATATCTGCAGTCTTCTTACAGCACGCGACTAATAAAAATCTAGCGTTAAACCCACGCAAGGCGCAATGTGCGCCCGTATAAAGGTATATAAGCGCCAATGCACTCACTTGCGCGGTGCTGTGTAGGCAGAACGCGTACAGCTCGGCGCTTGCACATCTTGCCTGCATGGCTTCTCGAGTTCCCAGCGTTTCAGTAAGAAAAATTCCGCCTTGCGGCGCGTCAAAATTTTAGTACCAGCGTTCTTGGAATTCGTAACTTTATATCCAGTAACCTACTTGCGTCGGCATGGCGCAAAAAGAAGGAAATAACGTGACTGCAACTCTGAAAGTTCTGCGCGAGCTCGAGCAAACTGCATTGGTACTCCCATATTGCCCGTGTGGCGTCCTGCGCCTATCTTAACGTCCTTGAGTGTTCAGACTCCCCATGTTGCACATGCGCGAATGGCTGACTTCTTAAAGTGCACAAGGGATACTGTGATTTCTAAATGCGCTTGGCAAGCTGATAAACTTGATAAACTACATGCGATACGCCACGCGTGGATTCTATGAACATGTGAAATACCTGAAGGAAGGTCTGAGCATAAAAATGAAGCGCAACGTAAACAGTTGCGCCTTCTCAACTGATGCAGCGTCGGCTTTTTTGCGGAATTTGACACAAGAAAACGCGGCGGACAAAAAAGCTATCGAAACATTGACCGGCTCCAAACAACGCGAGTACAAAGTACAAAGTAGCTTGCAATGCGAAGGTCTAGGGGTATGCGGATTGTACGTGAAAGTGCAACATTATATATATATACAAAAAAACAGGCTGTTTGAAAAATTCCTGAATACCAAGCATGAAAATGACTTTACACTGTTTAAAAAAGTTCGAAACAAATTAAATGCAGATATTAGAAAATCAAGATTTGAATACTACATAACAAAGTTTGCAGACATTACGGGTAACTCACGGCTAATATGGCAAACCGTGAGGGAGGTACTCTCGAAAAATTTCCAGCACAAAAAGGTCCCATATCAAAACGATGCTATGACTGACAACGAAGTCGCAAATTTATTTAATGACCATTTCATTGCAGTCGGATCATGCGATGGGAATTCAGTTGATTCACCGTGCGAGCAGTTCATTGCATCAAACGCCGCAAACACATTGTTTTTAGCACCCACTGACGAACGTGAAGTGCTAGATATTATTCTGACACTAAAAAATGGCTGTGCTCCAGGAGCAGATGAAATTAAACCGAAACCTCTAAAGGCTGTAGGTGAAATAATCAGTTGTCCGCTCTCTCACATTTGCAACATTATTTTATCTACAGGCGTTTTTCCGCAGAAAATGAAACTGGCCAAAGTGACTGTTGTGCACAAGGGTGGCCCAGCGAACGAACTAACAAATTATAGGCCTATATCAGTACTACCAGTATTTGCAAAGGTAGCCGAACAGGTTATAAACAAAAGATTCGTCCGTTTTCTCACCGCGCAAAATATTATAGCCGATGAGCAATTTGGCTTTAGGAAAGATAGATCAGCCGAAACCGCACTCCTTGGGATAAAGGAAAAAATTCTAAACAATATTGAAGAAAAGGCACACACCCTGGGAATTTTCCTCGACTTCAGAAAGGCATTCGACTGTGTTCAGCACGATGTTCTAATAAGAAAGCTTCCACTTTACGGATTCCGTGGCGTGTCGTTGACCTTAATTGAGAGCTATTTAACGTCAAGAGAGCAATTTACTGTCATAAATGCTGCAGCCTCACACGTAAAAACAATAAAATATGGTGTGCCTCAGGGATCTATTCTCGGACCTGTACTCTTTATTTTATACCTGAATGATATTGTGAATATACCAGGCAGCGAAAACCTAGTGTTGTACGCTGATGACACTAATGTCTTTTTCTCAGGTATTGACCCCTACGCGCTCGAAAGAAAGGCTAACTATTGGTTGACCGGCTTGAGTACATGGTTAAAACTAAACAAGATGCAATTAAATGCTAGTAAGACCAAATACATTCTCTTCAGAGCAAAAGGTGTAAAAGCTCCTGACAACCTAAACTTAAACTTTGAAAACACTCAGTTGAAACAGTGCTCGCAAATTCGTTTTCTAGGTGTTCTGTTTCAAGAAAATCTCTCTTGGAATTCGCATGTTGATCAGCTTCGAAGTGATCTTTGTCGGGCGGTTGGCATTTTAAACAAATTGAGATATCTCCCGGCGTCCATAAAGCGGCAAATATACTATTCATTAATACATTCCCGTTTAAGCTACTGTTCCCTTGTATGGTTAACGACGACACAAACAAATCGAGATTCCCTCTTTGCAATTCAAAAGCGGGCGTTACGAGCTATTGGGAAAATACAGTTATTGCGCAGCTGCTGGCCCTTGTTTAGGTCTTATGGAATACTAGAAATAAGTAAACTGCACACATACAAATTATGTCTGGAAATATTACGCCAGTACAAACTAGACAAAATAACCTTCGAAACCACCTATCACACTAAACTTAGCACATACGAACTTAGGAAACAATGTATGGAAACACCTCGTGTACGCACTAATTACGGTTTTCAGAGGTTAGGATGGCAAATTCCTGACTTAATTAATCAATACCCTATTATTCTGGATACTGTACGCAACACTCCCTCTATACGTAAATACAAAATGTTAATTAAAGCAATGCTCATAAATGAACCTTAAAGGTGAAAACTGAACGTATACCTATCACTAGTGTGTTTTGTAAATACTGCTATGGTTGAATTGTGTTTTGAAGTATGCTGTTTGTTTTTCCGCCGAAAGCCTGTGTTTTGTAAGGATGTCTTATGTATTGTGTAAAAAATATTGAATGTGTGTTCTATTATGTAATGCTCTTTCTTGATTTTTGTAGCCTGTGGTGCCGCCTGTCATCCGGGTGGCGTGGCCTCGTCAGGCAAAGTATGCCTTTTGCCACGTCACCCTGGACAACCTTTTCGTTGTCTTAAATAAATTCTGAATGAAAATTCTGAATGAATGAATAATTACGTTTGCATTCCTTTCCGAAAATTTATTACGCAATACCCAGTGCACCAATAGTTAAGTTACACAGAAAAGATGCCACGAGCAATTGCCTGTGCTCCCATCATCTTTTACACATACTAGAGCCACGCATGAGGACGTGATGACAGTATAGCCTAGCCTACGACTCTCAGTGGTATGCTCTCCGTGCCATTTTCAGCCGCTTAGAGGACACACCGTTTTCCGAGGATAAGTTCCTGAGATCTTGGCTTGAGACTTCTAGTATGTATACCAGGTCACCAAATCTCTAATGCGCTTCTTGAAGACAACCGGACTACCGCTTGTGACTATATGCGTGAGTGAACAATCATGTGCGGGTGCATGCACACTGCCTATCCTTCTTCCTTCTTGTTTTTCTTTTCCCCTTCCACACGTGTAGATTAGCCAACGGAGCGTGACATTGGTTAACCTCCCTGCCTTTGCTTCTTATCTCTCCCTCTCTTTCTATGCGACATTCTACGAAGAAGTGAGCAAAGATGGCTTCTTGCCTTGCTCCGAAAGTTTTGCCACAGCGATGGCCAAACAACTCTTCCTGTACGTGAAGCTGCCGAAAGTTGATCACGACAAAGGGCAGGTTGTCTCTTGCGTCGAGCACGTCTTCGCACTTGGACCCCTGTGCCACGTCGGCTTAAGATGTCGGTTAGACGTGGGCTTAGGTATGGGGCACAGGCTGTTCCCCGTAGCGCCCGTGTTATGTCTTCCACTGTCCTTGGTCTCCTGTGCGCTGCGACCACGCTCCACTACGGTTTCTCCCATAGCCCCTACGTTGGTCTGGGACGTTAAGCCCATTGATTCACTCATTTAATGAATGAATGAATGAACATAAACATCGCTAGATGATACCATTTCCCAGAGAACAGTTTTTGACACGGACCACAAGCGAAGGTTACTGAGGGGAAAATAAATGCAGAAAAACAGGTAAGAAACACTTCTAATAGAGGAACATCTTGTAAATACATGATGCAGCAAGACCCGATCAAGGAGAACTCTCACAAGGAGAATTTTTCTTCGTGGTAATTTTCATTTCCCCACGACTCCTCAGAACAAGCATCACTCCCCGAGCCGTTCACGCGAACAGAGAGGTATATGCGCGGCCAGAAGACGGCTCGCCGAACGCCCTAGCCAGCGCGGCTTCGAGGGCAGGGTTCGGGTTCCGAGGGGCTCCATCTCAATCCTCGTTCCGTCGTCGTCGCCGCGCGTGTGTGTCATGTCCTCCGGACCTGCTTTAAGAAACGAGCTCCGTAATTAACGAACCGCGGATGATTGCTCACAGTCCGCTGAGAGCGCGATATATCACCACGTGCCAACTCCGTTTTGCCTCCGAGGCCGCGCTCATTCGGGCCCCGAAGACACATGGCCTCTTCCACATGGGAGGTCGCCATGGCAGCAGCGGCGCAGACACAGCGGCCCGCCGCGGCACGCGCGGTTAAAAGGGAGCGCGCGCCGCTGCCCTCCGCCAACTTACGGGAGCTCCAAGCAAACTGAGCCAAAAATTGTCCCCGGCCATGATCGTCGCCGTAATAAGGGAGCAAGTTATATAAACTGTAGACACGGCTTCTGGCCAGTACCACTCATCGTACTCGAGAGTAAACACTCTTTCTTTGCGCTTCTGCGGTTCTCCTTGTTTTTTGGCCGCGCCGCCGTGCTCCCGGAATGAGGAGCGGCGGTGGGGGCGGCATGCGAGCGCGGCGGCCCCCGCGTCGGGCCTTTTAGTGCGCGCGCCTGGCACTCGTCAAGCGCTGCCGAGGAAGCCAACCGAGCCCCGCGGCCGGCAACAGGGGAATTATTCAGTGTCCAACCAATTATAGATTGCCCATTCACCTTCGCAGTCTTTTTCTTTTTCTTCGCCTTCCTCGCTTGCTTGCACGGCGCGCCGGTTTAGCCGCGCTTTGGCCCCTTGCCACGCTGCGCGTATCACCCACCTATGGTTGAACAGATGCCTCGCGGCGCCGAACGTGCGCGGCGGCCTGTAGGTGCAGTCTTCCTCGAAAATTTTGCAAGTGGCTGCACGAGCACGAGATTTTGAGGCATAGTATCCATCAACCACTCTCGAGTGGTGCCGGCCCCTTCTTGCTTAGCCAAATAAATACGTAACGCTCACAGTGTGACTAAATTGAGAAATAACAGGAATAAAATCTAAGCAATAATCGGAACGCGCATAGTTCAACAACGTCTTCATGCGCACAATTAACGTAATGGAATCACTATTGGGGGGGGGGGATACAACTTTCGGCGCTAATTAAGGAACAAAAAGAAAGAACTGGTGCGGTTGATTTTCTGAGAAGCAACCTATGAAATGGACAGTCAGCGAAGCGAAAAAGAGAACATAAGGGAAATTAACTTTTTATTATTCTTCGACAGCATAAGTGGGAGTCAGTGAGGCTAGTCTAGTCTAGAGCGTCTAGTCGTTCCTTCTGTTTCCGTGCTCCTTAAGTCCTGCTGCTACAATCCTCGAAGAATGAACCAACTAGCCCAGTTAAATACCCTTTTGGCGTTATTTATGTGCTCGGAATAAGCCATCATGTGTTGTTGCAGTATGACCTCAAAGTGTCATTGCCATGTAACGTCGTGAAACCAAAGATCGTACGTGATTATAGGAACACTAACTTCGGCGTCATGAACAAAAAAAAAACTTTGCAGATATTTTGACACGTATATGGATCAGTTATAGACGAAGAAAAATAGGAAATATTTTTTTCATAAAGTAAATGGATAAATTAGCACACATGTGCCATTTAGGCGAACCTACAAGATATTATGACATTCATGGTCAAAAGCAGCGTAAGAAGACAGCAGCACAAGACAGAGAAATACACAGGACATCTGTGTCTTGTGCTGCTGCCCCTTTGCGCTGCTTTTTACCTTGAAGCTCAACCAAATCACCTAGTTTTACGCACCATATTATGACAGCGCGTCCTTGGTGTAATAATACTCTAAACGACTTCGCAATAAAAATGACGCCTTTTTTTCCCCAGGCCAAACTGCATAAAACGAGTTATGTTGGAAAGTGGACAACTTTTCCTGGGCAGAGTATCACGTGGCAGTCTCCCTGAGGACAAAAAGATAATTTTTTTTTTAGCATCACCCTACCAAATGTGGTGTCACTTAACGACAACTCTGGTGAGCCTGTACCTCTTGAGGAATGCGCCTCGGTCGCCAACAATGTTCTTGCAAGAAATTTTACTTCTGTCAAAATAAAACAGGCACTCGCTTAAGGTTTCAAAGGAAATAAAACATATAATGGGGCGTTTTGGAACTGCTACGGGTCTCTTGTTTACAACGAAGATGGGTGCCAGAGGGAGCAATTATTTTTGCGTTAAGTAGTGCAGAGTGCATGTCTGGTTAATCGCGTGTTTAGTCGATTGAATATGCAAATATTCTAAGAGCAGCAGTGAAGATAGGCGCTTCTCTGTCGCGATTACACTGGCAGCACCCCAGTCAACCATGTGGCTAGTAGTCATGCGATGATACTCCAAGGCGTCATTATATGTTTTATTTCCTTTCAAATCTTAGTTCAGAGCAAGTTTTACTAAATTTTTCTTCGTTTCTGAAAATTATTTCCAATGATATCTCATGTTTTTACGCTCCTCCCATGTTTCCGATTACTATCGTGCGTTGTGGTGACCTGATTGACGCGCTGAAGATTTTGTCTTGGTGTTAATAATGTAAACTCGAAATTTTGTAACCGACAAACATATTTCCCTCTATGTTTGAAACTATTTCAGCAATCACTTGATTTGGAGATTTTGCCTGAACGCTGGAAACCTGGTAAAGTGGTCCCGATTCACAAATCAAGCACTACAGTCTCACCCTTAAACTATCCACCGATCTCGTTAACAAGTAGGATCGGCAAAATCATGGGGCACATACTACATTCTCACGTAACTGCATTTACTGTAATTAAATTTTTTTATAACATCTGCTCAACATGATTTGAGATACTCCTTTTCTTACGAGACCGAGCTACTTCTTTGTACGCCCCGTTTGCTTACCATACTTGACCGGAATTCCGAGGGGGGCTTTGTGTTTCTTTTCGTCATTTTTTATTTCGCCAGAACCCTTGATAATGTAAATCGCGCACTTCTAATGCTCAAGATTTCAGCGTTAAACCTGGATCCTGAAATATTCACCCGGATTGAATACTTTCTTACGAACCGTTTTCAGCATGGCATCATTAATGATCATGATTGTCCCTTGGCTGTAACGTGACTTCCGGTGTTCGATTCCCACAGTTCTGTTTCAGGTCTGCTACTCTTTCGAATACATATGAATGATTTACGGGTGTGTACTTTTTCTTCTGTTAATCTATATGCCAATGAAAACGTTCTTTATAATTCGATTTCTAATGATAATGACTCGCAAGCTTTACAGTCCGACGAGAATAATATCACACTACGATGCGATAAATATTTAATGGAGTTAAATCCCAGCAAATGTAAACTAATGAACATGTCAAGACGAAGTGAGCGCCCTTTGATTTACAAACTTTACGATATTGCTTGATACAAGCGCTCAGGTATATACTAATATCTTCAAACTTAACGCGGAGCGTTCCATATTGACCATATAACCAGGAACGCTAACAGTACGTTAGAATACTTATGCCATAACTCTACCAGGGTCCTAACTTATCTAAAATTGCTTCTTTATAAAACCATTGTACGTCCCAAATTACAAGTACGGGGGGTCATTTTGGGACCCTTACCACGCTACTCTCCAAAACGACCTCGAATTAATACGAAATAATGCCACTCGCACTAATTTGTTTAGTTATCCCAGTACAGCCAGTATATTATTAATGAAATATTGCAAATCTTTACCACTGCTGTCAATTTGCGGGAATGTTTTTTGGCTTTGCAGGAAAAGAAGGAAAACTTTCCTTCCCAGGAAAGTTTTTGACAAAAGTTACCATCGCCAATGCTTGCGAAACCAGCTTATTGCAGCACATCTCCCTTCTCGCCTGAATCATCAGTATAAAGTGGGGTTCAGTTTCTGTCACATCAAAGCCTTTCTTCTCTCCTTCATTTCACAAAATTCTACAATTTGGAAGCACCCTCCCGCGGATATTGTGTTTATTCTACCGAACATGGTTGTTTTCGAACATATTAATCACGTTCTTCAGTCGTGATTGAAAGCAAAGTTGTGTACGTAATTTTACTACCAAAACGTGGTTGATTTTTTTTTCTATCTCCCTGGCACTGTAGAATGTAACCATTTTATTGTGTAATGTTATGAAACCTGTAACAACGTTCGCCACATTTCTCGTTTTTGTATTACATTTATCTTGTTCTGTAACGCACTCCTCTCCATAATACCTCGGTGATTGAGGGTAGTCCAATGAATGAATGAATGAATGAATGAATTGGTGACAGTGCGCGCTCTCTAGTGGTAATATTAGCGCTTACACTCGCTCCTGACGCGCTAGGTTTTGGTGTCGTGCTGAAAATGAGTCGGAGCACCTCGCGCCAGTGTTTTTTAAACAATAGCTTATGGTCAGTTTTAAAAGGTGGTTTGTTATGAGCTCGTTATTAGCCACAAACGCCCAATCGGCCTTGGTACTCTAATGTTTATAATGGAAAACTTAATTAGCCAACTTTAATTAGGCTGCTAAATGATCCGACATGGAGTTTTATTTCGTCCACCCATGTTTCGAAGATTGTTCTGCAATAAGTATTCTTGTGTAGAAAATCTCTTAAGCTCTGAAAATTTAGAGAAAGTGGTCGCGGAAACACGCCGTATATATGCGTGTGGTCTCCATGTTTTTCGTGTCAACCACTTCAAACCCACGGAAGAATGATTCGCCTTCTTCCTAATTCCGGGAATGGTCATGCACTGTTTATACTGTCCGAGTTACCTCGAAGGGCTGCCGAGGTACCAAAGGGGACAAAAAGGTGCTGCCGCTGGCGTATAAGTTCCCGGTTTACACTCATGATAGGCTATGATCAGTCATAAAAAAGGCACTACGGGGTCACTGTGCCAACGAGGAAGCAAAGTGATGATTGGATCCTTGAAGATAGAGAGATCGCGATCAGAGTGCATAGACTGCTACGCAAGTTGGAAAAACCTAATATTTGGCGACGGTGATTAAAATATAACAAATACGCAATCCTTCTCATTGATCTTTCCAACATACATCTATAAAAACAGCTTTTCTATATTGCAAGACTCTCTTGACAAGAGAGCGCATGCGCTACCTACCGGAGAAACAAACATTTCAGGAAGTTCTTCAAAATGTAAGCTAGTAGAGATGCTATTACGGCGTCACGGCCAGTTGCTTATGAGAACAAAGACGCTCGCAAATATCCATGTAGGCAATGGCAATTACATATGGCTGCGAAAAAATTCGCCACATTGTACATACCCAACCTCAACGAGAAGGTCCACCGCGTAGCGCGAGGTCTCACATTCCGCGCCCGCGTAGGAGCATCCTCTCTTGTGGTTGGAAATCCAACGGAGGCATGGACAGAGAAAGACAGAATGACCAGGTACTGTGATATTACAAATTTGTATCAAAACTCGAGGCGTGCTTATCCACCCCCTAACCCCAAACTCGACAGGGCTCAAGCGGTAGACTGGAGGCAGGCACAAACCAAGACCTTCCCCAACCCCGTCCATCTTAGGAGGATATATCCAGACATCTTTTCAGACGATAACTGCAAACTATGCGGCAGGCATCAAGCATCTCTTAGACACATTCTCTGGGAATGTGAGGTTATATGCAGAGAAAATGGACGATGGACGGCCGATGGACGGCCGCTTTGCGCAGCTCAAACCTTCAAGATCAACTATGGGTCATCCAGCAAGCCCGTGAGGCGGCGAGGAGACAGGATCTCCGGACGTCCTCGGGGGCGGCCTAGGCCCAGGCCACGAATTTGCCGGACCTTCAATAAAGTTGTTGCCACCACCATTGTACACAGTCGCAAGAACCTCTAGTCCTATTGCGTGCAGCGCAGCATGCGTGGTGTACAGAGCTCAAATAGACACCTTCCAACATACTAGAAGAGGGAAACGCCTCTAGGAAAGACGACACCGCACAAGACTTCAGCCCGCAGCCAAGAATCCAGGTGACCAATGAGTAGAAGACCAAAACTCGAAGTGGATGTCTACCAGCACTTAAAAAAGGAGCAGTCGTATAAGGGCCAAGTACCACTCATGGACTCGCAAGGAAGAGGTGCTAGGTCCGGCCTTATAATGTCAGGTAGACACGGGAGATGCCAGAAGGTTACGACGCAACAGGCGGCACCTGCTGAGGGCGCGTGAGCAGTGTCGTCAGGAGCCAGCGTAAAGCGAGATTCGGACCCTCCGAGTCGAAAATACCCCCATGCATGAAGATCGCCAGGACAACCGGAGCCACCAGTATTTAATTAAGGCACCAGCCCTCTGACAGCTGACGTCGGCACATAGCCAGGACCGAGCCGTCTCAGCCAGTGCCGTTCCCAAGATTCCTGATCCAGCCTCCCTATGATCAACACAGCAGACGAAACCACCAGATCGGCTGCCGTATGGCAGTAACTTTAAGCAAGCCATACTTCCGAAACACAGGAACTCCAGAGGCGTTTGTACTGCGGGGCATCTAGAGGAAAGGCGCTCGCGCGGGTTAACATGCCACAACGGAATATCAACTTTTTGATAAGAGTCCTTTGCGGACAGGGAGATATCCGAACTAGATCCTCTATGGACTTAGAATGGTAACCTAATTCGCAGCTCTTCCACCACACAAAACTTGACAAAACGCAATGGTGACTTATTAATAATTTTAATTATTGGAAGAACAATTTTATATTTAGCAGTTACGCAGCTTGTCTGGCAGTGAACTTCGGTTGCAGCGATACCCTCAAACCACTGCTGCCGTTGCCCCAATTATGATCACCAATATCACGTTATAGTGGCCTCTGGCAGGGTCGTCGCTGAATGGCTTCGTACCCAACCGGTTTACACGGGACAGCGTGCTTCGCACGGTCTTAATTGTGTCACGGTTTGGAAGTGCCGTATACAATTCTAGCTCGGCGTTTATTGCTATCCAGACCAGCGTATCCTAACAACTTGCACACGCTTGCGCTGAAGAAACGCTGGTTCGTGTTCACACAAAGTTCAATACAGTGCCTACATAGCACATGCAGGTAAAGTTAACAGTAGTGGTACCAACTTTGCTAGCTAAAGAAAAAGTAGTAACTGTTACCAATGAGGCACATACCAAGTACAAAACGTAGTAACGATACTAACAAAACTACAGTGTAAATAACATTATATGATGGTGACTACTTCGTTGACGCGCCATTTCTATTTGTCATATTTCATTGAAACCATTGTAAAAGCATAACAATGTAAACAAATGAAAACGATAACCGCGATATTGTTGTCACATTCATTCGCCATGCTCCATAACAGCCATACTCACGAAGAAAGGTTGTGGCATACCTTCAGGTGAAGTATACAGACAGTCAGAACAACGCATACAGACGAAGCCACTACGCGACATGTACTTATTAGAAGTATTTATAGCCATGTCTTGAGGGAGTACACGTAGTACCGGTGATTACTTATGTATAAGGATAATTATTCGAAGTTATGGACCTGAATTTATATATCGTACTGCCTGCACATAACTGCGCGACGACGTAGCATAACTCCTATTCTAACATAAAAAATAAATAAATAACGTAGTTTATCCTAATTTTGCACAAAAATTGCACAAAAAAGTTCCATAGACAACACCCCCCAAGACGAGGTATACTAGACTTTACTAACTTATCTGGCATGCACTTGAATAGACCTCCTATGTTAGTAAATAGGTGCAAAACGTTAGTAAACGTCTGTCGCAAGTAGTTAACTGTCGCGTTTACTAACCTTTTACTGCCTTTTTTTAAAGATTATCTCACTTTCTCCTTAATTTTCCTAATTGTTTCGCCCCGCGCACTTGCCGCTACAACAGGCAGTTGTATTTGTCCGTACATAAGAAGGCATAGATCTATTGCTACACTTTACTCAACAATTTATCTACTGAAAACGACTTCTTTGTATGCTTGTTCGTGCGCTAACGTTTTCCTTTATTAGCCAACTAATCCCGGGAATGCCTGAAACCTTCACACTGCTTTCAGTTACGCGCGAAGCTGCTTGGCAAGAATCATGAAACAGTAGAGCAGGCCTTACACGCAATGTTAATTTAGCGCCATCGGCAGCGATTAAAGACAAACTATAATACCGTGTGGACGTAATTTGTTACTCGCTTGGGCAGCACGACACAACGCAGACAAAAGGAGACATGAGAGGGAATGAACGGGACATCCGTACCAACTTGCTCGCTTCCAGTCATTCCATTGCGGCAATAGATGTGCTACTGAAATAAAGAGGCAACTTTCTTTTTACAATGCATTATTCATTTCAGCGTACATCAAAAATTATTCGATAACCACTCTCTAAAATTTTAACTGAAACTCGCTATTTAACGATTTCATGCAACCGCGGAATTGACGTCAGCCAGTGCTCAGGGCTTCTCATTTCAATAGGCATCCCGAGACTTACAAGAGAACCGTCCGCCACTTACGGCGAAGTGTATTGTCACTCCATCTTATGTCAGAAACTCTTTGCTAGCACATAACTACACAGCAACATGTATAAAACACGAATGTTGTGCAGTGCATTTCATTAATTAAACAACTGAGTAATCATAATTGTTCAATTGATGATATCAACTGACAGCTGTAATATGCGGCCGAAAATATCACAGCTTTATTGCAATTGCACTGCTTTCACGTTTTTTTTCCTTCTTTCTTTAGAATTGTTTGGTTTTCGCTGAAACGCCTGGTATATATACGACTTTCAAATAGAAGCTACAGTTATCCGGTCGAAATAAACAGCTTTCTTTTTTTCTTTCTCTCTTTCTTTCTTTCTTTCTCTCTTTCTTTCTTTTTCTTTCTTTTTCTTTCTTTCTTTCTTTCTTGGAGTTGTGCGGAAGCAAACTCCTGCCTCAATGGTGCTATTGAAACTGCGATTCAGAAATAAACTTTCGTCGTTTGTCGCTCTGCTGTGCGTGTATATGTAATGCGTTCGCATAACTGTTAAAAAAAAGAGGAGACAAACGTAAGCAGAGAGGGGACGCCGCGCTTACTCTACGGTTTGTTTCCGCGGTGCCGCTATGTTTGTTGGCTTGTATTCTAAAGGCCCACCAGAATAGGTGGCCGACCTCTCTTACACGCCACAAGCTCCCTCCTTAGGTTAACACATAATAGTTTGCTTTCGTTTTCGGAATTTCCACTTGAGCCGTCTGAATCTCTTCACTTCTCCCGCCCTATTTCCGATAATTTTTTTCGTGCTGCGCAGGCAAATCTGCGCCTTACCAAATTTTGAACGTATTTCGACAGTTCAGTAAGACCGCTTACTGTCATACAACAATACTTAAAGTGGGAACATTGAGTTGAGCTGTATTAGCGAATGAGGTTTCTGCAAAAGCAAAATGGCCAAGCTTACCGTGACAGGAGGCTTGGTAAATCAGAAAACATGAAAAATTGAAAGATAGGTGGCGACGCCGCCTTGATGTTTCCACACCAGAAGGCCGTGACGTCACAGATTTTTGCAGCGACTGCACGGTTCTTCGAAAAAAAAAGAAAAAAAAGAAGAACTATATTTAATTCTAAAGGAACCAAACACACACGTAGCGTGTTTTGATAACATTTCTTGCACCAAAACAACCCAAATGCGAGAAACTACATTGAAATCCGTGACATTACACTGACGTACCGACGGCGATATTTCGTCCCAGTATTCAACATAAAAAAACTTTGGCGTTCATTTCTTTCATACAAGTAATAATGATTTTTCCCCCAGCAAGTTGTTGAAGATGTGGTTTTGAAGGACTACAGCACTAATAAATATTTTATTTATTGTTCCTTGTTTAGTGTCGCTTGAAAACAAAATATATATAATAAAAATTGAAGGGTTTTCTCAACTACACGCAGGGCATGCACCCTCATGGACTCATTACGAAAGCGAACAATAATTACGCAGGTCCACGGCCCATCTATGTGAAGCGAAGCTTTCGTGAAGCGGTTAATGAAATAATACAAATTTGTCCCTTTCATTCCTGCCTCTTTGGCGTAAAGTAAACTGGCACGCGCGCACGTGCTCTCGTGCACCCGTGCGACGCGATGTGACATACAGGCTTGCATTACTTTATTTCTTCTTATGTACTTTAAATGCACCGCCCGCCTCTTGGTCAGCCCATCCTTGTGGGTATGTGCTATAGTAAGGAAATAATAATCATCGTCGACACGAGGCGATCATCTCAAAGAGCTAGTTTGCTTGCGCACGGTAGAAGTGTACGTGCGATTGTGGCCTAATACTACAATACAAGAAATCGTGATCCTGTTTTGTCAGCAAAGACAGGCTGACTCGTTTTAATAATGCTACTCCGTTTTGTTTCGTCGAAACCAGGGTATAAGATTTAAAGAAAAAAAAACAAGAAATTATTGTGGCCTAATAGTTGTTAGAGCATCGAGCTGCTGTGCTGAGGTCGGGTACCGAGGTTCGATTCCAGCGTCAAACACGTAATCCATTTTTCTTTTTTACAGCGAAGCTGTTTATGGCTGGCGCTCCGCGAAATTTTCACGCGTGCGAGCAAAAACTATCATAATCAGCAATGGCTCGTCCCACTGCTCGATTGTTCGTCGTCGTCGTCTTCTTCCACAGCTGGCACGTTGGCGCCACTCGGCGTAAGCGCTCGCTCGCGCGTTCGTCGTCGTCGTCTTATTCTACAGCTGGCTCTGTTGTCGCTCGTCACGCCAGCGTTCCCATACTACACCTCGAGCTCGTGCCACTGCTCGCGGCTTCGTCGTCGTCTTCTTCCACAGCTGGCTCCGATGGCGCTGATCACGCCAGCGTTCCCATACTGCCCCTCGATCTGCCGACTGCCAGTCGGTGCGGTGATTTCGGCCTCAAATTCTTTGCCTCAACATATCGCGAAATGAAAGCACGAATGTATGTAATGAATGTGTATGACGAATGCATAACACGAATTAACGCGACTGCATGAAAATGAATTTGTGTGCGCACCTTTTGTCAAGATGACCACCGATCAAAACAGTAAATGTGTTCGTATCTTTGTTCAAAATTCTCTGTCACCTCTTTGTTGTTTCCTAAACAGCTTCGCTAGTCATGCACCTTCACAGTGCGGAGTGGCTCATGAGTTTAGTTATGTGGGCGCCATTTGGCATGACAGCAACAGCACTCAGCCAGCTGCCACGGTCATGAAAGTCGCAAAGAAAGCTTCGTTTAGAAAAAGTAAAGCAACTCGCCCTGCAACACACGCATTCACCTACACAAGCATATACTAGTATACAGAACACTCTTACCAACAAAGAAAGAAATGAATTGTTTAACATTCAATGCCCGCTACACCACTAAACATATTTAGGAGCGATGTACAAGATTCCTTGTGGGAAACACTGCAAATAAGCGACAAGGAGTTTTTTGTTGCGTTGCCCTAGCGTTTTGACACCAAACGTTATGGCAGCAGCGCGCGAAGCTGGCAGTTCTACCCACTTCTCATACCAACATATACGTACATATTGCACAACATATACTGCCACATTCAACGCACAGCACGTCGCATCATGCTTCTTTTTTTTTTATTCCTCTTTTAGAAGAGTAACGTGGTAGTTAACCGGATCACGCAACGCCAACCAGCACAAATATGTTATTTGAGAATGTTAAAAATTACCTATATTACATCTTGGTGCAGCTAAACGAGCAACATAATTCTGCTTCTTTACAAAAACCGTTACAAGCTTTGCTGTTGTCTCGTATCAGCGACGGCTTTCTGCCAAACGAAGACGATGAAAACCGCGTGCGAAAGGAGCACGAGCCGCTCGGCCCCGCCGGAAGCGAGGTAGGTTCCATGTTGAAAAGGAATCAACACCACCAGCGAGGATGTATGACGTGCCTAGTTCAGATGAGTCATCGCACCATTAACAGTGTCAACTACGTCATAGCCAGCTGCAGGAGAACAACACAGATTCTCATACCGTGTTTGAGGGAACGGTTCGCAGCGCGAATGCTTCTGCTCAAGGCTTATACGTTTGTCCCAGCTAACGTTAGCCAAGCTGTTCAACGAAAAAGAAAAGATAGCTGAAGTTAGAATCAGCTAGCGTAAGACAGGAATAATTGGAGATCGCTGGGACAGGCCTTTGGCCTGCTGTGGGCATAAAAATTGGCTGACAATGATGAAGATTCTTGGGCCACAGGATATGTGCCATGACCGTAGACGATATATGGTTGATAAACTCCTTAATCGTATATCTACATACGTGCCGTACTTCTCAGTGACCCATGTACCCCTCATATTCATTCTTTCCTCGACAAGCATCATACATCGCCTTCGTCCTAGTAACATCGCTGCAGGGAAGTCCTGGTCGATGTCTCGCACTAAAAACGCCCGTGTCCCGTGCTTTGGGGGCACGTCAAAGATCCCCTGGTGGTCAACATTAATCCGGAATCCCCCCTACGGCGCGGCTTAAAATCAAATCATAGTTTCGGTCCGTAAAATCACAGAATTCAATTTAATGTCTGACACTGAGCACTCACCTGATTTGATGTTCGCATTTTGGCATAGCTGGTGAAGGGCGCAGTAGTACATAAGCTTAAACATCGCATGGGATTAAAGTTGTGACCGGTGCGTTGCATAAACATAAATATTGAATGAGTATACGCGCTGCATATTGGCTGAACACAATTGCACTCATTGAATTTAGCTGTACAGCATTTAATTAACCGCTTCACATTGATTCCTACGCGTGTGTTCTATCTGCGTAATTTTTTTTTTCTGCAAGATGGCCACCACATGCACCGCAGAACATTCGTGGCAACTCTGCAGCACCTCGCTCATCGAAGAGGGCGGGTCACACGAATGACAGGTCTGCAGTACCGACCTCTCCCTGATATCGCTGCTGTCACTGCTGCTCGAGGAGCCAAAACGATGTGTACGGCTTACACAAAAAAACACTGCGCAGAAGGTGAGCGTCATTATGAGAGTTTTTGAAGGGCAGCAGCGACAAATGACGCGACACCGTCAGCTAATGGAACTATGCATCAACGTTGCGCCTATACATGACACGAGATAACCGTGAAGCTGAAAGGGAGAAACTGGCAAGAATGTCCAAATTCACTGAGAATTAAAGAAATGTACGGCATATTATAATTCTTCGTTCTTTGGTAAATAACGGCAGAATGAAAACTACAGTTTCAGGACGCAGTTTAATATAATTAATAAAACCTTATTTAAGCCTCCCGTCTGTTTTGATCATTTCAAACAATGTTACCATGTTTTTTGCTTCTTGTACCTAATGTAGACTGTTGCAATTGTCCAAAGCACGCACAAGCTTTATTGATACATCAAATGGTCCATTGAGCGAAAAAGCCGGCGTCTGTAGCAGCGAAACGGCAGCTAAGTTCCCATTGGCTGCGACACCCCATCATGAGCGCGCCTCGAAGTAGCAGAGCTACCGAATAGGAACACCTGTTGCCACTCGAAGGACCGCTAAGCGGCGTTCACTTGGACATTAATGCTTTCTCATCCACAACTCACAAGAAGTGGTTAGGTGTCCTCGCATTTTTTCATTCGCACCATTCTTTGCCTTATACCAGGCACTTAGAGGTATGCCTATACAGGTAAGCTCCCGCCTCGCCTCGTTTCAGGTGCCTTCAGTAAAAAAAAGTTGTGCCCGAATGTGGGTTCGAACCAGGGTCGCCCACAAAGTCCAATGCTCTGTCGATTAGACCACCAGACGCTCCCCCTCCCCCCTCTTTACTGCATTGAAAAAAAGACACAAGCTACGTAAAAGCGCTAAGGTTCAAATACACACATGCTCAGTCCGGCAAAAAAAAAAAATGCATTTAACAACGACATCCAGTCGGGCGGCGGCTCTTGAGCCACGTGCGCACTGCGGGCATATGGCACAGTTTCCCTAAAAAAAGACTTCGTTGATCGCAGGGTTTCTGCGTGCCTGCCGAACATCCTACTTTTCTACAGGCTATGGAGAGCAGTTAGTACAAGCATATCATATGAAGGATCTTCGAGAATGTTTAAAGCTAGGAAGCGAATTGAGAAGGCTGTTGCATCAACATCTATCTTCAAGGACGTCCCGGAAATATATAGCGTTTCTGCAATCTGTCAGTAGAGTTCTATAGCCTCTTCACGTAGACATAAGCGGCGGTTTGCTGACCATGGACACTTAAGAACATCTCACCTGTAACCATGTCTTAACGGGGTGGATTGCTGCGCGCAGTTAAGAGAGAAACGATTTAACGCGTGGAGGCTATACTTCCTTTTGTATTTTTCAGTTCTTCTCATGTAATAAGTATTCTTCTTAGGCTACCTCCTGTTGCTCGATTCTTGGCCTTTCCAGTTCTAATGGGTAAGCGCCATAGATGAAGATTATTAACATCATGACTCGGCGGATGGGTTTGAACACAACTTCATATTTTCAACTCGAGAGCAATACATCGGTCAACGGAAGCCACGGACTACAGAGGACCTGACCATTGTGACTCCTCAATAAGAAACACTGCACAAATAAAGCTTTTCTCTCTCTCTCTCACTCTCTCTCCAGTGACGCATACATATACTTCTGTCGTGTCAACGAGAGAATTATTCTTGTGCAACTAGCTCACTAACTTATACTAACTAGTTAACATAGTCGCGTTACTACACAAATATGTTAGCCCACCTGGTACTGCTTTGCAGATCCCGAAGCGGTGATGGTAGCCAGGTACCTCCAAAATGTTTGGCATAACATCGCTTCCCACACTGCGTGAGATCTGCTTACTTTTTATTTGCGATATTCTCACAACAATACGACGCTAAATATTATAGACTGTAGGAGGTTAATTATTCCCACGAAAAAGATTGATAGGAGAGTATATGGTAAATACAGGAAACCACAACGTTGCTTGAAGCCGAAGGACAAAGTATACACAAATCCACGTACTGCCCGTCATTCCCATGCTGCATGGATAAAGCGAAAGTACATACAATCGAAATTAGGTGATGTACTCCGACTCTAATGCAGCTCTAGAGATACTAACACGCCATTTTCACAATGGTAACTCCTCGCTTTGCTACTGAATAAATAAAATATTGACCCTCGCCTTCTGTTGCGGAAATCAGATCCGTTTGCAATGGATCCCAAGCAACGATGGAATAACAGGTAATGAAGTACAGGATAGAATGACTGCTGCGGCGCATATTTACTTTGAACGAACTTGCAGTTATACCGCTTGTAGCATCCGACGCCAAAGCAGGGATTCAGGCGAAAGTTATCTAAGACCATGTGGTTCCATGAGCGGACGAAAGTGTTTCTCTTGTACTGCCCTTTGTTACGCCTCTAACAATATATACTTTCGATTGGCCGACGTCGACGACGGTCTGGGTCACAGACGGACACTCAGCCCAGTAGCTTTCAGGAATCGATGCAGCACTTATGTGGCTTTCTGCAGCTGCCATGTACGAGATCACATTTCTAAGACCTTGCTTACCGTGAGACACGCAATTCGTCTAGCTGGTTTAAAGCGGTGCGGAGAGTACGCATTTCATGTAAGAAGGACTCCGACTTTCTGTCATTCTCTTATCTTTTTCCCTATAGTATTCCTCCTTCTCCCAGTGCAAGGTAGCAAACCGGGCTCAGTCCCGGTTAACCTCTCTGCCTTTCATTTATCCTTTCGCTCTCTTCTCATCGAACCTGAAGGATAGAACGGGCTTTGCGTTCTAGGCAAACTCTTACATCGTTTAGGTCTCTAACTGGCGTACACGCTCCGCTTTCTATGTCTGATACGAAGAAGGCCCTCTTCAGACGGCGTACATTGTGGCACCTCGGACGCTGCTTTTGTACAGCGCATTCTCGTCTAACGCTAACAATTTGACCTACATCGGGAGGCCCTTCGTCGTCGTCTTGGCGTCTTTGATAGACGTGCCTTATCTGTAAGAAATTAGTATAACCTTGTTCCTGACCCTATAAAAAACAGAGAAGCTGCAAAACCCTTGAGCGACTTTCTGGTGGACAGTGACTTCATTAGTGTCTTGTGAACGGATATTTATGTGTGAATATTTGTCACGCGGCAACGCCATGATGACTTTCTCGTGGTTGATTGACATTTTGAGTGCTTTGGTGTGATTTTTTTTTTCTGTCAATTCGTTGTCATGATCACTTTTGCGCGTTACTGGTTTTTTATATGCGCTTTGCAATGAATTTAACTATATCATTATCAGTAAAGACTACTCATGCTTGTTACAGGTTATGCGCCGATTCTATATTATGGGTAACACGCTTATATTTTTAAACTTATGTAAGCTCTTAGTATGTAGTGTAAGTTTCCTTTAATCTAAGCAATTGTGAAAGGCTTTGATTGTTTGATTTTTTTATTTGGTTATTTTTGATTATTTCTATTTTGTCTATCTATATTGTTCTCTCGTTTCGTTTATTTGATGGTTTGTTCTTGTTTATAGCTACGATTTTAGAATAACGGGCCTATCAGTAGCGAAGATTTCAACACTGTCGTAGCTAATAATAAAAAAGTGATGTGCCGGCGGCGCACGGATCGCGACTAACATCAGATCTCCCTATAGTTGTTTTAGTACAAAGTTCTACTTAGATTCACCCAAAAGGTCCACTATGGTGTTCACCAGCCACTGCAAAATTCGGAAGATCCAGGCCTTATTGCCATTTACTGCGTTTTGGCTACTTGTTCGCTCTGCTAAGGAACACGCATTTAGTTGTCGAAAACAGCGGTCACACAAGTTCACAAAAGCTGCTTACTTAGACAAAAGCTAGAAGACTATTGCACGCATATAATATAGCGGCAAAAGAGTACCGATGAAGTAGCCGATCATGAGCCATAAAGAGTATAGTAATAAGCAGTCTAAGTTTGAATTGGTTGTTTATTTCGGACTCTAAAAAAAGGAAGCAAAGGAAATTGCTATCGACCACGTTGTAACTGTCTGGCTTTCTCTGCTGACACCTGAACGGTGGCCATGCAGAGGAGCTTTCGAGTATGGAGAGTAAAGAACAGGGATAAAGAATATCAGAGAGTATGAAGTCGAAGGAGGAAATTACACCCACCCGCCTCGGTGGCGCAGTAGGTGGATCTTTCTTCCACGGAGCACGAGGTCGCGGCTTCAATTAGCGATCGCGTGGGGGCGAAACACAAAGGCGCTCGTGTACTAAGGTTTAGGTGCAACTTAAAGAACTCCAGGTGGTCAAAAAGCCCTCAACTATGGCTTCCCTAATATCCCTAGGGTTCCTTTGGGTGGCTAAACATCACGAATCTATCAAAGCGTATAAACTTATGTACAATTGGGCGACTATGTCAACGTAAACCATAGTTCACTTGCAATATCATTTCTGCGTGTGTTTGTTCTATACCGCCCCGCACACTGCCTCTGTTTATTGCATGGAAATAAAACATTTGATTTGATTTGATTGATATAGCAGCTGGGTTACGTGATCCGACTACCCGAGAAAGGCGCACAGGATTTTTTTCTGCATCCCGTGCACTAGATGGGCTACGTGGCCATATGAGCTCTTCGGCGCTGTCAACGGACAGCCCACGAGCGAGGTATACAGCTGATGAAGAGTTCCAAGCACGCGGTGTCACAAATGGACTGCACCGCACGAGCAGGGTTGCCATTTCCCAATGGTTGTTGCAACTGTTCGTAGCGACAAGGCCGAGGCGTTGCACGCGCGCTTCCACCCATGTGCCCATGCACCCGACACGCTACTGTAGCGACCCCAGCTCCTCGTTTCTGCCGCGAAAGGTTCCGCGCATGATACGCGGATCGGGGTGCTGTTGTTGAAGGCGGCGTCGAAGGGCAATCCTCATGTCTTTACTGCTTTCGTGGCCGGCCAGGCCGCACTGGCTTGGCACCCATTGCAATCGGACCCTGACCGCTCATATACACTACTTTTTCGAGTTTGCTATGTGTCTCGCGCACTAGAGAGGAGCTGCGGCCTTTACCGTGGACACGGCAGTACACCTGAGAATAGCAGCAGTGTGGAAACACCTGCGTGACCCTGTTAGATTTAAATCACTAAATTGGCCACTACCAGCACATGCCTTGTGGCAGGCTCTACTACCGGCAGGGGCAGTCTCAGTCATCGCAACGCATAGGGCCCTTACGACGTTAGACACTTCTCACAAAACTGGTCAGTGCCGGTGAATGCAGCGCATCTGCGTTCGGACACCCATAGCCACTCCTGCCTGATTAGGCTAATCGTTGCATATGAACTAGAGAGAAATGATACGCCTACGCCTACGCCTAACCAGGCTGATAATCATCATCATCAGCCTGGTTACGCCCACTGCAGGGCAAAGGCCTCTCCCATACTTCTCCAACTACCCCGGTCATGTACTGATTGTGGCCATGTTGTCCCTGCAAACTTCTTAATCTCAACCGCCCACCTAACTTTCTGCCGTCCGCTGCTACGCTTCCCTTCCCTTGGAATCCAGTCTGTAACCCTTAATGACCATCGGTTATCTTCCCTCCTCATTACATGTCCTGCCCATGCCCATTACATTTTCTTGATTTCAACTAAGAGAAGTGGTTCTTGTGGGGAAGGAGAAAAGGCTAGCGATGTCATTTACCCGCGTTTGTTCCCTCACCCAATCTGCTCTTTTCTTATCCCTTAACGTTACACCCATCATTCTTCTTTCCATAGCTCGTTGCGTCGTCCTCAATTTCAGCAGAACCCTTTTCGTAAGCCCCCAGGGTTCTGCCCCGTACGTGAGTACTGGTAAGACACAGTTGTTATACACTTTTCTCTTGAGGGATAATGGCAACCTACTGTTCATGATCTGAGAACGCTTGCCAAACGCACCCGAGCCCATTACTATTCTTCTGATTATTTCAGTCTCATGATCCGGATCTGCGGTCACTACCTGTCCTAAGTAGATGTATTCCCTTACCACTTCTAGTGCCTGGCTGTCTGTGGTAAACTGCTGTTCTCTTCCGAGACTCTTAAACATTACTTTAGTTTTCTGCAGATTAATTTTAGACCTACCCTTCTGCTTTGCCTCTCCAGGTCAGTGAGCATGCATTGCAATTGGTCCCCTGAGTTACTAAGCAAGGCAATATCATCAGCAAATCGCAAATTACTAAGGTATTCTCCATTAACTTTTATCCCCAATTCTTCCCAATCCAGGTCTCTGAATACCTCCTGTCAACACGCTGTGAATAGCATTGGAGAGATCGTATCTCCCTGCCTGACGCCTTTCTTTATTGGGATTTTGTGGCTTTCTTTATGGAGGACTGCTGTGGCTGTGGAGCCGCTATAGGTATCTTTCAGTATGTTTACATACGGCTCGTCTACACCCTGATTCCGTAATGCCTCCATGACTGCGGAGGTTTCGACTGAATCAAACGCTTTCTCATAATCAATTAAAGCTATATATAAGGGTTCGTTATATTCAGCACATTTCTCTATCACCTGATTGATAGTGTGAATATGGTCTATTGTTGAGTAGCCTTTACGGAATCCTGCCTGGTCCTTTGGTTGACAGAAGTCTAAGTTGTTCCCGATTCTATTTCCGATTACCTTAGCAAATACTTTGTAGACAACGGACAGTAAGCTGATTGGTCTATAATTTTTCAAGTCTTTGGCGTCACCTTTCTTATGGATTAGGATTATGTTAGCGTTCTTCCAAGATTCCGGTACGCTCGAAATCATGAGACATTGCATATAGAGGGTGGCCAGTTTTTCTAGAACAATCTGCCCACCGTCGTTCAACAAATCTGCTGTTACCTGATCCTCTCCAGTTGCCTTCCCCCTTTGCATAGCTCCCAATGCTTTCTTTACTTCTTCCGGCATTACTTGAGGGATTTCGAATTCCTCTAGACTATTCTCTCTTCCATTATAGTCGTGGGTGCCACTGGTACTGTACAAGTTTCTATAGAACTCCTCAGCCTCTAATCTCCTCTAATCTGCACGATTTAAATCCTAAAATAGCGTAAATCTTTAAATAGAGACGCACATTGCGGTGAGTGCCCTCCAACCGTATTTGATATGCTCCAAACTACTGTATACATATGCATCAGCAAGAAAATATGCCAGTAACAATTTTTATGGGATTTCCAATTCGGTTCCATGAGCAACACGAAAGGGGACAGCCATATCAGTAGTCAGTAGGCCATAGCGGCTCCTGATCACGGGCGTTGCGGTTTAAAAGCCACTGTAGACTATGTTGGCATGTTAGGTTCGAATCCGCACGTCAGGAGGAACGATCGCTTAAAAACAAATCCAGTGTTCCCCTTAAGGACTAAAGATAAAATTTGGGCTTATTGCTCATCCATAATGAAAGAACAGCGCTTACAAAAAGGAACATACAGAATAAACATAGAGCTCTAGTTCTTCGTTATGCCGATTGTAAAAATCTTACGAGTGTACAACTCTAAGTACAGTCGTGTACTCAAATTTTGGTGCATGTTACAGAACCTCAGGTGATCAAAATTTATCCGGAGTCCCCCACTAAGATGTTTCTGCAATCAAATCATAATTGTTGGCACGTAAATCCCCAGAATTATTTTTTAAGTCATTTAAGTCATCCATGACTACATAGTCAGCAGTGCACTAAACTATTCCGTATTCTTGTCTGCGGTTTAGTTCATAACTTCATACCAAAGGGGTAAACGTGGGTAGTTTTCAGCGACTTCCAGCTGCAGCTTGCATCGCTTAGAGTAATTTAACAACGAAGGCAATACAAGATTACGAGACATTCAAAGAGCTCACAAACGTGAGAAAAGCGAGACGCACGATAACATTTATCATACCTGGATACTGTAATATTCCATGCCGGCGCGCCAGCATGAAAAGCATATGGATAAGATTAAATGTTTTCCGTTCGACTATCATAACTTGTTTGCGCCGTCTTCTAAAAGCTACATCAATCCATGCATGTATATGGAAGGACATGATTTGACTATGACTGCAGGAGTACCAATCTCTTTTCATGTTGATCCTCTTATGAATTCTACATTCCGCTTATGTTCCTTAAAAGAAAGTCTTATTAATTGATCACTTGTTGGCACCACCTGTACGGAAACCATTTTACAGGAATTCGGCACGCTGAAACTTATAGTGCGATCGCAGACATGCAGACGAAGAAGTCTCCTAGGGTGCCCGCTTCATAACACAGGAATACATCGAAGGACATCGGCACTATTGACATTAGATCGGAAGCCTTTAAGTTTGTAGAAGTTATTAATTCCGTGGTCAACAAGTGCTATATAGGTACGCAAACGTGCACAATTCAAGATATCTGCAAACGACATTGGCATTTCTGGACAGTAATAGTGTATCCCCATACACTATACAATTGTAGCAATCAATTTTGCATCCACTATTGGCCTGCATGAGAATTACTTCGTAATGTTGTGTTGTGTTGACTATTGCTTTGTAATACCGCACCGCGCGTATTCACAGCAACGAACTCTTTTTAGTGTACAAACTATGTGCACGAATGTATATAATTTGTGTAGAACTCCTCCAGTTCATGAAACAAGAGGCCGGCGCCGTATTCGTGCGCCAACGTCTTCTCGCGCCAACAACAAAAAATTCGATAATGTGGGGTCATGTTATTGAAAGTTTATTGTGCTTGTGGCGCAAGTATGCAACCGAAATGCCTTGCTACTCGACCGCTTCCTGTTGAGCGTACACGCGACGCTAGAGGCCTTGACATCAGCGAAAGACACGGGTAAATGCTGCAAGGAGCGGAGCGATACGATTGAGGACTGGGGCAGGGATGTTTTTTTGTTTTATTTTGTGCGTGAGACACGTATCCCGTTGCTGTCATAACGTCACGAGGTCAAAATAAACACCTGTCATCATGATGTGTCTGTTCTTCCATCGGACTGACACACACGACCATTCAGACCACTTGAAGCGTAGCGTGCATGATGTGCATGTATAGGACGATCAAGTTTCTCGAAAAAACAAACCGCCGCTGTTTTTATCGAACGCTCTCGTAACGCCTCTTTTCGTACGTCGGTGGCAAACGTGCATGCATAGACGCGAATTTTCGCGGTGGATGGTTAAACAAAACATTTACAAGCAAAATGTATATTAAAGGGACTTCGCAACACCTTTCATCGAAACAGCCGTTCCTTTGTTTCTGAAGCCATCTGCGTCCTCTCGAAACTGAAAGCACGCTGGAGGGAAGAAGCTGGCCTGATGAAGCACGTCCAGCGGCTGTGACATCAGGTCAGTCGTAAACAGCGATGCTGCGCATTTTCGTTTTATTATTCACTGATGCGCTTCTCCGTTTCCAAGGGTACCTACCAATGGTGTCTCTTGTCTTCACTGAATCACTTTCACGGACGCAATGTAAATAATAAAACGAAAAATAACTATTTCATGTCGTCAATTTTCACTTGCTCGATGATGTAGATGACGGCGATGATGGAGTCTTGATGGTGTTACCATCGTAGGACTGCCGTGGTGAAAGGGACGCTCTTGTTGAGAATGTACAGAAGAAAGACCTTCCACATGCGTGCCCCTCAACACCTTGTGTTTCCAGAAGGATCCGATATAGCCCGCAAGGAAGCGTCACACTTTCTTCCTCATTTATAACAGATTCGCTCCACCCGTGGTTAATACTCTAGCGAAACAGCAACAGAAGCTCAGGCAGATCCTTTGCCGGCCTCTATCGCCATGTTAAACGCGCCTATTTCAACAGCCCACCACTAGTAGCACTTGACAAAATACATTCGGATGTTAAATTTATTGAAACGCTAGTAAGAGTAGGCTGCATTTCTTGTCCTAACTAATTCAAAATTGGCTGTATAAGCTAGAAAAAAATGTGTGACTATGTCCACCTTCCAGAAGCACTGGGATTCAAAAAAGGTGGAAGAATTAACTGGTCAGCAGTTGAAATAAGAGACGTTTAGAGTATTGGTGGGAAAAAAGCAGGGAAGAGCTTGATAGAACGGGAGTCATTGCAAGCGTAGGTAACGGTACAATTTAGTGATAGGGGTTTTAAATACGGAAAATAACATCGAGGTGAGACAAGCGAAAGGCTAGATGGCAATAGATATTGTAAAACCTTATTAAATCAAGCAGCTTAGGTGACTGTCACCACCCCGTTTCAAAGGGGATATAAATGATCATCATCATCATCATCATCATCGTAATCATCATCATTGTCGAATCCTGCACGGTCCAGAGAGAGAATGGAGGAAGGAAAGGCAGGGAGGTTAACCAGACCTTCTCTAGTTTGCTACTCTATACACGTGGGAAGGCGTACAAACGTGCATTTGATCTTTGAAATCAATTCACTACGGGCATTGAAGTAACTATAATGAATGTCGCGTCACGTTGACGTTACAGGAAACGTGCAGCGTGCAGCTTCCTACATAATAGCTTAATTGTACACGTATTGAAATGACTGCGTTGACAAAGGCAGATACCTTCCGGAATTTCTAAAAGTCGCCATTGGCAGAGAGCATAATTCTTGTCCTCGAGCTGGTTTACTCGAAGAGGCGGACATTACTAGCCCAAGAAATCGAAGCACAAATTCACATAATTAGCAAAAATAAATCATTAACTTTCTTCATTAATTACTTACGGCTCATATTGCCATTTACGAATGGCAGCTGGTCAGCTTGCAAGGCGTGTCCACTCGAAATTAATCTCCAGGATGACACCAGTTTCGAGATAATATTTCCCAAAGTGTGGGGCGAGATACGTGAGCGTTCCAGTTAATTTTGTGCTTCAATGCATAAAGGAATGTTTTGTTCAAAAGCTAAGTGGAAAAACAGCGCATATTTAAGGCGAGTTTGATGGCGCATATCTCCAAACTGGCGTCATTCTGGAACTTCATTCGAAGTGTATACGCCTTGCAAACTCACCGGCTACAATTCGTAAACTGCAATATGCGCCGTAAACTAACTCAGAAGGTAATTAGTGATTTTTAATTAGCTGAATATGTGTTGCAATTTCTCGCGCAAGTAATGCCCGCCTCTCTGAATGATCCAGCTCAAGAAATAGAATTATGGTATTTGCAACCGCGATTTTTAAAAACTTCACAAAACTTAAAAATTATCACCCCCTATATTGTGGCACGATTTCCGTGAGTTGTGGGAGCCCGGCGTTTTGACTTCTATGTGCACCTGGCAGTCGTTAGCGGTTACATTCTTTTCAAAGTGCTGAAACAGTCTAAGAAAGCTTCGCTTTAAAGAGTCCTCCATGTCTCCTGTCTCGCGGCATGTAGTACAGAGCGGAGAATTGGTACGCCCTGTCTTTATGTTGGCGTATAGGTAGATCCTGTCTTTATCCCACGCAGTAGTGATGCTTTTTTTTTTCGATGAAACCGCTTGGTTTGATTTCGTCATTTGGTCACTCTTTGGGACGTTGGCTTTCGGGAGATGCTACAGTGCTGCACATGAAGGAGCATCCGGTTCGTCCTTGCCAGCAGTACCAATGTGGAAGGGGATACACTGAAACTTCAGCATGAAGCCTTTGTTGTTGAGGTCCTTCACGCGCGACATCAGCCCGACAATAGCAAGACGCTATATTGTGTTACTATAGCTTCGTGATAGCGGTCGAGTGGATGATAATTTTTCCGTTTCATGAATCTTTCTCCACCTTGCGCACTTCCACAGAACTGAGTTGGCCAAGTAATGTATACAATTTGCTCACAGTGCTCAGATTGTATACTTGGCAATGTGGATGTCAGCGCTTCATTAAAATAAAAAGTTTTATTTCACCCCCAGTAATATCCATTGTTTGTGTCAAACCATTTTATGTTGAGGGACAGTCAACTAGAAATGTCACTTTTTTTCATATGTCACTTAAATCAATCTAAGGCTGCTACAGAAAAAGGAGGGAAACAACTGCGTCAAAGTACCCATTACATAATTTTATAGTTATACGGCACCCATTTTAACAATTTCTGGCCCGTAGATATGCGAGATCGTTTCTATTCAAGAAGCGGCACACACGAATACTGCACCGAAATCAATACAGAAGTATATGCGACTTTTGTATTTAGGCACTTATTCGCAAGTCCTTTATTTGTACACCCTTGTCGACCACTTGTTTCTATATAAAACGACGTTATCCAACATCATGGATATCACTGGTCATTGTTTTGGCATTGTTAAACCATATCCTCGAATCATCACAAATATTTCGGCTTGTGCAAAGTTGTGCTTCCTATTTTACAGCCATTTTCACTTCACCTACATCCTCCACTGTTCATTCAGAAAATAATAATGAAGGCATTCCACACTTAGTTTCTGACCTGAAGAATGATCACCTGCAACCATAACGGGGAAAACAAGGAACACTCATTGGCTGCACCAGATAAGAGCGTATTTTCAGACATCTGTCCTGCTGCTCGGATGTGAACTAACTAAACCATGATCGTTTCACGCACCCTCCTAAGGTTTTCTACTTAGTGTTTTGTGTCGTTATGGCACTGACCCCAATATGAACAGAGCTCCTAGTTCACGCTTTCTTATGACCAAACTGGTTTAAGAACACTTCTTCCCTTTGTTCACACGTGTTTGCTTGCAAGGCAGTGATTAATTAATTAATTTATTTATTTATTTATTTATTTATTTATTTATTTATTTATTTATTTATTTATTTATTTATTTATTTCGTGCTGCGGCCTTGATAACCCAGGCAGGAAAAAGAAGTGAGAATAGACACAGGATTTATGTTGTTGTTAAGTTTGAATACTGTGCTGTTTCATGATATCCGTAGGTGAATACGCAATTTAGTCTCTGAAAAAAAATGAATCAGTCGGTTATATATATATCCAAACACTTCTAATACATCGACGTTTGTTTTTGTACGATAATGCGATACTGTGCAGATGTATTACATGGTGTGTCTAATAATTGACGTATAAACGAGTAGTTCCATTTCTAAGGAACCGGTATTTACTATTTAATAAAGGGAAAATGACACATCCACCCAAACGTAGCAAATTGCTACAAAAGAAACCCATACGGGTTCCTCGAGAGAAAAAAAGAGTTGAAGAAAAATTCGTCCTGATCCGGGACTCGAACCCGGCACCACCACATTTCTGGGGCAGCCGCCGTAGTGTGTGCCGTAGAAAACAGCTTATAAAATGATGATGCACATGAGTTCATACAAATGCGTGCCACTTCATACGACTTCGTTTCAGTGCATATGACACTTAAGGCGGACTGGTTGAAACGTGTAGTTGGATACTATAGCTTTGATTTAGATCTTCGTTATCCGATCCCTATAGATGCGCTATGCAGAGTAAAATAATGTTTTCATACATATTCTATAATGAAAAAAAAAGGAAATGACACGTATCTGTAGTGGAGAGTGTCAGAAACTGTAACTTCATTCTGTCACTGCCTGCGCCTTCTGAGCGGCGAAATCTAGGGAGCGCCGCAGGACCATGCTTTTTTTCTTCTCCGAGCGCGAGATTGCGATGATTCTGGCTGCAAAATAAACACGTTCTTCCGGACCAACGCAGGACTGCTCTGTGTGCGCCTATTTTTTGCGAAGGCCTGGGCCGTGCTGCCTCTTGAGCCGCAACGGCAGCAGCAGGGCAGTAATTGGAGGTGTCAGTGACTTTAACGCGAAGTGTAGCCGCAGCGCGGTAACCGGGGAGACGGCGTCAGCGGCAGAAACCGTCTGGGCCCACGCAGAAGCAGGCACGCGACCGCGGCGGCGTGGGGCAACTCGCCGGCGGCGCGCCCCGCTCAGCGCCCTCCCCCAGGGGCGTCCGCCCACTCGAGGGAGACGTTCGGGCCGTCCTGATTTACGATTAGCCCCGCAACCAATGTGGGCAAGGCCCGCCCCCATTGCTCTTGTTTTGCTTGCCCGTTCCCTCTTGCAGCCTCCCCCGTCCTCACTGCGTGTTAGAGCGAGACAAGTGCGCCAACCGTCAGCTGCCTCGCCTCAGGGCTCTCCCCTCGTGTGACGCAGTAGAAGTGCGTCTGGCGGTTTCAACCTCGCGACTCTCTGGTTTCGGATAGCGCGTCCGCATTGCGACAGGTGCGAGAAGCAGAAGCAACAATGGCCGCGCGGTGCCGCAACGTCAGGCCACCGATATCGTGAGTGAAAGTTGGTGAAAGCAGTGGGAGCGGGCGCTGCCTCACGGCAGCCGCAGTATGAAGATGGTCAAGGTAGAGATGCCAATGCCCAACACTATGGACAGCACCCACAGTGCAAACCAGCTGTGTGAGCACACCCGCTTGGACGAACTATCCATCAGCATGCCTGCCGTGAGCACCACAAACAACTGCTCGTCGAGCAATAACGCCAGTCTCAACGCGTCCACTGAGCCCGACTCTGAGGACAAGGTCGTGTCCACTACAAAGAAGTCTGGGGCAGGTGTGCGGAGACAGGAGAAGCCCCCTTATTCGTACATCGCCCTCATATTTATGGCCATCGAGAGCTCCCCTACCAAGCGAATGACCCTCAACGAGATATACAACTTCCTTCAACAGCGGTTTGCCTTCTTTAGAGGACCCTATCAAGGCTGGAAGAACTCGGTCAGGCACAACCTTTCTTTGAATGAGTGCTTTGTCAAGCTACCCAAAGGACTTGGGCGCCCAGGAAAGGGCCACTACTGGACTATCGATCCCAGCAGCCAGCTCATGTTCGAGGAGGGTTCCTTTCGGCGGAGACCCCGAGGATTTCGGAGAAAATGCCAGACCATGAAGGCTTACACAACGTTCTACCCAACGCCTTCTAGCACAGGTCTCCTTCCTCCAACACCGTACGACCTACTCAGCCAACAGCAACACCAAGCCGGTGTCCTACCAGGTCATGCTCAAGTTGCAACAAGCCACCACCAAGCCTACATGTCCACCGACCCACAGTCGATGATGCCGTCCTCCACAGCGGCGCTGGCTCCCACGTCTCACTGCAGCTTTGCTTCTACGGGCCAGAACTCGCTAGGCCCAATGAGTCACCACTACTTGGCCAATTGCTCACTGCCGCAACCCATGACACCCATGTCCAGCGCTGGCTCTGGTGATCTTCCCTTGAACTCGTCCATGTACTCTGCCGCGGCTCCGAGCATCTCCATGGACACTATGTCGGCGGCCTGGAGTAGCTGTCCGCCGCACCCGAGCGTTACACATAGCTCGCAATACATCAAGCAGCCCCCGCCTAGCCCCGTGCCTAGCCCGGTGTCCCAGATGCAGAGTCTGCCACCGGACCTAGGCCCTATGTCTTACTCCTCGGGATCGCCAAGCATCCATGGACAATCGCTGTTAGGAAACACTGCGGACAGCATGGACCTCGCTTTAGCAGGTAAGCCGCTTTTGAGACATGCCTATAACGAATACAAAAAGTTGAAATCTTTAAAGCAGCAACAAATGACTTCTGTGCTTGCTGCAAAGTGTATTTTAAGAAGATATCAAACGGTGCTTATATGAAAGGGTGGAACGTTTCTATGTCACGTTACAACCGAAAGAACCATTGCTTACTTTTTACTTAAAATAAAAACTTTGTATTGTAGTATCAGAGATGAAAGTATGTATTATAGTTCTCGCAGAACCCGTTGCGTTTTACCTGACTACACTCCGATAAAGCAATTTATGGTCCTGATTCGACCACACCGAACTCCTGCTGGAATCTGTCTGGTCGGGTCAGGAAGAGCATGCTTAGGAAATGACCAAAGAGATGAGTTAAGAACTGTTTTGTCTTCGAGTTACTGACATAGCTCTATTTAATTTCAAGAGAAATTTTTGGGGTTCGCCTGTCCCTAAAAATGGAAATATTACAGTCATGTCGTTCCAACGCACACAAACAGCGCCCTGTGTGTCTTTAAAAATTAGCAGAAAATGAAACGACGATATTGAATGTGGAATCATAGAGACTTTTTTCTGCGCACAAACGTATATCTACGGATTATATTGCTTATTTCACGATGTAATCTTACTGCAGTCGCCTTGATTCATGGAAAACTTTAGGGCGATGACAAGGAACTAAACACTAAATAACTTGTATTAGTTTCTACGCTACTGTATGCATGAGAAGCAGGCCTAATAGATATGCACAATAGTTAAAAAAACGAAGACGAAGTTCTTTTCTCCTGCCTCTTTCAGTCATTAAACATTAGGTTACATATGTTTTATATTTAGTTTGTCTTCGACCACTTTTATTTCTTATTAGGGACATATACAACAGCGCTTACTTATTATAGGTATTTGTGAAGGGGGAGGAAATGTAAGTGTCATAGAACTCACGCTTTATCTCCCTGTTTGCGTGCCACTTTTGCGTCTGCCTTGCTTTAAGTTTAATATTTGATCATGAGACACAATTATTCACGTGCAAGCTCCACCACTTGCGCTGTGATATGTTCCGAATAATAGCGACAGACGTACACGATGAGGAAGGCTTCCGGAAATGCCGTTATCAGTTGTAAACACAACTGGTACTTTTTCGAGTAGCTTAAAGCAAGTCTTGATATCTACGGGCTGAATATTTTCCTGTAGAGAAGCCAGATGGCGCTCTCCTTTGAGTTAGTAGAGGATATACTTCCTAAGAAAGTGATGAGATGTGGCCTGACTTACGAATCCTGTGCAGAGGCCAGCAAAAGCATATTCTCCATAGATGAGTTGAAGCACGGCTGGAGAGATGCGAAAATACACTTGCCTCCTGGAGGGGTGCCTCTCTGAAGTGTGTCACGCACACAGCACATCTCCCCTGTCCTTCCATGCTTGCATGTATCTTCACGCTGTATCTTCATGCGATTCTTTTCCAGTGTTGGGTTGCAGCACAGGTGTCTTATTTGATGTGCCAAGTCTCGTCGCAACTGATAAGAGCTCATACACTATCGATTGCGCCGCTTTCTTTCCGAGGCTCTCACGCTTGTGTCACCGGTTGTGACGACGACATCCGGCAATCTTATTCCTTCTGCTTACTCTTTCCATATCTCAAATCATACATGCAGGATATGCGCAAAATTTTAAACGTATAAATATTTGCATGCGACCCGTGGCGCAGATAAATTTCCTAGGGAGATGAAGCGCAGAAATTTTAAAGCGCCCGGTTCATGGGACAAGGTCTAGGCGAGTAACGGGTTTTTCTGTGCCTATATCGCGCGGCGTGCCTCGCCCATTCCCTTCTAACTTTTCCTATATGCCCCTTCATATGGCCCAACGAAAATATACTGTACACTATTTGAAAAGTTATGACGTGAGAATACCGCACACTAGGCAGTGAGAAGAATAAGTCAAACAAATTTGATGTCACTGAAGACATAAACGTACACAGAACACCTACCATGTGAAGCCGCAAAATTGGAAATGCGCTAACATCATGAAGCGTAATCGGGAACTATACCTTAGCGGTGATTTATACTGAACAAATGGAGCTCGAAAAGCGCCTAAATATTGTTTCCAAGGGCAAAGGAGCAAGATGAAACGTCCGATATCAGTAGCTTAGTGCGCTTTCACCGCCGCAGCTTAACAGGGAGAGAGAGAGCGAGAGATTTATTATGAGAGAAAACCTGAACTCGGCCTGAACTGAGTTACAGAGCTGTTAACTTGATGGTTCATTTTCTTTATTTTGTTATCCACAATTTTTATAAAAACATTTGTGCAAAAAAAAGACCAAAATAATCTGGTCTATGCAGAAAGTAGATTTGAACATTTTCTTTTAAATGCAACAAATCTCATCAAATTCTGTGCAGTGGATGGTGAGCAAACCGATTATCCGTTCCCATCTATTTGGATAGGCGCTCTTTAGGTATAAAGAGTTCCAACGAGTTCGTTTATGAGACGGCCGCCATCGAGCTGTAGAAAGCAATGCCGTCCTTTGAATAGTTTGCTCATGAAGTTTAGTAATGTCGCTCTTAGTATTGAGACCAGGACGAAGCTTTGCATATTTCTGAAGCATAATGCTCACTTGTCTCATAATCCAGGAATAACTGAGCCAGCGACGAGAAAGACGGAGTCAAGCGCATCATTGTGAGCAAGAATTGGAGAGGTAAAAAAATATTCAGAGTTCAGAAATATGTCCGCTTTCGTCTGACCCGCAGTATTACATTTACTGCGCCTCTAACGCCCCGTCTGAACGAACCCTCTCCAGCATGAGTGATGTGAAAACAAATAAGGCGAGATAAATTTAGCTAGAAACCTGAACACCATCTTTCTAATTCACCTTTCGCCGTGACTGGCTGGAACTGTGAATGTGAGCACTGATCGAATAAAAGAGAACAACTTATGCTCTATCGAAAGTAAATGTACTGAACAAAAAAGATTTGCTTGAGTATCAGACATTAGTCAACAAGTAATTCTGTTTTAGTGGTATGTGCGTTAGGTCATGTAACGCAGTATAATTTTCAAGATAAGCACACGGTTGCCAAGACCTGTCGACTTGAGGTACTTCAACAACGCTGTCGTGGCTTTCTGTGCCATTGACGGGTACGGCCGCCTGCTTGAAACTGACCTCTATTTCCTCTCTCTCTCTCTTTTCGTCCCTATACCCCTACCCCAGTGCAGGGTAGCAAACCGGACGTGCGTCTGGTTAACCTCCCTGCCTTTCCTGTCTTCTATTTCTCCCTCTCTCTTAAAATAAGCAGTTCATAATCAATTACTAGGCTTACCATGCTCAGAAAGTGATCGCCTGTACTTCTGCCACTGCCATTCTCATAGCACTACCTTAGAAGATATTTCAGCTATGCATATTTCAGTTTTCTTCCTGGCCGAAGCAAAACCCAACGCAAGTTCTGAAATTCGCAAATTTAAGCCATCAAATTCTGCTTGAGAAGTATGTATGTTATAACATGTATAGGAAGCCTAATAGAAAACGTTGTCTTTATTCATATATGTAACGACTACGTTACTTTGTTTCGGCAGCCTCTTATTTATTAATACCATTTCTGCTATATTGAATCATGTGGTTCATTAGTTGAACGAAATGTTGGTGCGTAGGGTAAAAGGTAGCGTCAGAGAGAAGGCAGTGTACGGTAATGTAGGGTTTTTCAAGATACCGCGTAGGGTTTTTTTGAAAAAGTGGTTGATAATTTTCACTCAGCTTTAACTTCACTGGATGACAGCTTTTTCGTTCCACATAGTAAGTGCGTCACTGAAGGTGACTAACGTGCCATGACGCGATCTTGTCACTTCGTTGTCGTTTTTCGGACGGTCATCTGTTTCCCGTAAGCTGAACAAGCACAGTACTGCGGTACTGATTTGGCTTGTTCTGTGAGTGGTTCAATAACGACAATGGGAACGGTTATACCTGGTTCAATATGTCGACAGAGGACTAAAAAGGCAACCCATGCGGGCGTTATTTTCTGTTTTTCCGAAAACAGCGGAACACAGAACGTGCTGGTATAGACGGGGTCAAGTTCTTGAACACGTCTTCTTTTGCGAGACTCCGAGAATCTAGGAGAAAATACCATGGCATAGGCAGGGACAGTTGTCACGAAGACGTCGCGCATAATTGCGGCCTCATGATTTTATCGTTGAAAGGTATCCAGGGCCCGCATTCACGAAACTTCGCTTGCGTAAGTGCGTTTCCCCTTCGGCCGACGTCTGGGCGTCCCTCACTCATGATAGCAGTTATCGTGATAGAAAGATGATCGCTGCGGCAATAGCCAATTGCGGACGGCACAAGGAGCTCTGTTAATACGGTTCCAGTTGTCATCGCTTGGTATGATGGCGGTAAACTTACCTCCCTTGGCTAGCCTCACTTCCAAATGCGCCAAACAATGTCCAAGGCGACTGCGTCAGCATCACGCTTCACCGCGTGAGTGATTGAATTCTTGTAGGCTACGGCGAGGACCATTACAGGAAGCGTTACACCTTAAAAACTCTTTTGTGTCCTTGCTGCCATGTTTTTCACTAACTTTTCTTAGTCGCAAGCTGAATGTTAACCCGGCCGCATCTGATGTTGATCTGTTCTTCATTCTTGGTAAGGCATCTCACGAGATTTTACTGTTGGGCATGAATATACAGTCCGTTATGCCACGCCTCATCGCTGTTATCTTTTGCTGTTCTTACCTCAAGATCTACATGGCCAGCAGGAGCTGGAATTCCGCGTGCCACCAGCAGCGCCCTAACCCACAGCCTAGCGAGCGGAGGAAATAGTGTTCATTAGCAAATGGTACAATTTCGTCTGAACAAATTGGCGCAACGCTCATGGCCATTGAACGAGCTTGACTGGACGCCTTAAGAAGCAAACATTTATACAGCGTTCTCTTTTTCTTACATCAAACACTTTTTTAAAGCAGAAAACTTGAATTGCGTGGCTACATATTAATTATCTGCTCAGCAGGACGTCACTTACAAGAAAAACCAAAGCAATCCATTCATAATTTAGCTAATTCTATTAATTAACTTCCTAGTTACCAAATCTAGTGCACATGCCACTTGCACATGCACTTTCTGCCACTCAGAATAGCAAGCGACATTATGGCGAGGGACAAAGTAACTAAACTCTTTTTTCCTCATTTGTGGTAGCAAACCGAACAGTCCTCCCGTTGACCTCCCTATATCTTCCTTCTTATGTTTCTCTCTCTGTTTCGTTGAAGGTGACTCGCGTCAGGTGTCGCATTACATTTTGTCACATCATTATGTCTATTTTATAGAATCTCACCGTTGTTCTGAACTGCCAGAACTAATTTGTCACTATCCAACGCAGACAGAGTGTGGTGCTCAACAGTAATAAATGAGTCCGTTCCTCCCCATGTCTTTAATGATCACCTCACTTCAGTCGGTACTAGAAAACCTCTTCGGACTCAAGAAAATTAATACCGCTATGATACACCAGTAATTGCTATCACGGGCCAAAGGTATATTTCACGTTTGTGGAAGCTGAAGTTCCTTACTTTCAGTTATTTAAAAAAAAAAGCTCGGTACCCTTCCACTCTGTGAAGAAGAATGACCAGCTACGCTGTATATGTGGGCCTCTTAATGGTGAACTGCACATCCGCCGCGTGTCGGCCACGTATTGCACTATCTTCGGTAGCGGCCCACATATAGGGAGTGCTTAACGCCTGCTTCACCTCCGCCGCGGGTCGGCCCGGCATTGCACTACCTTCGGGATTTTGTGTCTACACACGGACACGATCCTGGGCGAACAAGCCCTAAAGAGCTTCGCTGTAAAAAAATAGTTTTATTTCGCGGCCACATGCTTGACACCCATGTGAATTCTAAATAAACACTCGCGAGACTCTTCATTAATTATGTAGCTTGAACCAACCAAACCAAATTGTCTCCTTTAGTGCACGCAAAGAATATTTGCTGCCACAGAAACGTTTCTTAACCAAAAACGTTATTGCCTCCTCCTTGGCAAAAGAGCCACCTTAATGAGTGAAATCGTTCAAGAGATTTAATACGTGGCTCTGCAGAATTATTTGGTCGAGGACAAGCCTTACTCAGCGCACAATTGATACGCAAGGAAAGAAGGCGACAAGGCGCAGTGCTTTTTCCTGTCACCTTCTTTCCTTCTGTATGAATTGTGCCCTAAGTAATGCTTTTCCTCGATGAAAGAATGTTTCACCCCTGAGCAGCTGCTCTGTTAGGGAGAATTCTCTGGGATCGAGCTATGGCTGAAGACGAGAGCCAGTCAAATGCGGGTTGATGCACCAGGCGTGTGCAGCCGCCTAGAACGCTTCAATGACAGAGGTTTTGTCTTGCTTTTTTGATACGGAAGCATCAAATAGCCCATTGAGCGAAAAAGACGGCGTCTGTAGCAGTGAAACGGTACCTAATTTCCCATTGGCTACGTGGTAGCGGTTCGCTACATGCTGGCGCGCGTTCCGAAGGACCAGAATGAAGTTTTACCATACGACACCACGTCACGTGCGCACCCCGACGGAGAAGAGCGAGAGAAAAGGAACACCTTCTGGCGCGCCAGGTCTTGAGTGAGGGGAGAGGGCATCACCACGACGCCAAGTCACCCTCGCATGCCTTTGTTATCCGCACGTACCTTGTTCGCGCAAGCGCTCTCCTGGGTTCTAACGCCGCCTCGCCAATCACTACAAAGAAATTAACGTACAAAAGCCGAATAAATTCGAAGGGGAAACGTTAGCGGTGGTGAGCTTCGAACCTACGACCCCACGCTTATGAGTCGAGTGTCTTGCTCACTGGGCTAAACCAGCGCCTCCTAGATAGCAGGCCTATGCACTCTGCTGTATGACATCATGCTACTTGGGCTGAAATTTCCAAGGTCGGTGTGACGAAAGCGGTGATGTAAAAATCACCGCTACTTACTCGGGAGCGTCACCATTAGATTCTATGGCAGTCGGGCATGGTAGCATGACGTCATGGATGGAACTGCACTGGCCCGGTGCTACTTAGGAGGCGTTGGCCAAACGTCACAACGAACTCGCTTGCCCGCGAGGAGTTCAGAACCGTTCATCGGCGTTCAAATATACATTAACGTCTCCGCAGTCGCAACTAATAAGTGCTTAGGGGTCCGCGGCTTTTTTTTTCTGTGCCAACGCTGTGTTTTATTTCTGTCTCATTATACTGTTATTATTCTTTTATCAGTTTCTTCAGCCTGCGATGACTCGATGATGTAAGCTGAATTGACCTTATCTTTATTGCCTACTTCATCCATAAAAATCCAGAGTGAAGAACCAAGGATGTAGTTTATTTATTATTCTAAAATCACGCGTAATACGGTTCTGTTCGTCTTTATGTGAGACGTGAACATTCATTCTAAAGAGGACTACGTTTTTAACATAGTGGTTATTTCTAGCACTACTAATGCGGCGGAAACAAGCTGCAGGGCGCGAACATCAGGCATTGCAGACTTCAAGAAGAATTATTACGGTGACGCGACGCTAGACGCCAGTCAGACGATGATTCGTTGATACTCCACAAGCAATACATTTGTAAAAGAGTCCGAAGCTCCGGAAGACGCAAAAGCCCCTATCATATGTCACAGGTGCATGGCATTATGTGTGGGGCTCTACGGCATATTTCTTTGCGTAAGGTCGCCAAAAGAACATTAACATCTACCCTGTCTGGAACTTACTATCTGTTTGAATAATATAAATATAACATGATATGCCAGAGACTAAGCACGTAAAGGCTGCTCAATGCCATGGAATACGCCAGGAGCCATCAAGTTTTCTAATGAGCAAAGTGAAAATCATGTCATATACCACGATCGAGCGAATACTCAGAGACGAGCTATAGCATTTATATTTATTTCAAGTACTAGTATATTTGACGTATACTGCATCCACCAACAAAGTAAAACCAAAAAAAGAAAAATACTTGGGAAAAAAGCGCGAACCCCAAGCTTTGGGACATGTAACTTATTATTCCTGCTCCTCCACCATACAGCGACCTTTGCTATACCGTTGAGAGCTCCAATTTCGAAATACCTAATTGGCAGCGTAAGATATTAAAAAATATGTGAATCCCGGAATCGAACCAACAGACTAACATTCACATCCACAACACTATACTAAAAAAAAAACGCTCCCCCACCGCCTGCATGGTAAGCTTCTGCCACCCGATAGGTTTATATATATCTGCACTACTGCGCTAGGTTTTGTGACATCTGGTGTCTCGAAAACTGCGATTTCTATGTAGCTTGTGAACACGCAGTTCGAAAGAAACAAAATCCCAGTCTCTTGAGTTCCACAAACCACTCTCGAATGACCATTCACGAAGTGTATTTTGTGCGCAATTTCTTTAAACTCACAAATTCCTTTAGATTCTCTTTGGTAGAGCTTCGTGGGTATTTCGGGAAAGAAATGCATTAGTGCATGTTGTTGGGTGAGTCGGTCGTACACCGTTAAGCAAACATGGACGAGAAGAACACAAGGACGGGCGCAACTTTTTCTCGCGACTGGGTTTTATTCTGAACAACACGGATATTTATAACTCCCTGTCTGCAAAATCATCTCAAACGCGCATGCTAGAAACCTGCTTTCATTTTGACACAATCTGACAACGGTATTACTAACATAATCTTCACCCTTATTCCTTGTGAAAAAAACCTCAGCAAGCTCACGTGCCATATGGTCACTATACTGTGTCTCAAAATTGTTGTTCTTGCCAGCAAAGGCCGGCACGGATTATCAAGTATAGCCAAAGGGCATGCGCAGCAGTGCAAGGGCAAATTAGACCCTTTTCCGGTCTTTATCGGAAGCTGGTGCTCTCTTAGCCGTTCATTTATACATCGGCCCGTTTGACGGACGTAAACATTCCCATAGGTCAGGGGGATTTCGTATACAACCCACGTCGAACAACCGACGTACTTAATTAAATGAAATTATGGGGCTTTACGTAACCACCATTGTAACCCAGCTGCTGATGATGATGATGACGACGACGACGATTATGATTATGATGATGATGATGATGATGATGATGATGATGATGTGCCAAAACCACGATCTGATTATGAGGCACGCCGTAGTGGAGGACTCCGGAATAATTTGGACCACCTGAGGTTGTTTACCGTGCACCTAAATCTAAGTACACGGGTGTATTCGCATTTCGCCCCCACCGAAATGCGGCCGCCTTGGCCGGGATTCGATTCCGTGACCTCGTGCTCAGCAGCCCAACACCATAGACACTAAGCAACCACGGTGGGTACACCCGACGAACTGAGAGACGTGACGCTTAGTGCAATCTCGCATGCTCCTTTCTCCGGAGGCAATCCGGTGGCACAGTGAGGCCAACTTGTGTGGGGCTGAAAATACCACCGACACACGTAGCGATTCAAACAGCTCCACTGCATGCGTGATGGGCTACTAAGTCTGTAGAACCCCTTCCTTCGCGTGATCATCCGTTAGTTTCTTGCTGTGCGACTAAATATATATTAGTCACGACCGCTAGAGGTACTGAGTCTTCATGTCCTGAATTCCTGCATTTTACTACTCCAATGCATGAACTTGGAAATGGAAAAAAGGAAAGGACTACGTGGCTGTCGGCTTGGCTCCAGCGAGAATAAACCGAGAGACCAGAGACGCACAATAGTCATGTTAACATTTGCGCATGACAATCCATCTCGTCGAAACATTTTTTAATAGTCTTGCATGACATTCAGGCAACGAAAGAAAATTTATGAGAAGTGCTGTTATTGAAAACGAAAACGTACTCTTACTTAGCAGGTGTGCGAAACACGGCTGGGGAACGCTAAATATCAGGGGATGGTCTGCAGACGCGTTCCTGCACGTCGCGCAGGTGGTGCCCTCTGAAATGCTAAAGCAGCAAAATTTCATTTCAACATTTATGTAGATGCTGGTATTGCAAATAATGTGCACCAATTCAATAGTGCTCACAATTAAAAGTCATATGAGGCCTGGAAGTATTCGGTGATAAAGTAAATATTCATGGAAATGACCATGCATTTTCCATAGATCCTAAGGTAACTTAGGAACCAGTTAGCATATTTGTTCTCGCTCGACTATGCATACTGAACACATCCGTGTTGTTACTAAAAGGGTCGGATAACAGAAACAAATAATCGGTTCAGTATGTGCGCGTATTTCTTTCAGGCGTGCAATTCAATGGTACTCTTTGATGCGAAATTTAGTTATGGGACTGTCTGTCCACACACACACACACACACACACACACACACACACACACACACACACACACACACACACACACACACACACACACACACACACACACACACACACACACACACACACACACACACACACACACACACACACACACACACACACACACACACACACACACACACACACACACACACACACACACACACACACACACACACACACACACACACACACACACACACACACACACACACACACACACACACACACACACACACACACACACACACACACACACACACACACACACACACACACACACACACACACACACACACACACACACACACACACACACACACACACACACACACACACACACACACACACACACACACACACACACACACACACACACACACACACACACACACACACACACACACACACACACACACACACACACACACACACACACACACACACACACACACACACACACACACACACACACACACACACACACACACACACACACACACACACACACACACACACACACACACACACACACACACACACACACACACACACACACACACACACACACACACACACACACACACACACACACACACACACACACACACACACACACACACACACACACACACACACACACACACACACACACACACACACACACACACACACACACACACACACACAAAGAAAAAAAAAGAAAACCGTCCTGTTATCCAGAATGCACAAGTAAGACATACATTCCACCGTCACCTCTTTGGGAGTGTCATATGCGAATCCTCAATAGCTTGCGATTGCAAACCTGATCTAGCAATGCTGCACACTTATTGCTTCATGTTGGATACTCATCGACGACGTAGCTCGTCCGCTTTTTTGTGCTGCGAATTTCATGTCCTGGTGAAATACGCTGTAATAAGAATTAGAAATAAGTATTTTGATGATTGCGACAACATGCCAGAAGCTGAAAATGCGAATGCAACCGGGACAAAAATGAAATGAAAGCATAATTCACTACCCTAGAAGCGCATCCCAGAAAACCTGCGAAAAAAAAAATGAGCGACTAACAATTTTCATTGACTTTTGCGGAAAGATCAGTAACGTTCTCTATGCAAGAATTAACGCATCCAATATCCTCCGCCAAGAAACACATGTAGCTTAATTTCAAATCACTAGCGTGAACTACAGCTTCAAAAGTCGAAATACTTAGGTCTAATCAACGCGGTGTAAACATTAATATGCATGAAAACTCTTTATTTCTACGTGTCATTCTGCGGCTATCCGGACATGAGAGTGTAAAAGTTAGCTTCTAGACACTTGGCATGGCACAGTCTATTTATTAAAATGATTCGTGTCGTTGTATTGCGTGTCTCTGGAAGGAAAAGAAAATGGCAGGATAGGGAAGAGATCTAGAGGACATTTTAAAGTGTCTGACCTAGCCCGTTGACATGATACACGAAAAAAAGTTAGATATTAAAGAAATTCAGATAAGAATACATGAAATGGTGAGCGAAGTTTTCAGCGTCTTCGCGGATGGCGAAATTAGAGGCTGGATATATTTGGTCTACAATATACCTGTGGACTAAATTATATAAACGACCTGTGAGCGTATCCACATTTTATGCTAAGAAGCTATTAATTTAGGCCATTTGCAGCATTTGGAAAATACGAAGTGTTCTAACTATAGCTGAAAAACAATTGCTCAGAATATGTCCATTGCCCATAAAGCTGTGAAGGCGCTTTTGTGTTTCTTAAGGACGACGGGTTTTTGCAACCACCTGTGACCAGTAATGCAACTTCTGTAAAACCACACGCGTCAGCGAACTCGCAGCAATTTCCTTCTTTCCTTCCCTCCTCTCTCTCCCTGTGATCTTTGCTTTCCCCTTTCCCATTCCCCCGGTGTAGGGTAACCAACCGGACGTTATTCTGGTTAACCTCCCTGCCTTCTACTTTTCTCTTTCCTCCTTCCTTGCTCAGAATATGTCAGGCGTTCTCTATTTAAATGAGAGAAATTATTATTAATAATGAAAAAAAGCAATAAGAAATACATGGTCAAATTGGTATGCCAATTTAATGTGGTCGAAGCACAGCCTACTTTGTTGCAAACTTCTGTTTATTCGACTGCTCTTATCTTCCTGTTTACATATAATCTAGTCCTACTGGTTAAATTTGTGGGACCTCTGCGCATCACTCCTCTTTTTGTGAGTTGATTCAAAATACAGCTTTGGTCAGAGCTTCTGTTTTCTTGCTCGTACTACAATACAAGCTTACCAGAATTATTCATCTGTTCCGGACCGTCGTCTACCCACACCCTTTGTTAAAATTGTAATTGCCACGGTGGCTCTTCCGCAGCGGTGCAATATTGTTCTACCGGTTCTGATCAAAGTGGCTTTTACAAATGCTTATTCATTCTTCATACAGATGGCGAACACACATATGAGCGGCTCTTACAAATCTGTGGAGTCCAATACTTCCCATGCATCAGTCCACGTTATGACATTTGGTGTCTTCTTCGTTGTACTCTGATAAAAGGCAACGCTGGGAATTGCTTTGCAATGTCAGGGAAAAGGTTTATTTAGGTATACCTACGCTTTCTGTTGCGTCTAAGGCAGTTCAGTTCATGCAAAAAGGTAGAAAAAAAATATTTTTATCTCAGAAAGAAATACTCCGGTACCTGGATAGCCCCTTCTCGTGACTTCAACAACCATCAATTCTCTGGGACATATTCTGCGGCTCAAATATGACTCTGCAACCTCTCCCGTCCGCTTTGCATCGTGACTCCCATGAACAATTGCTGTCAGAAATAATATTACACTACCATCAAGCGGTTAACAGAGGCCACGGAATAGTAGTGGCTACCGGGACACTGCAACGTCATTGGCAATGAAAGTGACGACAAAGCTGCCTGTGAGGAACATGGGACAAATCGCCATGTTCGGATTAAAAATGAGGAACAAATCGTCAGTTCAAAACAACGGATCGATGTACAGTGCCCTCCTGTCTTAAAAAATAATCGGCGTAAACACTGCATAACTCACTCGCACCGTGTGGTGGACATGACCAAAGCGCCTGGTAAAACGCTCGGTACAAACTTTCTTGATATTCTTGGCTCTCAATATATTGCTGTAGCCCATAAAGCCGGCTCGACTTATGACCTTTTATTGAGCTGAATGCTTCTGGACTGCGGCCACATGCGTTTCTGGCGACTAAAGCGACACAAGCTACCTGAACAGAATAACAAAGTAAACAACGTGGCTGCTGACCGCTTTCTTGCCATCCATTGCCAGAGATACAAATGCAAACCCAAATTTAGAGAAAAAGCAATCATGCATGAGTAGAAGCAGGTGTGAGATGACGCGCTTGATAATAGAAGCTAGACACATATCAACACTTGGGGACACATGCGTCAGTATGCCTTTCATTTTTTTTTATCCACAGAGGAGCTCGATTATCTTTGTTCGCGTTGCACGTGTACATGTCTGTCAATTTGTGTAGCAAAAAAAGTGCTTGCTTGTGGTTCCCTGTTCTTTTTTGTTCATGTTTATCGAGCTTTTACACGTGTTGTATGACGTATCGAGGGTGTATATATGCGACGAGAGCTGCAAATAGATCTATTGTTGAAAGTTAGCGCTGTGTGTGCCAGATGTGCCTTTCTGTAGTCTTCGTCGTTCAGCTTGCGCTACAACAAAATAAGGTAGTTATGGAAGCAGCGATTGAAGCGAGACTATGTGAGGAGGGAACTTACGTTCAGAAAGAGAAGCCGTTTTTTAATTAAACGGCGCCAAAGTTTGATTTCATTCAAAAGAAATAAAATCCTAATCAATGTTATATACGTGGGGCGAGGAAACATAACTGTCTTTTACTTTATCATAAAAAATCAATTACCCCTTTTCAGCACCCGCTATTCACGCCGCTATGAAATGCAATGCAATGCAGCTCTTGAAGGCGCGCACCTAAAGTTTACGTGCTTGGCCCGGTTTGTCTTGGCGCGGCGTTTGCGAGGTGTGTTTCACCGTTGTTCGAAGTGTTAAGTCAAAAGTAGCGAGTTGCGGCCGCCAGGTAATTTACTTTAGCTACCTTCGTGTGGCTGTGCTAGCCGACGGGCCTGGCGTCAGACGATGCGACCAGCACTGAACACCCAAAGTTTTCTTCGGCCTGCAAAGAAATGATATTCTGAGAATCGGTGTGATCTTGACATCCGTACGGCTGAAATATTTCTGCATCACTTTCCGCGTTAAAAGGTCGAAACGCCCGTCGAGTCGAATTCCAGGTGATATGAAAATACAGCTCCAATGGCAGGCCATAAAGCAATTTTCGAGCCTCTGAGAACAAAAATGACGCCACTTCCCTTTCTAACGCAACCGGTGTCACATCATTATTATTTTTTTGTTCCGCCGGAAGTATCCCCGCGTCACAGAGATGGTGCTAAAACCCATGAATCGCCGATGAACCACCATGTTCGAACGTGTGGGCTTCTATGGGAGCTTCCTTACCAGATGCATTTACTTTGCCCTAGGCTTACAGCTTCATGTGATGCTTTTTCTCAGTAAACCATTACTGCGCTTGCTTCCCGAGAGGCGCACACTTTTGCACTGATGCTGCTGCATCTGGCTGCGAACACAACGATGTGGTGGATAGGGATATGCAACAGTTCGAGTCACTTTCAAGCGCCATGGAAACAGAGCTTTATTTCAGCCTTGATGAATCAGCATAGTGCGAAGCCCCAACATCCGTCACGTTGTCGGATGACATCATATGCGATGAAACTTTTCGTACGAGTTGTCACTCAATATCGGCCTGTAAATGCATACAAGATAACTAAACACCAAAATAAATATTAGATCTGATAACGCTGTAACATAATTGGAGGCGCATTTAAAAAACCAGAGACTTGCGAGGCAACCTACAGGGTGATCATTCTTAAGTTTTACGGAATTGTTCAAAATCACCTGGTGGCAGATTCGAAGAGGTGGACATTACTAGCATGCCAAATCAAAATATATATACAACTAATTAGAACATCGACCAATTAACTTCTTAATAAGTTACCTTACGGCAGATATTGCAATTTATGAATTCTGGCCTGTGAGTTTTCAAGACGCATCCAGTGGAGATGAATATCCAGGATTACACCAGTTCCGAGACATTATCTTCCAAAGTGTGAGACGAAATATATGGGCATTCTAGTTATTTTTGTGCCTCAAAGCATAAAAGAGCGTTTTGTTAAAAAAGTAAGTGGATCAACAGTGCATTTTTACTGAGAGTTTGATGGCGCGTATCTCCAAACTGGTGTTATTCTGGAAATCAATACCGAATGTATACGCCTGAGAATCTCACCAGCTACAATTCGTAAATTTCACTGTGCCATAAGGTAATTAATAAGGAAGTTAATTAGTGAATGCCTGTTCATTAGTTGAACAAGTGTTTCGATTTTTCGTGTCAGTAACGTCCGCTTCTCTGAACAATACGGCTCGAGGACTAGAATTATGGTATCTGCAACAGGTGATTTTCAAAAATTGCATAAAACAAAAATGATCACCCCGTATACTTTATACGGCTTGAACCACGCCTCTCAAGACTTAAAACAATGTACAAACGATTACTGAATTTCAGAGGCGACCAATGCCTTATTACAATTACAATAAATTGCCAATCGCAGCTGCATTTATCTTCACGCCTTCAAGTGCCGAGAACACTATTGTTTCGCAGTACGTTGAATTGAGCTCCAATAAAGCCGTGTCGCCATATATGCATATTCACTTGAATAAAAAAAAAATTAGTGCTTCTGTGACTCGAGACCACGTCCTAACCTTTCCGATGACCTTCCAAAATTAAAAAAATAACTTGGCAGAAACTTCGCTTTTTCTTTTCTTTCCACTTAAGTGTCACTTCCTTGAGTACTTATGCCATATAACCTTTAGTGCGATATAGTTTATTTCATGCCCGTGTAAGTCAGTTCAGCATTGAAGGAATGTTTACGAAAAAAGAAAAGTTTTGCGCGTTGGCGGAACCTCCATGTAGTTGTCAAAAATAATAATAAAGCGGAAATAGTGTAATATACATAAAAAGAAGGAAATCCCCGCCTGGACTCGATTACAATAAGGTTTTTGAGGCATCGAAAAATACTGCCTTCTGTAGAGTAATTTTCACTATTCAAGGTTCGTCGTAAAGCCTAAAACCAAGGCAAAGCTCTCCGAACACTGAATTTATTTGGAGGCCTCCACTGCAGCGAAGTGCGTTTGGTATGAATAACGGCTGCAAGCAATCTCATGAGCTTATGAGTGGCCATTTCTTTCGCCATTTATACTCAGTGACAATGTGTGTCACGATCACATGCTCGTACCTTTAACTAAATATGAGACAGTCGCTGTTACGTGAATGATATGAGAGACATGTGGCTTGCACTGCTGCCATGTGCAATACGTATACCTCGCGACGCTACGAATAGCCTTACCGACTACTTTGTCTTCGTATTAAGTATTTTGTTCCCTTTTAGGGATGAGAGGACATTCAACGTGCGTGCAATGATGAGGAAAACGGTGCCCCTCCCCCCCACCCCCCACTGAACCCAGCGCAGAAGAAAAGCAAAATTTTGTCAGAAAACGCGCACCACGGGACACGCAAGCCGCGCACTGTGGGACTTTTTCACTGCAAGTTGTTCAAAGTCGATAATGAGCCTGAATATGAGAGTGACTGAAAAGTTTTGATGTTCAATGAAACTGAACAAGGTAATTTTTTTGTGCTGTAGTTTTTCGACAGGATCCCTGTAAAGCGCAGCATACTTGCACCAGCGGTGTCGCAACGCGTTGATGCCTTCGGGGGAAAAAAAGCAGGTTTTGATCCGCAAAACTGTTCCATGGTATCGATGACGTCATTAGTGTTCAGAAAACGCTGTCCAGCAAGAGCTTCTTCCTATTTGGAGTCTTTTTCCAAACAGATGAAAGTAACTTAAATTGTGAGGCTTAATGTCCCGTTGCGTTTGCCTTTATTGCCATGCTGGTACGTGCGAACACTTGCCGATCGACTGCATGCAAGGCACGGCTTAGAGTCTCGAGCAACGACTCATCGACGGTGTCACCTCGTCAGCCTCGTCCTCACTTGTCACTAAGGGTCCGCCGATATACGATCAGTCCCGGACTCCACCGGGGATTATGAGGGATGCCATAGTGGCGGGCTCGAGATTAGTCTGACCATCTGTGGTTCTTCAACGTGCACCTTAATTTAAGTACACGAGCGCTCTTGCATTTCGCCTCCATCGAAATTCCACCTCCGCCGCCGGGAATCAAATCCACGACCTCGTGCTCAGCAGTAGAATGACATAGCCACTTAGCCACCGTGGCGGGTCGATGGAAGCTCGGGGGTGCCAAATCTGGAGATGAGGTGGGTGGCGAATAAGCTTAAACCCTTTAACATGGTATTGTGCCACAGAACCCACTTAGGTGCAGCCGGGAGCGCTGTCTTGGTAGAGAGGTCGGCCTGATCTAAGGCGCTCTTGCCTGCTACTCTGCACAGGGGGATGGGGGACCTAAATTTCTGAATAATAGATGCTGATGGACTAGTTGGTGAGCCATGGTATTGAAGCAGCGCACTTAAAAGTGACACGTTCACGCATACATGAAAAAGAACATACCCATGCGTTGGAATGCAACTACTACAGCCCAGCGCCTGTGTATGTCTTTTCTTCATGTGGCCGTGAACGTGTCGCTTTTAGGTGCGCTGTTTCAATATCATGAACTTCTGACCCTTTTGTTACTCAGATTTGCTGCCTCACACGTTTCAAAAATATTTTCGGTGAGACCCATCTCGCAATTATTGCCGATGTTAATGCGATTAAGAGATTGAAGCAATGTAGCGACACACTGTATTGCCAACGCCGAAACGTGCATGTAGCTGGGCTCCTCTCTGGCGCTTCCCACCGCACACGGTGCGCCATCTAACCGTGCCACCACGAAGTGCGTGTCTGGGGCGGCTTCAATTTCTGAGATGCCCGACCTGTCTTAAATTTGGTGAATTTGTAGTGGGCAACCTTTCGTAATCATGTTCAGGACAATGCATACGTTTTTCTTGGGTGTTGGCACTCGATGGCATCCTCCTGTTCGTTTCGAACAATTCCCCTGCCACACTTAAATTCTTGTGCCCAGCGTCGGACTGTGGTACATCAAGAAACACTGTCACATAAAGTACTGAACATGTTGTGGCGGGCTTCCGAAAACCGACAGTTATTTATAGCTATTTAATCCCAACACGGTGCTCAAGTTTTTCTGCACTGAACAAGTGCTCCACTTTGGCTACTTGCAGGCCTTGAAGAAATAACATGAAAATATTTAGAGCGATGAATAGGGTTATTGGTAGCCACAAAGGATGACATATTATAAAAATTACAATTTTCGGTACACGAGCGCGGTTTTTTCTGTGTGATGCTTAAAACTTCAGTCAACAGGCGTACTACAGCACTGGTGTGACAGAAAGAAATATTCAAAGTTGGCTTACAAATGTATTTGAAAGATAACGGCATGTGAATTTTCATATTTGAACAGACCTGAACAATTCAAAGCAACCAATGCTGAATAGCGTGCAATTTAGTTATAATTTCTTGCTACCTTTGCCGATGCAACCACTGGGAAATCCTCGCGGTAACTTACTGAATCCAGAGCTAACACACGGTCGCAGTACAGATATCAGACTGGGGCTTTTATGTCGATAACTCTGATATCTATATGTACTACATAATATTCGATTGGAGCACGTGATGTGATCGGTCCCCTTTCTGCTAAGTAGCAGGCTGCAACAGTAAATTTATTTTTATGTTCTTCTGCCATCTTCTTCTTTAAACTCACCCCACACTTTTGAGTTGAATCGTATTCTTGAGAAGCGGAACTGCCAGACCTGAAAAGCAAGCAGCGTATGTGCGATGCTGATTCCAGATTTTGCAGACTTTCGAGAAGTTCCCCCAGTTTGCAAATCGATGTGCGTGTTGTTATTCATGGAGTTTGTGATTTACCCAGCGCTGTGAAGGACCAAAGACCACGGGAAAGATCACTGTCGCCATATTCCTGGATGTCGAACGAGCATCATATACAATACTGCCAGCGATATTAATGTTTTAAAGGATCTGATCTTGCAGGGACTTAAGGGAAAGATGGTGCGTTGGATTGCTGACTTCCTGAAGAACAGATGAATTTTTACTGGCCCGAAATCAGAACATGTTGTTCGTCGAGGAGCGTCACAGTGTAGTGTAGTAAGTCGAACGCTCTTCAATACAGCCATGACGCGGCTTCTGTACCACCTGCCACCGAACATCAAATGTTCAATATATGCTGATGATGCGAGCATATGGACATATCGTCCGCCATATTCAGATGCACAAGGAACGCTACAAGACGGATTAGACTGTGTCAGTCGATTTCTTACTAAACGAGGAATGACTCTGTGTCCGCCAAAGACGGCTGTAGTGCCGTTTACTCTAAAGAGACCAGGCAACTTTCATATTATTCAATAGCCCCATCAATTATTGTCAAATCACCGCTTCCTATAGGAGGGGTACTGGACCGGGGACTTACACACATTATCTTATATGTTCAGTCCCTATAGAACAAAAAGTGAATCAGGCCACTTGTACCCTCCTCTGTTATCTCTGCGGGGCTAAGTGGGGCGGCACTACAGAGACGTTGCTCTACACGTTGCGTAGATACATGTTATGGTGAGTTACTCTTTGCCCCTGCTTCATGGCCTTCCAGCCTCCACTAAAAGATGGCTCCAATTGCTCGTGGCATGGAGCTTACAGATATGCTTACGGGTACCGCGGTCTACTTCGAGTGACCTGGTATACGCAGATGCTCGACAACCACCTTGTGGCAGTACGACGAGCCCCATAGGATGATCATCCTCTACCTGGAGAGTTACTACGACGGACTGGCACTCGGTTTTAAGACAGCGTATCAGCATTCGGAGCAACAGTACCAGTCTACGTACGACGGCCACTATCAAAGCTACCTTGGACACGCTATTCTTGATATAGACGGCATGCACAGGAAAGATCACCTGGCGCCCCTCATGGCTGTATAAATAGTGTTTTGTCATTTGTATAGAGGACACACGCAGTGGAAAAATACAGGTATATACAGAGAAATCATGTACTGAAGAATTTTCGGCTTCTGCATTTTTAATCCCGGAACCTGGTGAAAAACGAATGAAAAACTGTCGCATCGATTTCCAGCGACATCGGATCTACATGCAGTTTTGAAAGAACGAAGTTTATCTGCCAAAGAAAAGACATTGTGTCTTTTGTGCTCAAGGAAAATAGGTGCTTCAAATCATCATGAATTTAGGAGCAGCTTATAAAAACGGAGAAATAGTTCACTGCATTGCACAGGCCATAGATGAATCAGCACAGGGCCATAGCATTGTACTTCAGTAGGTGCCCAGCCACATCGGATTAAAGGGCAATGAAGGGGCCGATAGACTCGCCAACAAGGCCCTGAACGAAGGAAATCACCATGAGATCCCTATGTTTAAGCCGGATATCCGGAATATTATGACATGTGTCTACCCACAGTTCTGTCGTGAAGTGTTTCGGCGGTGATTAAACGAAACAATCATTGTTATATGAAATAGGCCCGCAAAGAGTATTCAACATAACAGCAGATCTCCCTCGACACTTAGATACAATTCCCATACTTCGACTGGAAGTGTCATATATAAACAGTTTTCTGTATAGGATATGCCCCTCCCCATTTCCTGAGTGCTACTAGATTCATGAGATTGAGAACGTATGCTGGGTTCTTCTTGAGTGCTAAAAACATTAACGAAAAAATGAGGAAGCTTAGACAAACGCCCCTTTATAATACAAAAATTACTTGGACCGTGGTCAGCAAGTCCATCTACAGCAAAAGGCTAACATATTCTTAAAAGACTATTTTAGTGGACACATTGTTAGATAAGCGTTTGTGATTAGTTCGGTTCAGTTACACATGAAGTTGCGAGCTTATGCTCAGTGCTGTGGACGTAACCTGAACGGACATGTGTTTGGACCTACCATCCATTTAGTACTATTGTGATCGGCCGTTCGCCCCGCGACAACCTCCTGTCAGGGCTCGCGCGGTTATAGGAAACAGGCCGACGGCCTCGTCATAATGGTTCTCAAGACGGATGATTTGTGACCAGCGCGGAAGTACCTCGTTCAGGAGAGGTCTGAGCAACTAGCATGATACGGCCATCAAATGTCACACGCACAAATTAGCATGTCCAAGCCGGACACGCGGTCAGTGCAATAATACGGCCATCACCTGTCAGCCGCACAAATTTGCATGTCCAAGCCGAAGACGTGGTCAGTGCGATGATACGGCCATCACCTGTCAGAATACGATCGGAGTCGGCGTACGTTCCCCTCCTTTCCCTGTTTGTGCCCAGTGATGTGCGTGCGTTTCCGACCAAGTTCCCTTTTTAGGGAAAGGGCAACCGACCTCCGGATTGGTGGGACCTGATGTCATCGGTCTTGTGACGCCAGATTGACGGAAGTAACTGAGCAATGATCACGCAAGCCATAAAAGGAGCAACTGACGGCGACAGTGATCGGCGACTACAACTTCATCAACTTTTCTGTATTACTTCTCATTTCCTTGTACATATGTAAATATGAACGTGTTTGTAAAACGTCCTGAATATCGGACCCAGCCTCACGTTCACTTACCCCTCCACGCGGACAGATGATCCCACCGCTGCCACCAGTGTTGCGAGCGGGGGTTCGAAGACGTGGACCACGTCTTCAAACCCCCAGTCGCAACAGTACGTGGAGGACTCTTCCACTAATGTGCAGGGACTACAAAGTGTTCATAATATTGAATTGAATTGAATTGAATTTTTATTCGCGTAACGGCCTGGACAGAAGGTAGTGAACTCGCTATTGAGATGGTATCTTTATTGGTTTCATTTTGACTTTGTATTTATTTACTTATTTTAGCATTGCCATTTATTCTTTTATCTTCTGCTGCATAACATAGAGAAATTGAGTATCTGAGGTACTCCTTATCGCAATCTTTCCGCAGCAGCGCCTGTATAACCAGAACAGACGAGGACAGAACAGGTTTTACGTGGAAAATTTTTAATTTCAATATAAGACACACCGTATTTAATTATGACCACTTGGGTTTCTTCAGCGTTTACCGAAATCTCAGTACACAAGCGTTTTTTTTTTCTACAATTCTGCCCCCATAGGGTTGCGACAGCCGCGCCCGGGAATCGAATCCGCTACGCCACGCTCAGCTCAGCACAACACCATGGCAACTACGGTACCACGCCGGGTAACTATGTCTACAGTTCACTCGGCGTTGGCAATAACCGCCATCAGCAGCAGTTTTTTAACTACGTGAGAGCTACTACAATCAACAGACAATTACTTGTCTCGAGTGACGAAAGTCTGGTCACATGAAATTTGTTGCAGTTGCGTTTTCCTCTATACTACGCGGCGACAAAAGTCGGATCTCTCCTGTGAGCGCTTCGGGTGCGCTTCCCGACGCGTTGTGAATTATCCCCGCCGGCAGCCAAAGCCGTGGCCAGATGACGCTTTTCACAAGTGTGCCATGCCTTGTGTCGAACACCTACAACGGCGTGTCCCGGCTGTCCGTCGGCTACACTTTCAATTTTAGCGCGGCCCTAATTTTTTCTGACGAGCCTCGTAAAAGAGCTCCTACCCCGGCGCACGCGCGGGCCCAAGCTGCTCGCTCCAAAGAACATAAACAAGCGGCCAGCGCGCGGCTTCCTCCCCGTCGGCAGCCCCTCGCGTTGCAATGCCTCCGCAGAAAGAAATAGAAATACAAGAATACGGAGAGGTGGGTGGAAGAGAGGGGGTTGCGCAGAGCCCGCGGTTTCGACGGCAGCACGTGGCGGCCGCCGAGAGGAGTTCGCGTGCGTTCAGCACGCGGAGGGGTGCACCAACATAGCTGAGAAGCGATCCGAAGAAAGCGAGGCGGTCGCGCTGCCAATAGCCACAGCGCAGCGCCGCATGCACGGCCGGGCACGCCGTCGGCGGAGTGATGCGCAGCGCTTGGAAGGCTGCCCATCGGCCGACCGGCTGTTTGCTTAGCGCGAAGCCCAGTCGGATGTAGTATACCGCTTCCCCTGGTGGTGTGGATGCTAGGGGGGTGCTGGCTCGAGGCGCAGCCGGCCACGGCCGTCGCCCGTGCGACCAAGACTGCGAACCGCCGAGATGCGCACGACTGGCCGGGACGAAGCCTCGAAAGGGCTTGACCTTTTATTCCGGAGCCAAGTTCAGCACTGATGCTAGAACTCCTTCTTGTCCCATCATCAGAAATGCGCGCGTCAATGGCAGGCGCCAAACAGCTGCTTCGACGGTTCACGCGTAAGAAGCATAACAAGCATAAGCTCTAGGGTTCAACTTCATGACGACACTACAGTATCTGCCCATAAAGGAACAACGTAAAAAAAGTATCAGTGCGCAATAGAAAATGTTCTAGCAGTCTGTTCAAACTTCAAACTGCGAGCCGCAGGCGTTACATTGACGCGCGCGTAACCTTCAGTTCGTTGGTATCTTGTCACCCTAAACAATCAAGCAGGCTTTGCGAACCACTATGTACAATTTGCACGTACAAATAATTTCTAACGTTTAGGAGCGAAACGACTTTTCATCTGAAAGGAATGGAATGTTGGTCAGTCGTATTTCCTTAAACTTGTTAATAGGTGGTGAGCAAAATACAGTGGACATTGTATTACGGTTAACTTTGAGGCACTTACGGCAAGTGCCTATGCATAAGAGCCTTCTGTTCATTATTGACCAGTTACACCTTTGACGCTAAAAATGTTGTGCAGCTGAGCAAACTATGCTTTTAAGATGCATTTTATCTCGTGCATTTGGCGTTCGGTTACCATGGCCATAAGCCTAGATGGTCATCGTAATCAGAAACTATGGCCTCCAAAATAACTGATGCACTCTGGTGACCCACTTCGTTATATATTGGTGTTACGTCCTCTATCATGTCCCCGTGCTGCGTCTACAATTCCGCATCACGAAAGCAGTGCGCAAGAAATGACGCCAGGTCGCGCGCGGTGCAGCAATATTGGCACATCGCGATATCAGGGACCTCGCCAAAGTGTTCTTTGCAGTCCTTTGCCGTTGCGTTAATTATGAAGCTGGACAGTACTTCCCGTCACTCCATGACCTCTTTGTTATCATGCGCACGGTACTGGTTAATGAAAATCCGGGGCAACATTTTTCTGCTTCCGACGCAATGTGTCGTATTTATCAAGGAACTGGAATCTGATTGGTGTAATTTGGCAACCGCTGTTGTTAAGACTCAGGCAGAAAAGTAAGGAGGGGCCCCACTGGGTTTCTTGGATTTGTTTTTTTAGTGTCCAGTGCTGCCCGGCGCGGTGCTTTCGGCCAATGAGCATTAGCGCATGCATAGTATTAGGTAGTCCTTAATTGTCCCACGCGACAAGTGGAAGAGTCCCGCTGTCACTGCACTACGCAAGCATCGCTGATAGCTAGTGGCGTCCGCCTGGTATCTTCCCAATTTAGTGCTATATACTAAGAACTCTGTGAGTGCGACTGTCCTAATCAGCACAGCGCGCTATTGCAGCAGAGGGCACAGCGTCTCACCGTAGCACAGGTACAATGCTCGCATGTTTCAATCACTGGTAGGCGAAGAAAACGCCAGTCTGTACGGCGTTTGAACTTGCTGTTCTAACGCACGCAAATGCAGAAAATAGCACACTTTCGCTGTGAGCAAAACGTGGGGCAACTACACAGAAAGAAGCCAGCCAAAGAGCGAAGGGAAGAGAACGGCGCCACATCGTACGCGAAACGAGGCCCACTCACGGGCCAAGGCCTGGGGGCAATCGTCTCCCTGGCGCTCAGCATAGGTGCTTGTTCTTAGCTCGGATCGCTTACAACGCCCAAGTCCTTGGTGTCTCACTTTTCAACGCGTCTGTAGAGAAACTGGCAGCCCGTGAAAGGAGACGAAATCTGAGCCTCCGAAGCGCTTTCTGCGCGGGCGAGGAAACTCCGAGAGAAAATATGGGCACCATTATTCTTTCTAGCTCGCCTTCGTTTTTTCGCTTTCTCGCGGCGGGTCGGCCGGGATAGGGATTATTTATTACCCCCTCATCACTACAAGACGCTGGGAGATTGCAGAAGAATCGCACACATGGCCATTCCTTGCATGTTATAGATTGAAACTCTCAGAGATATAGCCGAGAGTTACGAGACTAAAGTTGTGCTCCACGGTCACATACTTATACCTACTTGCCATTATTCCTGTCAAGCCTTATATTTTTTTACCCTTTAACTAGTTTTTGGTTTTGCGGTAGTTTCGCAATCAATATCAAAGCAGCTGCAGAAAAGCCCCAAATTACGTGCGTTTATCAAAATTTTGCCTGTTTAAATTCTGCCTTCTTTTTCCTTTACGGGTTTCTACTATTAAGCGCCTAAATACTAAACTATGAATGGACATCCTCGATTGTCAAAATAAGCAACAAAAAATACTTATTCACACTACCGAAATATACTCTGGCTCTTCCAGTGCCTGCACATGCACATTCAACTCAATGGCTTACAGCTTGGAAGGCGTCCTCCAGTTGAGCACAAAGTCTCGGACTATCAGCAGAATCAGCAGCCTTATGCGAATGTAGTAAAAGGCAGAATACTTGTATGCTGACATGGTGCTCATGAAAGTGCCTCATTAGGTTGGCGTTGATCTGAAGCTCTTCGACAAGCCGTTCACCGTGGCCAATGGCATAGCTTTGAGAAGGCAACTAAAGAATCTACCCATATAGATTGATATATCAGTGCATCGCTAGACGCTCGTAACAAGGCAGGAATTTCGCCTGTTCACTTCGTTTTAGCTGATATGTTGTCAAAGATTCAGTTTCGTTTTCATTACTCGTGATATGTGAAATGTTTCGCAGTAAAACATGGGCGAGTGAGAACTGTGGCCGTTCATTCACACCACAGAAGCTCGAAATTATTCCGACATCCTACCTCAACTTCCTAGAGAACTATGGTTACGCAGCTCGTACACTCCTGCGCTTGTGGTAACGTCGTAACGCGCTGGCGCCCGCACTTCAACCCCGCTGTACGAGCCACTTAGGCATAAGTGGCAGTCCGGTCATTGCCCTCCAGACCATCTCCAAGCGCGAGGCCTCTTTCAAAATGTCCTCCTTATACTCTCAGCACGTAGCGCAGCCACTCGAAATGCGTACCGCGTGTTCTCCGGCCAACGTCCGCCTCAATTCGTGTGCGCATAAACACACTGTAGTTTTCTGCCTCGTAGCGTCACTTCTGTTACTGTCTTAAATCACACGGCGTGTGACTGACTCTCATGGGCATCCGTACGCGACGGCGTTCCCGGCCGCAACGTAGCACTTGCTGATGCCGTTACGTGAAATCCGGCCCGTTGCTCGCACCGCCTGTAAGCCGTGGAAGTCCGCGGCAACGCTGCGAAGTGAACGCACGGTTAATCAACACTGGCGTTGTTTTTGTGGGAATGACGCACGCATTGGGAAGCGCAGTGCGCACAGCACATACGACGACTCCCGTGGCTGTCACGTCACCGCAGGTTTCCCGAACGCTGTGCTAAACGAAAACCTGACTTTCGCGCACTGCCATCCGCGTAAACAGGGCAGCGTCCGCAGTGTGGTATCTGAGTGTACAGGTGGCCACTACCGCTATGGCGCGACGAGTCCGCGCGCTGACCTGGATAGTAACACTCCCGACCAAGTATAAGCCTGGAGTGAACAGGCTTGTAATTTCCTGCACTGGTGCACGACAGAATTGTGCGTAAATTTCTTGTTCCGGGAAGGCTATAGTTCACCATCAGCGCGTTCCCATCTGTGTACAACAAAACAACATTCTCAGCGATAATAAATTGCCGGAAACTATCTAGTATTCACGGGCGCAAGTCATGAAAGCTTAAGAAAGCAGCACCTGGGCAGGTTATAATGCAAGCATTAATTCTATCGCTCGATTATATTCCTTTCGGTTCGCTCACCGCTCACGGCCGCCCGATCCCGGTGATAACAAGGGCGGAGCGACGCTCATGCGGCTGACGGAAGCGCGAAAAGTAACAGCATTAGAATATAATTGCTACATTATCGCGGCACTGGGTTCGCACTCAAACGGGATGCTTACGTTAATGTTGTGGGGTTACAGACCGGCGAGAAGTGTGTCATTAAATCTTGTGCCTAATGATTACATCAAGTTGGAGAAGCATGTCTCCTGCGTGAAATGTACATTGGTGATGTAGTTATCGCAGTAAACGTCGTTAACTTTGACTGATTGTACAGATTACTTCCAGTTTTCAGTGGGCTGTGACCCAAGCCCACCCGCGTCCCTAATATTTTAAAGCTTATTTCCTTCATTCAACCGTTTAGCGTTTCCGAAAAGCAAACGTTCCAAAATTAAACCAGCAGAGATTCCGTGTTTATTTGTTAGTCATACGCGATTAAACACTTCGCAAAAGCTGCTAGCACAATAGCGCGAACAAAGAGATGTTCTGATTCTGAAGCGTTGTCTTCTTGCAATTGTGTCTAAGCTTAACTTTATGCACACTGTGCACCAGAACCTCAAGCGTTGTGTTTACGCACCGATGAGCGTATAAGCACCACGGAAATAAACACGCACGTACGCTATGGATCGCCGAACTGCTTATGCCCACAATAACAAACACGGTCGGGTTGTTCAGCACGATAAATAGCCTGCGAGCTCGGACGCTGGTAAGTGTTTTTACTTGGGCGCATTGTGAAACGTGCTCTCAATAATAAGCTTAACTGATGAAACAAATTTCTAACAAGCAGCTGCGATGATCAAAAGGTGCCGACTCTGCAGTTAGCGTGCAGTTACTAGACTGCGCTTTCGGGGATCGTGCCAGTAGACAGATTTCTTGAGCGCTTGTGTTCATGCGTGTATAGTGCTTTTTTCATATTTTCTCCTTTCTATTCCTTTGTTATCGTTGCTTGAGTAACGAATTTGAAATTTCGGATCAGCCGGTTCTGACGCAGCCGGTTCTGACGCAGCCAACTTTCACATGTTTCTCCATCTAAATAGAAAAAAAAAACAATCTGCAGGCAACCCTAAAGAGAAGAAAGAAAGCAGACGTGTGACAGCGTCAACTTTGTACGTGTGCGTGCGTAAAGCTGCAAACTTCAAGCCTTGCCGCAAGGAGTGGAACTTTCAGTGTTCAACTATTGGACAACAATCAACGCTCCTGTTCATTAATTCGGCTGAAATAAGAATAATAATGACAATAGGGCACTTATTGAGCCTGTTGCCACCAATTTCTGTCATTCAGATGCGCCACGCCGCTAAAGAACAAAGAAACAAACAAATAAACGATTACAACAACAAAGGCATGATACCGGTCTCCCTTCCGATAAATCTGCCCATGCCTATGGGAAACGTATGCGTCAAGAAACGCTGCTGCTCTATAAGATACGCTCTATAAGGTTTGAGGGTCTAAGTTATGTCCCACGAATAAATAAGTTGTTTGGCTTATTACCTACATATATATCTTAACCTCCTTTTGTCTTTGTTATTGAACGAAGGATAATTTTTATGCGTCTCGTACAAGCTACGAGTGAGAAATGTTCAGAAAGGAACTGCTACAGCCCTATATGAAGCCGCTTTTTAGGATGGTGAATGAGCTATGTCATTTCGACACACTTGAGGATTATTTTATGGAATTATCTGCACTGACGACAACCCTTTTCTAATTGTTTTTATTTACTTCTTTCAAAATACTGCAGGCCAGTAGTTCTGGACCAGTTTTACACGCAATCTTGCTTAGACACGCAGATACAAGCACAAAAGCACGCAGATACAAGCACAAAAGCACGCATGCACGCGCTCGCCCGCACAAGAACCTACACAAAAACGTATAAAGTCTCACAAGGACGTTTATAGAGCTAGTTGACTCGTGAATGCACATTTAAACAAGCCTACACTTTGTACAAGGACGAAAGAGAGACTGACACAGGACAGGCGATGTTCTGTCGAGACCCTGTCCGGTGTTTATGTCCCTTCTCGTGCATAGTGAGCACTTGCTGAAACCTACGAGCATGCAGTCCCGTCAGACAACTGTCCACTGCTCCCATTCATGAATGCACGACGTCTGAATTACAGTCGAATTTTGCGATGCAAGTTAACTTCGGCTTGCAGAAGTCAACTTATATTGATCTTTTCTTTCTCTTTTCTTTCTTATTCTTTTCTGTACTTGGGAAGTTCGGACGTAGTCTTGGTGCTATTTTCGTTGACAAGTTGCAGAAAAGGAGTACCCTCGCGCCTTCTACGCCAACATCCGTTTACACAAACCTAATCGGAAAATATAGGATAATGCCTGTCTACTGGCGGTGTGGCACGAAGAAAATTGATAGCAAACGCACGCCCACAGAAATAAGCGTTAGGCAGTTAAAAACTTGGACAAAATGCGCGATTGCTGCGTTTGTGAAACAACGCAAAGCGTTCGAATTTTGCAAACGTTGCGAATGACAAACATTCGCGTACGTGCTGGCGGGCCAAAGAAATAGCGCAGAGACTAAATGTCAGAATAAACAAGGCAGGACACAAGGCGCTGTCTTGCAGCCCTCTTGCGCTGTTCATTATGCAACTTTACTAACCCGCCCAACTTGCCACACTTGTCGCAACAGCTGATACATCGCTGGCGTAGCACAATTCTTTACTCGCTCCTTTCGTCCTACGCCCCCACGCGTCCGTCTGCTTAACTATACAGATCAACTCTCAGCCTTAATTCACCGAAGGAGTTCGCAACAACGAAATTTCCACGAATAGAGGAGCCCAAATGGAAAGCGCGCGCCAACGACACTCCCGTTCCCCCGGCGTCTCTCTTACCCTCGTGAACCGTTTAAAGCATAGTCAGAAGCCGCGGTTAGCGAGTGACGCTTGAAAGCTCGCTCGCGCTGACAGCATTTGCGCGTAATAACCGGGGGGGCGCGTCTGGCCAAGCAGGCGTGAAAAAAAGCTCAGCGATCCGGCGGTGAGAAAGCGGAACCGGCCGGTGTCGAGTTGCGGCCGGGCCGCTGCTGTTGTCGCACGTGTATCCTGTCCGCCTCTGGTGGCCACAGCGACGCACGTGCGCCGGTCGGGCCCGCGCGCACTGCCGACGCGGCGGCAGCTCCGGCGCTCTTCCGCCGCGCGCGGTGATTCATAACGCCACTCCTTCGGATGTTGCGGCCACCACGATTCTATTGCAGTGTCGCCCTTGTTTATGCGACGGCTTGCGGGCTTTTGTACAACTCTGCTTCCGCCTGAACGCTTCTGTCCGCGAGCAGCTGCGCGTTCAGTGCAGCGGAGACTGAAGCCCGCTCAAGCTTACGCCGTCTGATCGGACGACACCGCGCAACGCAGCTGCAGGGATCAGCAGGGATCGCATGCCACAAACCACTGTACCAACAGAACGTTTGACGCTGGCGCGACATGAAAGAATTCTGCGCTTAAGTGCGTGTGAGTAGACAGCGTTCTATATGGCACCCCGTGGCTTACACGTATATCGCACGATCCGCAGTGCACGACAAGGCTAACATCCCATGTGCTGCTTTGACTTCTCCGGAAGACAATGCGCCGATCTCGACCGGGCCTTTGCTGAATAAGTATCACTGCTGCTGTCTGTCCAGCAGTAGACGTAAATTAGAATGATGGTGGTAAGGCTGGTAATGGTAATAATGATGACTGTCATCATCATCATCATCTGTTAATATGACCAACGTGAAGCAAAATACGAGATGAAAATGATATGATTGGCCGAAATACACCTACAGTAATCGTTTTCTATATTTTAAATATTTTGTCACCTTTACGGGTATATATGGGGTGTTCGGTTGTCGCATGGCTAACACCCTCTCGTTTAAGGGGTAAGATAAGGGGTGGGTGGGAACCAATGATGGCATCTTGTTTGCCAACTTTTTCTTGCAACTAAATATGATGACAGCTGCGACAGGCAGCATAAAAAGTGCATTAAATAAAGTTTGATTTCTATCCCTGTGAAATTCACCTGTCGGATACTTCTGTGCGCCCAAGGCGGTCTGAATTATTATGTTGTTCAACTACGTCTTTTGTCCTCGCACGTATAGTTAGGGCTCCGTTGTCGTCCTCTATAAATTTTCGTAAGGCCCTTACGGTAGGGGTGTTACCCGTGTGACAAGAGAACGCCCTTAAACATTTTGTGTGAACATTTTTACTGAGCAGGACGGCAATCTTCAACTCTCTGTGTCAATTTAGCTGATGCAATGTACAGCGTCGAAGAAAGTTAGTGCGTGTACCGTGCGATCAACCCGATGTACGTGTCGTTTAGCTGTGAAACACAGCTTACAGCAATTCAAACAAGCATGTTAGGCAGTGTAAACTTTTCCACGGACTCTGCAAAAAAAAAAAAACACCGCATATAACGTCAAGATTATCATCGCTTACGTAACGCAATGATTTATTTGTAATGTTGGGTACGCTGCCGATATGAGGTACCCAACGAATCAAATAGTAAGATTCCTTATAACGAACGCTATTTAAGCGGACTGCAGTCAATACACAATGGATTCAAGCGCGCTGCCTGATTTTGTGCGCAATTTCCTGCACTCCGAATGATTGTCTTCGGCGTGCTTGAGCGACTGTGTACGCCACACAACATGATGATCAAGTTCTATTTACTGCAGATTGAAGCGCAGTAACTGGCAGTGTTAACTTGCTCGACGTCTAACACTCTCTTTCCTTCCGTCTTTAGTTAATCTCTACAGTCAAAGGTTTATTGGCACAGTTGAATGTCGCACTGCGCGGTAGTCTTTCCTTCCTTCCGTCCTTCTTTCTTTTTTTTACTGTTTAAAGCCATATGGTTGAGCCATCTAAACCACATATTGGTTTGATGATGCATCCTGCCAATGCAAAAAGGTAAAAGAGCACCACTACGATAGACTTTCAGGGGTATAGAGGGGTTAAGGCCACTCCAGATGTATCACTTACAGCACTAGTTTACAGATAGTGTATTTATTGCATTTCATTGCATTTTATCATTTCCTTGACAGCAAGTACTTAAGGTGCCGTAACGGGTTATCGTTTATTTTACGATGAAAGCGGGCTTGACGACTGGCTTTCTCTTTCTGGAAGATCGTTGTTGTAACACAAAATATAGGCGGGTCATCGCTTACCTCAGCAATCAGGACACCGGATCTGATGTCACTGTCACATAATTTTGATAGGCCATAAGTCTATAAAAAAGTGATCTAAATTGCCGTTAGTCTAGTGAGCAAATCAGTGTAATTTTTTAAGCATAGGAATTTAAGAGATTATTCATTTCGAGTAGCCAGATATCTTTGGAACTCATGTCCACATAACCCATGATAATGCATGGTTCACTTCCCGGAATTCAAATTGAACGAATTGCTCCAGAGAAGAAGAGAACTTACTCTTATGTCCTGGGGGCGAAATGCGAATACACGCGTTTACTTAGATTTAGGTGCACGTTAAAGAAACCCAGGTGGTCCAAATTGTTCCGGAGTCCCTCACTACGCCATGCCCCATAATCAGATCGTGGTTTCGGCATGTAAAACCCCATAATTTCATTTTAATTTTAACTCATGTCCGTTTGACGGTCTGTATATTACTGACGCTCTTGTTTTTCGTAGGCGCAAAATTAAATATTCCACTTCTTCACTCGTTCCCGAACATTTCATTAACAGGGTTGGAATGGGAACTTGAACATTTGTTGCAACTCTGTCACCTCTTTCCTTTTGACTTAAGCAGGTCTTCTGAACGATAACCCGGAAAAAAGGGTACGTGATAGCAATCTGTCACCCACTGTCTCAGCGAGACAATATCGAATTTCAGTCGTGTTAATTCAAGGAAAACAATCCAATCGTCTCGTTTATTTTTCGTGCTCCTTACATTAAGGCACACGACTCTGAATGCCGCTTCTCTAAGTAAAATCTTTCCCAAGTCTATCCAAGGTATAACCATCAGCTTCGTTGTAAACGGCCATGAAGAAGTGCTTCTGAACAGTACCTGTGTAGTAAGTGTGTATTCCATGGGTGTCGTTTTAGTAATATCGTCCAGATTAGCAATGCGTAGAACGGGACTGTTGCCGTCTCTTCTTGCGCATATTTTTGCTTTTGACGTCCGGACATACTCCCAGCTCACTGCTCTTTTCTCGTTTGCTTGTGCAAGTAGCTTCTTGTTCATCTGTGTAAGGTGCTCGTTCGCGTATTCATCGTATCAGTAACCGGCAACGGCTCACTGCGCCCGCGACTACAATAACTCTCAGACAATGTACCCCATTTGCGTAGCAGCACAGAAACAATCGAAAACGTTCCAAGTATTCGCAGAGGCAATGTTTTTCCTTCTGTATTTAATCGACCGAGACAATCCTGCGGAGTGCTTCAAGCGTTAAACGATTAAGGCCTCAAACAAATTTCTTTGCAGCATAAGTCTATATAATGCGGGATCAAAGCACCGTCTGCCACGCTGCGCCTACTCAGTCAGCAGACCGTCAGTTGGACGAGTGAACACTGGCAGCGCAGATCCCCCGCGCTCGAGCGGCGGGCTAAAACCAAAGTTCTGCCTCGCATACTCCGCCCGTTCGGCGATCGAGAGCCGCCCTCGAACGGGAGGGGGTGCCTCCGATTTCGCGCGTGCCAGCCAGTTTCTACGAGGACGCAAACAATAACTAGAGAAGTAACCTTTAGGCTCCGTTGCTTCGGGGTAACTCAATACCCGCGGCCGCACGGCTGACAGCGGGGGCCTCATAAACAAGCGCGCCTCCACGCGGGGCCCCGGCACGCCGTCGCCACTGCATGCCGCGCCTCTCGTCGCGCCGGCATCATCGTCTCGCTGGCGCCGCGATGCAAACCGAATGGGGCGCACCAAGCCGCACCGATCTGTAGCCGCTTCGAGCGATGAGCCCTGCTTTCCGCGAGCGGTTTCCCACCACCTCCATGCGCGCCGTAGAGCCCACGCTGTTTCGACACTGCTGCAGTACAACGAACGGTCTGGCACGGACCGCACAGGCGTCCCTTTCTCCTAGCGCTTGCACTGGGCGCACGCCGCGTTTGGAATGCTGCGTCATCGCCCGCGAAGGTAGATGGACGCACGTACCTAAACCGTTAGAGGATTTGTTTTTGAAGCGCTAAATGGTGGTGCGATCTGTCCACGGGATGAGTCGCTAATACCCCTGGCTCCGTTTTCATCCGCTCATTACAGAAGTCCACAGTGCCACGCTAAAGTAAACCTGATAAGTAAACTTGTTGCGTATGTACATACGCGTTCTTGTTGCATATATATGGAAACTTATTGCACTTGTGCGATGAATTTGGCATAGTTCATGCAAGAAATAAGACACCCGAGTGCTACTGGACTGCTCTTCGCCATGACTGTCCGGAGGGGCGCGTGTCTGCGAAATCGCATGTTCGTCGACAAGGGTGTTAGTAAATAATTTTCAGAAGAGATCACAAGTCTTCATTTTTTTCTGGTGTTTGATAGGAGCCAGCAATGCCCATTTCCGCTCCCAACTTTCAAGGTAAAAGTATGAGCTTCTTCTGCCGTATCAACCTGCATGCAATAATGGAGCAAGAAATCACTATCGGCGATTACTTAACCTGAATGGCACACACGTGCGAAGTTAAGGAAACTCTCTTGCTCAACATAATTCCGAAAATAGCAAAATTCCCCGCACTATATCATGTCCGGATCACCCTTACCTTCTTGTGAGGCTTGCAGTCTTGAATCGGTACTTTGAGACTTTCAAATATATAATCTCATGAATCGGACTCGTTTTCTGCCCCCTTTTTTCCGTCGATTAGTTGTCGAAGATCAAGAAGTTCTCGCGCAAAAAATAATACCGTCCGTATAAACCAAACGACCATGATTTTCAGGGCTCTTAGTCAAAGACCTACATGTTTCTTGATTTTTGCACGAGTTATTGCACATTTCTAGGCCTGCAGCACTCGCATGTGCTTTTATGTCTTTGCATCTTCGTCTATCTTTGATTTTCGGTAAGCATACCTTCATGATAATCATCAGCAGCACATTTTTTTTCCCTTTATGTCCAGCGCAGGTCGAAGGCATCTCTCTTCGATCTCCAGTTACCTCTGTCCTGCGCTAATCGATTCCAACTTGCGCCTGCAAATTTCCTAATTTCATCACCCTATCTAGTTTTCTGACATCCTCGATTGCGCTTCCCTTCTCTTGGCCCCTATTCTGTAACTCTACGGTCCCCAGTTATCCATCCAAAGCGTTACATGACCTGCCCATCTCCATTTTTTTCTCTTCATATCAATTAGAATATCGGCTATGCCCATTTGCTCTCTGAGCCACACCGCTCTCATCCTGTCTCTTAACGTTACACCTAACATTTTTGTTCCAACACGCTTTGCGTGGTCCTTAACTTGTTCTCGAGCTTTGTTGTCAACCTCCAAGTTTCTGCCTTATATGTTACCACCGGTACAATTCAGTGATTGTACACCTTTCCTGTCAATGATGTGGTAAGCTTCCAGTCATGATCTGGCAATGCCTACCGTATGCGCTCCAACCCCATTCGTATTCTTCTGTAAATTTCCTTCTCATGATCACGGTCCCCTGTGAATAACTCACCTAGATATGCTTATTCCTTCACGGGCTCTAGAGGCTGAGTGGCAATCCTGAACTATTGTTCCCTTCCCAGGCTATTGAACATTTTCTTTGTCTTCTGCATATTAATCTTCAATCCCACTCTTACACTTTCTCTGTTGAGGTCCTCAATCATTTGTTGTAATTCGTCCCGAGCGTTGCGGAGCAGAACAATATCATATGCAAACCGAAGGTTGCTGAGATATTCGCCGTTGATCCACACTCCTAAGCCTTCCTAGTTTAACAGCTTGAATACTTCTTCCAAGCATGCAGTGAATAGCATTGGAGAGATTGTATCTCCTTGCCTGACCCCTTTCTTGATAGGTAAATTTCTCATTTTTTTCTAATTCTTTTCTAATTTTCTAATCTTTGTAGATATTTCCCAAGATATTCGCGTATGCCTACTGTACTTATTGATTACGTAATGCCCCAATGACTGCTGGTATCTCTACTGAATCAAATGCATTTTCTTTGTAGAATATCCCTTCCTGAAGCCAGCCTATTCTCTTGGTTGACTGAAGTCAAGTGTTGCCCTTATTCTATTGGAAATTATCTTGGTGAATATATTATACAATACTGAAAGCAAGCTAATGAGCCTGGAATTTTTCAATTCTTTAACGTCTCCCTTTTTGTGGATTAGTATAATGTTGGCATTCTTCCAGTTCTCTGGTACACTTAAAGTCGTGAGGCATTGCGTATAAAGGGCCGCAAGCGTTTCAAGCATGATACCTCCTCTATCATTGATTAAATCGACTGTTATTCCGTCTTCTTCAGCCGCATTTACCCCGGTCATGTCTTGCAAGGCCCTTCTGACTTCATCGTTGGTTATAGAAGGAGCCTCTGTATTCTATTTGTTACTATTTTTTAATGAAGGTAGCTTGGCTGCTCTGGGTACTGCACAGGTCAGTGCTTTTACTATATGTTCTAAATTGCTGATGATATTACCTTGCTTATGTTTGCATGCATACATCTTGGCTTCTCCTGGGCCAAGCTTTCTTCTCACTGATAGGCTGCGTTCATTTTTTACTGCTTTCTCAGTCTTTCTCGCGTTATAATTTCGAATACCCCTTACTTTCTCCTTCTTGATCAGTGTTGCCGCTAGGGTGGCGCTCGGGCCATGTAATCTACCAGGCGTATCGACTACTACGTAAAGTTGTAGAAAATGAAGGAAAGGGTTTGTTTAGCTTAGTTACACGGCTCCAGTTACGGAGGCCCACCCCATGCAGGGGCAAGTTAAAAGTCTCAGTTTACATCAGGACCCTCTGTCCTCACTCTCGAAAAGTCTCCGCTTTTATTACCGTCGTCTTCCCTAGGCGACTCAACTAGGGAATCTGAAGACTGTCCAGCAGGAAATCACCCTCGTCGACTCCGTTGCGATACCACGCCCATGCTCTCAATAACCCGCAGTAACTCCGCCTCTGAAGACACTGGTTTGGAATCTGACACGAAAGCAACCGGCGGCACCCCGTTCGTCTTCGTTGTCCCCCCTTTTCTTCGCTCAGGCTGCCAGGTAAAGAGCGGGGTGAGGGCCTTTCGTGGAACCCTGCAACAGTCGGTGTCCATGCTGCGTTGACGTCTGGATTAAGCGCTGAAGGATAGGTGGTGATTTGACTCGTCGCAAACATCTAAATAACTGCGCCTGTCAGTTGTCGTGGTTCCCTCCTTTTCATCCTCTTCTCAGATTTCCAGTAATGGTGGGGTGAGCACCCTTCGTAGGACCCTTGAATTATCGGTGTCCCCGCTGCGTTGGCGTCTGGATAGGAGGGGTGGTGGTTTGACACGTGGCAAACCTCCAATTTATGCCTTTGTGGTGTTGAGACGTAACATCAGTTTTGATAGTTCCGCTATTTATATCTTATCTCCTTAGTTGGACACTTTTATGCTTTGTCATTTCTTTATTAGGTCCTTTGTTACTTGGGAGAGCTTACCTACCGGTTGCCTTGGTGCCTTACCTCCCACTTCAATTTCTGCTTCTGAAATCAGCCTAGTTAAGGTTTCATTCATTACCTCCATGTCATCTTCATCTCTCGGTTCTGAAGCTGCATATTCGTTTGCAAGCACCAGCCTGAATTGGTCTGCTGTGACCCTTACTGCGTCTTGGTTAGTGTGTTTCTTCTTGACAAATTTTACTCTTTCTCTCTTCATATTGAAGGAAACCCTAGACCTCACTATCCTATGAGCACTGCATTTTACCCTACCAAACACTTCTACATCCTACACTATGGTGTGATCGGCAGGGAGTATGAAATCGATTTCATTTCTTCTTTCTCTATTAGGGCTTTTTTCCAGGTCCACTTACTGTTGGTACGATTCCTGAAGAAGGCACTCATTATTCAGAGCTTAGTAATTTCCGCGAATTCTACCAACATCTCTCCTCTAGTGTTCCTAGAATCAATGCCGCAGTTGCCAATCGCTTTTTCACCATCCTGCTTTTTCCCCATTTATACATTGAAGTCGATCATGACTACAGTATGTTGAGTTTGCACTTTTCTCATCGCTAATTCAGCATCTTCATAAACCTGTTCGATTTCTTCATCGTCGTGACTGGAGGTTGGAGGGCAGGCTTGCACTACCTTCATTCTATACCTGCTATTCATCTTATTACGACTACTGTTACCCTCTCATTAATGCTGTAGAATTTATCAATGTTGCCCGCTATGTCCTTATGGATTAGAAATCCTACCCCGTATTGTCTCTTATCTGGCAGTCCTCTGTAGCAGAGGACGTGGCCGTTATTCACCACTGTATGCGCCTCACCAGTTGTAACCTCACTAAAGGTAATAATATGCCACGTAATGCCTGATAATTCCTTAAAGGGGTAGCTTCACTCGAGAGGGTTCGTGTGTCGAACGTTGCCGGGTTAGTTTCCAGTGGCGGCCGGTCCGGGTACAGAGATTCTTAGCACCCTCTGCCGCGTCGCAGGTCTGACCGCGGCCTTGGTCAGATGCTCCGCAGCCACTGGGGACTGAGGGCCATGGGTTAATTGTAGGGGTCATGAGGGAGGTAGTGGTTGAATACTGCACTAGGGAGGCCAATTCGCATGCGTGTTAACTTTGCCTTCTTCTCTCTGTTGTCGACAACAGATTTTTAGTTGGGTGCAGCGATCGAGAAATTAAAAGCAGGCCGCTAAGTTTGCACTGATGTTCTAAACGCTAAGTTATAATTAAACTAATATAAGAAATAAAAGAGAAACACGTGGATATACTAAAGACAGAGTGCAGACCACGACACTTCAGTTAAACCATGACGTAATAATTACTAGGTCGCGTTTCACCCATAAGACAAACGCAGAAACACCCAGAGAGAGAGAGAGAGAGACTGTAATGATAATCTGGACATGTTAGCCTGGCTAATCGTCTTGTATGGTACTCCAGGTCAGACTTGAGATCGATTACTTTTTTTACTCTGTAACACTCACTGCAATTCCAGTAACTTTTTTTCAGTAACCGATATGACATGTGACCAGTTACCTTATTGAGGAGACAAGCTGTAACAGGCGACTCACCTTTGAGCACCTGAATGTCGCGGGAATACAGCAAATTTCCCGCTGTTGTGCGACGCAGTGACCTCGCGGATGCAGGCAGCCAAACTCGGGAATTCGCAGACCCACAAAGAAAATTGCAGCAGCATAGAGCGAGTAGCGCAAGAGTGGTTCCATTTATAGTAGCAGACCAAATCTACGTAGTCGCTTACAGAACCAGCGTATAAAATAATGGTTTCTGCGAAGACATGCGCGCGAGATAGTAACACTAGGAGTACCTTCTATGCTTCTGTGGTGGTGTTTGTAGAACTTTGCGAAATGTACTCTACGAAAAAGAGGAAAGCCTCAAGCTGCCCAGAAACACCAGAAATACTTCGAAAATAAGAATTATTTGCAGTAGCTGCGAACGACAGACACTCTGTTTTTTGGCAATGAGTGAAGAAAATATTCAGGTAAAGCAGCTCTGGCTTGACCTGACGCACAACAACCTCCATGAACTTCAGAAGTTGCTCCAGCAATATCGGACGATAGAAACTGGATGATAGCATGATAAAAAACGAAGTCATAATCTTTTTATGTACTATAATAAAACGCCTTATTTTTCAGTCAACATGATTTTAACTGGCAATCATAAAAACTTAAAGTATACGTTTAGGTGTGCTACACGCTTGTAATGCGCAGCTTTTCAAGAAAAAAGAAGTGTTCTGATTGCGCAAAGTGCACAAGCAGGAGCTCTCTTACTTTAACTTAGTTTTCGTCTCGCCGCGCTCAGTCCGGTCGAGCTCTCGCGAAGCGAGAAATCCTTTCATGCGGCCGGCATCTCCGGTGCAAGCGCGACTCGTGCAATACGCTTAGACGGCGCCTATATTTTCGCATTCGATTGGCTTTGACTGTAGGGCACAGCGAAGGCCCGTTGTTGGCGCGCTTTGTCCGCACGAACACTGAGAATAGCTGGCCGATGCCCTCCGCGGCCGGCCCTCGCCCAGGCAGCCCTTGACAGTAATGGCCGCCAAGGGAGAAGCCGCCGCCTGACAGGCCTCGCCGAGGAACAGGAAGAGGCGGCCGGGTGTCTCCAGCTAAGACAATACGGCTGCCTGTGTGTGGGCTCGACCCGCTACGAGGCGCCGTGTTTTTCTTTCACCGGATCAAGGACAGAACGCACGCGGGCGCAAAAAACGCACAAAGCCGAATGGTGCACTGAGAAGCCGAGATGTTCCCAGACAGCTCGGTTGGGTCAGGGCTCCATGAGCGCACGGAGGGTCGGGGACGCGACTGTCGCAACTTCCGCTGCCCGCCAAGGGCGCAACACGGAGTCTTAGGAGCCGTAAATTTCTCCCTAATCACCTGAAGCCGCACAGTTTCCGTCCGCCTGACGATCAGCCGTTCCTCTGTCTTCGCCCACTTGGTAGGGGGGAGGGGGGCTATTCAAATCGACCAGGCCGACGAAGCCTCCTATGCAATCAGCACCTCATCCAGCTTCAAATTTTTCGCCCCCTGAGCGCTCGTACAGCTAGCTACAGGCGGATGCATACAGCAGCAGGTCATCTGCGGTGGCAGTTCCCTTTGTTAAAAGCGATAGAATAGTTTCGTGGAACGAACCTTTTTCATCGAGCATGACTCCACCGATGTGTTGGTGGACAGTAATCTAGGCTGTAGGCCACGCTGCAGTAAGCTAAGCTGCAAGTAAAAACAGGTTGTTTTAGAGCTATCCAGGGAAGGTTGATGTATACTCTGGCAATAAATACACTCAGACTATTAAGATACAGGTGAGCGCATGCAAATAACGCGGTGTGGAACCATGTTGCTTCAACCAAGTGGATTTCTTTGCAGCAAACTCGAACATGCGCATCCTGTTATGCCAGTTTTGTTCTGCACCTACCATCAGCATAAATTGAAACACGAACAGGGAATAACTGATCAGAAGGACGCCTGTTACGCGTAATTACATGAGAGTAAGGAGTGTAATTGCTCGGTAGCGCGGTTTGTAAACATTGTGTAGTCCCAAGCATGTGTTCTTGTGTCTGAATTAAGCTACTATTACAAATGCAGGTGAACCTGGAAACGGAACAACACATTGGAGTAGTTTCGGAAGTGTTCGCATTTGAATTCATCCTGATAGTGCATGAGCATGTACCTGACGCAGATTCGCGCAAATGATTTTAGCTCTCCGTGAGAAATACTCGATGCCATATATTAAATCTGTGCGCTGAATAGTATGAATCGATATTGTAGTGGGGTTCAATACGCCTTACCAATCTTAATTTAAACAACTACAACTGCTTTTCTGGATTTACGCAAGGCCTTTTTTCTGGAACTGGCAGAATGTTGCACAGGATGTATACGATCACGAAACTGCAACGCAGCAATTAGGCGGTATTATTTACGGCACTTTGCGAACATTCGACTAACGCGTCTGCGGTCATCACACGCTTCCAAATACGCTAGTTGTTTTGAAGCTTTACAAGGTTGAAAGACCCTACCGCTACCCCACCCAATCCGTTGCGCCACCATTCTAATACCTACCAGCGATTAAAGGCTACAGGTTGACAGGCTAAAAAGCTAAATTCAGTTAATTAAATTCTGGTGTCTTACGTGCCCAAACCAGGATATGATTATGAGGCACGCCGAAGTGGGCAACTGCGGATTAATTTTGACCACCTGGGGTTCTTTAACGTGCACCCAATGCACGGCACACGGGCGCTTTTGCATTTCGCCCCCATCGAAATGCCGCCGCCGTGGCCGGGATTCGATCCCGCGTTCTCGGGTTTAGCAGCGCAGCAACGAAGCCACTACGCCACCACTGCAGGTTGCAAAAAAGTTCTCGAACGAGATTGCATCGCCAAGCTCATCAATACCGCCGCCACGTTGGACATATATTTTTGTCATTAACTGCGTACTGCTTGCTCTCTAAGTGTTTGAAAGGGGTCCAGGACCCGTTTCGCCTGGTGTAAGCGTTGCGAGAGAAATAGAAATAAACGGAAACGTCGGCTCCACCACAAGGAGCCGTCTGCCAGCGCAGAAGCGCCACACGTGCGCAAACGAGGCATCGCAGGCAAACGCCGCTCGGATGTCCTGTGTCGCGCAGGTTTCTTTGTGCACGTCTGGAAGCGAGCTCCAAGGAGGCGGCCGCTCGTAAAGCGCTGGCTGTGCGCACCTGCGCTTGGTCCACGCAGTTCCATCGATCAAGAAATTTCCCTTGCGCTGCGCGAAAGGTTCGTCCATCGAAAACAAAATGAAAAGTCATGGCGCGCGGAAAAATAAAGTTTTCTTCTGTTTTGTGTGCGTTTGTTTGGAGAGCAAATGCTGCAGCGGGGTGCTCTCTGAGTGCGGCGATATATTGTTTGGCTCAGCCATGGTACAAGAGAACCGTTATATCACTCTGCTCTTGGTTTGTTGATACACGCAAGTTGTCGCGTAAACTCACACGAAGAGGTCATGCAAAGGCCATATGTAAATATACACAGAAACCCGCGGGCATCGGGCGATGCTGAGCGCAGGGGCGAACACAGCGGCAACTCTTTACTAATTGCTTCCATAGAAGTGCCCTGCACCTTACGAGGTGCATGTAAAAACATACCGCTCTCGCTTAAATCATCTCTCCTGCCTTTGTAACAGCAAATATGCGCCTAGAGAAGGGTAAACATACTTGCCCCGGAAACAATCGGCTTTATCCGTAGACAGCCGTTCTACCTACTCGAAAATCGTCATATATGCACGTTTTATGACCAGCCCATGACTTTGTTCTGCCAATGCAACTGTTATTAACAACATGTTCTGTCGTTACTAGGGAAATGAGATAAAACGATAATGGTCATGGCCATTTCATGATGTCATACTTTCTAACAGCATGTAGCATAAATCATACACTCAATTTGCTGCAGCCTCGTTGCCTTTCTTGTAGCTGTACATCAGCATGCCCTGTATACGCGGTACAAAAAAAAAAAAAAAACGCGCGCGTGCGTGCGTGCGTGTGTGTGTGTGCGTGTGTGCGTGCGTGTGCGTGCGTGTGCGTGCGTGCGTGTGCGCGCCTGCGTGCGCGTCATTTTCAGACTGTCATTGTGAGATTGGCTAACAATTCGCACATGCTCAGTGACACATTCCTAGTCCCACATACAAGCGGCACATTACCCAAGAGCCCAAGAATCTGGTACAGCCGAATGAACGAGATGAAACCGAGAAACCGGAGGGCCCTATTTCTGTTAGTCACAACCATATGAAGCCGACAGATAATGAAGCTAAAGAAAGCACAGGGAAAATCATTTGTTGTTTTAATTGAAATTTAGAAATGATAAGCCAAATATAAATAAAAGTGGACAACAAAACAACTTGCTGCTCGTGGGAGCCGTATCCACATACTCTGCATTACACGTGCGATCCTCTACTATTGAACTACGGCGACAGGGCTCTTCCCACGTCCACATTCTTGCATTCTTGGACACTGGCACCACTTTGTTGGCAAAATTTCGTGCTATATATAAACCGATGATTTCGGTGCCGCATCATATGTGCTCTAGTATGGGGCAGCCCAAATTATGAAAATCAAAGTCATTCAATATCATGCACTATTCCATAAGAGGTCCGTGCATACTTCGTCTTCTCGTGAGGCGAGGAAGACGAAATGAAGTGAGCGAACGCAGCTTCTTCAATACCTTTTCGAAGAATTGGCCTGGATTTGACAGAACCTGCAATTCTTTCGTTCGGAGCGTCCACTTTGGGATTCAGCCACAGGGATGCATGCTTCGCTGTCCGAACATTCCTTACGGAATCTAAACGAATGCCCTGCTAAATTCCTTTCTTTCTGTTTTTACTTTTAAGTTAATTATTACTCATTCAATATGACCTTCCTGATTTTATTTAACAGGTAATTCTGCGCTATTCAATGCTATTGCAATAGCTATTAGGAAATTTATGCTCCATTATAATTTCGAATAATCCACCCATTTCTTGGCCAATCCCCCATAGTGGGTATGAGCCACACGCATCACAGGCTACAACAACAACAAGTGTCCATCAGCGCTGTCGTATACCGACGCTGGATTGCTTTCTACACCAATCTGGACTGATGCCCTCATTACTATGCTCATTCTGTAGCGCAGCATAGGCAATAGATCATTTCTAGTTTCGCGTAGGCGCTTCGCTGCGATAACAAAAATATGATTACAAGCACAGCTACGCAGACATGGTATGGTATGGTATGGTAAAACTTTAATGAAGTCCTGCAGATCGTGAGTCTTCACGAAGCGGGACGCTCCCACGTGGGAACTGGAAGGCCGAGCCTCTCGGCCGCATCGTGGGCCTGCTGGACAGCCCAGAGTTCGTCAGCCAGAAGAAGGCTGCGGAGAACCGCCTCCCATCTGGCCGAGCTGTTAGCGATGATAGAGCGTGACCGGGCACACCACCAGAGCATGTGGTCTAACGTGGCTATTTCTACACAATCGTGACAGGTAGCATTGGTGTAAGTATCCGGATAGATTTTATGTAAGAGCGACGGATTGGGATAGGTATTCGTTTGCAGTAGACGGAGCATTAATGCTTAAGCTCTATTGAGGCGCGGATGAGGAACAAAGTAGGTTCTACGGCTGAGATAGTAGTGTTTAGTAATCTCGTTGTAGGTGGAGGGTGTGTCCCTGTTCTCTGGGGAGTCGGCTTCCGATTGGTCGAGGCTAGCTCGGTGGGCAAGTTCACGCGCAGCCCCGTGAGCCGACACGTTGAGGTTGGGAGGAGCACCCTTTATCTGACCCTGATGTGCGGGAAACCAATAAATGAAATGGTGCGTGGTTGCCTTGCCCCCAGTAAGTTTGAGGGCCTGCTTGGAAACGGTGCCTTCTTCAAATGCTCTGACTGCAGATCTTGAATCACTGTAGATGACATCTCGTGAGCTATCCAGCAGGGCTAGTGCAATAGCCATTTGTTCAGCTATTTCGGAGACCTTAATTGAATCGACTCTGGGTATACGGCAACCGTTTCTTGTATATAGGTTAATGTCTCTGTCTTCTAACGATGTCCACCCCTTGGGCCTTGGAACGTGTTTCTTGGGACTATGCAGCAAAAGTTCCGACTTCAAGGGGGAGCATCTGAGACCTGGTGGGTTCGAGATAGGTTTCGATAGTGTCTATGGCCTCCTGTAAGGCTCCCTCAACCTGACCGTCATTGCCTCCTGTGCACCATATAGTTATATCGTCAGCATACATATTGTGTTTGATGCCTTCAATCTCGAGAAGCTTTCTGCTTAGGTCGACTATGGCGATATTGAATAAACAGGGGGAAATGACTGACCCCTGTGGGGTGCCCCTCTCGCCAAGTTCCAGCAGTTGTGATTTGAGATCGGCCACCCGGAGGGTAGCCTTCCTATCCGAGAGGAACGATCTAACATAGTTATAAAATCTCTCACCCAGATTGAGCCGAGATATCGAGGCTAGGATATTCGGTTTCTCGGAGCCTCTATTTTTGGGCTCAACAACAGAAATTATGGCTCAGCAGTGCGAAAATACCTTACTGAATGCAATCGATACCCCTGCTAGGCTGATGCATTTTTTTTTCTTATTTAATTCAGCGTTTTGTGTACATCCATTTTGTTCCAGATTTTTCCTGCACACTAGAATTCTTACCTGTATATGGCAATTTCCAAAGCGTTTTCCGTCTCGTTCTCCATTTCTTTTAACCACCCGATTCATGAACAATCCCCCACTGTGGGTATGCGCCACAAACACGACGACGGCGATTATCACACAAAAACAACAACAACAACAACGACAACTGTGGGTTGCGCCAAGTCACTAGGGAATGACAACTTATTGCCTTGCTCTGATAGTTTTATTACAGCGGAGGCCTAATTACGCTTCCTCGACGCAAGCCATCTGAGGCAGTGACCGACGGCACGCCGCCTCTTGCGTCGAGCACATCTCTTCACAATGTCTTCACAGGGCCCCAGTGCTGTAGTTTAAGGTTCACAATGTCTACATGAAGACGTATACCAGCAGCGAGCCCATGGAATACAACAACGACTACACCGCCGTGGAAGGCAAACGACTGAACAGGAAATACCACAGGACAACTGAAGACGCGAGTGAGCAAGGCCTCACCAAACCGCCTACTCTGACTTGCACTATTGCCTATATACACGATTGCCTAGACGTCGAGGTGCTTCTCGACGTCTTGAATAATCTAAATTTTATAGACAGCCAGATTATCAAGACCTATGTTGGTAACGTGGCTCCTAAAGGAATCATCGAAGTGAGGCTCAACAAAAGAAAGCATAACTACTGTGGAAGTGGCGACTTGGGCAGCCCTGAATAAAGTGAAAGTTGTGCGCATATTAGGGCACAATGGAGTCCGCTCCTTCGTCGTGCACTGTGGTCGCACTGGGGCAAGTGTCATTTCCGATGCCCAAAGGCTTCAGCTGTGAAGGTCATCACTTTTCACCGCTTAAGCGCTTGACGAGCGTCAAGCTTCTTTTCGAGGGAAACACTCTAGCTGATCACGTCAAGGTGGGCTTTGCGACAAATCCTGCGTGTGCTTATGTGCTCCGACCACTGCAATGTCACAAGTGCTTAGCTACATCATGTCAGAGCTGTCTTCACAGGCCAGACAACATGACTCCTACGCGCAAGTAGCCATAACATATTTTTATGCACAGTGAAAGAAATTAAATGCTCGAAGTGCGATGGACCACATAAAGCAAACTCCCAGGATCGTTCCAAACAGAAAAAGGAGATGAAAATATTGGACCTAATGAGCAAGCCCAGCATGTCACGCAGTGTGGCGGCAGTATCAGAGCGCCACCCGAGGAGGCGGTCGCGTCGTCGACGTGGACAGCTGCAGGTCCAAACGACAGCTCCCTGGCTTCAACTGCACAGGCCCAGCAGGAGGTGGATGAATCGGCATCGGTTGATCTTCTCAACACCATTTGCGTCAAGCGAGCAACACAGGCACGGAGTCGAATGCATTACCATGCTTGCCGCCGCGGACACTGACCTGGGAATGACAGCACGAACAACGGCAGTGCGCCGAGACGTCATAATCGGACTCTACCATCACGGCCACGCAGCGGCAAATAATCGACGTCTTGCAGCTACTTCTCTCTCATTTAAATACGCCAGTGCCGCGAACAGCTGCGAAAATGATGCACGCTAGAGAGGTTATTCTGAATACGCTACAGTAGCCTCAAATCCTACCTGCGAAGGTGCAAATACTGTGAAGCGTACACGTACACATTGCGCAGAAACAATATACTCAGTAGCTCTCATCATAGACTTCCCCAGATCACCACCCTCCTTCCTCTTCAAGCGCTGTATTTGTTGCTCCCCAAAACTCTTTCCACAGCATGGAGGAGCAGGCCAGATTCACATCTAAAATATAAAATATAACTATGAAATATAACTATAAGGCGGCATTATATGTACGGGTTTTGTGTCTTGACATATTATCTTATTGTGCAGAACTTAGGCCCGGTCAGTCACACTACCTTGTCGGTCACCATGCATTAACTTATATAGGCCGGTGCTAACATCTATAATACATCAAGCGAGATAATGATACTGACGGACGCAAAACCGTGGTAAGCTAGGCAAAGAAATCTTCGCTCTAATATCAGCTGTAAGCGAGTGCTGATGTTATCATTGTCACATTCGTGTTCATGTCGAACAGTTCGTGTTCTTACAGAAATGGTGTACTGGCTTTCTAATTTCTGTTTTCAACCCAAAAACACAGAAAAACATCCGCCGGTAATACAAAAAAGCCAGTGCGTAAGAACCTCAAAGCCCCTGTTTTTTGGCAAATTTGTCCATAAAACGTTTATCCTAAACGATGCGATCCAGCGTTATTGTAGCCGCCATCTTACGCACAGAAGTGCAAGGAGCTTCTCATATCTGCACATTCTGAAGAGTGCAATCAGAGAAAGTGTACGAATTTCGATTATGATGTCGCACGGAACAACTTAGGACGTTTGCACCGCAATTAGCCTTGTAGAAACAACGGTTTTTGTGACACACAACCTAACTTCCTTTTTGTGGACAGAATAACGAGCAAATGCATGAGCGAGACTCGCTGTATGAAGCTTCACAGAACAATGTTTTTTTTAGTATGTAAAAGTCCCCTTTGGATATAAGCCTACACTCCGCTGAATACTGATTTCCATATCATTATTAAATATGTTCGACAAGCGTGCTTTGCAACAGAAATAAAAGAGTCACAAATAGAAAAAGAATAATTGGGGAGACACGGAAGGGAAACTTCTCATTTATGTGGATAACTTTGCGCTACACAACTTTATTATGATAGGCCAAAGAGCGCAAGGTGCGTCGCAACGAGCAACAACAAGGACTGCTTACGCGCTTCGACCGGCCCCATAATATCGTCAAGTGCCACTGGAACCTCTAAACCTTTCTTTATGAAACACAGTGTGCCGTGTCCATCACATGTAGCGCCTTCATCGTTCTGTCATCCCGTGTAAAAATATACGCTACGTTCGAAACAAATGGGAAAAGGCGCCAACGTGCGCCCTCACTGAACTAAGTGTGTGTGTGTGTGTGTGTGTGTTTTTTTTTTTACTGTTAAAGGAAACGATGTATTTCCACCGGGCTTGCACAACAGTTGCTGTCGCTGTCATCCGATTTTCAATAACGTCGAAGTGTTTCAACACAACGCTCATTACAACCATGAAATTGCGCAGGCGTATCTTTAATGGGAGACCGGTGCAGCTGCACATACATTTGTTGTAACGTTTCCTGTGTCACAGTCAAATACGTGTCCACCAAATGTGACCTCCTGGTATTGCTGAAGATACGTCGCGCTTTTGTCGTCGATAAGGAGTGCTCTTTCGTCATTTGGAAAACAAACAAACACGAGGAAAGCGCCAACCTACCGTTGCTGAAAATGGACACCATGCACAATATCTGAAGCCTGTTGAAAAACCGTCTACCATGAGGTGGGTGAACGAGTTTCCGGCCAAGCATTACACCAACCGTCTTCTGAAGAAGTTGAGGGGCAGAGGAAGCAGGCTGTGGTCTCTTGCCAACACTGCACATCTCCGGGCAAGCGTCTGCAAGGCAAATCGTCCCACTTCCAATGCCACTGCAACACAGGATACAAATCTACAGACTCTGCTACTCAAAACGCATGAAATCCGACATTGGCATGAAGCCGTGAATGGAGCTCGCTAGTTAATTTCGGCCATAGAGTTTTACGTCATTTGGCACACCGCTGTGGGCAAAGCACAAAGTGTTGCTTCTGGTGCCGTGCGAGAAAAGAGCATCCGTAATTTCGACTATAAAACCCGCCCCCGCTATAAAACCTCGACCTGGAGCTGCACCCTTGCTCAGGTTACAGGGAGTTCTCCCCTCGCGTTTCGAGAAGTTCCTCTGTTTCTGTCTTCTTGGGTGGCTGAACACAGAGGACGTCGCGGTGTAAATTACGGTCAGATCCCATTGGAGCGAGCGTGTCTTATCTGCGAAAATAAATCAGGTCTCTGCCAAGCGAAAAACGAGCGACAAAACGCAAAGCCTGCCCACTACCCAGTGAAAATTGTATCTGGTTAGATAGCCATTTCGAGCCGACACACCTAGACGAACGCTACTTATTGATTATAGGACCGTAATCCTGCCCCGATAAGCAGAGGCGTGACGTCAGCGCCCTTCGCGATTTCTTAGGGGACAGTAATTTCACACACTGGGTCCCTGAGTGCCAGTTCTCTGTTACGCATCCCGCTTATTAAGTTTATGAGCAAGTTTCAATGTCACTTATATTTTCTAAATGTTGTGTGGGATTCTCGCGATGTGTAGTAGTGACTGCACCAAATAACTATAGGCTGTGCTTCTGATGCTGGTGCCAACGATGACATAATTTCTGTGGCTACAAACAGCTAATTATGGACGATAAGTTCCACAGTGCACCTATGCAGTTTCTTCGCGAAAAAGACTGCATGTATTTATTTGAATAATGTGCCGCATGGCAAATTACACCATTAAAAAAAATGTGTTTGTGACTTATATTACAATGTGTGCAGTGTTGGTATTATTATTTTGTTATTTATTTGTTATTTTCAGCTTGCGTTCTTCTTTCTTTCGTTCCTCCGTGGTGTTAGAAACATGGGTATTTTTCTTCATTTACTGAAAAAATTTCCCACAGCTGTTATAGCTCAATCTGCGGCCCCGTAGTTGCAAGATACGGCGGTGACAAGTTTAGAATGCGCTCATCAAGAAAAGAACTGCATACTCGGCTACCATTATGCGTGGTTTGTGTTAACTTTTGGTGCAGCGACTGCAAACGTTTTCTCGCAAAAGAATGACTTGGCGGGTCCCAAGCAAACTCGAGCACGCTGGTCGTTGGTAAAACGCCCCCCCCCCCCCCCCCCCCTCACCCCAAGTGTTGTTGTAACGACTGGAACTTGTTAACCGGTTTATCGTATTTTTACCCGTCGTTGAGCTTTCTGACTGGGCTCTTCGTGAGCATTTAGATTCAGTGGCATCTGCTTACTGCTGAAGCGTTCGCTTGAGCAAAGCTCTGCTGCACAACCATTCTTGCTCTCTCGTACCTCAGCGGATCTCGCACGTTTCTGCGCGCTATGGCGAGATCGCTGCTTACAATGTGCTTCGATGCACTTTTGCTTCCGTTCTTGTGTCACAACACCAACGATGCGCTTAGGCAGTGCCTTAGCTGCATTGCATACGTGACCATTTAGGTAGAAAAACCAGTGCACAGTCCTTCACTTTCTCTGGCTAGACAGAAATATTCAAGGCCGGACTTCTTTCTCATCAGGCCCTTTCAATTTGACATAGAAAACCATGCAAATCAGTGCTCTCACTCGTTTAAGTAATAGTCTGCGATTCAAGGATGTGCGTTTTTATAATTACTCAGCGTCGTGCACATTCCATTTTGCGCATAAGGCAAAACCGACTGCATCGAATGCATTTTCGAGACGTCGAAAAGAAATGATGCGAGAAGATTTTTTTCTGAAACTCTAGAAACATTACAAGAATGTACTAAAAGAATTTGGTAAAATCTATACAACAAATATAATACAAACAGACAGGGGGGGGGGGGCTGGCGCGGTGCCTGGGCACTACATTAAGATAAAGATACCACGTTAAAGGTACACACAAGCAGCAATAAAACGTGCCGACAGAACTATTTTTCAGAGCTATACGTACCTTACATTTTAAGATGTGGGCGCAAGTTCTTTCGAAGAATGCGCCCTTCAATTAGTCCCGAGTGCTGTGACTACTCGATCGGTAATGAAAATACGTTCAATTTCTGATGTGTTGGATAACTTACAGTGCCGTCTAGCACGTAACCCTTTTTTCGCCTCCGCACATTCATGCTCCCAAAGAGCGCATGATAACACGCTAGGAAAGTGACGATGGGAAGCCATCTCGAAAGTTTTCAACCCGTATGCCCGTTCGAGCGCACAAGATTTTGGTGCTCAAAATTAATCTGGAGCCGCCTACTACACGACGTCTCATAGCCCTTTAGTTGCTTTCGGTTCGTTAAACCCTAGAATTCTTTTCTTTTTTTCGCGCAGGGTCTTTTTCATTCAGAATTATTTTAGGAATGGATGTCAGCAATTTCCTGTCAAGCAAATGTAACGAAACTGATATAATCGCACAATAACTTGTCCTTTGGCTAGTGGATTGATACTTGGTGAAGCTATTGCAGCGGAAATAAAACAGACACAAAGAACACAAGATCGCGCGCTACCTCATCACCTCTCGCACGTTTTCGAATAGTCGTGCTCCTTAGCATGGTCCTCCCAAATTTACGGATATGCGCCCTCAAGATCACCCAGGAGTAAATTCTTCGTTCAGCTATATACGTAGATTCTGAACCCAGACTGCCGTCATTTTTTAAATTTCTCCTTTACATTTCGCAGTTGTGTGCGTATGTGTTTTTTTTTTCTTCTTTTTTTCTTTTTTTTATCAAGAATGAGCGGCGGGCGAGTGCTCACTTTGCACCTCTCTCCCACGCAGGCATGCGGTTCTCACACAGCGGTGGCAGTCCGTGCGAACGCAAGGTCTTCTCAACAGCGCCTTTCCCGACCACGCCTCTCTCGAGCTTGGGCAGCCTGAGCCCCGGTGCACCGACATCTGCGCTGCCCCAGCCACTCTACTACGAGTCCAAGTACACCCTTTGAGACAGCTAGAGCAGCACCCGGCAACTGGGGCGCACAGCCCGCCATTGTGGTGTATAGTACGCGTACTACCCCACCCGCCCCTGTTGACGCTTTTATCGGACGCTTCTCTCGTACATTGCTGTAAAAACGCAGATTGTCCGCTTTGAAGGTTCAAGTTGGCAATGGAGCGAGCATCTTGAATGGGCCAGTTGATATGGATCGACAGATGTGTGTAGCACGAGTATAGAGCCTGGACGAATGAATTCAGAGACGAACACAAACACTAATTTTAACTCGCCTATTGCGAATTAATTACCCTCTATATGAGCAGCCAACACACAAAAGAAGCGAGAGAGACACATGTATATAAGAGAATGTGCAGCATGAGAGATAACGGTTTCTATGTCACTTGCCTACAAATCGCAATTTTATTATTATTTATTTTTTCTGATAACGTACAGGAATGAAGCAGCTGAGGTACTGTTTACCTGACTATTTCCACAGCAACCCATATATAACAGAACAGAACAGTTCATAAATGTTTTAGTTATTGCACAGAAAACATAGCCGTCTGTGCGAGTGTCGTTCGTCTCTTCGTTCGCTCGTCCACGTTCTGTGTTCGCGCTATACACACAGCTATAGCAAAAGGTGCAGCTCGACTTCACATGAGAGGCCGACAGGCGCATGCCTTAACCTGCACTGTTTACAGACGGCGCACTTAATCACTTTTTGTGCACGGTATACATTGGTTCGTGGAAACTTCGGACTTGACACAAATTCGCAGTGCTGCAACGTCCACCTGGAAGTCAACGCAATAAATAATGTTTCAGCATTAGCACTACCGCAGTAAGATTGGTGCTATACCTTCCTGGTCGCCGGCCAGCCACGACCTTGCTACAGCGTGCTGTCTGTCCTCAACCCCCTCCCTGCTCGTACTTCTGGCGCGGCTTCTGCAGCACGCACAAGGCTAGCGCATGGCCCCCACAGGAGCGACTGCGTTAGGCTGGTAACACTATGCTAAAACATTCTAACTTTTGAAAAGCCTACCACAACAAGAACATTGCCCAATTGTCGATAGAAATAAAAGGACGACCAAGATTGTATTAAGGCACCGGCAAAGAAAAAAAACTGTTCTAATGTTCTATAGAATATTCTAACAATAATGTGAGAAGAGTAATCAAATTAGAAAGCCCAGTGTCTGGTCATAACCAGACAGCGAGCGTCCTCATTTCATGTCTGGAACGAGACACCCCCCCCCCCCCCCCCAGTGGGGTTTACTAACCATTTCCTTAACAGTGACAGCTTCGTTCTTTTATTTGATACAACTCGAGACTTCAGACTGCGCAAACAAAGGGTCTGCGCTCTGCTCAAAACCGATCCAACGTTAGTTCACGTCCGTGCGTGCACCTCAATGGCAAATACTTCTGCGGATATTTAATAACCATGTTATAAAGAAACAGACTGCTTTATTCTGCACACTGGCTTATTTTTCGTCCAGTAATGAAACTTCTGAATTATGGCTTTTCTCTTATTTCGGAAATCGATTATTCAGCTGCATCTCATCTAGTCTAGAAGAAAATTCATGCAAGGCCGAAAAATAATGCGCCAACGAATAATATTCGCTAGAACGTTATTAAAATAAACATTTCGGCTAGTTTTATTAACTACAGTAAGAGACAATTTAGCTTTTAATCACGTCATTTTGGTCGCCATTCCGCTAGTTATTCATCAGTTAACATTTTTACCGATGCAGGTTCAATTTTGATATTGCAGAGGGCAAGAACAAATGTGTTACACGGCTAATTTCTTAATTCTAGAAAGTACTGTCGCCAGTTCTTTCTTTTTTGGTTTCAGCTGCAAGGAATGTCCATGATACTAACAGAACCTGAAGTACTTTCGACGTGCGCGGTACCAGTTGTTGCCCCTAAGCATTTTTAAGTTCAATTGCTAGCAACACGCGTGAACAAGGCCAAGATCAGCCTCCTGTAGTATACGGTTCACTTCAGCTATTTCTTTATATTATTATTGCTGCTTATCTGCGGTGGTGGGCCAAAACGTTGGGCATCAAAGTTTTTAGCTTCTCGCACAATTTGAGCCAGCACACCATCATATTCTTGAAACAGCTTTATTAATTATTGCGTCGCGAAGCTAACAGACAATAAATATATAACCGCAAATTCTCGGGAACTTTGAATTTCGAAAAAGGTATTCGGATCCCTCCCATGCAATTTTCTCGTAAACTAAACATTTTCTTGGCACAAAAGAAGCGTTGCGAAGTTTGTGGAACGGTATTCAAACAGTCCACGTCGACTTGGTATTTGCCTTTAGTGTCTTTTTAAGGTATTGCTGAATCAAAAGATGTCCAATTTTGAAGAAAAATTCAATATTTTCACAGAAACATTACAAATACGGTAGAGTCGATCGTGACTTAGTATTTCGAGGGAAACAGAGATTTGCACTTGAATAGTGACTTTCAGTTCTCGTTACACTCTCTATAAGAAGCATAATACTAGGCGGAACACGTGTTTTCATTCCCTTTACAATCGCGTAGTTTGTCAACCGTATTCACTTGTATAATTGAGGTGGTCAAAACTAAGAAGCAAGAAGTTTTTTGAAAACGACAAAATTTTCATTGTTTCCACATGACAACACACCTACTCTCCCTCTACTTTCTCTTTTTCCTTTCCGAAAAAAAAAGCCAAAATTACGAAATCCTTTAATGTTTGAGGCTTCTATCGAGCCGGCACTTCTAACACAACCGGTCGACTCAGACGCACAAATGGCGAGGCTTCATAGAGGGGCTGTAGTACTGACGCCGCTCTTTGTACAGTTGCTTTAACAGGAAAAGATATGTGAGGATAGCCTTATGTAAGTGCCTTTTTAACTACAGCCGTATATATGTCTGACTGGAAACGTAGAGGCTGAGTCGTCGGCCTAGCACAGACTGCTATAGTATGAAGGAGATGGCAAGAGAATTATCAAAGGTGTTGAGCTGCCCGGATATTGAAGCCAATGTACGCAACACGTTTTCGGTGTTTTATATTATGATGAAAAAACAAAGCTGACCTCCGGAAGGTGTGCCTCTTGTCACCGTCAGTCTCGATTTCCCAAGCTGCAAACACTGTGCACTCTTTTTTTTTCTTTTTTTTTATCGCACGCGGGGAGTCGGAATAGCTTTATTATCTATCAAACATCGCTCACCCCCACTGTTATATTCAAAACGAAACGTGTTATAGAATTAATGGAAGCATGATTGTCCCTTTGTGGCCAAGACGTTTCTCGTACTCCAAAAGCACTAGGTAAAACGAATTTCTCGCCACTTTAAGTTACGAGTGCAACAAATCTAGAATGCAACGTATCAGTATAGAAGCGTAGTCCAACTGTTATGTTTTTTGTTTTGTTCTGCTGCGAATTTCGCCATGCCATTTTGCACTGTGACTGCACAGACCTGAATAATCTATGAGAAAAAAAAAACAGCTAGGCATCGGCGTGCTTCCGTGCGACTGAACGAAAAGTAAATGGGCTCCTAGTTCCGCCTTGCTGTCCCGAGTTGACTGGTGCTGCGTGCGCACGGACTTGTTGGACGGCTTTTAAAGCTTCACGCAGCCAGGAATCAGTGGTGTATATTTTGAGGGCAACACATACCTGGGAACCTCCAGTTGTTGTCAAGTGGCTCGAAGATGTTAGTATACTGCAATGGTTGTTTATTTAAGGAAGCACTGGTGTGTGTGTTCTTAAAACTGTTAGCTCCGGTGAATGTTTAGTGTTGCGTTTTTTTTAACTGCTTTCTGTCTTTTTTTTTTCTGGATGTCTATTTAAAAAGCGGTATATTCTTACTTGTGCCACAAACATTTCTAGACATTTCTAGTAGCTTCTTTAAAGATGCGCTAATAAACCAACCGCGTTAAAGAAGCAATAAAAACCGTTTTTTTTTTTTTGTTGCTCGCATATTGAAACCAGCTTCTTCAGCGCGCTTCCGTCAGTATTTATGCCGTTGGATAGCTATGAAACCAGAGATCCGACGTTTTTGTTTATTATTATTATTTCGTGTATAGACTTTATGCGTTCATTCGTGCTTCGTTCCCCGTGGACCTTCCTAGATCACTGAGTGAGTGTGATCATGTGCAACGTGACATTTTGTGAATTATTATATGTCAAGTCCTCGAGTCTAACCAAAGACTGAGTGAATGATGTTGCATCATGAAAAGCTTCGTTTATTTTTATTTTTTTGTCGCGAACAATCGCCTGATGACTTGGCTGTAATAAAGTGATCAGAAATCCTAACACACTTTCTTTATTGCGCACAAGTGTGCAACCGCGAACACGCCGATAACCTGTAACATAAGTGTTCCCAGAACACCAACCTGCTTCAGAAAGCCAGTGAAGCGGTCACCGAGCCACCCACGAGTTAAATACGTTACTTGGAGCTAGTTACTTATGCAGATGTTAAGGGGCATATTCATTTCAGCAAGTACTTTGATACGTTGCTGGTATACCTTGCGCAGAATCTTAAAGAGACACTTAAAAGAGAGTATAATGTTAAGCTTCGTTGGTAAATTACACTCTTGTAATATCAGAAGCGTCAGTTATATTGTGAGCACGAAGTCCTGATGCGTCTGAACGACGTGACAGCGCTAGACGGGCTTGAAGTTCTCGGGCTTAAAGCCCCTGCATCCACGCGCCACCGCCGCTTTCTCGGCGGAAACGTGTATGGAGGGGCTTTACTCGGGCTAACTCTTCGTGACGTCATGAGATTTTGGCAGCGTCTGCTCGGGTCTATAGTTTATAGTTCATCGATAAAAAGAGGATGACATTGCATTCTAATAGAACCGGATAATCTACATAGTAAGTTTTAATAGCGTTTTCGGAACAAGTACGACCCGCACATGCGAAAATACTTTTAAACCCGTAGCGTCATACAAATGTGCCGCACTGCGGTTCGGAAGAGAAATTCGAAAACGTAAATATTGCCCTTTAATTTCTACGCTACTAATTAACCAAAATAAATGCAAATTAAGGGACGTATAACGGTAAACTATTCCAATCTCCTAACGTTCAAGTTTACGTAACTGCCGACGCAAACATCAGGCGGTGAAACGCAGGATTGTTTGAACAGCCCAATCAAATAACGCTCTCCTCGTTTATAGGAGTACACTTTTGTTTGGTTTGAAAGCAAACAGCATTGGTTATCTTGACACGATTCTCTTATCTAATTGCTTTCAAGAGGCGAGGAGGCGCACAAGGGGATAGGGTTTCGGTGAGTCTGAGCTAGCGCAGTGGGAGTAAATAACCGGATGATGAGGGCGGTGCGAGCGTCTACGATTAGTCCGCTTCCCCTTGCTTAGCTCGTGGTGGCTGGTCGAAAATCACAGTGGCGTGCAACCCCCCCCCCTCCACGAAGGTTAAAAATACCGCTAAAACACATTCGCAGCGAAAAATAATTGGCACAGCTATGTCGTATACTGGCCGAAACGTCGACAACGTTATAGTGCCACCGAAAAAAAAAATTATTATACGCAGAGAAATGCGCTCTTCCCGGCAGCTTCGAGAAGCCAGTGCCAAAGCGATCGGTAGGCTGCTAACATTTGTTCATTTCGGAACGGAGCAGTCTCCAGCTATTTAGTTTTCAGTTTTGTTCAGTTTTGTTGGGCATATTAACGCATCTTTAGTACTTACACGTCGCTTTGACGTGGTGAGTTCTCGCGGTTTTGTGATGTCGCGTAACAGACAGGCGAAGTGGGCGCAGCCCGAAAGAAATTAGCTTAGGACGAATGGTGAAAACGGCATAAAATCGTAAAGATATTTTTTTTTCTTTTGTTCGGCTTATTTATGCATAATCGGTGGGCACACGTCATATCAGTTGGGGAGTTCTCGCGGTTTTCGTGACGTCGCGTGACAGACAGGTGAAGTGGGCTAGCCTGAGAAATTCTTGACAAATCGTGGAGGGCTAGTGGCAGAAATGGAATAGGAACAGATTGGAATAGCTTTACGTTATAGCGCCCCAAGTTTTGGAAAGGTACTTCAGCAGAATTAACTTGGTGTTCCTCTTTCGCGCCCGTTTAAGAGAACGCCCCAAGCTGGTGCATCATTCTCCCCATGCCCCTACACATCGCGGACCACATCGGAATCTCATATGGAGGAGGGAATGAGGAGGAGGGGGGGGGACAGGCTCGATGTCAGATCCTCCTGTGTAACACAAAGGAAAAAAGGACGTTGTGGGGAGATTGGAAACACCCTCCCCCTTGAATTTAGGCAGAATGAAAACAAACCCGGAAATAAACTCCTTAATGCATGGTAGTTATACGCATGCACGAGGATTTAAGATCTGACAATGCTACCATTAGATTATAATTTTTTTTGCGGGAAAGTTGTATCAACAACTTATAAAAGCACAGAAACTGGCGCTTCAGGTCACAAGCGGGTCAGGTGGACAGAGATATGAGAATAAAATAGCTGAAGCAGCGCGAGCTGAAACTCGCGTGGCGATAAAATTTAGCAACGCCCTTCATCCAAGTTACAGCACTGTCTGCGCGCCCTCCTTGTTAAGGCCGGTACAACTTCTCTTTTACCAAGTTTCGCTACGGGGCGACGCACTTGAGTCTGAGAGCATTAACAGGTGTGCCTGCGGAATTCTCTCGAAGCACCACAGCACTACGCAACACCGAGCGTCGCGTCAAACGGCAAGGTAAGCTTTTGTGATCAGATCTGGCGTAAAGGTACCTACTATCGAACTGGGTACCGTCCTGAACTCTCCACAGCAGAGCTTTTTTTTCCTTTTCTTTTTTTCGGGCGCAAAGCAGCAAAGGAAAGCAACGACCACATGGACGCCAAGGTTAAGTATGCTCGAAACCACACCAAGGCTGGGAATCGCGGATATACAAGGTTTCAGCGAACATTTTCAACAATATTTTTAACTTGCCTTTGGCAGATAGCCCAATTCTAGTGCATGAGCTAGTCTACTCGAAGAGGCAGACATTACTTGCACAGAAAATTAAAATGCATAATCAAGTAATTAAAGAAATCACTAATGTTAAGTTTTTAACTAAATAACTTATGGCATGTATTGCAATTTACAACTTCCAGCGTGTGACACTGCAATGCACATCCACTTCAAAGAATTGTATAGATGGCACCATTTACGAGATTTGTGCCGTCAAACCTAAGGTAAAGATACACTGTTGTTGCACTTACTTCCTTAACAAAGCGTCGTTTTATGCATTGAAGCAGAAAAGTAACTGGAACGTCAATGCATTTTTCCGCAAAGTTCGCGAATAAATATCTCGAAAATGGTGTCATCCTGAGAATTCGTTCCTAGTGCATCCGCCTCACGAACTCCCCGGCTAGAATTTGTAAATTGCAGTGTGTGCCATAAGGTAATTAGTTAAAAAACCTAATTAGTGAATTTCTATTAATTCGTCGATTATGCATTTCAATTTTTTGTGCAAGTAATGTCCGCCTCTTCGAGTAGACTAGCTCATGGACTAGAATTGTGCCATCTGCCACAGGCAATCTTTAAATCTTTTTGAAGATGGTCGCTGAAACAACCGATATAACAGTTGGATCTGAGCATGGTGTCTGTCATACCGGGCAGAATCATGTTTATCGAAACGTTTTGCCGTAGTCTTGGAAGCGCAGGAGGAGGAGGAATAAACGTTTATTCTCGAAACAGTACTCGGGCTAAGCACCAGTTGTACTCTTTAGGTGGAAGGTCTACTCATTCCAGGAACCCTCTGGCCTTCGCCGCCGCCTCCTTGGCCCTGGCGACGAGGCGTCGTTGTTGTTCCAGTCCTCGGAGACGAGCTTGGCCTCCCACGTTTCGATGAGGTCTTCGCTTTCTTGTCTGGTGTTACAGTCTTTCAGTGAAGGCGATGCCTCTGTGTCTAGATGCCATGGACACTCTAGGATCAGGTGCGCCAAGGTGCAGCGACAAAATTTTTTTTTAGGGGGTGAATCAATTAATGCACTTTGATCGACACGACAGCTGGAAGTGGAAAAAAGTGCAATAATCCGGCGTTACTCTCGACGCGCCAGAATTCACTGCGTGGTCCGGCGACCTTCAGCGACAGTCGAATTGAAAGAGCTTTCCAGACTACCTTGCTTGGCTGAATATTCTGAGTAGAGAGTGAATCCCATTCCCAGCCAGCAACACTGAATCAGCGCAGAAGCCTAAAGAAGAGATACTGCGCACATTGCCTTTAATGCGTGACCAAAGTTGAAGCGTCGCGGTCAAAAGGCACTGATAAATACACCTTAACGACTTTCGAAGTACGCAACACAGAAGCTCCACCGGTAGGGAACCCATTCGCCTTTACTCATCTGTAGTCTACTATTAATTCGAAAATTCCACTACTTGAATTTCACGTTTTGCGCATTGAGGCCACTACATTAAAGTACTGCGTACAAGAGACCATGTCTGAAAAGAGGTACACGCAGTATACGCACGCAGTCAACCAGGCGGTACGAATACCACGCCATCCACTGGTGACCGCAGGCAAATGCTATCGATATTGTATGATAATTACATTGAACCAAGCAAATAAATATATCCCGAAAATCCCATCCATCGGTATTTCTTTTAACTGGTGAACGTTGATAGGCTGAGTAATTATGAAAATGGCAACACAAATAAGCTAGTGTGACACTGATATGCGATATTAGTATAGCGGCCCACATATGTTATAGAGCCGCTATAGAACCTATTAGGTGCCAATAAGTAGTGAAGCTGCGTTGTTATTTAGCGATACTGCGATCCTTGCAGATCGCAATTCGACAATTCTCAAAACATTACCAAAAAAAGAATCATTTCTAACTTTTCAACAACGAGGGAGTATCTTTGGCTTACGCGGGCGTCTAAATACAGTAGACAAGCACAAGAGCTTGAAGCATCCTTTCTGAAGTAATAATGGCTGCTTCTTCGCTCACCTTTCAAAGCTTCGAATAAAGCAAGCCGTCCTACGTAAATTTTCATGCGCCCTCTCCTACTTTATCGACTGTAAATTATGTGTCAGAAGACAGTGCAAAATACACGACGCACACGTCAAGGATGACACTGGCTGTAGCGTTTTGCTGATGTGCACGGTGTTAAGGGCTCAGTTTTACCTGCCGCGGTGACACCGTTTAGATGGAGATGACATGAAAACGCATTTGTGCTGACACATTGTTGCATATTCAAGAACCCCGGATGACCGAAATTAATCCGGAACATTTCACCATATGTATAGGTATACGGCATCTCTGACGCATGTTCCGGATGTGCAACCTCAATGATTATTGAAATGTGATGTAAAAAAAATGATTTTGCCTCGTTTGTGGCTGTTGTGAGTAATCAACCAGCACTAACCTCATTATCCTCGAGAAAAAAAAGTGTCCTGCTGCCCCTCCTTCTGCCTCGGACTGCTGGCAACACTTGATTCTAAGCCCACTGATTTTCCTTAGCCTGTCTAGCAGTATATTGTCACGTGGTGGTGACTTTGAAGAACACAGTAGCAATACTGTGAAAGACAAAACTAACTTTTATTGGGCTAACCTGCGCCCACAAAAACAGGCTACACTTACAGCGCAACGATAGCGGCGAATGCAGTCGGCGATCGTCGAAAATCTGATCAACGGGTCAAGCGCATCGGCTTTTATGCATCAATCGTCGAACGTTCCAGACTAATCGCTGGCACCCGCGTGTCTTGCACAAAGTTCTACACTATTCGCGTCGCGCATACATGCAATCAGATTACACAAGGTTCGGTGACAGACAGCGGATGGAACCATCGATAACATTTCAGAAACGTCCTGTACATGCAGGCGCGTCCTGCGCTGCGTGATAACATTTAAGCGGTGAAACGTGGTCAGGCGAGAAAGATAAACATGTACGCGTGTCAATATCGCATTTCCAGCTTCTTTTTCACGCAAAGCGTCGATGAGGCTTACGGACGGCCTTGCACGGCAGTATCTTAATCTATGGCGGTGTACGAGAAGGAACACACGCACCGCGACTATGTGTGTCTCCGAGGAGTAAGACCTTCGAGGAACGCAATGTGAAAAGCACCCGGTGCTCAAAACCTCGCGTGAAATAATGAACGAAAGAAAAAAAAAAAGTCTGCCGCAGTCGAGCCCCCGCGCGTGTCCAAAGCCCACTGTCTGACGCACGGAGCGAGGCCACACATAGGCTGCGAAGCTTTTCTCGTCCGCGATATGCGCGACGCGCGCGGAGCCCTGCCCGGGCGGCCGTTATCAGGCGAGGAGCTCCGGCGACGGCCGAGACTGCGGGCCGCCGCCGCGTCTGCGCTTCGTCACCTGACGCCTGCGTGAGGTCGGGAGCGCATTTTTTACGAGCGCTGCTCTGGAACGCAGCGCTTTCCTCGAGATGCCCGCGTGCTTTCTTCGCCGGTGCAACCGACCCACCCCCTCGCTCCGGCGCTGCGGCGTGCCCCGATTGTTGATCCTGCCCCTGCGTTGCTTCCTTCTTCCCGGCGGCCTTCCCGTTTTAGCGGCTGCCGCCCTATGACTTGACCAGCTCATCTCGATGACTCTCGCTGCCACTTCCTTTCGTTGACGTGGAGAAGCTTCGCGGCAAAACCTTTCGACCGCGCGCCGTGATGAAAATGTACTACGCTCAAGCTTAGATTCAACACTGTAGGTGCTACGTCGACAATGAGTAGGTCTGGCTAGAATCTTCGCCGATCCCGCGTTACACTGGTGGCAAACTGTATCCGCGAAAGACGAGTTAGCTGATCCGAATCTGCGTTGACAGTACACTCCACATTTGTCGCGTGCCCACAGGTCCTGACATAAGGCGATTTTCATATGTGCGTGAATCATTTCGCGCCAAAAGCCCAAGACACTACAAGGATCCTGCAAAGATATTCGAAGTTGAATGCGTCATATTTAGCGTTCTTTCCAAGTTCGTTTCTTGAAAAACAATTATTCATCATGTGTGTGTGCGTGCGTGCGTGTGTCTGTGTGTGCACGTGCGTGTGTGTGTGGTTACTTCACTATTCGTCAGCAAGTACTGTCCACCGTTAATATAGTATTACCCGATATGTAACTTTTACACGAAAAATTTGAACTGTTTTTCCAGAAGAACAACGCTAATTCGAGAAAAACTGCACAGAAAAAGAAACGCACTAATCTCATGTTGCATTTGGTCCAAGTAAAAATGCAGGACTCGTTGCTCGTAATCGTGCACATGTTATACGGGGTGATCGTTATTACGTTTTCCAGAATTTTCAACAATCGTCTGTGATAGCTGGCATAATCCTTGTCCTTGAGCTGGATTATTCGAAGAGGCGGATGTCACTAGCGTGAGAAATCGAGACAAAGTCATCTAATTAACAATACTCACTAATTATCTTACTAATTAATTAATTTACGAATTGCAGCCGGTGACTTTGCAAGACGTATCTACTTGAAATGAATCTCCATGACGACACCAATTTCGAGATATTTCCCAAATTGTGGGTCGAAATACGTGGGCGCTCCAGTTACTTCAATTTGTGCTTCAAAGCTGCGTTCTGTTAAAAAAGTAAGCGGAACAACAGTGCATTTATACGGCAAGTTATATGGCGCATATATCCTAACTGGTGTTTGGGATCGGACCGCTGGTACGATCTGTTGGGAACTCGGCGCTGACGCCCGTGGTTGTACCTGGGTCGCAAGCCCCAAGGGTAGCGTTGGCCTGGCGGCCTGGGGTACAACTGGAAGCATCCGAAGGTCCCGGCAAAGCATGAGTCGACTGGTAACAACGAAACAACTTGTTTATTTTAACATCGCAAAGAGTTGGCGGTCAGGTTTGACCGTAGTAGAGAGACGGGAGAGCACTTCACTCAACAGAAGAAATCGGAGCCCTCCTTTTGGCGTCCGGGGGCAGCTGTTTTTATACTCTCGCAGTTGAGGGCAAGAAGGAACCCCTCAAAAGACGAGCACGTGAATGTACAATGGGCTAATGGTGACGCACACTGTCGTAGCGATGCCGTAGCACCATGTCGAGCACGATCTCGTAGCACCCTGTCGTGGCGCTGCCGGTCGGACACAATGACTGTAATGAGAGGATGGTCCCTGCTTTGGCATCGCCTGTTTCGGGCACAATGACTGGAACGAGATCCCTGCTTTGGCATCGCCTGTTTCGGGCACAATGACTGGAATGAGATCCCTGCTTTGGCATCGCCTGTTTCGGGCACAATGACTGGAATGCGAGGATGATCCCTAGGCGGTCGCATCGCCGCAGTCGCGCCTGGAAACACCTGGCGATGAGTGTTGCGGCGACGACGATCGGGCCAAAATGTCTGCCGCCCCGCCGCAGTCGCGCCGGCAAAACCACGTGTCGCAGGCGAAACGCAACAGACCGCCCCGCCGGGGGAAGGAGATCCCGATGGACAGGGGACTGCATCCGCTGTCCGGAGGGATGTCGCTCGATGATGCTCATAACCGAAGTCGGGCGTCCCTCGACGTTTCTTGAGCGCAGCGCACAGAGAAGGCCTCGTTCTCTTGTTCAGGTTCGCACGGGACACTGCAAAGTGACTTCGGGAGAGTTCACATTTTTGTTCTCGTTCCCGGCAAGCGTTAGAACTACGCTGAAACTCAACCGCTCAGTCAGCAAGCACGGCACAACCCTCACTAAGCCCTGCCAGGCTCTTTCCCCTTTTTATACCACTGCCTAGTTCCTTACAGTAGTCTAGCATCACTCAGAACGCGTCCACAAATTGAAAAATTGCACTAGAAAGCATATCATCACTTTGAAACACTAAACAAAAGCAATATGTTAAAAAAAAAATCCTGCCTCAGGAAGAAAACATCAGTAACAAACAATTTTGAGGCTGATTCCTACGTTAGGGGCTTCGACTTAAGCCATCGGCGTTACCGTTGAGACTCCCCTTTTTGTAACGCACCTCAAAGGAATATTGTTGTAAAGCGAGGCTCCAGCGCAGGAGGCGGCCATTTTTGGGAGAGATGGTCTGCAGCCATTGGAGAGGGCAGTGATCCGTCTCAATGATAAACCTCGAGCCGGCTAGATAGCATGACAATTTCTGAACGGCCCACACGAGACACGCACACTCTTTCTCGGTGGCGCTATACGCCTGCTCACGACTGGTCAGCTTACGACTAGCATACAGGACGGGGTGTTCTACTTCTCCATTTTCCCGTTGGCACAGTACAACGCCCATGCCTCGCTCACTAGCATCGCACTGAACAATGAACCCTTTTGTATAGTCTGGCGATCGTAGCACAGGCTGGCTTGTTAGGGCACTCTTTAGGGCGCTAAAAGCTCTTTCCTTTGTCTCGTCCCAGACGACTGTTTGAGGCTCTGTCTTTCTTAGAGCATCCGTCAGGGGAGCCGCGATATCAGAGTACCTAGGGATGTACCTCTGATAGTAGCCGGCGACACCCAAGAACGACCGAATATCGGTCTTGGTGCGCGGTTGCGGAAAGTCTCGCACAGCGGCCACTTTTATTTCAGAGGGGCGGCGACGACCCTGACCAATCACGTGACCGAGGTAGACAACCTCGGCCTGTGCTAACTGGCACTTAGGAGCCTTTACTGTCAAGCCTGCTTCGCGCAGGCGGGTTAGCACTGCCCGCAAGTGTGTCATATGCTCAGACCAGGATGCGGAGAATATCGCTACGTCGTCTAGATACGGTAAAGCGAATTCTTGCTGTCCCCGCAACACTTTATCCATGAGACTTGAAAAACAGTATGGCGCGTTCTTCAAACCAAAACTCAACACTTTAGGACGGAATGTTCCCATTGGTGAAATGAACGCCGCATACCTACTAGCCTCTTCTGTAAGTGGAACCTGCCAATAACCCCTGACAAGATCTAGGGTGGAAATAAACTGAGCGCTACTAACTTTCTCAAGGCGCTCCTCGATGTTAGGGATCGGATAAATTTGATCCTTAGTGATGGAATTAAGCCTGCGGTAGTCGACGCAAGGACGAGGTTCCTTGCCCGGTACCTCAACTAAAATCAAAGGGGAGGTATAATCACTCTCACCTGCCTCAATAACACCGAGCTGTAGCATTTTCTTTACCTCAGCCTCCATAATATCGCTCTGGCGGGGTGACACCCGATACGCCTTGGATCGTACTGGCTCTGGGGAGGTAAGTTCTATTTCATGAGTAAGTACAGAAGTCCTACCAGGCCTCTCAGAGAACAGACCTTGAAACTCTTGTAATAGCTGGTGTAGTTCGGTTTTCTGCTCGGGCGACAGCGGTGCTTTACTGATAAGGTCACTAATGACTTGACCGGTGTCTTCCCTGTTCGTCACTGAGCCTAGTCCTGGAAGCTCGACCGGAAGCTCTTCAGGAACGTTTACCATCATGCACACCACTGCTTCCCTTTGTCTATAAGGTTTGAGCAGATTACAGTGGTAAACTTGCTGTGCTTTCCGCTTTCCTGGCAGACTTACCACGTAGTTAACGTCCGACAGTTTCTGAACAATTCGTGCTGGGCCCTCCCACTGCACGTCTAGTTTGTTGTTTAGCGATGTGCGCAATATCATGACCTCATCGCCAACCTCAAAACGACGGGCCCTGGCTGTCCGATCATAATAAACCTTGGCCCTCTGCTGGGCCTTTGTCATTGCTTCACCTGACAACTCCTGTGCCCTTCTTAAGCGTTCGAGGAGCTTAAGCACGTACTCCACCACGACTGGGTCGTCGCCCCTACCTTCCCACGATTCTCGAAGCATGCGAAGCGGAGATCGAAGCGAGCGACCGTACACCAGTTCAGCTGGCGAAAACCCCGTAGCCGCATGCGGCGCGGTCCTTAAAGCAAACATCACCCCAGGCAGACACAGCTCCCAGTCAGTTCGATGTTCAAAACACAACGCTCTCAACACGCGCTTCATGACGGAGTGGAGCTTCTCAACGGAATTCGACTGTGGGTGGTACACTGAGCTGTGTAGCAGCTTTACCCCACACCTTTCGAGAAAAGTTGTCGTCAAAGCGCTAGTAAACACTGTGCCCTGATCTGATTGGATTTCCGCAGGGAAACCAACTCGCGCAAATATGGACAGTAGTGCATTAACTATCTCAACTGAGCTGAGTTCTTTAAGCGGCACTGCTTCAGGGAACTTTGTCGCTGGGCAGATCACAGTCAAAATGTGTCTGTACCCCGTGGCTGTTACCGGCAGAGGTCCCACAGTATCAATAACGAGCCGTCTAAAAGGCTCCGTAATGATAGGTACCAATTTCAACGGCGCCCTCGATTTGTCCCCTGGTTTGCCCACCCGCTGACAAGTGTCACATGTCCTCACGAAATGGTCTGCGTCCCGAAAACACCCTGGCCAATAGTACTCTTGCAAGAGACGGTCCTTAGTTTTCTTAACTCCTAGGTGTCCGGACCACGAACCCCCGTGTGACAAGCGCAACAGATCCTGACGATAGCATTGAGGCACGATCAGCTGATCGAACTCCACTCCTCGGCGGTCTAGATACTTCCGGTACAGGACTCCCCCTCTTTCCACAAAACGCGCAGTTTTCCTGGCGATACCTTCTTTGACATTGCAGCGCACGTTTTCCAGGCTGCCATCCTTTTTTTGCTCGGCTATCAAAGCCGTCCGGCTGACTTTTAGCAACCTATCAAGTCCGTCTGACGTAGGCGCGATGAGCAAATCAGTAGATAGCTCTTCTAACTTTCCCGTGTCGGGCGTTTCCTCTCCAGTATCTGGCGCCTTTAACGTTACAGACTCAAGTTTATTCAGTTCGGGCGTGCTCGGAATATCAGCTTGCTGCGCCTCTGACCCTTTTTCGTTGTTTGATAACGTCGGCCCCGCAACTACCGCCTTTGCAGCGAGCTCCCGAACCTTCGATCTGGTTAAGGCCTGAACACTAGCTTCACCAAACAAAAGCCCCTTCTCGCGCAGGAGGTGATCGGACCTGTTTGAAAATAAGTACGGGTACTGGGGTGGCAGCATAGATGACACTGCCGCCTCTGTCTCAAGCGCTCCGAAAGGTCCTTCAATAAGCACCTTTGCTACTGGCAGACACACGCTATGAGCTTCCACGGCTTGCTTGATCCACGCGCACTCGCCCGTGAACATATGGGGTTCTACGTAAGATGGGTGAACTACATCCATCGTAGCTGCGGAATCGCGAAGCACTCGGCACTCTTTCCCGTTCACGAGGAGGTCTCGCATGTAAGGCTCGAGAAGCTTCATGTTCTCGTCAGTGCTGCCTAATGAAAAAAACACAACTTTTGGTGTTGTTTGCGGACACTGCGCCGAAAAGTGACCCGGCTTCTGGCACGTATAACAAACGCCCGCTCGCCTCATCTCGAACCGCTGTCTGCGTTTGGCTGCCGCCGTCTCTTTACGTCTGGTCGGACTGCTTTCACTCGCATCCGCACTACGCGTGTCCCCCTTTAATCTCATGGGCGTGAACTTCGGCCTCTCAAACTTCGAGCCAAATTCACCCTTTTGACCGTCCTTAGCTCCGCGAGCCCGACGCGTCACAAACTCTTCGGCTAGCTCAGCGGCTTTAGCCACCGTACAAACGTCTGGCCTATCCAAGACCCAGTATCGCACGTTCTCCGGTAACCGACTATAAAACTGTTCTAGCCCGAAACACTGCAGAACTTTATCGTGGTCACCAAACGCTTTCTCTTCTTTGAGCCACTCCTGCATGTTCGACATAAGCCTATACGCAAACTCTGTATATGACTCACTTCTGCCTTTCTCATTTTCCCGAAACTTCCGACGGAACGCCTCCGCAGACAGCCGGTACTTTTTTAGAAGACTCGATTTCACTTTGTCGAAATCCTCTGCTTCCTCTCTATCCAAGCGAGCGACTACGTCGGCCGCCTCGCCGGGTAACAAAGTGAGCAAGCGCTGTGGCCACGTTTCCCGAGAGAACCCCTGCTTCTCGCACGTTCGCTCAAAGTTAACCAGGAACAAACCAATGTCCTCTCCAAGCTTAAACGGCCGCATCAGGTCAGTCATTTTGAACAATACTCGTTCTCCTGCACCGTGTGCCTGACTTCCATTACGAGCGCGTTCCATCTCTACCTCAAGACGCTTCATTTCCAAAGCGTGTTGACGGTCACGCTCTTGTTGCTCTCGCTCTTTCTGTTCTTTACGTTCACGCTCTTCTTTTTCTTTTGCAGTCTCCCTCTCTTCAATGGTCTCAAGGCATTCCGACAGCTCGTCATCCTCAGCCTCTAACTCAAGAATAGCCTTTAGCAGTTCTGGTTTTCTGAGTTTGTCTGAGACATCCAGACCCAACTCTCTTGCAAGCTCCAACAATTTCGGTTTGCGCAACGACTTCAAATCCATGGCTGCTCTGAATGCTGCTTTCTCTACTGCTTACTATTGTCTTGCCGCAAACTAACCCGGCAGCAACGACAACCACAATTACCAGCTCTGTTTCTAACACAAACAAAAAGCCTGGCAAAGCTCAGAAGAAGAAAGTCCCGCACTCACCAAACCTCGCAGGCAGGAATTCCGCGCAGTCGTTCCGCTGCAGGCAACCAGTCGTCACACAGGGCTCGTTGCACTGCTCCCGGATCGTCGTTGAGCTGTTCAGCATACAGTCAACTGCATCTCTTCGCTGCTGGCCTCCGTTGTCGCGATCCCACCGCTGCCACCAGATGTTTGGGATCGGACCGCTGGTACGATCTGTTGGGAACTCGGCGCTGACGCCCGTGGTTGTACCTGGGTCGCAAGCCCCAAGGGTAGCGTTGGCCTGGCGGCCTGGGGTACAACTGGAAGCATCCGAAGGTCCCGGCAAAGCATGAGTCGACTGGTAACAACGAAACAACTTGTTTATTTTAACATCGCAAAGAGTTGGCGGTCAGGTTTGACCGTAGTAGAGAGACGGGAGAGCACTTCACTCAACAGAAGAAATCGGAGCCCTCCTTTTGGCGTCCGGGGGCAGCTGTTTTTATACTCTCGCAGTTGAGGGCAAGAAGGAACCCCTCAAAAGACGAGCACGTGAATGTACAATGGGCTAATGGTGACGCACACTGTCGTAGCGATGCCGTAGCACCATGTCGAGCACGATCTCGTAGCACCCTGTCGTGGCGCTGCCGGTCGGACACAATGACTGTAATGAGAGGATGGTCCCTGCTTTGGCATCGCCTGTTTCGGGCACAATGACTGGAACGAGATCCCTGCTTTGGCATCGCCTGTTTCGGGCACAATGACTGGAATGAGATCCCTGCTTTGGCATCGCCTGTTTCGGGCACAATGACTGGAATGCGAGGATGATCCCTAGGCGGTCGCATCGCCGCAGTCGCGCCTGGAAACACCTGGCGATGAGTGTTGCGGCGACGACGATCGGGCCAAAATGTCTGCCGCCCCGCCGCAGTCGCGCCGGCAAAACCACGTGTCGCAGGCGAAACGCAACAGACCGCCCCGCCGGGGGAAGGAGATCCCGATGGACAGGGGACTGCATCCGCTGTCCGGAGGGATGTCGCTCGATGATGCTCATAACCGAAGTCGGGCGTCCCTCGACGTTTCTTGAGCGCAGCGCACAGAGAAGGCCTCGTTCTCTTGTTCAGGTTCGCACGGGACACTGCAAAGTGACTTCGGGAGAGTTCACATTTTTGTTCTCGTTCCCGGCAAGCGTTAGAACTACGCTGAAACTCAACCGCTCAGTCAGCAAGCACGGCACAACCCTCACTAAGCCCTGCCAGGCTCTTTCCCCTTTTTATACCACTGCCTAGTTCCTTACAGTAGTCTAGCATCACTCAGAACGCGTCCACAAATTGAAAAATTGCACTAGAAAGCATATCATCACTTTGAAACACTAAACAAAAGCAATATGTTAAAAAAAAAATCCTGCCTCAGGAAGAAAACATCAGTAACAAACAATTTTGAGGCTGATTCCTACGTTAGGGGCTTCGACTTAAGCCATCGGCGTTACCGTTGAGACTCCCCTTTTTGTAACGCACCTCAAAGGAATATTGTTGTAAAGCGAGGCTCCAGCGCAGGAGGCGGCCATTTTTGGGAGAGATGGTCTGCAGCCATTGGAGAGGGCAGTGATCCGTCTCAATGATAAACCTCGAGCCGGCTAGATAGCATGACAATTTCTGAACGGCCCACACGAGACACGCACACTCTTTCTCGGTGGCGCTATACGCCTGCTCACGACTGGTCAGCTTACGACTAGCATACAGGACGGGGTGTTCTACTTCTCCATTTTCCCGTTGGCACAGTACAACGCCCATGCCTCGCTCACTAGCATCGCACTGAACAATGAACCCTTTTGTATAGTCTGGCGATCGTAGCACAGGCTGGCTTGTTAGGGCACTCTTTAGGGCGCTAAAAGCTCTTTCCTTTGTCTCGTCCCAGACGACTGTTTGAGGCTCTGTCTTTCTTAGAGCATCCGTCAGGGGAGCCGCGATATCAGAGTACCTAGGGATGTACCTCTGATAGTAGCCGGCGACACCCAAGAACGACCGAATATCGGTCTTGGTGCGCGGTTGCGGAAAGTCTCGCACAGCGGCCACTTTTATTTCAGAGGGGCGGCGACGACCCTGACCAATCACGTGACCGAGGTAGACAACCTCGGCCTGTGCTAACTGGCACTTAGGAGCCTTTACTGTCAAGCCTGCTTCGCGCAGGCGGGTTAGCACTGCCCGCAAGTGTGTCATATGCTCAGACCAGGATGCGGAGAATATCGCTACGTCGTCTAGATACGGTAAAGCGAATTCTTGCTGTCCCCGCAACACTTTATCCATGAGACTTGAAAAACAGTATGGCGCGTTCTTCAAACCAAAACTCAACACTTTAGGACGGAATGTTCCCATTGGTGAAATGAACGCCGCATACCTACTAGCCTCTTCTGTAAGTGGAACCTGCCAATAACCCCTGACAAGATCTAGGGTGGAAATAAACTGAGCGCTACTAACTTTCTCAAGGCGCTCCTCGATGTTAGGGATCGGATAAATTTGATCCTTAGTGATGGAATTAAGCCTGCGGTAGTCGACGCAAGGACGAGGTTCCTTGCCCGGTACCTCAACTAAAATCAAAGGGGAGGTATAATCACTCTCACCTGCCTCAATAACACCGAGCTGTAGCATTTTCTTTACCTCAGCCTCCATAATATCGCTCTGGCGGGGTGACACCCGATACGCCTTGGATCGTACTGGCTCTGGGGAGGTAAGTTCTATTTCATGAGTAAGTACAGAAGTCCTACCAGGCCTCTCAGAGAACAGACCTTGAAACTCTTGTAATAGCTGGTGTAGTTCGGTTTTCTGCTCGGGCGACAGCGGTGCTTTACTGATAAGGTCACTAATGACTTGACCGGTGTCTTCCCTGTTCGTCACTGAGCCTAGTCCTGGAAGCTCGACCGGAAGCTCTTCAGGAACGTTTACCATCATGCACACCACTGCTTCCCTTTGTCTATAAGGTTTGAGCAGATTACAGTGGTAAACTTGCTGTGCTTTCCGCTTTCCTGGCAGACTTACCACGTAGTTAACGTCCGACAGTTTCTGAACAATTCGTGCTGGGCCCTCCCACTGCACGTCTAGTTTGTTGTTTAGCGATGTGCGCAATATCATGACCTCATCGCCAACCTCAAAACGACGGGCCCTGGCTGTCCGATCATAATAAACCTTGGCCCTCTGCTGGGCCTTTGTCATTGCTTCACCTGACAACTCCTGTGCCCTTCTTAAGCGTTCGAGGAGCTTAAGCACGTACTCCACCACGACTGGGTCGTCGCCCCTACCTTCCCACGATTCTCGAAGCATGCGAAGCGGAGATCGAAGCGAGCGACCGTACACCAGTTCAGCTGGCGAAAACCCCGTAGCCGCATGCGGCGCGGTCCTTAAAGCAAACATCACCCCAGGCAGACACAGCTCCCAGTCAGTTCGATGTTCAAAACACAACGCTCTCAACACGCGCTTCATGACGGAGTGGAGCTTCTCAACGGAATTCGACTGTGGGTGGTACACTGAGCTGTGTAGCAGCTTTACCCCACACCTTTCGAGAAAAGTTGTCGTCAAAGCGCTAGTAAACACTGTGCCCTGATCTGATTGGATTTCCGCAGGGAAACCAACTCGCGCAAATATGGACAGTAGTGCATTAACTATCTCAACTGAGCTGAGTTCTTTAAGCGGCACTGCTTCAGGGAACTTTGTCGCTGGGCAGATCACAGTCAAAATGTGTCTGTACCCCGTGGCTGTTACCGGCAGAGGTCCCACAGTATCAATAACGAGCCGTCTAAAAGGCTCCGTAATGATAGGTACCAATTTCAACGGCGCCCTCGATTTGTCCCCTGGTTTGCCCACCCGCTGACAAGTGTCACATGTCCTCACGAAATGGTCTGCGTCCCGAAAACACCCTGGCCAATAGTACTCTTGCAAGAGACGGTCCTTAGTTTTCTTAACTCCTAGGTGTCCGGACCACGAACCCCCGTGTGACAAGCGCAACAGATCCTGACGATAGCATTGAGGCACGATCAGCTGATCGAACTCCACTCCTCGGCGGTCTAGATACTTCCGGTACAGGACTCCCCCTCTTTCCACAAAACGCGCAGTTTTCCTGGCGATACCTTCTTTGACATTGCAGCGCACGTTTTCCAGGCTGCCATCCTTTTTTTGCTCGGCTATCAAAGCCGTCCGGCTGACTTTTAGCAACCTATCAAGTCCGTCTGACGTAGGCGCGATGAGCAAATCAGTAGATAGCTCTTCTAACTTTCCCGTGTCGGGCGTTTCCTCTCCAGTATCTGGCGCCTTTAACGTTACAGACTCAAGTTTATTCAGTTCGGGCGTGCTCGGAATATCAGCTTGCTGCGCCTCTGACCCTTTTTCGTTGTTTGATAACGTCGGCCCCGCAACTACCGCCTTTGCAGCGAGCTCCCGAACCTTCGATCTGGTTAAGGCCTGAACACTAGCTTCACCAAACAAAAGCCCCTTCTCGCGCAGGAGGTGATCGGACCTGTTTGAAAATAAGTACGGGTACTGGGGTGGCAGCATAGATGACACTGCCGCCTCTGTCTCAAGCGCTCCGAAAGGTCCTTCAATAAGCACCTTTGCTACTGGCAGACACACGCTATGAGCTTCCACGGCTTGCTTGATCCACGCGCACTCGCCCGTGAACATATGGGGTTCTACGTAAGATGGGTGAACTACATCCATCGTAGCTGCGGAATCGCGAAGCACTCGGCACTCTTTCCCGTTCACGAGGAGGTCTCGCATGTAAGGCTCGAGAAGCTTCATGTTCTCGTCAGTGCTGCCTAATGAAAAAAACACAACTTTTGGTGTTGTTTGCGGACACTGCGCCGAAAAGTGACCCGGCTTCTGGCACGTATAACAAACGCCCGCTCGCCTCATCTCGAACCGCTGTCTGCGTTTGGCTGCCGCCGTCTCTTTACGTCTGGTCGGACTGCTTTCACTCGCATCCGCACTACGCGTGTCCCCCTTTAATCTCATGGGCGTGAACTTCGGCCTCTCAAACTTCGAGCCAAATTCACCCTTTTGACCGTCCTTAGCTCCGCGAGCCCGACGCGTCACAAACTCTTCGGCTAGCTCAGCGGCTTTAGCCACCGTACAAACGTCTGGCCTATCCAAGACCCAGTATCGCACGTTCTCCGGTAACCGACTATAAAACTGTTCTAGCCCGAAACACTGCAGAACTTTATCGTGGTCACCAAACGCTTTCTCTTCTTTGAGCCACTCCTGCATGTTCGACATAAGCCTATACGCAAACTCTGTATATGACTCACTTCTGCCTTTCTCATTTTCCCGAAACTTCCGACGGAACGCCTCCGCAGACAGCCGGTACTTTTTTAGAAGACTCGATTTCACTTTGTCGAAATCCTCTGCTTCCTCTCTATCCAAGCGAGCGACTACGTCGGCCGCCTCGCCGGGTAACAAAGTGAGCAAGCGCTGTGGCCACGTTTCCCGAGAGAACCCCTGCTTCTCGCACGTTCGCTCAAAGTTAACCAGGAACAAACCAATGTCCTCTCCAAGCTTAAACGGCCGCATCAGGTCAGTCATTTTGAACAATACTCGTTCTCCTGCACCGTGTGCCTGACTTCCATTACGAGCGCGTTCCATCTCTACCTCAAGACGCTTCATTTCCAAAGCGTGTTGACGGTCACGCTCTTGTTGCTCTCGCTCTTTCTGTTCTTTACGTTCACGCTCTTCTTTTTCTTTTGCAGTCTCCCTCTCTTCAATGGTCTCAAGGCATTCCGACAGCTCGTCATCCTCAGCCTCTAACTCAAGAATAGCCTTTAGCAGTTCTGGTTTTCTGAGTTTGTCTGAGACATCCAGACCCAACTCTCTTGCAAGCTCCAACAATTTCGGTTTGCGCAACGACTTCAAATCCATGGCTGCTCTGAATGCTGCTTTCTCTACTGCTTACTATTGTCTTGCCGCAAACTAACCCGGCAGCAACGACAACCACAATTACCAGCTCTGTTTCTAACACAAACAAAAAGCCTGGCAAAGCTCAGAAGAAGAAAGTCCCGCACTCACCAAACCTCGCAGGCAGGAATTCCGCGCAGTCGTTCCGCTGCAGGCAACCAGTCGTCACACAGGGCTCGTTGCACTGCTCCCGGATCGTCGTTGAGCTGTTCAGCATACAGTCAACTGCATCTCTTCGCTGCTGGCCTCCGTTGTCGCGATCCCACCGCTGCCACCAGATGTTTGGGATCGGACCGCTGGTACGATCTGTTGGGAACTCGGCACTGACGCCCGTGGTTGTACCTGGGTCGCAAGCCCCAAGGGTAGCGTTGGCCTGGCGGCCTGGGGTACAACTGGAAGCATCCGAAGGTCCCGGCAAAGCATGAGTCGACTGGTAACAACGAAACAACTTGTTTATTTTAACATCGCAAAGAGTTGGCGGTCAGGTTTGACCGTAGTAGAGAGACGGGAGAGCACTTCACTCAACAGAAGAAATCGGAGCCCTCCTTTTGGCGTCCGGGGGCAGCTGTTTTTATACTCTCGCAGTTGAGGGCAAGAAGGAACCCCTCAAAAGACGAGCACGTGAATGTACAATGGGCTAATGGTGACGCACACTGTCGTAGCGATGCCGTAGCACCATGTCGAGCACGATCTCGTAGCACCCTGTCGTGGCGCTGCCGGTCGGACACAATGACTGTAATGAGAGGATGGTCCCTGCTTTGGCATCGCCTGTTTCGGGCACAATGACTGGAACGAGATCCCTGCTTTGGCATCGCCTGTTTCGGGCACAATGACTGGAATGAGATCCCTGCTTTGGCATCGCCTGTTTCGGGCACAATGACTGGAATGCGAGGATGATCCCTAGGCGGTCGCATCGCCGCAGTCGCGCCTGGAAACACCTGGCGATGAGTGTTGCGGCGACGACGATCGGGCCAAAATGTCTGCCGCCCCGCCGCAGTCGCGCCGGCAAAACCACGTGTCGCAGGCGAAACGCAACACTGGCTTCATTCTGGAAACTCATTCTAAGTGGTATCACCTTGCAAACTCACCGGCTACAATTCGTAAATTGCAATATGTGCCGTAATGTAATTATATGAATTTAATTATTGAATTTTTTAGAATTAGTTCTTTTCTCGTGCAAGTAGTGCCCACCTGTGATTAATCCAACTCAAGGACTGCAATTCTGTTATCTGCAACAGGAGTTTCTTTAAAATATTCCGGAAAACTTAACAATGATCACACGGTATATTGATGAGGTAAACTATATTCGAATGACTTTCTTTAAGTTAAAAAAGAAATTGGCCCCGTGTCTGCGAGTTTCACGGCACATTGCCTTCTATGCGAGTAAGCGTTGTGGTGCAGCGTCAGTACACGACATACGCTTCAGTGGCGCCCGCATAGCGATGCCTGGTTAGTATATAGTTTTGATCATGCCCTGCCACATTCGCAAACACCACAAGATACGTTGAGTTTCCTGAACGCACGACTGAGATTTCAATTCAAGATAATTTTATTGCATGGTGTGTGTAAAATATGACAAACACCGCGCCTGCACATGGATGCTTGTCATTGTTTCAACGAAAGAATTGCGGGGCGTGGCACTTGTAGCTCAACAGACGCGCATCAACCAGGATCAACGCTTAGTGTAAATTTTTTTCTTGCTTTTAACGAAAATAACTACGAATAAATTTCATCTGCTCAGTATATAACGCATGCTCTCTTTGACAACTTGCCTTGCAATTTTACTTGGATCACTACAATGCAAAATTAGCGCCCCTTTGTCCGTTTTTTTCTTTCTTGCAGTTTGTCATAAATATAAATTTTTAACAGTTCTGATTATCGTTGCGAAAATACACATAACGAGTAATACATCAATGGCGGATCAATATGTGGCTAGAGAGCTGCCGCAAGAAAAGAATTGTGAGTATCAATTAATAGAAGTGTCACATTTGGCGTTTAAACAATGATAGATTATAGATATAGTAAATGACTACAACTGTACCCTACCGAATTATCGAACTTAGTTCCCAGATCACACCAACAGTATTTTTGGAAATAAGATCATGCACTTTAATTTTTTAATCTATCTTTATAGAATTGGTAGTTTCACCTCCTCGGTGAAAATTGAGCAGCTGGTCACATGATTTCATTTTCTTCTCAGGAAAGGAACTTGCACGGAACGCTTCACGTGACCCACTGAACTGCCAGGATTCTTCATGTAGGTATCGGCGATGAGGCCAAGTGCGTTGTCTAGGATGTAGGGCATGGAATTAGAAATGTTCAGAGCCTTTAATTAGCAGATCTAGGTAATATGAAGTTCCGCTGATGATGGAAAACTACGAAATTTCGTAGACTCGCGATAGAGCAGTGCATAAAAACGAGGACGAAGGCGAGTAACAAGCACAAGCTCTTCAGTTAATTATTACTGATTCTTATTGTTGCTATTTTTCATGTGAACATGCAATTTCGCCTTTCCGAATTATTTACTTTTTATGAATCTTGAAAATTGATTTCCGATTATCACTTAAAGTAAACCATCCAATTCTTGGCTGATCCTCTATAGTCGACATGAGCCATATTTTTATTGGATCGCAACAACAAAATGATCCGCAATTTTGTATTGCATAAATTATTTTTTTTACCCGAAAGCATCAAATGGAGCCATTGAGCGAAAAAGTCGGTGTCTGTAGCAGCGAAACGGCACCTAAATTCCCATTGGCTGCGGGCCACATCACGAGCGCGCCTCGACGGAGCAGAGAGGCCGAAAGAGAACACGTGCTACCGCGCAAGCGCGCCAGGTGTTTCGTGATAGGAGAGGGCATCCCCGTGACGCCACATAACCCTCGCTCTAGGAAGCGTGTGTTGTCCGCGCAAGCTCTGGCGTGCGTTCTAACTGCGCCTCGGTAAGGTCAAATCCAAACGCGCCAAGCCAGCCAAGCGTCTCATTGATCGGAGGTTTGGTGGTCAGTGGTCTCGCCTACACCTCCCGTATCACCACCTTACTTAAAAGTGACTGGATCAGGCTAATAGTCTAATCAGGAGGGCGGGCAAGACCACACCGTTGTGCACTATCCCTACCCGCCTCCTACAGACTACTCTCTATAATACCGTCCAGGATATCATAGAGGCACGGAGGAGTAATCAACTCCTGCGCCTCTCCTGAACACCCACTGGGCGGAACCTACTACGAATTCTGGGGCGTGGGCCAAGCGGCACGATCCCTAATGAGAAGCCGTGGTTCCCCATTCCTGTAAGACTCGCGGCTAACATGCAACTCAAACCGTTGCCCCGAAACATGAATTCGCACCGCTATCCGGGCCGACGCAAGGCGCGGGCTGATTACTACGCCCGGCGTTATCAAAATTGCGAAGACCTCCTCTACGTCTACGCCGCGGTCGGTCCGCTCGAAGGAACGGCTGCTGCCATGACGGAGGACGGACACATTAACATCTCTGCCACGATTAAAACAGCACGCACTGACATGGCTGAGGGGATCGCATTAGCTATAGCAGTGGCGCATGCGGCCGCGGATCATACCATTACAGAATTCTGTACCGATTCACAAAGTGCATACCTTTACTACCTTCAAGGCTTAGCACCTAAGACGGTCACACACATCTTACAAAGCATCACTTCGCTTCCCCATCCGGTGACCATCACGTGGCTGCCTAGGCATGAGTATGTCGCCGGGAACGGGCGCGTTAATGCGCATGTCAGGTCTTTCCCTCCGGACCCTGGACGACCCCACCGTCAACCCCATGGAAAAGCCAAGAGAGGGGATCTACCCCTACCACCAGGTTACCACGTATTACAGGAAAGGTAGACGAGATTTACCTCCCCCTCACAATTCCCTTACCCTCCATCAGAGTTCAATCTGGCGCCAAATCCAGACCAAAGCATTTACTTCTCCCTATCTGGCACATTTCTTTTACCCTGGTCTCCTTAATCCACAATTGACCACCTGCCGAGTGACCCGGGTAGATCTTTTCTACTGTTTGTGGAGCTGCCCCAAGCCCATGGCGGTAGAGCCTATTCTGAATCCTTTCCTTTCCTCGTGGGAGGCCGCTCTTCGGGCCACTTGCTCGGATGACCTGCTCTGGCTGGTGGACCGGGCCTGCCTATATATGTCGGCCAGGGGGCTCCCGGACGTCTAGGGGCCCAACCACGTTTAAATAGATCAAATAAATTTTTATCCATCTATCCTCCCAACGCGATCGCTTGCCCGCTAGGAGTTCATAACTCGAAGCACCGCTCAGCGGCGTTCAATTCTACATTAATGCTTTCGCAGTCACAACTCATAAGAAATGCTCCGGTGTCCTTGGATTTTTTTCTCGTTTGATTGCGTTATGTTGTCACGTTCGCCTTTGTTACCTTGTATACGCGTGTCAACTAAATTTTTCGTTAACCGTATTTCAAGAGTAGAGCTGAATTAAAAATCGGGGCTTGTGTTGCACTCTGAACTTCGTCCACGTTTTTACCACAATATTTGTTACATCATGGAGCCGCATTAGTGATAAGTTTAATGCGGCGGTGAACTTCTTACTTGACTATCACCCACAAGGTTTCCGCTCTCATGGTGTCTGTGCATTGCTGAAACTCTGATGCACATATTGAAAAATTTTGAAAAATAATAAACGAATATATTAACCGTGCGTAACTTTTTTGGACACTATGCCTTTTATAAACAGGGAACACAACGGCAACTTGGCCTGAACAAATAACTACAGGCCCATCTGATGTTATTAACCTGTTTCTGATTGTCATTGGCACCACTTCAGCAAATGCTTTGAACGTCGAATGTGAACATAGACGGTGGCCTCTGCAGTAAAGTGGAAGCGTGGTACGCGTAGAAATGTAGGATTAAAATGTTTCTCATAGTAGTCTGCTCTTTAGCTTATCTTTCAGCACAGTGGACACACTGCACAACTGTGTGACCAGACGAACCTGCTCCAGAAAGCGCTTCTCCATGTCCTTCCCTTCATCTTGCGATAATGGAGCGCCACCTGGCACTGCAAGAGTTGTTAGAACTCTGGGCTCACATGATACATCAACTTTTCTAGTGCTTCCCTCGTGGTAATCTTTCGGCAGCACTTTAACTTCGCTGACTTACGACACCTTTCTGTATCATTCCGCAGTCGGATGATGGCGCCTGCGGTGTCTGGTGAGTATACTTTCCGCTTTTGGCCTCGCTGCGGCGGTGTAGAACTTGTAAAGACAGATACATCATCAGAACATCTTGTTAGGCTAGTTGGCAAATTTTCTCCTAGTTGCACACTGTGTAAAGGAACACTACACACAGGCACACAGGACAAGCGCAGCGTCCTGCTCCACTGTAAAGCGAATTTCATTGGCAATACATGCGTGCCAAATGACATCGCTTCATATTTATGGACGCACGATATTAAAAGCCCGTTCATTATCAAATTTCAAGCGCATGTGACCAAAATATACCGAACTGCATTCCTAAAATAGTACTTTTAATCTATAAAGGTCAGTTCTGATTATATTTTGTTGCAGGATTCCAAGTAGAAATATGCCTTCAAAATTTAATAAGTTCCAGGTATTAGTTTTTCTATATATTCATGTAACATGTTAAGCATTGCTGGTTTCTCAATAGCTAGCTGAGAATACTAGACATAAGTTTTTAGATCTTGATCGACAAAAGCTTTTGATTCATCTTCTTAATGATGGGCTAATCAAGCGTTTTATTTACTTTGGCGTCATATTTCACTAAAATACCCATAAGAGGAAAACTAACATCAAATAGTTTAAAGCTGCTTGGCAACTGAGCACTGGAATTTTTGCTCCAAAAGAATTTCTGCCATAAAGCGGCAAACCAAAATTAGGGAGAACACAGCAGCGCGCGGCAATAACTCTCTTCGCCGTATCGCGTCCTACCTTTCCCTTTCTGTGAAGTGACCCTTTCTGTGAAGTGTTCCGAGCAGAGGCGGTAGCCGTGGTACATCTGCTCGCACGTCAGCCCCGCCAGGACTCCCCATTTAGCGTACTTTCGCCATATGTCAAATCTTAAAAACGGGCCAAATACCGGTTGTTCATGATTAAAAAACAGTTAAATGTGAAACCAAAGTTGAGAGTACGAAGAAGCTACCGAAAAATTCTGCTCCTCTGGGCGCAGGTTAAAAAGAGAAGCGAACCTATATCGGTACATAAGTAAGTCGAACTTCTTGCAATTCAAAACGCAAACTGACCGCTACGTAATTTATTAATTTTTTTTAACCTCTGCCGTGTTCATGACCATTCAAAGGTGGTAATGTCACAAAAAAACTGGTCACCGGAATGCTCTACAGCGCAACCAATTTGTTCAGCAAGCATTCAAAGACCATCGGCACATATAAATTCCAACTTTTGTACTCGTGTAAAAAACGAAGAGCAACCGCCAACATATACCGCAGAGAAACTTCGGTCTGCGTGTCAGCTAGCATCAATCGGCCCATGTGCAACTTTCAACAAGTAGCTTCAGTTTCTTACAACACCGCAGAAAAATACGCTGCATCAAAAAAATATATATATTCACTTGAATACAACCGCGGAAGATCTTTCGTTTCGTCCTATAGGTGTTTTGATAAGCACAGCCCTTGTTTCTGTATAACGACTGCAGAAAAAGTGTGCTCACCTTTCGTTCGCTGGCAAACAGAAAAAATTCGCCCTGCAGTTCATCCCCGAGTGGCCACACCACACAGCCGCGCAGCATGCCTTGTGCCGTTTCCTCAGTTTTGTCGACATTGCCGGGACGTTCACGGGCACAGAAAGAAAGCATTTAACTGCAGAGCATACGAAAAAAAAAAACGTGCACGTGCATAGGAAGCGGCAGGAGCAGACGAAGAGAATGGCAGCCGAAGCGATAAGAGCGACAGCGCCGCCCATTGGCGCAACAAATGAAGCGAGCAAATGAAGATATAAGAGGCCGAAAAAGAAAACAGCCAAAAGCCCATTTTATTTCTACACATCATTGCAGCACTTCACTTTATTGTTATGTAGGTTGGAAAGATAGAGCCGCGTGTACAAATGTTATTGAATTTTCCTTTGGCTACCAGTGTCTTGGCGATGCTTTATTGCCAATACCGAAACTAGCCCCACTGTCCTCCCACTGATTTGTGTGCGTAGGCAAAAAAAGATGGCGGCCACCTCAGAGCTAAAAGAGCTCAAGCATAAAGCAAAAGCGTATTGCCTGGTATGCCCCAGCTGCGTTTAATCGCGAGAAGTGTCAAAACGTATTGAGATATAAAAATATATCGTAACAGACAAATCAGAGCCTCTTCCAGTCCGTGAACAGCGAAGCTGTGTTAGTTACACCGAGTATTGCAGCATGCAAGTCAAATTTCGCAAGCAGTCTATATTGCGGGATGGAATGTGCAGAACCATTAATCCAAAGCTCCGTATATTGGGCGCAAGGCCCACCACTGGAGATGCGGGCGCTGCAGTCGTTTTGACACGATTGGTTGGATTGAAGCTCTATTCTCGACACGCATGGCGGCTGCACGGCCGCGTATTATCCGCCATTTTGGCTCTCTGACTGGCTGTCGAAAGCTCACGTGCCTTGAAATTTGTGCTGGGGAACGGAAGTGTTGCAAAATGCAATTTCGCGTTTTCATCAAGATGGCGAAACGTGACTTGGGGCTGCAAACGTTATCGAGTAAAACATTTGTTTGGTAATTGGCAAAAAATTGACTACACTGCGACTTTAGCGCTTCAAACAGAAAGTGAGCGGTAGCGTACAGAAGCCAGTGCAATGGATCTGCAATTCCGCGAATATGTGATGGCGATCCAATATAGGTGCCATGTCAGCTTGTTGATTGGCTGAAGGAATGTGCTTTGGGGAGCGTCACAGGAAGGGCCGTTTCGTAAACGTCAATTTGAAGTTGCGTGACGTTGCGCTGGGCCGCCATTTTAGAGATTTTCCGCCATAATTTGTGGTGCGACGAGCCGCGCGAATTATGCTAATGAGCAGTCATATGCAATGGCGGCCGAGAGGAATGCGTATCGTCATATTTTCCCCGTCGTTTGGCGCCATGAAAATCTTTTGCTCATAACGCGTGCTCATGGTATTTGCATCGCTCTCGGGTGGTGTTGGCATTTGTGTTTTGGGCCATCATTTCTTTAAAAGAACGCGTTTATATGAAATACTATTGGTTGAACATAGCAAACTTTCTGAAACGTTGTCCACTTTTCACTGCTGCGTTCCCAGGAAACACGGAAGCAGCTATTTGATGTCTAAAAGAAATCTTGAACGGCTAATTCAAAAGTCTAGCAGCTGTCTTGATCAAGACATTTTGTAGCCATGCATGTCTAGAAGTACTTCAGTAAGCCTTAGCTGCTAACGTTACGCTAAAAGTTAGCTAATGGACAGCTTGACAAGAACAACTGAAGACTTCTGTTAGACATTCCCTCAAATTTTTGTGGCAGCTGTTACAGTAACACGAGGTTTGTCCACAGTTACAATTTATTTTAAAGGAGGCACGGACATCAGAAAAAGAAAGTTTATGTTCTCGAATAGAGTGATGTACAGGTAGTTTTTCCAGATGTGAACCATGGGAATAGTGTAGTACAGCCTCAGTGGTCCATTAGTGCTTTTTACTTAGACCAATCAATTGAATGCCGCCAGTCAGAATTATTTTGTAAACAAAACAAAATCTGTATTGTATGCTTATATGATGCCAATGTTCGCCCATTGACTTAAACAAGAACACCTCTGCATGAAACACGTCATTATTGCCAAAACTTCGCCCTGCTGGGTCTCCGCCGAATTGAAATAGTTTCTAGCAGGGAAACATTTTGTCAGTGATGCTGCAGTTCAGGCAAAAATTACATCCTGGTTTCAGCTATAGGAGGCAGGATAGCCTGACACCAGTATACTAAACAGTTCGCTGTGCTGCAATGAATTGTTTTGTTAAGAAATAAAGGATAGTTCACATCTGGAAAAACACTCAGCGGGCCCCTCTACCAGGCAATATAAATATATTTTTTTCTGATGTACATGCCTCATTTAAAAGTAAATTGTAACTTACTTTGTGGGTGTCCCTTGTAAGGTAATGCCGCATGCTGGCACAGCATCACGCAGAAATAGTGGCCAGTTCTTCAGCATACCACCCATAAGTGAATTCCTTGCACGTTGCATGCTACCGGAACTGAAAGATAAATCATAATAGTCTGTTATATTTTAATACACGGTACGATGAGTTTTTCATGCATAAAACATGATTGCAAGCGAAAATGCAGCAAGACATCTACTTCACACCATGTCACACAGTCATACTTTGTTACCTAATAAATTAGAAAAGATACAGAAAGTGTAAGTAACAAGAGTGACAAATAGCAGCAAAGGTGATCATGCATGAATCTTGAAGATGATTGCCGCCGCTGCCAGAGCAGGCCAGCCTTCGTAGGACAAGAACCTTCCCGTGCAGCCTGTGACAGCAAGCTTTTGAGGGCACTGGCTGCCCACAAAAGCTTGCTGTCACAGGCCACACGTGAAGGTTCTTGTATACATAGGCAAGCAACACCTGCACAGAAGAGGGGGAAAGGCGAGGGAGGAAATAGGAATGTTCAAATTGGAACTTCAATTAGCAATATGTTCTAAGTAAGAAGTCTGGCTCACTTTAAAAATAAATTTAAGCCCTCCTTTCTCTTAAATTACGGGTATCTTAAGGTATTATGTGATGTTTAAGATTACTAGTATATTTCCTGGCATATAATTATTAAATTGCAGAGCAGAGTCAGACAAAGTCAGCCTTTAAATTAATATATGGTGTTTGTGGCTAAAAAGGCACTTATCAACTTGTCAAACAAGTCTGAGAAGCTTCCTGCAATATACAATCAGTTTAAAACAGTAATCCACTTTGCAGGTAAATCATGTACTAACTTAATTAAAAGGTTACATAGCTTTTCATATTGTTAAACAAAAAGCAAGTTTGGAATTTACACTGTCTAGCTGTTGCCTTTTTTTCAAACTTAAACATGACACAGTACAGGGTAAGCAGGTAGCATGCAAAGGAGGACTAGTGATAAAGTAGCGTCCTAAAGCAACACTTCTACGCTGGATCAATCATTTTTGTTCATATATTTTCATGTGACCCTAATTGGCTTAGGGCAATACCTCCAACCAATGACGCATCACCTGATACGTCATAAAAATGCGGGGGCATCAAAGGTGGAAGCAGGGCGGCCCGTTGATTGGGGCCGCTGTGGTCGAAGCGTGCCAGGAGGTGTTCGCATAAAAACTTGGCTGTCCGCTGTCGCGGACAGCCGATCTTATACAGCCCTGGCACGCGCAGGCCTCCGCGAGCCTCAACCGCGGACCAGTCCGGATTCTAGCTTTGGTGTCCTGGAGGCGCCGCCAATAATGCGAAATAATGACACGGTGTCACAATTAGTAAAAAACACGATTGAATAAATATAGTTACGTCCAAGCGCCAACTTGTGACGATAAGTTAAGCCCTACCGCGCCCCGCGACTTCTGCAACACCAGTCAGAACTTTGCCTCTGAACGTACGTCGGACAGACTTTCTCGCACCTGCGGCGCTGGTGCTGGATTAGTAATGGTCACCGGCGGCCTTTCAACCACTTGCGTTCAACCGCGGTTGCTAAGGCGCTCTGCTCTGCCTTCTAGATTTTCAATATATGCGGCCCGGGCACAACTACGGTCGTAAGCTAGCTATGATCCGCCACGACTGACTTAGCAAGAGCGCGAAAGCCACAGGGGACGAAAGGCGGCGTGGCTGCGGCGAACGGGAAGATGGGCGACGTGTTTGCGGTGAACGAGACTGGTGTCCACGCGGCGATGGTGAGCGACTGTACCACGCGTCCCTATAGCAGCGTTGTCGGCGCTGTTAGACACGGCGGTGGGCGAAACATTGCGCGTATTTCCATCAAAACGGCTCAGGTTGATCGGCGTGCGAGGTGTTGAAGGCCACGAGTTGCGACAGTAACGGGCGACATGACCAATGCGGTGACAGGTGAAACATATCGGCTGGTCGTCCACAGTTCTCCACTCAGTCGGGTTGCGATAACGCGGAGCGAAGCGTCGGGGTGGAGCGAAAATAGTAGAAGGGCGTTCGTTGGCTCTGGGATTGGCAACAGCACAGACAGAAGGTAGACCAATGTTTTCAAGTTCCTGGAGAACGATGGCTTGTACGAGGGCAACTGAAAACGGGGTAGCATCAGGGCTGCGCGAACAGAAAGCTGCGGGCGCCATCGCGCCCAGTCGAACGATTTGCATCACGTCATCTGATGGAGACGCATGCTGCTGTGCGCGATGATCTTCACATGTCTACGTTGCGGCAGTATTGGGAAGTCTAGCGAATGGTTGTAGGACGCGTCGGCTTTTCGCCTGCTCGAATGGGCACTCTTTGAAGATAGCATCAACTGTACAGCAGCTTTTGCACATGAGCAGATTAAAGGCGTCGTCAGCAATGCCCTTAAGCACGTGCCCGACCTTCTCAGCTTCTGTCATGTCGTGATCGGCTTTACTACAAAGCGCCAGCCCGTCCTCGATGTACGAGACATAGGACTCCGAGGGGATTGGGCACGGGAGGCCAGTTTCTGCTTTGCGGCAATTTTACGGCCGGCTGGTTTGCCAAAGAACTCTGTTAAGTTCTCTTTGCATTAGTCCCAGCTGGTTAGCTTCTCTTCGTTGTTTTCGTACTACACCTTTGCCGTGCCACTTAGGTGGAACAACAGGTTAGCTAGCATAAGCGTAGGGTCCCATCTGTTGATTCCACTCACGCGTTCGTATACATAGCTACCCACTCTTCAACGTCAGCGCCATCGAACCCGCAAAAAGTTCCGGGATCCTTGGGTTGCACAACCACAACCGAAGGGGACAGCGACGGAGCTGGCGACGGTGATGTTGGGAGTATAGACAGACTGTATTAACAATATATATATATATATATATATTGCCAGAGTCAATGTGGTTAAGATGGCTGACCAGCAACAACACGCAAGAGCCAGCGTCTCGCGATCTTCTCCCTTTTTCCTCTTTTATCCTTCCGTAACAATATAGATGGCAGAGAATATCGCGTTAAGAAATGATAGCATTATTTTGTGTGTTTCGCGGTGTAAGTGTTTGATCATCTCGTAAACTATTTGATTTTTTTCCAGGAGCCGATTTATTACAACAATTTAGTGCAGCCTGAAATTCCGCCATGTTAAATAGACGGTTGCAAGATTCGTTTCTATATCCTTTCCGATCCAGAGGCAGTCGCTCCGCTTGTCACTGGCATCTCAGGACTGTATCTGAGTAATGGGATGAACTAGAAATGTACTCAAAATGTTCCCCCAGAGAATCGGCTTGGTTCTCAAGAGTGTCACCTTGAGTATTAACTGATGTTAGAGGATGAGTTTCACGACCTTTTGTTTACCCTGGTCCAGGTTTTTCTTTCGTCTGTATAAGAATTAATTCAGGACGTGTATCTTTTCCAGTTTTCCCTTTTGGCACGGCAGCGCATTCTTCTACCTTCCGACTTTATTTTCATGAATCTGATCTAATTATCGGTGGTTGGAGAGTCGCGAAGGTGTCTCCAAGTCTTACTCTGATTTCTGCGAGGTTCCTTACACTCATCATTCCACCGGGGAACACGTCGTTTAGAGGGCGATCCATTTGTTTCGGGGGTACACATATTGACGCCGTATCCACAATAAATGCCGTCAAATGTGCCACTGTGTCATCGATAGGAAGTGCAGAGATGTCGCCCCAGGTCATGTGCGTGAATTCTTTATACCGCTTCCAGTAGGCTGACTCGACTTTCCAATGGGGAAGGCGTGGATAGCACTCATCACCTTTTGTTAATTTTATTACAATCGAGAAATGGTCGCTCCCACATGGATTCTTAATCACGTTCTACTCTATACACAGCACGAGTGTACTAGATGCAATGCTTAAATCGATAGATGAGAATGTTTTGTTCCCCACACTGTAGAATGTAGGCTTTTTCTTATTTAGTAAGCATGCACCTGCAAAGAAGAGAAAGTTTTTACTAAGCGCCATCTGTCATCACAGCGGCAATCTCCCCAAAGGGTGTTATGTGCATTAAAATCTTTACGACAGTATAAGGCTCGGGCAGTTCATAGATACAGCTGTGAAATTTTGTTTCTGATAGATGGTAGTTCGGGGGATGTATACTGAGGTAATTGTGACCAGCTTATTAAAGAGTACCACAGTGACCGCAACTGCCTCTAGGGATATTTTAAGCTGCAATTGCCTGCAAGCAACACCCTTATCTACTGCAATAGCCATACCGCCCGACGAGGCAAGGGTGTCGTTGCGGTCTTTGTGGTAAACGGCATACTGCCAGAGAAAGTTTGTGTGAGAAGAATTACTATGTGTTTCTTGGGCACACCAAACCCTTGGATTGAACTTATGATAGGAATTCCTTCAATGCCATCTAGATTGTGGAGTAAACCCCTAACATTCCACTGTATATAGCATCTGTGTATCCATGTTATTATCCGATTTAGTTGCTCGTCAGGAAAATATGTCACAAGACATATCTGAAATCAATAATGCTGTGAATACACGTTTAGATGCCTTGGAATTGCGTGTGGCTGCTCTCGAAACCTCGTGTTCGAAGGCACTGTCTGATCAAGACTGATCAGTTTCGTTCTGAAGCGGTTTGTCTAAAGCGCGCTGTTGCCGAACTAACTGCCAAACATGACGATATTGAAAACCGTTCGCGAAGAAATAACACATTCCTTCATGACATATGCCAGAAGATACCGATGAGAATCCCGACAGACTGCACTCCAAGGTTGTGAACGTGTTCAATACGCTTCCATAGCTCAGGCAGAATGCGTCCTGGGCGTTCTGGCTCTATCATATTAAAATTGCGCGATTTCAGCAATAAGCAAGTGATGTTGAAAAACGCTTATAAGCTGAAAAATTCCGGCATGAAACTTTCTGAAGATCTTTGGTCCAGAGTGCGCGCAGTACGTAAAAAGCTATGGGACGATTCGGTTGAGCAGCGGAATAACGCCTCGGTTATTAAAATGAGCTTCGATCATTTATTTATCGATAACGTTCGTTGTAACAGGAACAGTGCCTCGAATAGTTCAGTTAGAGCTCCTGGTTTTGATTCTACCGCAAGATTTCATAATGTGTATTCATCATTAGGTTGACAATCTCATCAATCTGCCACAGATCTTGCGCTTTTGAACGGTAATGCCAGAAGCATAACTAACAAAATTCCACAGTTTCGTTCGTTAGTTTCTTCATGTTCTCCTCATGTTATACGCATCACAGAAACATGGCTTCATGAAGGTATTCACGACTCCGAATTCACGCCTCCTGGTTACTGCTGTCCGGTATGAATGTCAGAATAAGAAAGGTGGTGGTGTTGCTTAGCTTTTACGCTCAGATTTTAACTTTAAGGTTCTACCATGTCCTCCTAATGTAGAATCGGTTTGGTGCAAGTTACTATTGCATAAACAAAATTTAACAGTTTGTGGTTTTTATCGCCCCCATTATAGCCCTAGTGACTTGTTCAATAACATTCGCATTTTATTCATGACCATAGCGTCGACAGTTCTAATTGAATCGTTCTTGGCGACTTTGACGTTCCGAGCCATTCACTGGCCTCCCCTCACATATTCCACCACTATAAGTGCCTCTATTTTCAGAGACTTAATTGCATTTTCTTTATCACATAACCTGATACAATTAGTTAATAAGAATACGAGGCATAACTCCATACTTAGTGTTTATAAGTGGCAGTCTTGCTCATTTAGGCTTTAAGTATGATATCTTGGAAAGAATCTCGGACCATAACGCAGTTCTCGTACACATTAACTGTCCTATCCCACATGAACGCTTTAGCTATTGCACATTTCATGATTTTAACAAGGCTCACGACACATCTATCACTGATACTCTGGCAGATAACTCTGACATTCTTTGGCGCTCAGTACCGAATGTCATGTTGACAGTCTTGTTGATTGTTTTGAGTCGTTAGTGAAATTTTGCATCAATAAGTACGTTCCATTAAAAACAAAAAAGATAAATAATGAACTTCCTTGGATTAACCGGAATATCTTGCACCTGTCACACCGTGTCGGTAGACTACGTAAATCAAAGCATTATAATTCTGCGCCTCGCGTTCCTTTTGTAAGAGCCAAGGAGGAACTTGACAGTATATATATATATATATATATATATATATATATATATATATATATATATATATATATATATATATATATATATATATATATATATATACTGTCAATAGTTCCAGGTTTGTAAAGGGCCCCGCACGTCCACCAAATGTCAAGAGGCGTTATAGTTTAATTGGTAGAACACTCAGATAGTAGAGCACCACAGCGAAAGGTCACACAGCTTAGGGAACACAGGCACAAGGCTTACAAACACTCGTTGTCTTCGTCTTTCTCGAATCAGTGCCTGCTACTCGTTCTTCTCCAGTACTATATATATATATATATATATATATATATATATATATATATATATATATATATATATTGTGAGCACTATTAACGCACTTCGTCGTTTTCATTTGTACATAGCCGTCATCATCTTCCCCGTTCTTCTACGTCTTCGCGCATGAGCTGGGGCGTTGCCTTTTTAGTAATAAACAGCGCTGGACAACTCGGTCCGTCTCGGTATTATAAAGTGGTGGAGGTACGTCAAGACCCCGACGTTCTCTCGCGTTCCCGTCCTCCTTGGAGATACGTTCCGGTCGCCGCCTGCGCCCGGCTACCCCTACAACGATGCACCCTTCCAACCCCGGCCCTTCCGGCGCCTCTAATCCTACCACACAGACGTCCCCGCCTGCGGCCCCCTCTTGGAGTGTGACGAGCCCTCAGCGCGATCCTCCTGTCTTTGCGGGACTCCGCGGTGATGACGTCGACGATTGGATCAACCACTACGACCACGTGAGTTCTTGCAATAAGTGCAACGACACCCAGAAATTGAGGCACGTCGCATTCGACTTGACCGGTGTTGCAAAGACGCGGTATTTCAACCACGAATACGACATCGCGGATTGGTCCGCGTTTACCTCCAAGCAGCGGCAAATCTTCGCTTCCTCGTCTGGCCGTGCAGAAGTCGCCAAACAGAAGTGTGGAACGCGCCTCCAACTTCCACAAGAGTCTTACACCTCATACATAGAGGATGTCTTGGCTCTGTGCCGCCGTGCGAACCCTAGCATGACGGAAGCCGAACGCGTTCGCCACATATTAAAAGGCATTGGGTCTGTCGCGTTCAACGCCTTACTCGTGAAAAATCCGGCTTATGTCCAAGATATTACTTCCACGTGTCAACGCCTAGACGAGATGCAGTCTATTCGTCTTCAACATGACAGCAGCGATCCTCAGGTTCCCCATTCTCCAGATCTACGTGCTCTTATCTTCACCAACATCCGCGAAGAGCTTCAAATACAAGAACTAAGGCGTCCACCTGCTGCCTGCGCCCAACCCCTACCTTTGACTTGTGCGAAGTCGTAAAGCAAGAGTTGACAGCGATGGCTACACCCACGACGCATCTTGCTCCGGTAGCGCGCCCCACACCTACCTACGCGGATGTTGCTTCGCTACCCACCCCTACCGTGACCTCCATGCCTACTGACGTTTCCTATGACCATTTAACTTCGATGGGAACCAGAGCACTTGCTGCGCCATCCTACCCTCAGTGGCGTCCACCTCGTCCGGTTTGTTTTTACTGTGGTATACGCGGCCATATATCTCGCTTCTGCCGCCGTCGCCAGCGGGATGAAAGACGAGGCTATGCTGAGCACGAGAGAGACCGCACTCGCCGACCAGACGCCTGCTATCCCGGATCGTACTCGTTCCCGAAACAGCGTTCTCCGTCTCCTCCAGCTGCTCCCAATCTGCCTCTTAGTTCCCGTTCGGCCAGACGTCGTTCTCCATCGCCTTACCGGCGCTCTACATCACCGCTTCGCCCCACTTCCAATATTGTCGACCAGCCCTCGGAAAACTAACTGTTGCAGTTTTTGGAGGGGAAACTGCTTCTTATCGGTCTTCAAAAATTCCTCCTGTTCGCCCGGCCAACATGCTTTCTGTAACTGTCGAAGGTGTTCCCGCGTCAGCTCTCATCGATACCGGGGCCGCCGTTTCTGTTCTTCGCAGTGATCTGTGTTCCCGGCTCCGGAAAGTAAAAACGCCTTATCTTGGACCTATTCTGCGTGGTGCTAATAATGCATTTGATTCACTCCGACGGACAGTGTACTGCTCGTGTTCTCATCGACGGCATACGCCACCACATTGAGTTTATCATCATTCCAATGTGTATCCATGAACTTATACTGGGTTGGGACTTCCTACATTCTGCTTCAGCCGTCATTTCATGTAGAGAGGAAGTTTTCCATATCGCGGATACAGCGCTTGCACCTGTTACGGACTCTTCACTTTCATGCGTGAACTTGGCCATCGCTGCAGACTACATCCTGCGTCCTGGTCACGAAGACGTTGTAGCCGTAACACCCAGTCAGATCGCCGACAGAGACGCCCTAGTCGCCCATTCTTCCCGCTGTACTTCTCGCGGAATTCTTATTTCCACCTGTCTCGTCCGGTTTTCACGTGGTCGCGCACTTCTGTCTGCTTGCAACACCACCCCAGATACTGTGATGCTGCCCAAAGGGATGACTGTGGCAACCCTCGCCGACACTCAACCTATCTCTATAGCCACGCTTTACCCTTCTTCATCGCCAGCACCAGCCTCAGGTTTGGATGATTCTTTCCCTCCTCCAGCCGTTCTTGATTCTGACCTAGCAGCCGCGCAGCCCGAAGCCTTACTGGTGGTCTTGGCAAAGCACAAAGCCTGTTTCGATAGCTGTTCCCCTGTGTTCAGCCAAACTCCTGCGGCTACATACCGCGTCGAAACCGATGGTTCCGCTATAATACGACGACGCCCCTATCTTGTATCGCCGTCCGAACGAAAGGTCATTGAACAACAGGTTGCTGACATGCTTGCGCGGACGATAATACGGCCTTGATCTAGCCATGGGCTTCTCCCGTGGTTCTGGTAAAGAAAAATAATGGCTCCGTTCGCTTTTGCGTCGATTATCGAGCGCTCAATAAGATCACATGCAAGGACGTATATCCAATACCTCGAATTGACGACGCTTTGGACACATTACAAAGGGAAAGCACTGTTAACGTACTTCGTCGTTTTCATTTGTACATAGCCATCATCCTCTTCCCCGTTCTTCTACTTCATCGCGCATGAGCTGGAGCGTTGCCTTTTTTGGAATAAACAGCGCTGGACAACTTGGTCGGTCTCGGTATATATATATATATATATATATATATATATATATATATATATATATATTTATATAGTACTGCAATTAACACATGGCCCTCAGTCGCCAGCAGCTGCGGAGCAAGTGGCCAAGGCAGCGGTCAGACCTGCAACGTGGCAGAGGGTGCTAAAATCACTGGGTCTGGACAGGCCGCCAATGGAAACTGACCCTGTCAACCTTTAACAGCCGAACTCGGTCGAGTGAGGCTAGCTTAGCAGGACTCTTTGAGGAACTATCAGACATTGTTTGGGGTACCATCAGCCTTAGTGAGATTAGAAGAACTGGTGAGGCTTATACATTGCTGAATAACAGCCATGTCCTCTGCTATAGAGGTTTACCTGATAAGAAGCAATACGGAGTAGAATTCTTAATCCATAAGGACATAGCGGGCAACATTGACGAATTCTACAGCATTAATGATAGGGTAGCAGTAGTCGTAATCAAACTTAATAAGAGGTATAGATTAAAGGTACTACAAGCCTACGCTCCAACATCAAGTCACGACGATGAGTAAGTAGATCAGTTCTATGAAGACGTTGAATTAGCGATGAGAAAAGTGCAAACACGGTATACAGTAGTAATGGACGACTTCAATGCAAAAGTGGGGGGAAAGCAGGCGTTTGAACAGGCAATTGGCAACTACGGCGTCGATTTTAGAAACGCTAGAAGAGGTGCTAGTAGTATTCGCAGAATGGAATAAGCTGAGAATAATGAACACTTTTTTCAGGATGCGTAGCAACAGAAAGTGGACCTGGAAAAGCCTTAATCGTGAAACAAGGAATGAAATTGATTTCATACTTTCTTCCGATCCCAGCATAGTGCAGGATGTAGAAGTAATAAGTATGGTAAAGTGCAGTGATCATGGGTTAGTGAGGGCTAGGATTCACCTCAATGTGAAGAGAGAAAGAGCAAAATTGGTCAAGAAGGAACAGGTCAACATAGAGGCTGTAAGGATAAAAGCAGACAAATTTAGGCTGGTGCTTGCAGACAAATTTGCAGCCTTAGAACAGACGGATGATGATGATATAGAGTTAATGAATGAAACCGTAACTAGGCTGGCTTCAGAGGCAGGAATTGAAGTCGGACGCAAGGTAACCAGTAGGCAAGCTGTCCCAAGTAACAAAGGAACTAATAAAGAAATGACAAAGAATGAACGTGTCGAACTCAAGAGATAAGATAGAATTCGCGGAACGGTCAAAACTGATCAACAAGGCGAAAATAAGTGATATTCGGAACTATAACATGAGAAAGACTGAAGAAGCCATAAAAAACGGACGCAGCCTGAAATCAGTGAGAAAGGAACTTGGCATAGGACAAACCAATATGTGTGCACTGAAAGATAAGCAGGATAAATATCATTAGCAATCTAGAAGGTATAGTAAAAGCAGCGGGAGAATTCTATACTGACCTGTACAGCACCCAGAGAAGTCAGGATACCTCCATTAGAAACAGCAATGAACAGGATACAGAAACTCCTCCTATAACTAGCGATAAGGTGAAGAGAGCCTTACAAGACAGGACACGACGAAGAGCGGCAGGAGAACATGGAATGACAATCGATTTAATCAAAGATGGAGGAGACATAATGTTTGGAAAACTGGCGACTCTTTATACGAGGTGTCCATCGACTGCAAGGGTCCCAGAAAACTGGAAGAATACAAGCCTTATACTAATCCACAAATACCGAGACGTTAAAGAATTGAAAAATTAGAGGCCCATTACTTTACTCCCAGTATTATATAAAATATTCACCAAAATATTCTCCAATAGAATAAGGGCAACACTGGACTTTCATGGCTGGCTTCAGTAAGGGATACTCTACAATGGATCACATCCATGTCATTAATCAGGTTATCGAGAAATCTGCAGAGTACAATCAACCTCTCTATATGGCTTTCATAGATTATGAAAAGGCATTTGATCCAGTAGAGATACCAGCAGCCATAGAGGCACCATGTAATGAAGGAGTAGAGAAGGCTTACGTAAATATCTTGGAAAATATCTACAAAGATTCTACAGCTACCTTAATTCTACACAAGAAAAGCAGGAAGACACCTATAAAGAAAGGGGTCAGACAGGGAGACACAATCTCTCCAATGCTATTCACTGCATGTTTGGAAGAAGTATTCAAGCTGTTAAACTGGGAAGGCTTAGGAGTAAGGATAGACGGCGAATATCTCAGCAACCTTCGCTTTGCCGATGACATTGTTCTATACAGCAATACTGCAGGCGAGTTACAACAAATGATTGAGGACCTTAACAGGGATAGTGTAAGAGCGGGGTTGAAGATTAATATGGCAGAAGACAAAGATAATGATGAATCGCCGGGCAAGGGAACAGAAGTTCAGGATCGCCAGTCAGCCTCTAGAGTCTGTGAAGGAGTACGTTTATCTAGGTTAACTAATCACCGGGAACTCTGATCATGAGAGGGAATTTCATAAAGAACAAAAATTGGTTGGATCACATACGCCAGACATTTTCAGCTCCTGACTGGAAGCTTACCATTATCATTGAAAAGGAAAGTGTACAATCAGTGCATTTTAGCGGTGCTGACATATGGGGCGGAGTCTTGGAGATTGAGGAAGGATCTTGAGACCAAGTTAAGGACCGGGCAAAGAGCGATGGAACGAATGCTAGGCATAACATTAAGAGACAGAAAGAGAGCGGTTTGGATCAGAGAGCAAACGGGTATAGCCGATATTCTAATGGACATTAAGAGAAAAAAAATGAAGCTGGGCAGGTCATGTCATGCGCAGGTTTGATAACCGTTGGACCATTAAGGTGACAGAACGGGTACCAAGAGAAGGGAAACGTAGTCGAGGACGGCAGAAGACTAGGTGGAGCGATGAAATTGGGAAATTCGCGGGCGCTAGTTGGAATCGGTTGGCGCAGAACATTACGATTGACCGGCGGGGGCTGGCGATCTTCTGGGAAGCCACCAACGGAAAGGCGCCACCAGGTCTGCTGCGACAACTCGCTTTGAAAGGTCGACCAGACGTCAGTACCCAGCCCATCGGCGCCACCATGGCCGCGGCGGCGACTCGTTTTGTAGGGAGGACAATGCGTCGCTTCCCCAGCCGGTCGGCGCCGGGATGTCTGCTGCGGCGACAACCGGCTTTGTGAAGACAAGAATGCGCCGCGTCAACCGGGGGATGGTGCCGAGATGGCTAGGCGCAGTCGGCGGAGCAAGTATTGTTAGTGTGTACGCCGTCACCGTCAAGGTCTGTTTGAAGCAGGGGAGCTCCTGGAAGGTATCTTGCGGTGCCGTCTCACGCAGCTTAGAAGTCGTCAGTCAATGGACAGACGCGGCGGCCACACTGGCTGCAACGTCAACTCTGGGATAAAGGCGCCTGCTCGTGTTCGGCACCGTGTCTGCGAGAACCCACTCACCTCGGCGTGGTCAGTGCAACCTGTGCGGAAGTGAGTGCGTATACCCTCCCCCTCAAAGGCGGGTCGGCTACGATGACTTTGGACGCTCCGAATTGGTCAGCCGTGAGCTGTCGTTTTCCCTCACCTAGGGATCTAGGGAGGACAGAGTGTATTAAGGAGCCGTTGGGGGCTCCTCAGGGTTCATTCCTCTTTCAATCATGTTAGACTGATGAACTGTAACGTTCTCATGTAGATACAGTAAATAAATCCCATATTCCTAGTTCTCAATGAGAACAAGTCCCTCCTTTCAACAACGTCCTCAGCGTGGCTAAGTCGGACGACGGCAGGGGCCAGCTACTATTTCATGCCCGACCCTAACCATTACAAGGGGTAATTGGAGATCGCAGGCAGAGGCCTTCGTAGAAAGCTCCGTGAGCGAGAAACTTGTGTGAACTGGCATTCTTGACTTTCATAGAACATTCCATGTCATGGCTGCTGATCATTGTAAAAATAGTGCCGTGATGTAAAATAGGCAGTGGTGCACCAACTATTTCTTGACTGGGGGGAGGGGGACAAAGCGCATATATATATATATATATATATATATATATATATATATATATATATATATATATATAATGATCAGCAGCCGCGACATGGAATGTACTATGAAAGTCAAGAATGCCAGTTCACACGTTTCTCGCTCACGGAGCTTTTTTTTTCCTTTCCGATATCGGCGGATTCGGAAACACGGGACAGCGTCCTTCGTCAACCGCAGCTGATCGCACGGTATTTCCACAACTTCATTATTGACTATGCGGTTATGAGTGCTTTTGATGAAGTCACGTTTATAAACGACTCATTCCTGAGTTATGTGCATGTCCTATTAGACGGGTGGCGCAAATTAAAGTGTCCCTGAACTGCCCCTCGGGCTTGCTGAAAGAACACAATTCATGGATAGTATACGTTGCTGTGAACATCTCAGCCAAATTTCGCACTCGTGCAAGGCGCTTGGAGCTCGCAAGAGGAGTACGAAGTCAACTTTTTCTCAAGCTCTTTTCAAACAAAGGCCTTCTTCTCACCCGTTTCAAAGCTGCCAGCGACTTGCGTATGTCGTCATATGAAAAATTCATAGACGGCTGCTATTGGCCAACAGCTGATATCAAGATGGGTGTTTGGATCAGTGCACTTCTTCCTACTTTAGTGTGTATATTAATTGACGCACTTTACTAAACAAGCTCGAGTAAGCGAAAATCTGCGCTTTGGATTTCGATATAAATTACGTCCTTCCGGAAGAAGTCAATGATGATGATGATCTTTATAGGCATCCCCTTTGAAGCTGGCCGGCGACATACAGTCGCCTATTATAGTCTGCTTGAGTTAATCAGGCATTATATGCATGTAAAGCAGTCTAGCATTTTGCGAATATCTCCTTGATCATTTCTCTCTTCATAAAAACGTGATTCTATTACTCTCCTGCCTTTGAAGCATGAAATGCTTTTAGCTACCGTTGTCGGCGACCTTCAAGTGACTGAGCCAAAAGCCAAAGGCGTTATCCGGGCACTAAGGCGAGAGCCTTCGGGCATGATTGCGAGAAGAAAACTAGATTATCCGGGCAACCCGACAAAACTTGCGAAAATGCGGTCTCCGGCCCACGACCCTTTGTACAGTGCTCAGCGATTGAAACGCGATACTCCGACAGCATGGCGGCCGGCACTTTTTGCGACACCGGTGATGGCTGAAGTGGCTGAATGTAGTTACGATGCATCAAAAATATTCTCGCTTTCATGTGACACAAAAATGCATCATCTCAGCGTCACCAGTGCCCACCGGTGGCGCAACAAAGTACCGGCCGCCATGTTGTCCGAGTATAGCGTTTAAATCACTGAGCACTTTACAGGATCGCATTATATACGCTAGTAACTGCCCAAATGAGTCACAAAAAAAAATTGCTTCCGAATTCTTTCTGTTTGTTCACAATATCACTCAAGATGTAACTTCTAGTATGCCAAGTTTATTGGTCATTTCCAATAGCGATGTTCAAAAGGCAGATACACCATACATTTGTCATCTTTTGGCACCGAGTCTGTGCTCTTTTCAACGCCAGCGGTCCGCGAGTTCCGCGGGGCGGGTTTTGCGCCGCCTCCTTCGAGAGATGGCGCCACACTGAGTGAGCAGATAAAGCTCCTCAATCTCCAACAGTAGCGCCAACTAAAGTCCCTTGATGATTTCAAAGTAGCGACCCGCCGTGGATGCTCAGTGGCTATGGTGTTGGGCTGCTGAGCACGAGGTCGCGGGATCGAATGCCGGACACGGCGGCCGCATTTCGATTTGGGCGAAATGCGAAAACACCCGTGTGCTTAGATTTAGGTGCACGTTAAAGAACCCCAGGTGGTCAAAATTTCCGGAGTCCTCCACTACGGCGTGCCTCATAATCAGAAAGTGGTTTTGGCACGTAAAACCCCGAATATTATTATTGATTTGAAAGTAGCGACACTCTTTGAACTCTGCCGCCGCCGCGCGAACTCCTCGCCCCTTGCGTGTCCCCCCCCCCCGCGGCAACCAGTTTTGCCCCCGTTTTTCTGCAAGACGATTGGTCTCCCTGCCGTTGCCCTTGGAAACGCGCGGATCTTGAGTTTTGCTTGTTTTTCTTTTTCGTTCGCGCCATTTTCCTCCTGAGCACGGCTGGCTCGGCGTAGCGAACGTTGTACGCTGTGTTTCCTGCTCTATGTGCTATGTGTTTCCTGCTCTATGTGCACGAACAAGGATTTGGGGATTAAGGTGGATAAAGGAAGATTAAGGTCGATTAATCTGGATTAAGGTGAAATATGGTTGATAAAAGAGGTTAAGACTGATTAGGATGGATTAGGGTAGACTAAGGTGGATTAGGGACCATGGAGTGCGATTAGGTTTGATAGAGGTTGATTAGAGTGTATTAATGTAGATTGGGACTATTAAGCAGGATTCAGTTGTATTAAGGTGCATGAATAAGGATTAAAGTCGATGAAGGAGCATTAAGGTGAATTAGGGTGGACTAAGGTGAATTAGGGTTCATTGAGTATTAAGACCGATTAGTCTACCATAATCCTCCTAATGCACATTAATCCACCGAATCCACATTCATCGACCTTAATCCTCCTTTATTCGCTTTAATCCACCATAATCCCTGGAAAACCTCCTTAATTAACCCTAATCCAGCTTCATCGATCTTAATCTACTCTAAGCCTCCTTAATGCACTTTAATCCACCTTAATGAACCGTAATGCTACCTCATTCACTTTAATCTACCCTAATCCGCTATAACCGTCCTTAATTCACCTTAATCCATCCGAATCCACATTCTTCTACCTTAGTCCACCCTAATCGTCCTTCATTCACTTCAATTCACCTCCTTAATGCACCTTAATTCTTCTTAATCCACCCTTATCCTTCTTCGTGCACTTTAATCCACCCTAATTCATCATAATCGTCCTTAATGCACCTCAACGCACCTTCATCCACCCTAGTCCAACCCTAATCGACCTTAGTCCAACCCAGCCTTCCTTTATGCAATTTAATTCACCTTCATTCACGCTAATGCACCTTCATCGACTTTAATCCACCATAATACACCCGAATTCATCTTAATCCAATCACTAATCAATCATTACTTTGCTAATCATTAATCATCTCTTATACGCGGCTGCACATGCTTTGGTTCGCTTCCCGCCTTCCTTCGGTCACGCAATATTTTCTGTAGCTCACAACGGGACCTTGAAACAGAGGTCTAAGGCTTTCGCTTAATAAGCCACACACAAAGGGATGTGTTACAAGCAATACTAGATCAGACGCACGAAGTAAAGCATCTGATCATGTGGCAGAAAAATTGTCTGGAGTACAGAACTCGCCTCAAAGCACCCTTTACATCGGTATAGCTCGTTCATACGGCTTTAAGAAAAAAACCAACCTTCTCGTAAACGTTGCCTCCAGCATTATCGAGGCTGTTATTAGCATTTTTCAATATTTTCAACCCCACTGGGGCGCGCAACTGGCCCAAAATAACACGCCTCCATAGAATCCTGCGGCCCGTCCGCGGGAGCCCAGGAGGAAAAGCGCACCGTGCGCAGCCGGCAGGCGAGGAGAATCGATAAGGAAAGCGCCGTGAGGAGAAAAGTGTCACTACTTTCAAATTATCAAGGGGCTTTAGCGCCAACAACTTCCCTCCTCCTCTGCTCGGTGGCGGAGAGGAGGAGGGAAGTTGCACGGTGGCGCCGCCCTTGCTGGCCCTGCCGTAGCAGACGACGGCTAACACGCTACTGGAGGAAACGCGGAAAAGTTAGTTCGAGCCCTGCGGAGCAGCTTTTCCATCGAGATGTTGCTTCGTCAGTCGGTAACTGGCCTTAAGAATTTCGCGCTGGAATTGCGGGAAAAAAAACAGAGAAAAGGACCATTATTTCAGGCGTAAAGCACGCGCACGTTGAGTTCGTGTAGCTGAAACACGACGCATGCACGCGGTGTGCTTAGGGCCGGTTTACGCTCGAGCCGCCCATCGCCGCAAGCCGCACCGCAAGCGTGCGGTCGCGCGAAAGATTGCACGTATCAAACACTTGTGCACAGATTTCGGTTTACAATGTGTAAGGTATACACTGTGCACACAGTGTAAATGGTAATTTGTGCACAAGTGTTTGATACGTGCAATCTTTCGCGCGACGGCACGCGTGCGGTGCGACTTGCGGCGATGGTCGGCTCGAGCGTAAATCGGCCCTTAAACAAGCGCGTAATTACCAGTTTCAGGTTTTGACAACGTGAAAGTATTCATACGTGGTTTCGTAGGTTCACATACAGTGCATATGACGCATGCGATACCCATACCCAATCGGGCGCATAAAAATTTTAACGTTAAACAGTAAAAATGTTAATCCTTATCAGCGGGCCTGCGGAGCTCTTTTTACGTTGCGGGGTACTTTGGTAATCGCGACGACAGATTGTTTCTTTTTTTATAGTACTGCTCCAGAAGGGCACATGTAACGGCTACAGGAGCCTCTGGAGAGCACGTTATACTACAAGTGTTCCCGTTGCCGCTTTGGTGCCCTGAAAACACCGTCAGTAATAGGAAATGATGACACGTTGTTACAACCAATAAATAAAACCTAATGAAGAAATACAATCACGTCGACGCGTCAACTTCTGACGCAGCGCCACCGCGCCCGCGCGTGAATTACGAAACGCCAACGAGGAATTTACCGGCCCACGTACAACTACGATCAAAGTGCACGTTAAACATCCTCCAGGCGACCTAAATTTATCCATAGCCATCCACTAAGACCTCCCTCATAGCTTTAGTCGCTTCGGGACGTTAAAAACGTTAATCACTACAAACCAAATCAATACATGCGGGCGTACATTCGAAGCTAAACGACTGCATCCGTAAGTCATAGTGAGCCTTGCAAAAGCATCGAGAATGTTCTAACTTCTGGTGGAGCTCAAAACACAGCATGAATAAAGTCGCTTTTATGTCACACGCCAGCTGCAGATGCGTACACTTTCGCCGCAAGACGAAACTACATGAAACAAAGAGAGCACATTCGAAAAAAAGTCAACTTAGACGCGCTAAAACCACGCACAGCGTGCACATACACTTTTCTGACGCGGCAGGCGTGAACTATGCTCAAAAGAAGAGGTTGTGCGGAACCGTGGCACTTCATAAAGCCGTGCGTTTTTTGACACTTCCTCGAAGTCAGCCCGCCCGATCTTATGTATCCACTTCTTTACGCATTGCGCTCACCGGATGGTAAAGAAACAAGCATTTTGCCGTCCCTATGTCGGTTGCGGCATTCGAAGGCGCAGCAGCACGGCATCACAATTAAGTTCTCCGTCCCTAACACACTCAATTTGTTCCGCTAACGCACCCGATCAACCCGTTTGCGCGTACTTTCGTCGCGCAGGGCCAACAATGGCGGTCGGAGCTCGCTGGTAAGAAAGAGTATACAAAAGTGCGGCGCCTGCTTCCGCGCTGATAAGAACATACAAAAGCGAGGCGCCTGCTTCCACGTGACACAGATTGGCCAATGGGGGAGCGGAGGAGGCTGGGGCGCCAGGAGGCGTGGAGGAGGAAACGTCGGTGAGAGCGGGATGGCGGAAAAAATCTAAGAATGGCGCTACTATTTGAAAATTGTAGGGCTTTATGACCAGGCCGGCAGCGTCCGGCGTGCCGTAGACGGTTGTGAGTAACCGTCGCAGTTACACCAACCAGTCTGCTTTGTCAGCAGCCATTTCATGCGTACATCTACTCTCAGCTACATAAGAGCCAGCATTTTGTTTCCAGCAATACCCTAAATGTCCCTTGCTTATCCCGACCGCTGATAAGTTAATGCTTCCATATTTGAATCTCAGTGCTTCTAGAAGGTGGATGTTTCCTACAGGTCTTGTTGGTTCAATATCTTGGCATTCCATTACGACATGCCGAGTAATTTTCAGACTTTTGTTTATCATGAAGAAAGCAGCACAAAGTGTCAGAACAGGACCAGCACTGATCTGTTCTTCCCTGTCTCATGTTTCGTCTTTGCATAGCTTTCTTCATGATAAAAGTGTGCAAAGTCGCCCAGTTGTCAATCCTTCTGCAGAGGCCTTTATCTTGCAGTGGATTTCTGATAACAAGGAGGATCAGAGGCAATGCTAGTATGACATCGTGACAATGCTTCTGTTCCTTCCAAGCATGTACTACAAAGACCGCAGGTTTGCACTTCCACCACAACTCAGGTGACTTACTTTTCAGTGCCATGTGTAGGCAGTGTTCATCAATGACCAGCACACCAAAGGAGCCTTGGCAATCGCCGGACAGCAAACATAAGCAACTCCTTATAGCCACATGCATCCTATTGCTGACCACAACAGCCTTCTTCATTGCAGGACAGGGAGCACAAGTGTCTGATTAACCCATTTGGCAGCACATACTCGGAGGCAAAGCTGCCTAGGAATTACACCTACAATGCAAGGCAAAAACACTAAACCGAGCTCTCAAGTCTTGCAGGCTAGTTCAGGCAAAAAGCTCTTCAAACAGTGGGAATGGGTCTATTTCAAACTTGCGCAATTAGCTGGTATGAATGCAAATAGAAGTGGCAACTGTATTATGCATAGAATGCAGTCAATGAACGAAAGTGATCACAGAAACAGTTCATTTGAGTTTAATGGCACAAAAGCGACTAAGACCATGCTGTGCCAGTCACAAGACAGTGCAAGATCCAATGTTAGGCAGCAATAGCTGTGTTACATTAAAGTCGATGTAAATAGCCAGTTTCATCTAAAAACTCGAACTGATTAGTGAATGGCACTAGTGGCTCGTCGCCCAATATTAAGGCAGGGTGTAAAGTTGTATGCAAGTGATATAAATTGTTGAAATGTTTCCACCTCTGTGTTTCAGTATGTGGACATGACATAATGATGTGGTTTACTGTAAGCGATTCATGGCATTTCTCACAAGTTGGTGGGTTTTCTTTTCGAAATACAAAATTGTGTGTTAGATGCGCATATCCAATTCAAAGTCGACATAACATCACCTCATAGAACCGTTCTTGGTGACTGCATGATTTCCACTCACCAAGGAGTGGTTTAGTCATATGTAACTTGTTATTTATGCACGAGTTCCATTCTGGTTACCATTTTGATGCTAGGGCCTTACAAATCACTCGGTTACTGTCTTTGTATGGAAGTGTTATGCCAGTTATGCTTTTGTGCGCTGCCATGGATGCGCTTCTATCTGCTCCTTCATTCCCTGGTGTCCCAACATGGCTTGGGAGCCAGCAGAATCGTACAGTTCCTCTGTATTTCTTATTAAAGACCATGTTTAAGATATCGCCAAGCAGGGGTTCAGACATGGAGTTAATGTTTAGAGCTCTCAGGGCACTTAATCGGTATAAATAATAGCATTCTTCTGCTTGTCGGTAGCAATTTTCCTAACTGCCATTCATATTGCATAAACTTTGGCGGTAAAGACTGAAGAATTATTTATCTGAATGCTATTTTCCCAATTTTTCGTTGTGATCCTGATACCTATGTATTCTTGTGTTTTAGAGCCGTCAGTGTAAAATTCCGTGTAGTTTCTATATTTTTCTTGAATAGGGCAGAACTCTTGCATTATGTGTTCTTGCGGAATGTCTTTTTTCTTTAGATGTGTTAGTGTCCAGTCACATAGCTGTGTAAAATTGCACCATGGGGGCAATCCTGGTGGCCTTTCAGCAACCTGCAGGACTTCATGAGGAACACCATAAGTCTGACACTATTCTTTGTGTCGTAAGATAAGTGGCCGAATCATGTTCGGTTTATTTGTGTAGTGTACCCGTGATTTGCACTGTGTTACGGTGTTGTAGCATATATGTTGTGGTGATGATTGAATTCTTAGTACATGGCAAAGTGCAATTAGTGCTTGCGGTGCTGCAAGGAAGGCTCATTACAGTCAACATATAAACTTTGGATAGCCAATGTTCTGTAGGCACCACTCACTAGTCGTAGGCAGAGATTATGAACTGGATTAAGTCGTTTAATGTAGGACTGTCTAGCTGCGCCATAAACTACACTACCGTAGTCAAGGATGCTACGTACAAGGGACCGGTACATACATAGTAGAGTCGAATCCCGCAACAATGAAATTCTGGCGACAGCGAAACATTTTTGTATCCCCGGCAAACGCCCACAGGATTCCATGCATTTCATACCTCTCGGCAACATGTCGCTGTACTGCAACCCGCATCAACGAAATTTGCTGGCACATAACTCTGCATATTACCTACTTGCGTAGGGCTAGCAGGTTCTAACATGTGCTCAAATGCGATTGTTTTGTACTAAAATTGCGTAACGTACCACCACATTACACTTGTATGCGTGCCGCCATTTTTGTTCACAAAAACAACCAAGCGCCGGAAGCAGTTAGTGCACTGGAAACATGTCATGGCCACCATCTTGTTTGTTGATCGCCCGTTTGAAGCGGCACACATGTTGCTACCGACATGTGACGACAGTTCTTGCAAGCCTACTATAGGCGAAATTGTAGATCATAGGGTGCCTCGATGCGCGCCCGCTCTCTCCATTTAGGGTGAGGACAACCACGTCGTCTGCTAGCGCGTCGCAGTGCGCGCGTTGGCTGCGTGACGCACCTTGAAAGTGCTGGCCCCGCTAGCAGTGGGGGCTTGAATGGGCCTTTACGTTTGATAATTATTACGTTTCTATGGTAGATGAAAAGTAGGAGTAAAGATTCGGTGACGCATTCGCTATTTTGAGACGATTAGAGAAGGTATATCGGATATCCTTTTTTTTACGTTAGCTGAGCACGGCGGGCAACTTCTCGCCGTCGTGAACTTGCTGTCGTTGTGCTTACATGTAGGCATAGCGGTAAGTAGGCGAGGGAAGTGAACTGCTGCATATTCAAGTACGGATGCACGGCATGTTTACGTCCACGAGCAATATTCTTCGCCGTGGTGACATAGGATTACCTGGCTGCAAACTGCCATGCGTACACCATGCAACCAAAACATGATGGCTTAGGCGCAAGGAAAAACGATTTAATACCTTGATACACAAATATTGATTCACAATACCTTGATGCACAAATGATGTTCAAAATGATAATGAACACACTTCACTGCAGTTCTAATGTTGCTTATGATTACTACGCTTAACTTTTTCTCATGCTCATGTGCTTGTATACGAAAAGTTCACACTTATTACAGCGCCTTTAAGTTACGCCAGCACAAGTTTTGCTTACGTGACCTCCGGCACGTGTGGCTGGGCACTGACGTAAATGGCTACGTAGCCGCAGTCTTGTGTAGGTGGCTATCAGCATTTTACTTATTGCTTCCCTGTGGCCTGCACATGCGTTCAAGCATGGCCGGTCTACCTTCGCAAGGTATTCCGTAAGCGATTTCAGCGGGGACTTGATCGTGTGTATATTGTTTGTACACCACGCGATAACACCCGTGAAGTGATCCTCGTAGTTCTTTAGAGTGCGGATCACTTCACTGCTTGGATAGATCAAGTTCCGTCCATCACTTACATATTCGTTGACAACTGCCAAAAAGGCATATTCATTGCTTGCTGCTCCAAGGAGGGCATCCTTGCATTGGGAACAGGATACGTGCTTTACGACGCTTTTCAGGATGAAGCCACCAAGGTAGTATAAAATACAATGTTCCATTGACGTCAGCTCCTCAATGAACAAAATCTCAGGGTCGTCGATTTCTTCGGACAAATTTTCTGAGCACTGCTTCTTTGCTTGAGAAAGGAGGTCGACGAGGTACTCTCGATCATCAAGCTCATAGTTTGTTGTTCGCGGTGTGTGGAGAAACTGGCTCACGCTCACAAGCCTCAGAGCACATTTTAAGTCATATGCCGTTGGCACTGGCTTCATTAGGCGTACTACAGAAAAAAGATTTTCGAGGCAGTCTTGAAGTGGCCTGCTCGTTAGGAAAATTTCTGTGGCTCGAAAACCCGAATTCTCACCACATTGCTCGATTTACTGATCCCATGTCACATGTCACTGCACGGACTATTAGGGAAATCTGGCTACAGCGCCGGGTGATATCGAGCACATAGCCTTTGAGCACGGCACCTTCCACGTGTCGGCCAGTGAATTCATATCCGATGACCTGCTTCTATCGCTGATTAATTCCGCCCAACATGAACACTAACGCGTGATTGGCACGCTCTTCTGGCTTTGAAGGAAGTGTTGTACCTGCAAGGAGAATGTCTTCAGTTCTATCCAATTCAAATGCTGTAGCTATTTCCATCTCGTCTAGAAACAGCACGCAGTCTTTCTCCACGTTTTCCATAGTCTCAGACTTGCACTTCATGACATCAAAAACGTCTTGAAGAAGTCCTGGAAGGAACCTCAGTCCCTGGATCCTCCGCGCCAACGTCCTGCTGGACGGAAGAGGGTAACCCAACTTCCTCAGTGTCTCATAGCTGGTCGTTCCGCAAGCGAACTTAATTTGCAAACCTTGTTTAACTGTCTCTGCAGACCATGCGTGACCCTGGGTGCTATCTTATGAAAGAGCGAAAATTTGATCTGAATTCAAAAACCGCCTATATTTTGCTAAATTATCCGCTTTACTTTCAAGCTTTTGCACTCGCTTTTTGAGGTTTTGGATTGCGTTCTTAGCAATTGTGTGATCGTACGTCTGGTATTTAGAAACAGTTGCACAGACAAGCTGTACGTAAGCCCAAAAATGGATTTGGCGCTGCTGAGAAATTGGGTACTTGCACTGCAGATACATGAGTAGTTCGTCGGCCGCCACTTGTCCCGCTTGGTTTTCACAGTGCACAGAAGTCATCTTTTTTGGTCTCTAGAAAATGAAAACATTCTCCAGTCATTCTTAGCGCTGTTAGCGCAGTGGGGAACGCAGCAGCCAGGCATTCCGCAAAGAGACTGCGTGAAGAATGCCGTGTTCCGTGTAGCGAAGGAGTCGGCGGGACAGCGGGAACGGAATGCAAGAAAATGGCGGTGGCGCCTCCCGAAAACCGGTCTTGGCGGCAACGACTCCTTCCAAAGTGGCGCCACCCTCCGCAGAGAGTGGGCGCACATCGAGGCACCCTAGTAGATCGTTGTTCGAAACGCGCATTAAGTTTGCGTTCCCTGCGGTTGACGATTCGGCGAGGCCTAGGCCAATCGCGTGAGGCAAAACTGAACGCAAACTGAATGCGCATTTCAAAGAGAAATCGCCGATAGCAGCAGTGCGCTGTGTAATGTGCGCCTCAGTGAGAAAAATGCAGCAAAAACAAGGAAATCCACATCCCACCGACATGGAATTGTTTATGGTGCTTGAGATGGCGGTCGTAGCATATGGAGTGTCACGCATCGGGCCATGATTGAGCAATTGTCCGGGAATATGCATCCCTTGCTTCAAGAACGCTGGTTTTGGTGCCAGCCGACAGGCATCGCGTGTGAATTTGGCACAGGCCGTAGATTTGCGCAAAAAGCCCGTTATCTCGATCGTTTGCCTTCGGGTACACAAATACAATAAATTTTGCGGTCAGCACCAGACGCATCGGCGCCTACGCGCCGCAGTGCTGCTGCTGCATGCGCTGTTGCTCTGCGTCCGGTGCCGAGTTACGCAAAATCTCGCAATAGTGATCGCATCTCCGAAAGCAATTGACTGAGAATACTGCGCTACGGCAGTGCTGCCACTTCTGGGCGATGCATGCGGCACACTTTGTACTGTTGGCAAGGCGGTTCTATATCCTCGAGCAAAGCTTGCAAAGTAGGCTAATGGAATTTTGACATTAAAGTTTTGTTGTGCAATGCATTACCTATCTGTGCTGTTTTTGTTTTTTTGCAACAACGAAATTCTCACGAAAGCGAAGTTTTTTTGCGTTTCCCGCTGATTTCGTTATTGCGTGGCTCAACTGCAGACATGTTCGGTCAGATCCCCAGTGCTTGTGCGATAAAACCTTGAGGATATTTAGTGCTTTATTTGCTTTAATTTTAGTTGTGTTAATGTGGGCCAGGAAGTTCAGTTTTGTGTCAAAAGTTACGCCTAAATATTTGTAGTTTTCTTTGACCGGCAGCGTTGTACCATCCAATGTGAGAACTGGACTGCACTGTAACCCTCACTTCTGGGAAAAGAGAACTGTAACAGTTTTGTGTGTTGAAAACCGGAAACCATTTTTGTCAGCCAATTGTGTAAGATTATTTATCGTTATTTGTAGCTGTCTTTCGCAGGTGGGTAAGTCTGAGGCGCAGCAAGCCACTTGCAAATTGTCGACATATATTGAGTGCATAATAGATGATGGGATGATCTTATTAACAGAGTTCATTTTGACTATGAAGAGTGTCGTGCTCAGAATGCAACCTTGTGGAACTTCATTTTCTTGCGTAAATGTGCATGAAAGTATTGTGCCGAGACATACTTGAACTGTTCTATTTGACATGAAATCGCAGACAATTTAGCATTCTGCCACGAATTCCCAGGTCAGCCAGGTCTCTCAAAATTCCATATCACCACATGGTATCATATGCTTTTTCTAAATTGAAGAAAACTGTGAGACAGAACAGTCTGGAAAATGAGTGCAAAAGGGCAGTTGACAACTTTTCCTTTATAGTGCAAGGGAACAGTAAGTGTATTTTAGTACTAAGATTGAAGCTCAATCATCCAGAAAGAAGTGTGAGAAATCATTAAAAAAAAAAGGAAACTATGCCAACAATTTCAGGCAAGGCAAGATGTCCAATGTAATTAGTGCATGAAATGTGGGTTTTATTCACGGCTCTTGAACCCATCATGCAACGGCAACATACTTTCACAACCTTGAACACATGAGCACACCTCTCCCAATGTTGGTGCACATCACAGCACACGCACGCGCACACACGCGCACACGCACGCACGCACGCACGCACGCACACACACACACACACACACACACACACACACACACACACACACACACACACACACACTAGTGCCAAATTCAATCGCACAGGCTATTTGCACAATGTCACTTGACACTCCTTGACTTATTTCTTACTTTCCTACAAAGAGGATAGAAGTGTTATTGTTGAGACTGCATATGCAATACTGCTCAGTCATCAATAAGGAGATCTGGCAAGAATTATGTAATCAACTCTACAATCCATCACCAGAAGCTTTGTGTTCATTCCCCACAATACCATGCAGAAAGATCATTGCAGCTAACAAAGGCTTTCCATAATTACTTTGTTTAGCGCAAAACAACAGACACAAGAAAGATGTCTTTGTCGTCTTTCTTGTGTCCATTGTTTTGCGCTAAACAAAGTAATTATGGATTCGCACCAACTTGCCCACAAACGCATTGTGCTGAACAAAGGCTTTGCTGATAACAGTAGACTATTGGACCTACAAGCATTGAAGCAGCATGGAAATTATTGTTTCAGTTATTTGGGACAGCTAGTTGACTGACTGACTGACCGATTGACTGATTGATCGACCTTGCATCCAAAAGCGACACCCTGGCTATGGCAAATGCCATGGTGAATGGCTACAGATTGCTTATGGCTATCTAGAGTCCCTTAATGTGCACCTAAGTACTATCAGTACACAAGAATTTTTGTATTCTCCCTTCAAATCGTAGACACTCTAGCGAGTATAAATATCTATTCTCTTATTCTCAACAGTAGAACAAGAAAGCTGAAACATGGCAACACTTCAAATTACACAATGCAAGAGCACTACCCTTTATCCTTCTTTGGTGAATCATTATTGTGATGCGTTATTTGTCACAGTCTGTTTATGTTATCAGTGCAAAAGCCCCTACGAGCACAGCAGAAAAACAAGCTGGTCACCAAGTTCCTGTGCAGAACAATGAATAGAAGTGGAACCACCAAATGAAAACAGACATTTGTGAAAAAAATGCCACCAATGGGAATCAGATGGTATCAAAAATTAAATAGAGAAAAACAATAGCAAGCCACATAATCTAAACTTTATCAATCCACAGCTTCATGAATATTTCCAACATCATCTTTTATTTTCACATTTGTGAATGTCAATGGCAATTCAACCACTGAACCTTGAGCAAAAGTAAGACTGCATGTGCCTCCTATATATGGTAAAGAGCCTTTTAGGGTAAAGTCCAACAATTTCATTTTACTTCAGATATTTCATCTTGCGACTTCAAAACCAAATATTGCAGTGCATGCACCTACTTAGTTTCAACCTCTGAATATTGGCGATCAATGTAAGCACATCCAACTCTCAACCTATCTTGAACCAGCCCCCAAAATAATGTATATGCACATACGACAGTAGTCTTTTAATGTCGTCTGCTCTTGCGTTCCAATTTCTTCTGTTTTTTGTCATCTACCTCCGGAGGTGCTGGCTGGAAGAACCATGGTCCCAAAACGTTGACCCAGAGTAAGCAGAATGCATATGCAGGAGCCTGGGGTAAATAAAAATCAGTATTAAATGCTGCTAGATGGTTAAATGAGTTTTAAATTAAATTATGGGTTTTACGTGCCAAAACCACTTTCTGATTATGAGGCACGCCGTAGTGGACTCCGGAAATTTCGACCACCTGGGGTTCTTTAACGTGCACCTAAATCTAAGCACACGGGTGTTTTCGCATTTCGCCCCCATCGAAATGCGGCCACCATGGCCGGGATTCGATCCCGCGACCTCGTGCTCAGCAGCCCAACACCATAGCCACTGAGCAACCACGGCGGGTATGGTTAAATGAGAGGAAGAATAAAAGATGACATTGTCAAATAATGTCCAAGATTTAGGTACCATTCATAACAACAAAGCAAACATTGGGGCACGAAAACTAGGAACATGCATAGTAAACCATTACTTGACAGTAACATACAAGCTACAAATCGGCATAGTACCAGCGCTACATATATTAAGAAAAAAATTGGGGGTTTTACGTGCGAAAACAAAGATCTAATTGTAAGGGCATAATGGGGGACTCTGGATTAATTTTAAACATCTGGGGTTCATTAAAGTGCACCCAATGCATGGTACCCAGACACCTTTGAATTTAGCACCCATCGAAATGTGGCTGCCATGGCCAAGATATGATCCTGCAACCTCCAGCTTAGCAATGCAATGCCATAGCCAGTAAGCTACCATGGCAGGAGTGTGCCCAAGGAGGTTACATAAAGCTTCTGGAGTGGAAGCCCCTGTAGCTGCCTACGGGAGCGAATGAAGCCGCCACCGGCCACATTGCTAGAGAAAAAAGTGCGCAGCTCCACCATAGGGAGCCACAGAATATGCACGGCGCTCCACTGCGTTTGCAGTTCTGGGAGGAAACATCAAGGAGACACCTCTTAAGAAGTATGACAGTACACTATGTTTCTGTTGTCAATAAAAGTATTCCTGCATCAATTCGTTGCCGCACGATTTGAAAAAAGTTACCAGTGGTACGCTTCGCTCATTGTACTTCCTCGCTTGGTTAAACTATGAACGATCTCTACACACAAACTAGATTTGTGTGATGCAACTATGTAATGAATATTCATCACTGTTTACCCACTAACTGATGTGTGAGATTTTCAGGCACCCTGGATAAAGACCTAATACACTTTCTGCCTGCCGACATTTGACCATAAGGCGCCACTATCATTCTATATTTCGTGAGTGCTATCAAACCTGAAAAAACTGTACTGAATATGTTGTATCCCCTGAAGATAGTTCTAAGAAGGCCTTTATGTTACCGCAGGCCTTATTTAAATGACAGAATTATATGAACTGCTCTTTATTCTAGTACACAACTTGTTTATACAAGGAAAGGCACTGCAAACCATGTCTTTAATTACGTCCTGAAAGACTTCTTATCCATATACTCATGCTAGGGGTTGCATCATAAAGAACTTCACTGTGAATGCTCTCTCTTCTATTTATATGCACCTAAAAGAAATTCTTATTGAAAGCATGCGACAACTGAAACGTATCAGTGAGAAATGCTAAACAGACATAGAAACAGCAGAAATGCTAAGTGATACCTCGCTGTTCACAAGAAGCATAGTCATCCACTATAGAAGCTCAGTTTGGAACCTAGGTTCTGCATTTATTAATTTTTGAGTACTACAAGTGTTGAAATCAGTGTTTATGCTTTTTTTTCTTTTTTACGGCAATGTTGTGTACTCAAAACCTTAGCATTCTGCAATTTTCTTGTAATAGATGATGCTCTCGTGTTCAAGCCCAGCTTTTAAAGCAGAACTTCTTGCTTGAGGGGTTGGTACAAATGAATGAACAGAAAACCTACGAACCCTATAGACACGTATGAGCATTGAACTTGCAACTTTTCCCTTGTTCTAAGGCCAGTGCTTGTTCTGTCCCCACCTTCTCTCTAGTTATACGCCTCTCTCACACTGGTTTCTCCATTAAAACACAGGCACAGCGTGGTAAGTACATGGTGCACAACACGACCACTGATATGCCTAATAAGTGTACTGGTAGGCCTTAGAGCTATTTCAGAGGTGCCTGTGGCGTTAGAGCCCCCGGGGGCAGTAAAAAGCATGCGTTGCAACGGACCTAAAGAGAAGGAAAACTAAACTAAAATTAATTTCAGAACCCGACGTTTTGGAGCCCTACCGCCTTAGAAACGGTCGGGCTCCGAAACATCGGGTTTTTAAATCAATTTTGGTTGGAGTTGTCCTTTATTTAATTTTTTTTTTCAGACGTTCTCGCGGCCTCGAGGGAATCCAAAAAATCGGACAATGACTGTATTGCAAAACTCAAACATTTAGTGTTTTATGGCCTTAGAAAAAACACATCTTCCAGTCCATTGGTACAAAAAACTATATTCATCAGCAATGGCTCCCCCCCCTCCCCCCCCCCCTAAGCAAGCAAAGAATGCAATGGCTCACCCCTCTCGTAATGCAGAGGGTACAAGCATTCATCAAAGTGAAGCGTACAGTGCATACATCCAATGGAATCACACATACAATGTAAAGAAATGCAGCGTCAAGTGGTAACCTTCGCAATGGCTCATACCCCTGTAAGGTTGAGGCTACAAACGCCCAGCAAAGTGAACGACGCATACATTCATTGAAATCACCCATACAACACAGAGAACAGCATACATTTCAATCCCCTACTGAAAGGATTCAACATAAAGTCGAAAAGAAACATTGTTGGCGCGAGTCTGACCTTGATACACATGCGCACATGCGACGCTTCAGCTAAGCGTCGAAAATGAGCGGAAGAAGCCGAACTGTGAAAGCAGCAACGCGACGATGTGACACAGTGCATTACCAAGTGTGCAGCAGGCTTTCTCCTTCACATGTTACAGGAGTGTAACAAGCTGCCGAATTTTTGTAACATTTACATATATAGTACTAGTAGGTTGTTTCTTGCCAACTATTACACAAAAAATTCACTTTGTGTAATGGACAGTATGATATCATTTAGTTTCAAAGCAGGATCCACACGAAAGGCCAGTCTATGAAAACAAGAAAGCAAGTCTTTTAAGTGAAGTCGCTGAAGCCGTTTCTGTCTGCTCGCTCAATTTACTGAATCAGAACTGCTACTATACTGCTGGATTGGAAATCGGCACACGCCATTCCGGTACTAAGAAAGGGGGACCTACTTTCTGTTTCAAAATGCTGCCCGATTTCAATCTTATCGTCATCTTGCAAATTAATTGAGCACATTGTGGCAACTTCCATATCTGAATTTCTAGAACAGCACAACACATTAAACCCCATTCAGCCCGGATTCAGAAAATGGCTCTCAACCGTCACACAATTATCTACAGCCGTTCATTTCCTTGCTTCTACTTTTGAAAAGGGTAGCCAAGAAGACCTAATATATTTAGACTTTAGGAAAGCATTCAATACAGCCTCAGATAAGTTAATTTATAAATTAGAACAGATTGGACTCTCAAATTTTCTTGTATGCTGATCTCTTCATATTTTAACTGATTGAAATCAGTATGTAGAAATTAATAGACAACAATTAAATACTTTTCTGGTATTCTATGAGGTTTTGTAGGGGAGTGTCCCTGGGCCCCTGCTTTTTTATAATGATATTGTAGACAATCTAGATGATCTAGTGAAAATGTGCCGATTTGCAGATGACTGCATACTTCTTAATCAGGTAAAAACTAATGAAGACCATATAGTTCTAAACTCAGCCATACAGAAAAATGGAACTGAATTCTGAAGTCACTTGTCCACGGTGTAACAAAAAAGAAAGCTCCTCTTAACTTCTATTCTATCAGTTGTGAACCACGAACTGAAGTCATAGAATATAAATATCTTGGGGTCATGATAACAAATATCTTGAGTTGTAATACCGGTACTACTAAGAACACCCGCTCACCCACTTTTTGAAAACTGTGCTTAATCCATCACAAGCTTAAAGAAGCCCCCTTGTAGCTGTAGTTGTATATAGCTGTAGATCGACGAGTATGTATGCACTTGTAGCACCACCGGTAGTGGATGCCTGTGCGATCCTGGTTCGTGTGTTGACGAAGTACTTTTGACCCCCCCTCATCCAAAGCAGTTAGCTTGTATGTCATTGATAAGACAAAAACTGGAATACAGTCATGCCCACTGATAATGGCCGCAGTTATGATGAATTCTCAGCTATTACGAACGAGAGTGGTGCTACCATCAAAATGTGTATTACGGCAATGACACTGAGTCTCGGATACAATGAACAACCGCAACCTCACAACTCGGTTAGAGCAAACATAGAGGCACCATAAACTTCACCATACTGTCTAAATATTCGCACTTCCTGTAGGCGTGGCATTCAAAGAAAGTTTCCCAGCTTCATTATACACGACCTCTTCCCGTTCCTCTACTCCCCCCTCATTTCCAGGAAAAAATCCAAAAAGCAATAAAAACGGAGCACTGGAACTGCCGAAGGCAGGCCTGCTGCACACTCCATCGGCACTGTCTAGTGGCACCCAGCCAGTCACATGGCATGCGCTGATTCCCCAATCAGCGTTCCGCATTGTGTGCTGCTATTGTAAAGAGGCAGCGCACAGTTCATGCATTGCTTCTTTATACAGTTGTTACTTTCTCAGTGCACGGAGCTTGCACTAACCTCGTTGCTGCATCTTTACAATTTTAAGGAGAATAGGAGGCTCCAAGACGACTTCATCACAAGATTTTGAAGCTGAAAATCCACCTAGTGTGATGGGGACTGTGCACCATGTTCAACTTCATGTTCGAAAAGAAAGGCTATCAACATCACAACGAAGAAAGCTATTCTTAATGAACTTGCTCAAGGAGCAAGGAACTGCGACTTGGTGAAGAAATACGGCCTCTTCAAGTCGACCATTTTGGCAACAGCCAAAGACAAGGACAAGATTTTAAGTGCAAGTATCAACACTGACCCAATGACAAGAAAGCGCCTTTGGAAAGCGACCTACGCAGATGTTGAAGATCCGTTGCTTAAGTGGTTCGTTGATGCCCAGTGCTGAAACGTTCCAATTAGTGGACCACTCATGCTTTCAAAGGCAAGAAGCTTTGCTTCCCTCTTGGACTTCATATGTATATGCGTATGTATATGCGTCGGACACATATGTATATGGACGCATATGTATATACGTCGACATATACAATGCCAACAAAACTGCACTCTTCTACCAGATGCTGTGGTCGAAGATCCATGCCTTTAAAGGAGACACTTGTGCTGTTGGAAAACGCAATAAGCTTCGTGTTACCGTCGTCCACGGCGGTAACACAAACGTCACTGCCGACAGTAACACGTTGGTCACTGCCGTCCATGGACGGCAGTGACCAACGGCTACCATTTGTCATCGGGAAGTCTAGCAAGTCACGGTGCTTTTGGAGTTAGATCCCAGAGCGCTACAGACACAATGCAAAGGCATGGATGACACGCAAATTGTTTAACAAGTGGCTGGTTGAATTCGACCAGGACATGATGAAGCAAAACAGGAAGGTCATAACTGTTCGGCACACATGTGGAGCTTTGCCTGACTGTGGTGACCATACTTTTTGTGCCATCAAATGTGACATCCAAGATTCAGCCGCTGTACATGGGCTTCATTCACGCCCGCAAGGTGTCCTATCAATGGCACGTAATCTAGCAGATGCTGATAGCACTTAATCAAACAGTTGCCAATGTCCCACTTCACATCTCTTTGTTCACCACTGTGGAAATGCTTGAGGCTGCCTGGATTGAGCTAACTGCGGAGGGAATTGCGAACTGCTTCCATAAGGGGAGGTTTGTGGGCCCAGGAACAACAGACAAAGTTGTAGAATGGCCTCGCAATCCAACACAAGTGGAGCTGTGGCAATGCATCATTGACGCACAACTAGCCAGGCCTGATGTTGCTTGAAATGACTTTGTAGGTGCGAACGATGACACCGAGATAGCAGAGCCATGCACTAACAAAGCCATCGCGTGTGTCGTGTGAGCACGACCCGAAAGCGAAGACTCTGAGGAAGATGTTGAGGATGCTGACCTGCCACCAGTTGCCGTGAGTGCTTCAACAGCGGTTAGTTACACCGCATCCCTGAAACAGTTTGTTGGCAGCAAGGGCCTTGAAAAGAAGCATATGGACGCCCTGGAGAGGCTAGAAAATGCCATCATAGGGTGTGTTTTGAAAAAAGCAGACACACATAACAAATTTCTCAAGAAATAAATGCTGTACTTAACTGACTTTTTTATTTTCGTCAGTAATATGAAAAGTCCACTTAGTACTACAAACTTTGGATACAACAAACACAATCAGTGTGACCGTCAGGTTTGTTGTAAGTGAACGCAACTGTATGCGAGTGTCATTCAGGACCCATGTACTAAAACTAACATTGATGCATTGGAAAAAATTCAGAGAAGGGCTGTTTGTTTCATTTTCTCGAAGTACAGCTGCAATGACTCTGTCTCAGAATTAATCCTGTCTAACGGTTGAACACCCTATAGTCCAGAAGGAAATTTTTACACCTTAAGTTTTTATACTTACTGTTCAATCACAAACTCATCCTGGACCCTGCCTTCAATGTATCTTCATTAACTACCCAACAAATGCAGCTTAGCTTTTTCTTGTCTGCATGCAGCTTTGACAAAATCTTATCCAGAAAAAAATAAATGGAAGTTTTAAAAAGCAGGTTATTAGGCTACAAAGTGCTGGGTACAATGAGTGTGCTTTGCATATATCTGGGCAAAAATTGGTTCGTTGTGTACACAACAGCTTTGAGACGCATCACTTTGAAAAAGAAAATGAAAGAAAAAGAATGCTTGTCAATACCGTGTGCACAAGGTAACGCATAACTTGAAAAATGTGGGCAGCCGGTATGGCTTGAGAGTTGTGTTTTTTGCGGCAAACAAGCTGGGAAAATTATGTGCCAGGCTTGATAGTAGATTGTCTATGAAGGTGAAACAATTTGAATGCAAGATTAAGCACGTCTATTTTTGTGAAATGCAAGATGTCTGTTTACTGTTTGCCTCTGCCATGTGGTAAGATGTACATCGAACAACTGGTCGCTCTGTAAACACACGATTGCTGGAACGTAAAAGGTCCCTGCAGCACAACATTCACTCTCATGTAAAAGGGCATTGTTCGAAATGTGGATGCTTGCCGCTTTTCAGTGATACTACTATACTTTCTAATTATAGGTATCTGCTAACCAGATAAACAATCAAGGCATTCCATATAGACGAATGAAAAGATACATTTATGAGCCATCTGTCTGTCATGCTTGAACGAGCGTGAAGTGTGAAAGACCAGCAAAAAGGGTGATAGGATCACTTTCGAACAGCAATGCTGTATTTTGTTCCTTTGTCTTCTGCTAAATAGTGGTTTGTCGCACGATGATGCTCTGTTATGGCTGTATATTGCTCTTCTTTTTTTAAATAAAATGTAGTTGTGAGTGCAGTTGTTGTCCAGTCCATTTATTCTGCTTCTTTGTGTCGTGTTCACAAGCACTGCTTCATATGTCAGTATGCCAATTTACCTGCGATTAACACCCAAAGCTTTAGCCCTTAAGAGGAAGCTTTAGCTCGAGCCCAACTCCAACGCAGCCTATTCAAATACATGTAAAACGCAAAAACGCGTTTCTGGGCCGATTTTGATGAAATTTGTTGCATTTGAAAAAGAAAGTTAAATTCTAGTGAATGTTGGAAGCGGAATTTCGATTGAGGGCCTGAATTTCGTGAGAACGATTTTCAAAAATTCTAAGGTTCAAAAAATATAGACGCACGAAGTTTATAAATTAATAGCTTAGCGTCAAGAATAGATATTGTGGTTCTGTAAACGGCATCCATTAGATTATTCAAAGTAGGCAAATTCGATATGTCAATTTATATCTTACATGAATTTGTTACGTTGTGTACAAGGGTTCTGCAGAAGCTGTATTGCCATATTACTGAATTTTTTTAGATTCATGTGTAACATATAAATTTTGTCCGCTTTAGATGTACTATCAGATGCAATTCACAAAATTGTGGTATTGTTTTTTCTTGCTGAGTTGTGTAGTTGTTTCTGAAAATTTTCTATTTTTGCCAATCTTTAATAAAAAGTAGAGGATCTAAATCAAAAATTCGAAACCAACAGTCACTAGATGTTAAGTTTTTCTTTTAAATGCAACAAATCTCGTCAAATTTGGTGCCGTGGTTGCCGAGAAACACGAATTCTCCTTTTACATTTATTTAGATAGGAGCACCCGAGCTAAAGCTCCCTCTTAAAGAGACTCCGAACCAATTTGGACTATTTTGTACAAACGTATTGAGTTGTTAGGTTAGGTCCTTCTGATCATTAAGTGGGACATTTAGGCACCCTGTGTAAAGCAGGTTATTTATTATAAGGTTTTAAAAATGTCCATCACCACCAATCGCAGCACCACCGCTCCCCCTTGTTTTCAGCCACCCCCTCCCTATTGACATCAGTCAGGTGAGCTAACCGAGAGGCTACCCAGGGCACATGATCGTTACTTTTTCTAACTTTATGGTGAACAAATGTTCATAATAGTTGAAATGTTAGTTAGTTTGTTTGTATAGAAAAAAAAGTAACAGAAAGAGAATACACAACGACAATTCATCACTACACTCAAGCACTTCCGGCCCACAGCAAGTGTCGTCTGCTTGTGGTATAACGTTCTCCACATTGACGCTGCGCAGTCAGTGCTGGTCTCAAGCTTTTTTTTCTTTCGCGAGCCCTATCGATCACTTTTGCTATGCTGTGGGCGGCAAATCTAGCAATTGGCAACATGTCAAGCTGCAACAACATGTCCCTCTGCAAGGCAACATGCGAGCAGTATGGCTGCAGCGCATCGGGCAGTCAGTATCCCATCAGCACCTGCATCTATATGTTTGCAGACGTCCACTTCAAGCCGGAGAATTACTACCACAATAGAGCCTTTTAGCATGTCTGGTATTAGGGTAAACACAAGTGCAAGTGGACTGGGCCTGGGCATTTTACCTGATGAGCGGAGGTGCAAATATGAACTGCCTGCACGGTGTAGCCACCAGGTGGCACAGCGCTTAACCAAACATATAGCTAATATAGCAGTAACCAAGTGTATCCTACTTTGCTGCTGGTGTAAATTTTCGACAGGAGTGTAATCACAAACACACTGTCTTTTTAAGTGTTTAACATGTTTTACACTTGGTTGCAGCAATAGTAGCTCTGTCTTTGGCTAGTTAAGCTCTGCACCACTAGGTGGGTGCACCGTGCAGGGTGCTCAGGCCACTCACATTTAAGCAAAGTCCCTTCATTACAGCGGTAGTAGTATGGAGGGGTTTTGTTTTACGCCTCCGCACACCCATCAAAATGCCCAGCTCGCCTGCAGTTAGCAGAATACTGGACACACTCGGTGCTGCAACAGAACACACACCGCTTGGATAGCTCTCGCGGGGGATCGACAGCCAGGCAGCTAGCGGAAAGGATGGAGAGGTTTCACGAGCTGGCTCCAAGACAACTGGAAGTAGGTGACACGATGTCACATCATGACGCAGAGCCAGTGAAGGGAGAGCTTAGCCCTGATCCCTCGGCAAACAAGTTGAGAAGAAGCATGGCTAAGGAGCAGAGTAACTTGTAATCGTCTGTAGCTCTTTTAATATGAGACACTTAAATTGTGACGTTATCATTACTGTAGCTGTACCCTACGTGTCTAGAAAATTTGTCCAAACCATTTCAGGGACCCTTTAAAGGCCCCCGCCAGGCCCCACTGGAAATTATGGTTGTGCACTAAAAGTTGTAATGCACCATCTCGGGAACATCTGATTCAAGAATTTTTAAAAATGGTTTAGCGTTAATAGTGTAAATAGAAGCAAATGAAATAGTGAGAGCTGATGGCATGAAAAAGCAAGCAGAGGCTCCCTCTCATTACCACAACCACTATCTGCATGCCCCCGTCTTCTCCCATATTGGAGTCGAGGGTCCACGTGTTGTTTAAGTCACAAGGCCCACTTTTTTTTCCCACCTCTCTTCCTATCTTGACGCGCAGCACATTTTCCGTGTCAATGTTGCAGAAGTGTTTTGTTGTAGAGGCGTTCGACCGGAGCAATGCAATGAGTATGCTCATCAGCTGCAAATCGTCTTCCGCTTCCATTAATGTTTGTTAAGGATTCTGATACAGTAGACTTCCATTAGTTCAACTCCTGTTAATTCTATTATTCAGCTAATTTGATCCCAGCTGAAGGTCCCAGCTAGTGCCCATACATATATATGGGCGAAGACTCTCATTATTTCAATTCTGAAATTGGCCCTCGCCAAATAATTCAAACTTGGCTAGACAGTACACATGTACCTGATCCCAGTAGAGTTGGCCTTGTTAACCCTAAGGGACAGTGAGTGTGTCGAAGACATGCTGCATATCCCACTAAAGGCACTGATTTGTAGGCTTCCCTTGGCAGAGTTGCAAGTGAAAATGCAGCTCTTAATCAATAATTACTATATTTATCGAATGCTAATGCACGCGTTTTTTCGAAGAAAATGAGTTGGAAAATTGCATGTGCAATACAATTGGATATGAAACTGAAACCATGTTTGTAGCATTGGCCTACCGTCCCAACCAGTATTACTGCCACTGTAATCAAAAGATGTAAATGGAACAAGCTTTTGCATAGATTGTTGACAAAGCACTGCTTATATTATGAGAGCTTGTTCAAAAAGAAGTTATTTTGCCAAGCCAGTGGCAATGGGGAGGCATCATGCATTTTCAGTGTGTTGGAGTCGTGTGTGTAGCATGACAAACTGTCAAAGCAGTAAGTTTAAGCTTGGACCATCTTGTTCAAATGCTGGGGGAGTCATTCGAGAAATAAGGAATATAAAATTCAGTGTGCCACACGGAGAACATGTTGCTGCCCACAGACATAGAGCTGTGGTTCCCATAGATGGTTCCCATCGAGTCCTGATTGTACCCCTGATTTAAAGCAAATAACCACATTTCCAAAAGTAAGTCCTGGAACCATTACACCTTTCCACATACCTCGGGGAACCTCGTACCTATTGTATCCCCATAGCATTCTGTGCTTCATTTTGGCTGCCATTTCTCTTTCCCTTCACTGTTATTGTTTTTTCCTGTGTTTCCATATATCTATTGCCTTCGTTTATCCATATACCACGGTATTTATATTCTGTTACCCGAGGTATTTCCTGGCCCCGTATCGCCACTGTCTGTTCACTGCTTTCGTTGAATACCATAACACCCGATTTTCTAACACTAAATTTCAAACCTAAATTGTTGCCTTCCTGTCCACAGATATCAGCCAGACATTGCAAATCACTTTCCTTGTTCCACATAAAATAAACCTGGAAGCTGGTGCTCTATACTGTAGTACCTGCCTGTTTGTATGAGAGATTAAACCCAATATTACTTCCTTCTAGCGCTCTCTGCATCTTCACCATGTACATCATAAACAGCAGTGGGGATAAAGGGCACCCCTGCCTCAGTCCCTTGTTGATATGAACTTTCTCCTCGCTCCTCATCCCTTCCAATTCAATGCAAACGGTATTTTCTAGGTAAATCTCTCTCAAAAGCTGTAGACAATCGTCACCTAAGCCTTCCCCTTCCAGAATATCCCACAAAATGTTGCAGTCGACATTGTCATAGGCTCCTGTAAGTCTAAAAAGGCCACATATAACGGTCTGCTTTCTACTTTTGATATTGCAATACAGTGAGTAAGAACAAATAAGTTATCATCTAAACACCTACCTATTCTGAAGCCATTCCGAAGTTCTCCCAAAGTGCCATTATTCTCTGCCCATGCTTGAAGCTTTAATTTGATTGCCTGTATTGCTAGCCTGTATATTACCGATGTAGTGGTCAACAGTCTATACGAGTGAATTCTATCTTTCTCCCCCCTTACCTTTACAAATTAAATTCATTCTACTTTGTCGCCAACTGTCTAGTATTTGCCTACCTTTTAAAGTTTCTTCCACTGCCTTCACCAGAGCTTTGTTACTTTTTGGTCCTAGTTCATTAATCAGCCTAACGGGAAACTCGTCTAGCCCTGTGGCTGTGCGCTTAATAATTTTCTCTTCTGCTTTCTTCCAGTTGAAATTTGTCAGCACCAGCTCCTTTTCCACCTGGGTCTCTTTCATGCTCTTTTTTGCTTCAAATATAACCTCGTCATCGCCTTGGAAAGATTCGGCTGTTATTTTTCGGACGTAATTTATTGCCGCTTCTCCTTCCAGTCTGTTTTCATCTTCGTCCAAGGTATATTGCATTGTTGTTGACTTCCTGCCTAATAATTTTATGCGGTTCCAAAATATTCTAGGTGCGGCCTTCTTTTTCTCACATATTTCTGAAAACCAACGTTCACTTTCACCTTTTATCTTTGCTTGAACCAGTATTTGAACCACAGACTTTTTTCCCAGTATATTTCCCATGTACTGGTTACTTCATCCTGCGGCAACTGCGCCTTCTTTGCCTGCCTGTGCTCTCGGGAAGCGTTCTGTCGTTCAGCAATTGCTTCTCATATCTCTGTTCCACCAGCTTTTCGTTTTCTTTTTTCCTTTCCAATGAATATGTTGTTTCTCTTTCCTTCTTTCTGTTGTTATTACACTTAGAAGCTCACTATATTCCCACTCTTTATTTGGCCATTTGCCAAGTTCTTCCTCGAATCTAGTGACTATATTTGTTATTTGTTCAGCGTTCAAATTTGGACTGGTCATTTTGCACTCCTTGCTCTCTTTCCCAACTACATATCCCATTTTCAAAATGATGCGTTTATGGTCACTCCCTATGCTGCTACACCCTTCCTCCATCAATAACCATTTCTCTCAACTTATCATGAATTCTTTCTGTCATCAGACAGTAATCAATAGTTGATTGCCGGTTTCCCACTTCCCACGTGATCTGCCCTTCACACTTAGGCCCTGTATTCATGATAACGACGTTATGTTGCTCACAAAGGTCTAGCATTGACTTCTCGTTGTTGTCTGTATAGCCATCTAAATCCTGTATGTGGGCATTCATGCCACCTAATAGAATAATTTAAGCACCATTCCCGAAACCCTTAATATCAGCGCTTATGTATTCCACTAACTCTTTTTTCTTCTCTGTGCAATTATTTCCCGTCCACAAATACATAACGCCCAGCCAAGTTTTTTTTTCCCACTCATTGTACCTGATAACCAAAGATGCTCTTGACATTTTCAATTTACTCTTTTCCATTTGGTTCCCTGATGGATGAGCATTCCGACTCCCCCTCCCTTTATATATATATATGTAACGAAGAACAGAAGCGCCCCCTGGGGAATAAAGAATTCAAATGAATAATGAAACTGAATACAACATAATCCCCCCCTTATCTTTAGTGATTAGTTGTTAGTATTAGTAAGGAAACCCCAAAGCATGCACACTGTACTTGTTTACACATATTTACAGACTATGTACACAACATCAGACCGCCAACTAGTTGGTCTGATAGTCTTGGAGATAGGCCGGTGGCCGGGGCTCTCGGGTCGGCCGCTTTGGACGTCGCACCGTCTACGATGGCGATGGGCTCGTAGACTGCTGGGGCGACCCCGGTGGCGGCCTGCGGAGTACACCGGCAAATGGCAAGGTATTCTGTGACAGCTTGCCGAAGTGGTCGTCTTTCGAGTGCGACTTGAATGAAGTTTTTCAATGTGTGATTGAACCGTTCTATTTGCCCATTCGTTTGGGGGTAGTATACCGAGGAATGTGAAAGACGGATGTGTCTGTTTTGCAGGAAGATGATGAATTCACGCGAAGTCAACTGAGGTCCATTGTCACAAACGATCTCTTCTGGGTAGCCTTCACGGACAAAAACACTTGTTAAAAAGTCTTTCACGGCGCTCGTGGACACTTCGCTGCAAAAATATACCTCTGGCCATTTAGAATGGTAGTCAACAAGCGTTACAGCAAATCTGCTGTTGTGAGCTGCATGCTCCAAAGGACCAACAATGTCTAGGCCAAGCCTCTGCCACGGTCGCTCAGGCCATTCAACAGGCTGCAACGGTGCTGGTGATGTGTTGGCAGACTTATCTGCCTCCAGGCAGATGTGGCAGTTTTTTACTGCCGTTTCCACTTGCTTATCCATTCGTAGCCACCAAAACCGCTCACGCAGTCGCGCCTTCGTGCGCGTGATACCTGGATGTGTGTCGTGCGTGGTGCCGATGATCTGAGCCGTGAGGGAGGACGGAACAACAAGGCGCTCTCCATGCAACAGGTTATCGACAACAGAAAGTTCTTCCCGAATGGGGTAGAATGGTTTTGCCTCTTCAGGTATGGACTTCTTGGGCGTAATATTTCACTCACACACACATGTAGCACAATCGCAACACAGCACAGAAACCAAATTCTGCTGACAAGTGCGGCATCAGCGGAAGAACATTGTTATTTTCGTCTGGAGATTTTTTTTAACAGCACTTCAAAGAATTTCGTCCTCTACAAGGCTTAAGCAGTGAAGCGCTTTCTCACTCAAACTGTTCTTGGCACAGTACATGTTCACTTTGTTGAGGTATTCGAAAGCGTCTTTGCATGGGACATCTGGGTCTGGCATCGGGTCAACATCATCGTATGACTAATCTTCGGTTGCAAGCTCCGCGCTACCGGGCACCGCTGCAATGATCGCATCATCCGTGCTGGCTTCCTCGCAGACAGGAAGCTCCGACTCACCGGCATCGATATATTCTTGGAAGGTGTCTGTGGCGGAAACAAACCTGCTTTCAGCGAGGCCAGATCACGTGTCGTCAGTGTTGACCGTCTCACCGGCAACATTGTCGCTCAACTTATCGGCGTCAAGAGTCTCTGCATTTTGCACAAAGCCTGCTTTGTTGAAGCACTTGCTAATTGTAGTGGCTTTTACCTGCCACCACGAAGTGGCAACCATATCAATCATGCTCCTCAAATTCACTTTAAGAGGCTGCTGCTGCTGCATGCTCAGCAAAGCTCTTTCGCAGATGCGTTTTTTGTAAAGTGCCTTTACGGTTGCAATGACACCCTGGTCGAGCAGCTGACATTTTGCAGTCATGTTGGCAGGCAGAAACTTTAACATGACTGCAGTCAACATGGGCTTGATGTTGTGGGCTGTGCAATTGTTGAGAATGAGTACGACCTGTCGCTTCTCTGCCACCATGTCTTCATCGAACTTGCAAAGCCAGCTTGTGAACATGTCTTGCGTCATCCACGCCTTTTTGTTGGATTTGTATGTCAATGGCAGGCAGTCAACATGGGCTTGATGTTGTGGGCTGTGCAATTGTTGAGAATGAGTACGACCTGTCGCTTCTCTGCCACCATGTCTTCATCGAACTTGCAAAGCCAGCTTGTGAACATGTCTTGCGTCATCTACGCCTTTTTGTTGGATTTGTATGTCAATGGCAGGCACTCTCGCTTTTTAAAGCAACGTGGCCTCGCTGATTTTCCAATGACAAACAGGCAGCGCTCGTCGCTTCCATTTATGTTAGCACAGAACAACACAGTTATGCGCTCTTTTGAGGCCTTGCGGCCAGAGCGGGTTTCGCCTCTCAGCGCAAGAGTGCGGTTGGGTTTTTTTCTTTTACACAACGAATGGTGTAAAAAATGTTCTTGTCTTCTGTGTAACATGCATATTTTTATGGTTATTATTCCTATTTTTATTGCCGTGTTTTGCCTTTTCTTTTTAGGTTCACGTGTTGTGTTGTTTTTCTGATTTGTTATACATTAATGGTCCGAGTGCTTTCTATGACCCAGATTACCCTCCATTTTTGTATGCTTGTGATTCGTATTCTTTTTGTACACTTCTGATTATTATTAGTACTACGGTAATCTTATATCTTATTGGCCTTGTATTATTATTTTTTGTGATTATTGTTTATCAGTTACCATTTTTTTTTTCCGACTTATTACTCCCTTATTACCATTGTATGCGTTACTGCAACACCTCCCCCCCCCCCCCCCCTGTGTAATACCCTCCTGCGAGAGGGCCTTTAGGGGTATTCTGAATAAATAAATATAAAAAGGTTATAAAATATGCCAGCTTCGTCGGCATTGTAAACGTCTCTGTCCGTATACGTGGACAGCATGGTTTCCAAATTTAAATGAAGCCAGACTTTGATGGACTCGTCATTGACATCACCGCTTTCACCGCGCACCACTTTGCAGCTGATACCATGGCAATCCTTGAATCGCTGGATCCATCCATTAAGTGGGTTGAAGTCGTCGTGGCCTAAAAGAGCACCAAGGGACTTGGCTTTTTGTTGGAGCATGGGGCCACGCACTGGTACGCCCTGAACCCTGACTTGACGGAACCATCTGAAGAGCGCTGCGTCCACGTCTTCGTGCTTCGACGTATGTATTCTCTTCCGTGACAGGGAAGAGGAATCTTGCTGCAGTTGCTGCCACAATTTGTCCTTGTTCATGTATATGGTGGACACGGTTGTGTCGGAAACGCCGTATTTGGCTGCCACCAACGCCTTCTTCAGCCCACTTTCTATGTCCCTTATAACACATTCCTTCGTCTCCAGCGATAAGGCATGCCTCTTTCTCACACTGCTTGAAGATGCCGCCGACGCCATGGTGACAAAAGCCCGACAACACACGTGCACAGAGGACAACTACGACACGATGAGATCATGACGTGCTCACACCAAATGCAAGAAAAAGACTGAAAAAAAAAAAGGAGTGCGCTGTCACCACTATCACTTCTACCCCACACTCCGCGCAGCACGCACCCTGATTGGATGCTGCTATAGTGACGAAAACACTTGCCCTCCTTCCTCTAAAGTCTCCCGCCCTTCTCCTTCTTCGCCTCTGAGAAAAGGCCGTGCTCCGTGCGCCGATTTCATGGTCGCGCAGTTAAAGGAACCGCACTATAACCGGTAGTCTGCTTTGCGCACGTACACAATAAACGGTCCGCCTATACATTGAGTTCTATGGGAGATATCTCGGTGGTCAACAAACCCACGCTATAACCGGTCCCGCACTAAAAGCGGTTATGTTATAAGTGGTCTGCACTGTACATAAACACTGATGAACATCAGAAATTTACACAGAGTTAACTGTGCCTGCCTTCACAAGAGTACAGCAGCTATGCAAGGTCGGAGAAACTGAAACTAGTTCCAGGTAGCCCAAACTACTTTTCATGGGAATGTATTTGCAGAAGTTCTGCCCCCATAACTTTTGTCTCATAGATAAGGATAAGTTGTCCTTGAGCATAGTCAACATGTTACTCACCACAAGCCATAAAATCCAGGCATACGTTGAGGCCAGTGAAAGTGTTTGTATACAGGCAGTGAAGATGATCAAGTCTTTCAGATGCCTTATGCAAGAGAAAAGAAAAAGAAGTAAAGCAAGTATGTTAAGGCACGAGATGATGAATATCAGAATAACAAATAAGTTATGTTGGGGAACTGCAGATGGAGAATGAGACATCAAGGATAAGTGAAGCACCAAATGAAAGGCAACACCAAATTTGTGTTTAAAGGAGTACCTGACACAAAATTCCAAAGTCGAAATAACGTGGGAGATTGACTTCTGCGGACATACACACAACATCAACAAAAATATCCATAGCGAGTGTAGCTTGAAACATATTTAAATTCAACTTTCAAGTATGTCCGGACAGTCACTTGCAATGTGCAGCACGCCGTGACATCGACATCAACACGGGCTCTGTTGTAAACTTTTGAGGCATAGACAACAACAAAGTTACCTCGTGTAAGGAACCTTAGTGTCATGCCTGCAGGTGTGCTACGCGAAGAGAGTGGACGCGAGACGCCATATGCAAATATACAATCAAAACTTATATTAGGGATCATTAATCAAAGTACAGTTAAGAAATATGACAAAAAGCAAAACAAATAGTTCACAGAAAAAAAAATCAAACATATAATGTGACAACAGGACACGGTGCATGAAGAAACAATGGGATTTCAGCAGAGGGTTCACAGGTTACACGTCCATCATCTGATGCGATGCGGTGATGTCAGTTGATCAGTGGCTCCGGTGTAAGTAGACGGCTTGGTTGCTCCTAATTATCGCCATCGGCCACGGCAGTGATCGGCGGAGTTGGCAATGATGGTTGGCGCTTGGTCTCGCGCAAAGGTGTGGGCTGTCTTCTTTCCTGCGGGCCTCTTAGCGCCCGCCCAATCCAAAGTTAAACATGTCTCTCCTCCAACTGCGTTCCCAGACCTGCGGTCATCCGACACCCGGCCGGGGTGCTGCGTTTCTCTCTTCTGCCTATTTCTACTCGAGATACCCTGTGCTGAAGTACCTTTGTTTTAGTCTGTTTTTTGGAAGTTTGCTAGTCTGGGGACGGTCTTCGAAATTCCATCGGGTCGGCCGGTACAACTGCCTGGCTGCTGCTTTGCGGGCCAGTATTTGCGGGCCAGTATGCTTTGCGGAGTACAACAGTCACCACATCTCACAAGTTTTTGTTGTAATTTTGCCTACGATTGAATTGAATTGCCTTTATTTCTATAAACATACAATTTATGGGGGATTTAAGGAAAAAGTTGCACACAGCAAATTGACACGTCTTAAAACCCAGTCTGAGGACAGCAGTGGCAGGCACAGGCACTAATTTAAGACCAACAATACAAACAATACTACACAATGTTGGCTTCAACTTGTGCCAGCAAAAAAAAAATATAAAAAAAATAAGAAAACATTAACAAATAAAAAAGGCCAAGCAATCCGCTGTTTACACATAAACAACAAAAACAGTGAAAAAAAAGTTAAGCAACAAATTTAGCATTGTTCAAATATCACAAGGACTCATGCAAACATGAAACGGACCAAGAAGTGACATCGATATTATTGTGCATGAGTGTTTAACAGGCATGGTAAGCAATGACGTAACATTTGAAAAGCATAGTTAGTGTGAGGACATGGCACATGCCAGTACTCATGACAGTGCTCAGGACGCAGGCGTCACCGTCAACATAGACACTCTCTCCACTTTGCCTGTTTAGCCTCCCCAAGCGAAATTCCTTCCCTGCATTATCCCATACTGTAGCCAGAGGATTGCATGATGAATACATCACAGACCCTGCCTCTTTTTCTCTCTCTCTCGCGTTTTTGCTGAGTGGTGCACTTCCGGTGACGGTCTTCCACAAGAGCCGTTGCGTTTGTCTCATTTTGCGCAGCATACCATTTTGTGTGCTTTGCAAGTGAACATCTGATCAGCAGTATAAGTCAATGCCACAGTCACAAGCACTGAGGCAGACACGAGAGGATGAAAGAGCAGGATCGCAGCGCTGGAACACGGTAGAAAATGACATAGTTTCATTCTCTGCACACAAGCATGGGAACAAGCAGACGAAACAGATGTACATCTCTCTTGCTATGGTACAAAGTAGAACAAAAACAGCAGACATTCGGTTTCTACATTTTATTATTTCTCTGAACTTTAATTAGTCTGTTGGAGCAACACATTAAACAAATAACTGATGTCGCCCTCAATAATTCTTGTCACAGCACTGCCATGTATGTAGACGCACTTGTGCGATTGACGTCGACTCTCCGGCTGAGAGCAAGGTGCCCACAAGAAGGGTAAACAGCATTTGGTTTGAAATTTAAGTTCTTACTGCGGCACGTAGGGATGTAATACTTAGCAGACACGATCGCTAGCGCACATTGTATGCACTGCGCTTGTTAGCTCAAAATGGCTAGACCTGGCGAGGGGCCCTTTAGGCATGAAAAAGAGCATAGTCATCATCAGCGTGGAGCGGCATGGCTTGGCCATGGCACATGGATGCATTGATTGCCTGAGCATTAGGTATCATATTTCAGAATAGTCGCAAGGTAGACATGAAATACAATGCAAGCAAGCAAGGATGTGCTGTTTGAAGGAAGCATTGTTTGTTCATTGCTTCTGTTGAGCATTCACATGACTATGACAAAGACCAGCCAATTTTCGACTGCTGGAAAAGTTGAAGTACAGTAAAGTCTCGTTGATACAATCCTGTTTCGTACGATTTCCTGGTGCCAAATTCGTGATCAAGAACACGAAAAATTACCCAACACAATCACGCTTCTTTTTTACCGGTTCATATATTCCCAAAGAACACAATTTTCTGGCACCAACGGTCAGTATCCTCTGATATGTTTTCCGGCCACTAGATCCCGTGTGGGCTAGAAAAAATGTGAGGCACACGCAATCAGGAGCAGTAGACGGCCGTGACAGCAACTTCCCCGAAGCACTTGTCCACTCGTGTAACATGCCTGCAAGTACTCACTTTTCTCTTCTGGTATCAGCAAATGCCTTGCCCGTTGTCGCATTATCTGATATTTCCGCCAACGCTCTTACAATGAGCATCTTCCCCTTAGTAATGTGCATTCCTGGGCGAGTTCACCTATCTGTTTCACAGTGCCTGCGGTGTAGTGCCATTAGAAGCGTACTGGATGCTTTTAATAGGCGATAACCCAAATGTGCCACCGTACCGTGCTGCAGGCGGATGTAAGCATCATGTTTCACTCTGGCAGCACCATATTCCTGCATTGCACAGCAGTCGACTTCCTATGTTTCCCTTTGCCGTCTTAAAACACCATGCAATAGGAAAACAACAAAGCGGGTCTTAGACCGCTTGGGTCCTGACAGCTCAACACGTGTCAGCATCTAGGGCCGCAACAATTCTCGCAAGGTGGGTATCAAAACTTCCTGCCAAAATGCTCTACCCAAAGGAGCTGCTTGACCCAGGCTGAATTTGAGGAGCGCAAACATAAGCTTGTTGAAGCTGCAAAAGGACAATGTTCCTATTGGGTCCCTCAAGCACCTCCAGCTCAGCGCACTTCGGCGTCTCATGCTGCAATGATTCGTGCTGCGATTCGCATTATGTAATGTCAACTACAGTTGAGTCTGCCAAATCTTTTAGTGACCTTGGGTCGTACATTTTTTACTTGACTTGACTTTATTGACATTTAGACAATATACAGTTGTCCGGGTGAAGAGGGCTAAAGGTGACACACGTGGTCACCTGACTAGGCCCTAGACACCCTGAATTCATGCAGGCACAGTTTCGACATGGCAAATTACAAAGTACAAACAATTTTTTTTTTACAGGAAGACTACAATTCACATACAGCAATATACATACACTGTACATTTAAATCAATCTAATTTAGAATGTATAATAACTACAAACATGTTCACTTGATCAAAAAAAAAAACGCAAAGCAAGGAATCCTAACTGGATCTCCTATACGACAATAAAAAGAAATGATTCACATGACAAATATGTTCACCGGACAAAAAAAATGGAAAAAAAAACTAACTGATTTATACACGATTTAAGAAAAATCTCTTTGCCTGGTTTCGGAAAGCAGGCAAAGAGGAACAGTTTTCCATGATGTCAATCAGAGCAGGATAAAGGTTTAACAGATTTGGAATTTGCCAACTTAACAGTTGTGCCCCGTAATTCGTCCTACATTTAAACTTGATGAAGTTGGTGCTCCTAAACTCGTAATGGGATTCATGTTTGGTATACCTCAAAGAGAAGAGTTGTGGATCAGTTTTGAAATCTGATTATGCAAGCTCTGATAATCGCAGCTTATATAGTGATTCAATGTCCATGATGCAATTCTGCGAAAAATATACAGATGTTGATTCACATTGTGGTAGATTTTCAATAAAGCGCACACTTTTTTTCTGTAATCGATGGAGGCTTTCCATGTTAGACCTAGTAGTGGTGCCCCAAACAGGCAGGCAGTAATGCAGTCGCGAATGAACAGTATTAAAATACAGTTGACGTCGTATATAATGAGGCAACAATAAGCGAAACTTACTAAGCGTACCAATACAATGGGCAATATTGCGCTTAATATAGTGAACATGGCAAGACCAATGAAGGTTTTCATGAAACTGAACACCTAAAAATTTAATTTGTGTTACCTTTTTTAGCGGTCGCGACTCGAATGCCACATCATCATTAATATAAACAGGTCTGTTAACAGGGGTAAAAACAGTGTACTTAGTTTTGTCAACATTTAATGAGAGTTCATTTGTAACAAGCCAGTCTGATAGATTCTTAAGCCATAAGCTTACACGCGGAATTAAGGAACCTAAAGTGTCACCAGAAAAAAATACACTTGTGTTGTCTGCGTAAAGGGCAATAGAAGGGGTTTGTGGGATAGATACCATGTCATTGATGTATAAATGAAACGGAGTAGGTCCCAGGATTGACCCCTGAGGAACCCCAAATTTTCTTAGCTCAGAATTACACGTGGCATTATTAATAACAACATACTGGGAACGACCGGCAAGGTAGTTCTGCAATAATTTAAGTGAAGTGCCTCGTATTCCATAATACGGAAGTTTGCTAAGAAGTATATTATGTTTAATAGAACCAAACGCTTTGCTGAAGTCTAGAAAAACGCCTAATGTGTACAATTGATTTTCTATGTTGTTAATAAGTTTATCCTTAATACTGAGCAAGGCAGATTCAGTTGATTTCTTCCTCTGAAATCCGTACTGGCTGGGAGAAATTAACTGGTGTTTGTTAAGATAGGTAGTAATCCGTGTATTAATAACTTTTTTTACTATTTTGGAAAACAACGGTAGAACTGATATACGTCTATAATTACTAATTATATTTGCAGCACCACCTTTAAACAAAACAGCAACTCTTGCCATCTTCATTTTTTCGGGGAAAATACCTGTTGTCAAGATTAGATTTGTTATATGACAAAGCAGATTAACTATTAGGTCAGCAATTGCTTTAATTGGTGCTACCTTAATGCCATCAAAACCAACGTTTTTAGATCTCTTTCAGTTTGCAAGCTCCCAACGAGCCGCGCACGAGAAAGCGGCCCCCTTCCGTTTCTACTCACCATGCGGCGCTGCGGTCACTGTCGGCCCGGAGAGCTCGCGCTCGGCAGCGGCTGCGGCAGCCATCTCCGCCGGATGCGCAGAATTCAAATTTGTTGGCCTTTTTTTAGTTGTCACGTAGAAAGTGAATTCAGTCTCATGGTTAAATAACTGTTTGGCCTGAGCAGTAAGGGTGAGCTAAAGAGCAGGCTGAAGCAAGATCGCGAAAAACTGCGATCGTTTACTTAATTTGCTTCGCGCTTTATCTATCGCATCATATTTGCGATGTTTATCCTGGATAGTTTAGTGCCTGTTGGCGTAACGCTATCAATAGTTCTTGTGAATAGTTCACGAACCATAAAAGACGATTTAAAATAGCCATGTTCCGTTTTGTTTCTAGAGCAAACAGCACAGAGAGCAGGGTTTTTCACGTTCACTTTGAGCATTTATTCAAGCGCACACAAACAAACACTGAATGCAGACACACCTGGCGCGAAACACGGAAGGAATGCCTACAGAAGACGAGCTTTTTTATTTGCAGTGGTGACTTTTTCTCTGCTTTCCAGCCGGCGATTCACATCTCTCGTGTAGAAGTGCTTGCGTGTAACTATGACAAAATTCAACACCTGGCATGTAAAAGAGGCCATATGCTCTGCACATCCAAGCCGCGCAAGGTTTCTCAATTCCAACTCGTCCAACACCTCCCAAAACATATCCGCAGAAAGTGGGCCTTCTTTCAATGAAATTGAAACTGCTCTGTTTACAATATTTGTAAACTCTAACATCTTTTTGGTAAGGTGCTTTAGGCAGCTTTGCTTGAAGCTCCTGTACACCGTGAGGTATGAGTGACTGCCAACAACTGGCACTGGAGAGCTGATATCCTCTATGCAGGAAGGGCATGTTGTACTCTTGCTGCGCTTATGCACCACATAGCCCGAAAAGTAGTAGGAGCTAGGTGCTTTCATCTACTTCTCCCTTGGAGTAAATGTGGTCACTGCCACTGTGCTGGGGCAAGTCATTAGGTTCAGAGGCTAACTCAAGAATTCTGGATTCAATCAGGTCATGCAGGTGTGCTTGCTTACAGCGGTGTGCTTCTCTCGATTTCTTCAGTGTGTCTTGAACACCTACAAGCACAGCACTCGGTGCACCCTCCACACTTCCACGAAGACCGGTCTTTATAGGTGTGTACAGACTAAGCAGGCGGAATATTTGTGTGAAATTCACGACTGTACCACACAGCGTAAACATGCACACGTGAAAAAAACCACTGCTTGCTACTTTGACAAGGCGGTTGCAGCAGCGGCGACGATAGGGATGGACCGGGCCGGTCGGGCAAACACTGTGGCGAGCGCCACCGCGCGGCAGGAAAGAGAAAGGCGACACTCCGCGCGCCGGAGCTTTCAAACTGAAAGAGATCTAAAAACGCTGATCAAAACTACAAGAACAGTTATTTTTGAAACTTAAGATAATATCATTAATCTCTGCAGGAGTAGCTGGATATAAGAAAAGGCTGTGCTGAAGATTATATTCCATGTATTTTCGATTACTGGGCGTTCTTGCAGGAAAATCTCCAAATGCCAAAAAATGTCTGTTGAACTCATTGGCTAGAGCTTTACCACTCAGAACCGTTACTTCAATTGTCATTTGTGTAGGGTTTTTTTTCCGATTTCTGTAGAAGACCTTTGACTGTACGCCCCGTTTTTTGAGGGTCAAAGGAGATATCTCAAAATTTATGAGCGTAGTATTGAATTCTAGATTTTTTTATATCTGCACCTAATTGATTTCTAACTTTTTTATACTCTTTCAGAACTGTCAAGTCTTTATATTTTATAAACTTGGAAAAAAGCCTATTTCGTGCCTTGATTCCCCTGAGCAGGTCACGTGTAATCCAAGGCTTCCTTCGTTTTCTGCACTTTGCCATTGTTACAACTGTAAAGGGCATTCATACAACTCTGTTATTTTGTGCAAGAATTTGTCGTATAAAATATTAGGATCTTCGTCACGCTGCAATTGGCTCCAGTCGACAGAGAAGACGATTTGACGAAAATGTTCAATTTTGCTTTGGTTTATAACGCGGTAACTATTTGGTGGGTAAGTATGTTCGAATATTTGTTTAGTTGACCTTTCCATAAAGCAGAAGGTTGACAGGTGATCACTGATGTCACTCGGGAGTACTCCTGCCGTGGTACCACGAATATCACTGTTTGTTAGGCATAGATTAATAAGTGTTTCGCTGGAGCCTGTGATACGAGTAGGCGCTGTGATTATATTGGAAAAGCCGTCGGCCAACATCATATCAACAAATTCATTGGCAGAATTTGACTGTTCCAGTAGGTTAATATTAAAATCACCCATTATTACCACAGGTCTACTTTGCAAGGAGAGGTCCCCCAATACTATTTCTAAAAAGTTGAAGAACTCTTGAAGAGACGCAGAAAGTGGCCGATAAATTACGCCAAAGATGAATGCATTTGTCTGAATAAAAAGTGATTCATAGGAAGGGGTCAAAACTGTGCACTGTGGAATTATTTCGTAAAAAAAGCTGTTTTTCATGTACAAAGCTACACCACCCCCTTTTTTGGTTTTCCTAAACAGCACTTCACACCTATAACCAGATTCAGTATACCAGGTTTCAGTGAAAGCCAGCGTATCAATTCATGGTTCAATGACGACAAAAAAATATCAATTTCTTCTTCTTTGTTTCTTAAACTGCATGCATTCAGATGATAAAAGGAAAAGCATCCAGATTTTGAAACATTCACACATTTAAAAGAGTTAACATTGTGCTAAGGACTGTTATCCATTTGAACTGTCATTCACAGTAGATATACACTATCTAAATAGCACATTATATCATGTTATCAATGTCACTTTCATCGCGGATGCGAATCGCGTCAGTGCCTTCAGTTTTTCGTGCAAATATGTGACCATTCTTTTGCCACACAAACCGATAGTTCTTTTCCCTGCCTTTTCCACTTGCTAGCCAAAGAAGGCGTTTGTTGAAAGGTGCCAGGTTGTCAAAAAATTTAACGTTTGGTGCTTCATTCTCAAGGCGCGAGCGATTGCGCATCCACTCTTCCTTATGTAGGACGGATGAAAACCGAGCAAGAAGGATAGGCTTCTTTCCCTTTCGTGCAGGTAGCCTATGAAGCGCATTAAGGTTACTGTTCTCAAGCAGCGGTAGCTGAAGTTTGCATGCAAGATCATTCATTTTCACGAGCAGGTCTTTGTGTGCCTCCACTGCGAGGCCATGTACTTCCATGTTTTGCCTGCGACTGTACTGTTCCAGCTCATTCAGCTGCAGTTTGACTTCCTTCATGCTTGCGGACGTTCCCAACTTTATGGCCTCGACCCTACTTTCCAAGACTGCAATGTCAGAGTTTTGCTTGTCTAACTTACTTAATATTGTATCATATTTGTCGGAAAGGTGCTGTATCAATGTTTCTATGTCACTGACCGTTTTCAATAGCTGTGTCAAATTGTCAACTTTAGTCACGAGGGGAAGCATGAGGGTTATCTTTTCATCTAGCTCTTTCAATCTCTTCTGAATGTTTAAGTCTTCTGTTGGTGTTACGGTGTTGCCACATCCTTTTTTCCAAGTTCACATGTTGCACAGTTCCAGCTAGATTTCAGTGAGTCACCCTTGGCACGGAAATTGGATGTTTTTACCCCCGAGCATTTCCCTAGATGGTACGAGTACTTGCAACCAGTGCATGTTATATACATGCCATCTTCAGGCAACACACTATGACATGTCAAACACTCATTTTCTTCCATATCTGAGATCACCAAGAATGCTCTAATAGACACCTCACTGTGGCAGCAGTGGACAAAACCAGATCTACAGTCCTTACAAGAGAGGCTAAAAGTACCACCAACCCGTGAACAAGTGCAGAATTTCTTAAGAACGTATTCAGTCTGCCGTCCACTGCTGCCACTGCGTGAATGCCAGCAGAGCCGGTGGTGTCCGTCCTTTTGTAACCAGAGTGTGGTCACGTGGCTTGTCTGCAGTTATCGATGCGAAGATCGGCACGATGATTCTTCGGCTGTCAGCCAGGCGTGCAGGCGCAGCTCCGATGATACCCCAAGGCCTTCGTGATATCCCAGTGGCTTCCTGTGAACAAGTGCCGAATTTTTTAAGAATGCGTTCAGTCTGCCGTCCACTGCTGCCACTGCGTGAATGCCAGCAGAGCCGGTGGTGTCCGTCCTTTTGTAACCAGAGTGTGGTCACGTGGCTTGTCTGCAGTTATCGATGCGAAGATCGGCACGATGATTCTTCGGCTGTCAGCCAGGCGTGCAGGCGCAGCTCCGATGATACCCCAAGGCCTTCGTGATATCCCAGTGGCTTCCTGTGAACGAGTGCCGAATTTTTTAAGAATGCGTTCAGTCTGCCGTCCACTGCTGCCACTGCGTGAATGCCAGCAGAGCCGGTGGTGTCCCTCCTTTTGTAACCAGAGTGTGGTCACGTAGCTTGTCCGCAGTTATCGATGCGAAGATCGGCACGATGATTCTTCGGCTGTCAGCCAGGCGTGCAGGCGCAGCTCCGATGATACCCCAAGGCCTTCGTGATATCCCAGTGGCTTCCTGTGAACAAGTGCCGAATTTTTTAAGAATGCGTTCAGTCTGCCGTCCACTGCTGCCACTGCGTGAATGCCAGCAGAGCCGGTGGTGTCCCTCCTTTTGTAACCAGAGTGTGGTCACGTAGCTTGTCCGCAGTTATCGATGCGAAGATCGGCACGATGATTCTTCGGCTGTCAGCCAGGCGTGCAGGCGCAGCTCCGATGATACCCCAAGGCCTTCGTGATATCCCAGTGGCTTCCTGTGAAAAAGTGCAGAATTATTTAAGAATGTGTTCAGTCTGCCGTCCACTGCTGCCACTGCGTGAATGCCAGCAGAGCCGGTGGTGTCCGTCCTTTTGTAACCAGAGTGTGGTCACGTGGCTTGTCTGCAGTTATCGATGCGAAAATCGGCACGATGATTCTTCGGCTGTCAGCCAGGCGTGCAGGCGCAGCTCTGATGATACCCCAAGGCCTTCGTGATATCCCAGTGGCTTCCTGTGAACAAGTGCCGAATTTTTTAAGAATGCGTTCAGTCTGCCGTCCACTGCTGCCACTGCGTGAATGCCAGCAGAGCCGGTGGTGTCCCTCCTTTTGTAACCAGAGTGTGGTCACGTAGCTTGTCCGCAGTTATCGATGCGAAGATCGGCACGATGATTCTTCGGCTGTCAGCCAGGCGTGCAGGCGCAGCTCTGATGGTACCCCAAGGCCTTCGTGATATCCCAGTGGCTTCCTGTGAACAAGTGCCGAATTTTTTAAGAATGCGTTCAGTCTGCCGTCCACTGCTGCCACTGCGTGAATGCCAGCAGAGCCGGTGGTGTCCCTCCTTTTGTAACCAGAGTGTGGTCACGTAGCTTGTCCGCAGTTATCGATGCGAAGATCGGCACGATGATTCTTCGGCTGTCAGCCAGGCGTGCAGGCGCAGCTCTGATGATACCCCAAGGCCTTCGTGATATCCCAGTGGCTTCCTGTGAACAAGTGCCGAATTTTTTAAGAATGCGTTCAGTCTGCCGTCCACTGCTGCCACTGCGTGAATGCCAGCAGAGCCGGTGGTGTCCCTCCTTTTGTAACCAGAGTGTGGTCACGTAGCTTGTCCGCAGTTATCGATGCGAAGATCGGCACGATGATTCTTCGGCTGTCAGCCAGGCGTGCAGGCGCAGCTCCGATGATACCCCAAGGCCTTCGTGATATCCCAGTGGCTTCCTGTGAAAAAGTGCAGAATTTTTTAAGAATGTGTTCAGTCTGCCGTCCACTGCTGCCACTGCGTGAATGCCAGCAGAGCCGGTGGTGTCCGTCCTTTTGTAACCAGAGTGTGGTCACCAGAGTGTGGCTTGTCCGCAATTATAGATGCGAAGATCGGCACGATGAGTCTTCGGCTGTCAGCCAGGCGTGCAGGCGCAGCTCCGATGATATCCCAAGGTCTTCGTAATATCCCAGTGGCTTCCTGTGAACAAGTGCAGAATTTTTTAAGAACGCGTTCAGTCTGCCGTCCACTGCTGCCACTGCGTGAATACAGCTCGTACCCATTTTCTCGCATTCTTTACCAAAACGTACAAACAAGGTTCTACTGTAGTCACTGGTTCCGTGGCTGAGAATAGAAATGCCACTTTAGCTGTGTGTTTGTATCGAGCTGAACATCTCAGTCTGCGTGCGGCCACGGCCCGTGGACGCATTGATTGTATCAGCATTCTCAGGAAGCATACCTCAGGATAATTGCCAGGTAGATGTGAAATACAGTGCAAGCAAGCAAGGATTGTGCTGTTTGAAGGAAACTATGCTTGTTCATTGCTTTTGTTGAGCACTTACATGGCTATGACAAAGACCAGCCAATTTTCAACTGCTGGAAAAGTTGAAATAGTCACTGCTCACGTGGCTGAGAATAGAAACGCCACTTTAGCTGTGTGTTTGTATGAAGTTAAACATTCCAGTCCGCATGTGCCTTCTGTTCATAGAATTAAAAATGTCTTAATCCCGTTTTGAGAACAGGATCTGGTATCCACAAGGACAATGATAATCTTTAAGAATCAGTGAGGAGTTCCAAACTAATATCTTCACATACATTCGAAGTATCAGTCAAGTGTTGGAGAAACTGTAGCTTTATGAGGACACACTGCTGCCACGAGGAACAGATATGGCTTCCTTCAAAACAGCACCATACTTTAAAGGGGCCCTGAACCACCCTCCGGGCTTGGTGAAATAACATAGTCTGTGGGTAGAATACGCAGCTGTGAAGATCTCAGCCAAGTTTTGCTGTCATACGCGGAGCGTGGAGCTCGCAAGCGGATTGTGAAGTCCTCTTTCTCTCAAACACTCTCTCTCTTTTCAACAAAAGGCCCTGTCCTCACTCTCTTCTAGACACACTATTCCGTCATCGGACGTACTATTTCGTCATTCCCATAGACGGCCGTTATTGGCCAATAGCTGACATCAAGCTGCGGCCGGCTACATGGCGTAGATACCACGGCTGCCACGGGGTGCCACCACGATCCACTGGCTAAGCGCACTGCGGCTCGCTGAGGACAACCGCGTTTGGCTTATGCTTAGCACACTGTAGGCACCAGAGGCAAAAGTCATGGTGTCTACGTTCACATCCAAAATTAAATTTGAATTGCGTGCCATGGTGACATTTAGAAGGCGGAGCATTGTGGGACTGCCACACTGCGCTGTAGCCTTTGCAGTGCCAGGCATTGAAGAAGGAATGGGAGCACAGCAGAGGCCGTGTTTGATTGCCAATAACTCCACTTCTGCTGAACGCATTGAAGTACTTTTTGCAGGAAGGTATTTCTGAAGTAGCCTATTTTCACTTCAAATGCCTTTCTCTGCTTCGACAAAAAGTGGTTCAGGGCCCCTTTAAGACATGTGAATAGCCAGCTTGGTTTTAATGCATTAGCATTAGGAATTTCAAAGCGGGAAAAAAAGAGTATGTGTGTGAAGTGTAGGAAGCCAACCAAGTGGTAGAGGTATATATATATATATACAGTCAAACCCTGCGATAACAGAAGCCCTCAACAACGAAATCTTTGCAACAACAAAATATTTCAGAGTTTCCGGTGGAGGTACAAGGAGTACATGCATTTCATATCCCTCAACAATGACACATCTTCAGCCGGCAGCCCCGTGACAACAAAAATTTCTACCGTAGCGGGTTGCATGTGTTCTTCTTCACATGGTCTCAATGTAACATCAAAAAGTGAAATCCTAATAAAAAAAGGTGATAAAACATGTTCTTTAATCACTTTAGAAACTTGCTTGCTGCCACCTGTTGTTGCTTGCTTAGAGGGTAATTGTAGCGCATAACTTGTTTTTACTGGCAACCATACAATGCCACTTGACCTCCGGCTGCGACTCTAGCAGAAGCGGCCAGACGACTTGTTTCGTACCGCTCGTTGTCCTCGTTGTGCTTGGCCGTTGTGTGCAGCAGTAAGCCTTGTGAAATGCCTCCTCCAGTTAAGAAATGCAAGTTAAGAAACGCAATGATGGAGTCAGAGCAGCTGACAGACTGCGCGAGCGAGCACTCGACTCTGGCGTAGAGGAACGCCTCCAAATCCGCGAGTAGAACACAACCTGCGCCACAGGAGCAAGACGGAACCAGAACTTCTATCGCCGAGTTACCCAGGATACCTTGCGTGTAGTCATTTCCTCCCGCTGTTTGCTCCCAGCACCGCCGCTCCGGTCATTTGTCTTTTGAGCGCCGTTCACCCGTTGTTTTTTTAAAAGTGCGGAATGGATATCTCGCCAAGCGTGCAGCAGCTTTTGCTTCCTCGCGAGTCGTGACCGGTGGCGCCTCCCAGCAGACGAGTGTGGTAAAGGAAATACGTCACGCAGAGTTTCGGTCGACTCCGTCGATTTTGGCGGAGCATCTTTTTCTGCTCCACGGAGAGACTCCTGCTCTGAATCCTCTCAGACTCTCTCATTGGAACACCTTACTCCCGCCCTCACTCTGTCATTAGAACAAACTTGCTCCGTAACAAGCAGAAAAACTTGCTCCGACTCCGCCATTGGAATTCGACATTAGAGAAATCTCAAATCATCACGGAAGCTGCAACCGGAAAAAAGAAGATGAATATCGGTGTCTAGTTTGGGATACCGTGTAGCTTCCTGTCGACCATATTAATATCCAAAGACAGCATCTTGGTGGCACTGGAGAATGGAGCACATGGGGAGCACAAGACTGTGGCCGCTCCGGCTTTTGAAGGCGTGGACCAGGCCGTGTGCAAGTTGTTCCAGGACAAGCGTGCAAACAGCATACCGCTGTCTGGCAGATTGTTGCAGCAGAAAGCCGTCAACACTGCATGCCTTCTGGGGCACAATGACTTTAAAGCTAGCGCTGGCTAGCTGAGCCATTATAAAGCATGACACAACATTGCCACCAAAGTGATTTCTGGAGAATGCACAAGCGTTAAAAAGGAAGACGCAGTAAACTGGATGTGAGAGACTCGGGAAGCCACCACGGATGAGTACAAACCCACAACATATACAATGCTGACGAAATAGGATTATGAGATGAGATGCCAAAGTGATTTCTGGAGAATGCACAAGCATTAACAAGGACAGTAAACTTGATGCAAGAGACTCGGGAAGCCATCACGGATGAGTACGAACCCCACAACATACACAACGCTAACGAAACGGGATTGTTTTATGAGATGCTTCTGTCGTGGACGCTAGAATGAAGGGCCAAAAATTTCACTGGCAAACAGGGCAAGAAGCGCGTCACAATTCTTCTTTGCACGATGCACGAACATGAACAACAACAACAAAAAAACAAGTACAGTGTAAATCCACGGCCTACATACAAACATTTTAGAAATTTGCTTCAAATATACCATTGCTTACACAGTATTAGTTTCGAGTGATATGAAATCTTACTCAACTTAGAAGTATGACAATCACCAAGAAACCAACAGTTTAAAAATGTTCGCAATGCTTGCCTTCTGCCGCAACACACCACATGAACTGCTCTCGCATCGAGTCGACAACTCTGCGCAGCATTTCCAGGTCGATGCTTCTACAGGCGGTAACTATTCTCATCTTCATGTCATTGACATTGGTGGGCTCAACTGTGTAAACGCGATCTTTCATGTAGCCCCACAAAAAGAAGTTTAGTGGAGAGAGATCAGGGGATTTTGGCGGCCAAAACATCTCTCCTTCGCGTCCAATCCATTGTGGTGGAAAGATACAGTTTAACCAGTTCATTGCAGTGGAGGAGAAATGTGGTGCGGCCCCGTCATGCTGGAACCAAACTTGCCGCAGTTCGTTGAGAGGGAGACTCGAGGCAAATTTATCGGCGACACCAGCAAGAATTTCATGCACATAATTCTTTCCATCGTGGTTCCCTTCAAAGAAGTGAGAGCCAATGATTCTGTCCCCAAGTATGCCGCACCATACATTTAGACCCCAGCGAATTTAGTGGTTGCGTTACCGCAGCCAGTGAGGATTTTCTTGCAACCAGTAGTGAGCATTGTGAATGTTCGCTGTGCCGTTTCTGCAGAATCAAGCCTCATCAGTCCAAATCGCTCTTTGTACGAAATCCTTATCTTGATCAATCTTTATTAAGCCCAACTGCAAAAGTCTGCCCATTTTTCAAAGTCTGCCTCACTTAGGCCCTGATGAAGACTCGCATGGTATGGATAAAATGCATGCTTTTTTAGAACATTGTGCACTGTTCCCACGCTTTTCCCACGCTGATTAGGAATTTCTCTGATGCTTAGATTTGGCATTGCATGCACGCAGGAAAGGACAACATTTTCAAAGTCCTCATCAATGATGCTCTTATTGGGCTGTCTTTTTTGGCTAACTGAGCCTGCTGTACGAAAACGTCTGAAGATGATAAATGTTGTTGGAACTCGTCGATCCAGATGGAGAGACGCGTACAGACTCATTGCTATGAGGCATCGCCGTTCATCTCCGCCATTGATAGCACTACATCAATTTTTTCTGCCATAGAATAGTACCACGACCCAGACGAAGCAGCCATTTTTCAACGCAGAAGGTCCCAACACAGGGCTTGCTTCATCCAACGGCCCAGCTTAGTAGAGGCAATCAGTGGAAAGGCAAAGGCACATAATGTAAGCTCAGGGGTTCACTCGATGCACTTGCAAGGCAAGGCCTAATCTGTTCGGCCCTTTCACAAAACCGCGAAGCATAAAAAAAATTGTCAGGCATACACCAATGAAGTGCACTACTCACACCAGTTCACAGTCGTCCTTCTATTTCTCAGCAGTTTTTCAGGTGTAGGCAATGCAGGCACTCAAATCACACACTTTGGACAGGTACAGCATCCCTGGAACACCACTGGCAACTAAGGTACTGCCCTGCAGCTGTCACCTTTGTTTCATGCTGAACGCTTGCATGACTTTGACCCTCCGAAATGAAAATAATAATAATAATAATAATAATAATACAACCAAAGCCAGTATCGTAATCCTGCACTTGATTGCTTCGACAGTACCTGTACAATGGCGCCGCGCTTTGTCGCCAACTCTGCAAGTCATTGCTTTAAAAAAGCGCTCGGCCCAAGCCGCCACGCAAAAGGCATCGTTCGGTTTCGCTGGCCACGAACGAAAACGGTGGCCAAGAACGAAAAGTAATCACGGTCACCGTTCACCCCACATTCTTATCAGACGGAGCATCATACGCAACACCTGCATCACACTAGGAAGGGGCCTCATAGCGGGTGCCGCCGTCTCGCTTGCGTAATTAGATGGCTTGGGCTGAAATTTCAGACATGCATATCTCGCGACATAGGCACGTTACTAAAATTGTACACAATGGAATAGTCACCAAATGGCACCACCGCCTCTGAGTTTTCAATATAAACATACATGCTAACTGCAGTAATTAAAAAGTTAGTTATCGAATTTAATTAAATACGGACATTACAACGACAATTATCCTCACAGTTTGTGACCGCCTGGCCGCATAACCTAGGTAGACAAATGGCTTCTGTGTACTCCTCTTCGCATTTTTTTTAAAAAACATGGAAAGTCTAAGTTTGAACGCCCTGCACATACATCATATTATAAGTCAACACACTAAGAAAGACACCAAGGACAACATAGAGGGAATTGTACTTACTAATTGAATTAAAGAAATCATAAATTAATGGAAATGAAGTGGATGAAAAAACAACTCGCCATAGATGGGATTGAACCCACATCTTCGCGTTACGCGTGCAAGGCTTTTACCAATGGAGCTAGTACCACAGCGCCATTTTCCCATCCACTTTCTGGGGTACTTATGTTTTACTACTAGAACTAACCCTGAGAGTGTCAGCCAGCACCACCACTCACAAACCTAGGCAGTGGATGTAAAACATACTTTCTGCCACAGGTGTAACGAGTACATGATCCATTTGGGTGACGCAACTGGTCCATAAACCCACACATGCTACCTAAAGGCATCAATGTTGCCAGATTCAAGACTGTCGTAATGCAATGCATGAGAAGAAAGGGACATGTACTTACTAACTGAATTAAAGAAACTATATATATATATATATAGTGCAACTGACGGCGGTCTGCTCCAAACCATTGTCAGTTGCATGCACTTCGCTCCTTAAGCTCCTTAAAGAGCAGGACACGTGTCAGTGAGCTCCTGAACAACACTTCACAATGTTGTGAACCCTGTTTAAATCATGGATCCTGGACCTCAAAGAGGTGCGACGTAGTGCATCCCTCCCCCCCGACACATTTCTCTCGCATTTTATGATACATAGTCACAGAATTTATTTTTATTTTCTCTTATTGCACACTGCTTGCATGCTTGCACTGTATTCAATATTTACCTCAAGAATGGTCTGAGATATGCTACCTAGTGCTCAGCTATCCACACGCCATGGCCGAGCAATGCCGCCCCACTATAAGGAAAATCACAATCTTTAAGTTCTAAATGCTGATATGGCATGCACAAACAGCTTGCTTCAATTTCCCCATTGTGATGAGCCATCTAAGTCTAATAGATAAATATTCAATTAAGCAATTTTAGGTTTTTGCACATTAAATACCAACGGCAACGAAATTTCACTTTGGCTACGTTGGTAATATTAAATGACTAGCACACAGCACTGAAGCAATCGTGCATCTGATGGTTGGTGGATATGATGTAAGCTCTCGCATAGCGCCTCCAAGATTTTTCAGCGCGCAGTAGGTAGCCACGGGTGGCGCCTAATCTTAAAGGTGATGTTGAGGAGCCAAACGTTCCCAGTCAAGCATCGCTTCCGGCAAGCGGTATCACAAACGTCCATTTTCATTAGCCTTTCATGACGCATCCACTCGCATTTCAAACGTAAAATTTTGCAGGCTGCTCTATATCTACGCTATCTGACACTAGGCTTTTTGAGCAGTCCAACATTTCATTACAGTTCCATCATCTCAGCTGCCTTCAGATGTCTACCACCACTTACACCTCAGCTCCGAAGAAGCCACACTTCTATCTAAAAAATCCTATATTTAAATATTACTTAGTCTTTTTTGAAACACCTAGTATAGGCCATAAGAGAGAGTCAGTTTCTGACCTACACTACTCCGTAATAAAGGAAAAATGAGACATCCACCCAACCCTAGCAATTGCTACAAAGAAAACCCATATGGGTTCCTCGAAAGAAGAGTCTCACAGTTGAAGAAAATTCGTCCTGGTCTGGGACTCGAACCAGGGACCACGGCCTCTCCAGGGCAGCTGCACTTTTCTTTTGCGGAACCCATATGGGTTTCCTTTGTAGCAATTTTTATGATTGGGTGGATGCCTCATTTTCCCTTTGTTCATTAGTTCTCTCCACCTTGCATGTTTCTACGGAACTATTACATCAAACTCATACACTACTACTGTTTAAACGCCAATTAAGTTGTCCCCTTTCATACGGCACACAGTGTATAAGTTTAATGAGTGACCGGCAATACACATGTAGAGAAAAAGGCACGAAGATATATGTGAAGAAGACAGCAATGCTGGGCGGCACAACGAAGTTGGGAGCATCGTTTAGGCACGTGATGCATGATGCGCGAGAGAAAAAGAGGAGAGATGAGCTGGGCTTTACTGATGTGGGCATGGACTGGTGCAGACGCATCGCCAGCTGTGCTCTGGTGACGCGATCAGAACTCATAGAGGACGCGGACCAGAGAGGGGAATCTGAGAGTTCATCAGCGACAGCCTAGCTCCTAAGCCCTGGCTACAGTGCCATGGCAGTGCTCCACGGCCAGCCCCGTGAAGCCGTCCCATCACCTGCCAACGTTCAGTGCCCTGGAGACAATCGCCTGGCCATGTCAGCAACCCGGCGCACTACCGACTACAACCACATCATGTGCCATGCGAGTCCCAGGTGCACTGCTGCCAATGTGGAAATCAGCCCTGTCAAGCTACAGCGATGGAGGCTGCCGTCTGCGTCACGTCAGAGTTACAACGGCCATGTCTTGTGACACGTCAGACCGGCTACTGCCATGTCGTGACGGTTAGACAGTTTTGGTTCTTTAGTCTAATGTGAACTAAAACACTATAGCTTGGGTGTTGGTTTGTTCATGAGTTGCGAGGATAGGGGTTTAACAGGTGATAATAGAGTTACTTGTAGTATTTCTTTGTATTTTCTTGGCTTACTCATTTTTGTGTAATAAATGTTTTTCTATTATGTACAGGTTGTCTCCTGTCTGTTTCTAGAGTGCCTAAATTCGTGACAATAAGAAAAACATTGATAGCACCACACTACTCTCATAAGCAACAGTTGGCTCTGAATATAAATTTGAGATATGCCATTGATACCGAAACAAAGAAAAAGCTGTGAAGAATCTGCAATGGACAAGAAACAATATATATGCTTACTCGCCCATGCCAGCTTGTGCCATGTTGAGGTCCAGGCCACCATCCAAGAGTTGGCCAGTTTCTGAATAGGATGCTCGAGCCATGTACCGCATTGTTTGGATGCACCCACCGTAGACGAGCAATGAGAACAGGAACAGCAGCTGCACAAAGTATGCAAGTCATTCAGCTTCATTACTTTACACGCCTTGCCCAGTGCTTCTTGCAGAAGCATAATTCAATTTTGCTACCACAGTATTCAACTTCTTGATACAAAATAGAAACTTAAATTCAGCAGGAAAGCCATATTATTTTTGTGCCACTGACATGGCTGCGTGTGCACATACAACTTGTTTCTCATTCCACAAAGGGCAGGCAACTATGAAAACAATATTCAAACCTTCGTTTTAAAAAGAAAATCTACAAAACTTTGCTTTGCTTTATAGTTCAAACTAAAATTAGTAAATTCTGGGTTTTCTTGTGCTAAAACCATGATTCGATTATGAGGCATGCCACAGTAGAAAACTCCGCATTAATTTTGACCACCTGGGTTTCTTTAATGAGCCCCTAAATCTAAGTATAGAGGCATTTTTCCATTTAACCCCTGTTGAAATGCGGGCGCCGCAGATAGTTAAGTGAAGCAGCCTTGCCTGCAGAATTCAATAACTGAGTTTAATAAGAAGCACATAGATTGTTTGTACCTTTCTGACAAGAATTCATGACATGTTTTGTACCAGACCAGAATCTATGGAACAAAAAAAAATTTAGTGGAAGAGTATTGATTGCTTGGTGCAACCAGATGATGCAATTAGCGCTCAGGTTTACCTAGAAGGTATCATCTGCTGGCGTTATTTTGTAGCTAGAGATAGCTTTTATGTTGTCGTGGCTGCTATATCAGCTGAGCTTTGTGCTGTTAGGTTGTGTCTTATGCTACTGTGCCTCTTCATTCTTATTGTTAACCAATCACTCTCAGGTATACTTTCACTCTTCCTTGTCATAATGTTCAACATGACACTTCAGTGGAGCAATGGGCCTCCTTCTAATGCACTCTAGAACTATGAAATATGACAATAATGCAGATGGGATATATGCCATTTCATTTGTCACATACACTCCTTTTGGCTGAGCCAACAAACGTACACTGAAAAGCATATCCAAGACTATAAGCTGAGGTCACCATTGCTGGTCTACTGATTGCACTGGAATGAACAGAGATTCTACACTAGAGTTTCCAATTTATGTTGGTGCTAGCCAGTGCTCAACAGCAAAGCTGGGCAAGTAGTACAAACTTTTGCCTGACATGTTTCAAGCCATAACCAGGAAGCTGAGCCTCCCTCTTCTTGCCTTGCTTGCTGATTTAAGCATCATTTGTGCCCCTGTTTTAAGTGCTGAATGTAGGGCTGGGCATTGATAAAAATGTTGACCAAGTATATATAATTGATTAATTTATTGATTAATCAAATTTGTGGAATCATGTAAGCAAGCTAGAACAATCAAAAATAAGGATTTCAGTACATAAACTTCTAAGCAAGAACAAACCATGCAATTTGAATGGACAGCTGCCTTTAAAGAGGCCTTGAAAATCTTTTTGAACACAGTAAGAAAATGCTGCCAATCTGTCATAGCGGCTGCTGCGAACATGTGGGCCTAATATTACTGCACTGCATGCAGCAGGGAAATTATAATCTCATGTCAAAAATATAATAAATATAAAATTACATTATCTTTATTATTCCTGCATTTAAGCAAAAGTATTGCACTAATCTTTGCATTTGCATCTGACCTGAACCAACAAGTTGAAAAATCGCATGTGCACCCTAAAACGAATTCAATAAAGCAATGTGACCAAGTCCGTCATCACTTCAGGAATTCACTCTCACTGTACACTGAGTGCGATATCGCAGCATGAGTAATCCAAACAAGTTATCACTTTTGTCTCAACTCTACAACCAAGTCAGCTGCATCACACATGCTCTTAAGCCTAGTAGAATAAATATAGTATTGAAGCTGAGAGGAAAACAAGAAAACTTGAAAGTTAAGGAATGCACACAAGCGATGGAATGAAACGTATGGATGTAGCAGAATGTATTAGAAAGCAAAACTGAGAGCTGACATTCTAATTGAGAATAAAAAAATGAAGTGGAGCTGCGCAGGTCATGTAATGCATAAAACAGATGATTTGTGGTCCATTAGAGTAAAGGAATGGGCCCCAAGGGAAGGGAAATGCAGTCGAGGACAGCAGAAGATTAGCTAGACTGTTGAGATCAGGAAATCCTAAGGTCTAGAATGGGCTTCACTAACACAGGACAGGGGTCAGTGCAGATAAATTAAAGAGCTCTTCATTCGGCAATAGACTTAAATTATAAGGAGCACTGCAACACTTTTCTAGTGCCACCCTTACTACTTCAGACTTACTGTCATGTCAAAGAGAAAGGAGCAAAAATAACTACTGTACAATAATTAATGCATGCAAACTTATGTTATTGAATGTACAAGGCTCAATATACAATAAATGCAGAGCTACCCTCAATGCGAATATTTGCAGTTATCAATACTACACTTCACTCTCCTGGTGACGATACACTACATAATGCATTTTCTTTAAATTTACTACTAAGTATTGCTTGTTACAATATAAAGCAGGACCAAACATTACAAAACACTTTGCTAAAAGCTTTGCTTTACAGCCCCAGTGGCACTGTAGGCACTAAAGTCAAAGGCAGTGTCAAACTGGTCCAGGTTACCTGGTGCACTGAAATGTGCAGAAGCTTGGCTCCTGAAGCACTGTCTGCGCAGCCACAGAAATCTAAATCATGAGTCAAACACCATATATGCATGGCACATTTAGTATTATCACAAAAATTATAGACTTCTTCTTCATTAACCCTTCAACCCTTTCAGAGCCGCTGACGTACCGGTACATTTTCATGTCGTTGTCCCGCCATATCAATGACATATCTGTGCATTCTCCATTATCTCCAGTTGGACGTGCGCACTAACACAATGTAGTCCCGACATCTGTTGTATATCACTAGGAGCATATTTCCTCGTCTCTCTGGGTTCGCTCAGTCTAGGTTTTTGTTAGCGCACTGCGAAATGCACATCCGCAGATGGGAGGGGTGGCTCCTGGAGTTTGTGCACCGCTACTGTGGCAACCCTCCATTCAAGTATTCGTGCTGTAGCACAAGGCCACCCACCACTCTTGAGTGTTACTGCCATCTGTTGCACGTCTATAGAAGGGCTCATTTGTTTGTCTTTTTTTACCCCGACATGGTGACGCTATCGCGGACGTGTGCATGTCAAAACAAAACTAGCTAGGAGATACAAACCAAAGATGGGAATGTGAGGATCGTACTAAAACTGCATCTGCCATTATCCGTGTCATTTTTTTACTTCTACATAACAAAATATAAACCAACATGTTCATTTTAATCCAAGATAAAAAAAAATGCTGGCAGTACGTCACCTCTGAAAAAAAAACGATACTGAAGGGGCTAAAGAAGAGACATATATATATATACCCCAAAAATGTTTGTTTTCTATTTAAATGTGCAAAACATATAGAGAATAAGCATAATCAATGAAAAGGTAAAAATATTTTGCAGAAACCTTTCCGTCAACGAGGAGGAAACAAGAGGCAGAAAACTGGAAGTGGGCTTCACCCCAAGCCCCCTACGGCTTCGTTTGGAATTTGCAGACAGCTCTCATCATATGTAACCCATTATTGGTGCACATTCCATTTGGTTTAAACCACGTGTGATGCCACTGCAGCTGGAGATCTTGCATCTCCTCTAACCGTGCTTTCAAAAGAAAGTGAGTCTGGTGCCAAACTTCCTTCTCCCATCCTGTGTTCCTGCTTTAAACTAAAGAAAAGTGATGCTTGCTGCCTGTCATTTAGTGTTTGCCGAAGACATTTAGCCACAGGCTTCATACTCGATACCAAAACTCGGCAAGAAACAAATTTTTTTTCCTGGTATGTTGCCTGTAGGCAACAGTCGTCCGTAAAGGGTTAATAATTTAACATGCAATACTTACCATGTAAGACAATGTAATAGAATCCCTCCACAGCACCATGTGTGCGATGAGGTGAACAGCCTGTTTAGGAATTATCACATAACAAGCAGTCAGACAATACTATTCATTGGAAGAATATGCAATGATGCAATTTCACATACAAGAAACGGGATAAGCTTAAATGTACTATATTGCCCTCACACAGCATTCCCTCCAAATAATGAGCCATAAATAAGCTCTTCGTAAGTTCATCAAACTATTTACAATGACAATGTGCATCAGCACCATCATCAAGTTATACCTCTGTCACATGGCACATGTAATGTCATTCACAGTAAATAACATTCATACTGAATGTCATTGCGGTCTTGCATTCCCTGTCTACACGGGTATACAAAATGGCATTCACACTTAATGGCGATGTTTATTGGCGCCTTATGTACGCAGGCACTTAGCAATCAGCATGTATACGTTCAGGCTGCGCTTCGCCCTGAGCAAATCGCCGAGGTGGTCTTCGCACTTTTAGCAGCGCGTGCGTCTCGTCGTCGGTCCTGTGCGCTTTTCACTTTTCATTCTCCGCTGGTGAAGCTGCAGGGTTGGCTTCCATGGTTGGTGGATAGGCTTTAGCACAGCACCACATTGAAAACAATTTGCAGAAAAAAAGAAACAGACAGCCGTTGGTAAAAATGGTTGACAAGGGGCGCTAGAATCCAGTTGAGACTAGGAACAAGAATATAGAAGCACAAACTACGTCAACTATCATGCTGCAAGTCATAAAATTATTGAAAAGTTGATAACAGCAATTATGACAACCTTTACTCCGATTACATTTCACTTTAACTTACCGATTTTGTAATTTTTTTGCCAAGCCCCTGTTGTCGAGATTACACAAGTCGCATTTGCATGAGCTCGGGAAACTCATTCAATGGGCGAATGCCATAAGCTGTGAATATCATTCACTATGCCCGTGTAGAAGCAACAAGAATAGCGTTAAGACATAATCTCATTCGTTGCGAATGACATTACATGTGCCATGTGACAGGGGTATTACCTATAGCAAATGCTTAACTCTTTTCTTACCATGCCTCAATAAATTGATCAGCTCGATTGATATCTACAATGGCAGTGTATCCAGTGGTGTGTCTGCTTGACACTTTGCCAAACACTGGCTATAGAATTCTTCTACAAGCAAAGCCATGCATTACAAGGACTGAGTACTGCATTTTTATTGTCAAATGTGTCAATAATAGGCCATGTCAGAAAATCTTTAAAAATAAAACTGTCGATCAAAGACAATGTTAAACTCGGCCTCTCATGTCTGTAACACTTCCCCTGAATCAAATAACATAATATATGCACTTTCACCCGCTTAGCTGCACAATTTTTAAGTGACAGCAGCAGTGAGAACTCTGCAAATTCTGACAAGCTTCTTATGCAACAGCTATGTTGCTTTAACAGCACCCCAAACTTTGGCATATGCTTTGAAGCATGGAGTGTTTTGATTTTTATGTCCCAGTAACATAGAAAGCAACTTCCACAGTTGGTCACTAGTATTGATCTTTCAACTTCACACATAAAAGATATTATGAGCCCCCATCGTGTGTAATTTTCACTCCAACAAGAGCGTGCAGACAATTTTAGTATGACCTTCTGCATAAGTTTGGCTAGCAGTTCGATCTCTTCCTGCTGTAATACAGCCTACACAAATGGCCTTTTTTTATGATGAATACATGGACACAGCACATGAAGGCTGCAGCACCTGTTCAATATGCATAGCTAAATCAGCTTGCATACAAAGAAAAGCTGATCGAGCACATTCACTCAAGTACATAGAAGGTAGACGACAATCCCTGCCCAAACAATCGTTGCTCAGAAGAGCGCACAGATAAGGTAACCAGGAACTTGCTGCAAGGAGTCAAAACACTTCCTGTGCAATTGATGTGTACCAGCTCTTCACATTAACAAAGCAACGACCTTCCTGCACCAGCATGGGCATCACCTCAGCAAAAGTCACAATGACTTTTTTAGTTTGGCCTCAACACTTCTAACTCTCAGCATTTCAAACTAAAGCCAAAAATTATTATTTTTTGTTCACGCTTCTTGGGGTGCTTTTCTGAAGTTGCACATAAAAATACTGAGTAACTTTTTCAGCAGTTACTTTCTCCGATTCCATTCAAAATACCAATGATTAAGCTAGAATGTGATATATGACCGTCTTTGTTAAAACTAATATTTTGTTAATAAGATTATCAAAGATAACAGCATTAATAACTAGTGTGTTTCTGGTGGTAAAGAAAAATTAACACACAAGATATCAACACATAAGATATCAATGACTTGAATCTAGAAACAAAGCTAGAAGAGAAATAGCCCAGTCAAGCACCAGGCATTACAGACACACCACAACATTGAAATCTAAGCTCTAATCCCACAAAATTCAACCATACAGCGATATCGTAGCACTGAACTAAGACTGACTTTAGTGAGTGCTTATGAGACACAATGCATTAAGAGCTTAAGTATGTTGAACAAAACCAGATCCCTTTACCTGGCCTTTAACACAGCTCTCTAGCATGATAGCTTTTCACTGGCCCTTTGAAACATTGAAAATGCAGTGAGCCATGTTGTTAAAAGTTTACATTGGCATTTCTATACAAGAGAGCATTTCAAGTAACTGTTTAGGCATGGATTCAATTTAAATGCAATTTAAAGCAATACATTTTATAAGGCTCTGTGCAAAGTTTCTCTGTTTTAAATTGTGGAGAATAGAGGAAAAGTCATAATTTGGTGCTCTGGGGTGAAAAAGAAAGCTGCTCATTTGGCAGCTTCACAGTGGTCTCAATGCCTTATAAAAGCTATAATTGGTGGTGTATCCTTAAGAAAAACTTTTATTTGAAAATTTAAAGAAATTTGGCCATAACTGCACTTTAGACCAGTGTCTCTCAAGCAATGGTCTGTAGACCCCAAGGAGTCCTTGAGTGCTTAGGCATGTTTGGTTTGTTTGATCCATTCTACAGCCATAATAACTGTAGTAACTGTTGCTTTTTCTGAATAGACACAGATATGATCGAAAACATGAAGTAGTGTTGCTGTGCAACAAGATTTGCATTCTGTACTGTCCTTTAAGCTGTTGACAGCATCTTCATCAATGCAACAGCATGTTTCTCATCAAATCATCAACAGCAAAATCCAACTGATAAATAAAGCGCAAGGAAGCTTTCTGGCAGCTGCAAATTTAAAACAATTCAGTTGTTGTCGCACCCCCAGCTTGGCTGTGGTCTTCTGCGCATACTTCACAAATATAACAATACAGCCAGTGCAGTCCTTGAACGCCCTGCAAGGACTTCAAGGGGTCCACAAAAATACGGAAGTCGAGAACCACATCCTTAGAGTGTTTCATGATGAACAGACACTCAGTTCTTCCGAGGTTGAGCGATGGGCTAGTAGGTTTTACATAATGTTTTTCCCAGTCCATTAGACAAGGATGACAGAAAAGGACACACACCATGCGGAACTTACAAATGAACTTTATTTTCTTGAGCGCCGTTATAAATGCACTTTGAACCAGGAAAATATGAAACAACACAAGTGAGGCGAAAGAAATGCAATCTGCAGAAGACAATCCACCCCATGTGTCACTTATTTCGTGATAGGAAAATGCATTCCTCCCTTACAGGGAAAGCAAAGCCACACTGATGCACATGTTACCCAATTTCAAAATTTATTCCACATGTGATCATGCCCCAACCTAAGATGCCCACCGACAAGTCTTTCTGCATTATACCAACGTTTTTGAAGACATTCGTTTAGGCACTGCCCGGTTTGACCAACATACTCACTACTGCAAAATAACAGAATACAATAAGCAATAAACAATGCTTTTGCCACAGGGCAAGAACTTGTCTTAATGCTTAGTGGTGCACCTTTGTCTAGGATCTCAGCTAACATTGACCTGATGGCACATATTTTTTAGAGTTTATCAGGTACCAAAAACATGACTTTAACCCCAACTTGTTTGCCAATGTGCTTTATGTTGTGGATAATGTGATTGAAGTATGGAACAACTCTTGTCTCTTGATTTTATGTCGAACAACAGAAAACTGCACCAGCGCTACAAGCTTTCTTGTTTGACTTCAGCCTATCTTCAGCAACAGATCTTAAGACATGGTGTGGGCATCCCGCAGATGCCAAATGACATTGCTCACGCGATTTTGCTTTTCCCTATAGTGCACAAGGAATGCTTTTTGGAACGGTGCTAACTGAAATTCCAATGTGTTTCTTGAGCACACCTTGGGGTCAATATCTTGAAAGCAGTGCTAGTCCTGGTATTTCTGGTAACTATGGATAAGACTTCAGAAGTGCCCTGCTTCAATTCTGAAGTTGTAATCTGTGCCTTAAAGTGAATAATTTGAAAGGTAATAAGTGGAATTGTGCTGATTGACCAACCAGCAATTGCTATATGTTGCGCAAATAATGTCCACCTCTACGGTAACTCACAAAGAGGCAGAAATGCACCATCTACTGCAAACAATATTGAAAAACAGTAAAGAAAATAGGTGGTGTGAGCTTCAACCATGTGAAAGTTTGCATAAAAAAGCACCACTAGCCATCTCTTTCCAAGCCTTGGTGACTCATGTCAACCTGACGCATATTAATATTACCCTCTTCTTAAACACTACAGTCTATTTTTGTTCACTAAGCAAGAACACATATTCTTTAGAATGTACACACAAGAACGCTAAGTACGTATAAGATAGACTATAAAATCTGCCTGCATCAACGAGCTATGTCATTATCTAAAGAATTTATATTCAAGTCCAAGCGAAAAATTGCACTACTGACAAAAAAAATTCCGTTGGATTCAAGAACTCAGTAAAGGCTATTAAAAAATTAAATTCCGGGGTTTTACGCGCCAAAATTAGGACATAATTCTAAGGCACACTATAGTGCCTTAGAACTGGGGGGGCTCCAGATTGATTTTGACCACCTGTAGTTCTTTAACGTGAACCCAGTGCTCGATACACAGGCTTTCTTGCATTTCACCCCCATCGAAATGAGGCCCGAGCGGCCAGAATTTGATACCGCACACTTGGGCTTAACAGTGCAACACCAAAGCCACTGCACCACCATGGTGAGGCAGTACAGGCTATAAACGAGAAGAAAGGGGGCTAACCAAGGGGCCCGATTTTTATTAGTCATATCATAAGAAGCCAACAAACACTGACACCAAGGACAAAATATGGGAAATTACTTGTGTGCAATAAATGAAGTAAAGAAACGATAAATTAATGGAAATGAAAGTGGATGCAAAAACAACTTCCCACAGGTGGGGAAAGATCCCACAACCTTCGCATTTCGCAAGCGATGCTCTACCAATTGAGCTACTGCGGCACCATTTCCCCCATCGCTCTCTTATGTATTTCTTGGGTCCTTGAGTAGACGCTATTGTAGTATGGAAGTTGGAAAGGCAAGCAAGAAATACTTACTAGTGCTGCAACTGCCATAATACTGTAGAACTTGATGGTTTGTTTATTCTCTTCTACTATCTGCTTTTGTCCCTTAGTTCCTTGTTTTCCTTTTTGTGGCTGCAAGTGATAATATCCAGTTAGGCAAAGTATCAATTCAAACCTTGAGCACTACGTGAGGTACAAGTGCACAGGACTTTATTTTGAACTCTGTTTCTGGTAGTCATTACATCCACATCCACATCAGAGGTTCACCAACCCTATACGTCAGTTTGAATTCATAAAATTATAGTGTCCCTCTTTTTTTTCTTTCTGCATACAGCATGGGCACATACCCTACAGCATTCTTTAGTTATGGGAGCAAGAAAACTTGAATGTTCAAAACCTTCACTGAAATCTTCAATGCCATTTGAAGGTAGTGCGCTTAGCTATCTCTGTATTAAAGGCAAATAAAAAATGCATGGTCACTCTGTCTCAATGGCAAAAATTAACAATTAATTTTGACAATCGCAACGCTAAAAGACCTTCATAGCGCCCTGGCTCCTATCATCCATGCAAACGCATTGCTGTGTCGCCTTTTTTTCGTTAGGTATAAAAGAAAATATTCGCCTACTAATACTAAATGAGACACAACCAAAAAGAGCTACCCTTGCACCTAAATTTTCGTATTTTTATTTGATAATACGAACCCTGCCTGGCGTCCTTTATGATCAAACTAAGATATAACGCATTTTGAAGATGCGAATCCACAACTTACGTAGTTGTTTGGTTACTGCCTAGTTCTCACAAATGTTTCTTTTCCACAGTTTACACGCCCTAACCATATTACATGAAAAGTCTAGTTGGCATAACACCTTCGAACGAACGTTTCGGTGATGAAAAACGCCAAGCATGGATAAATTCACTCTTGCCTGTTTGCTGCTGTCAGCTACTAGGCATGTGAAAAGTAAACTGCGGACGCAAGCATCCCAAATGCAGCTGACAGCGTTCGTGTCCTAGGAGGATACCGGTGTCACACGTACACTTTTGATCGCGATCGGGGCAGATCCGGGTCGAAATTCTCGACTGCGATTGCTTCCCTCGCGAATTTTGCGCAAAGGAGTTAATCACGACCGAGAAATTCGATCTGGATCGGGCTTGATCTCGATCAAAAGTGCGCCGTGTGACACCCGTATTACATCTGCCCTTAAACATAAAAGTTCATACGAAAATACATCAGTGGAAGGTAGATACACTATTCTGTCACGAAAAACGTGCTTCCGCTACGAATTACTAGCGTCTTGGTCAAAGAAAGAAGCAAAGAAGCAAGGAACGTAAATGTTTCGCAAAAAAAGAACGTGAAGTTCGCATATGGCATAACCGGTTCTGCAATTCTGAGCCCGAGTTATTACTGATGTTTCAACAAATAGTATCAGCTTGCATGTCAACGCTTAACACGAATTCATATTAAAGTGCTGGACAACAACACTAAGAAGCGGATAAGTAAATATTCAAGCGCTTCGCCTAGGAAACTGGCAAGCGTCAACATACCGCCATTGCCGTCTTCTGGAATTTTGAATTGTCAAATAACGACTTCAGGGAATGAAAGAGCCCCGTGAGGCAGACTACAACTCACAACGCTATATCAGAAAAATGTTTTGTATAGTTTAAGTAGGCATTGGAAAATTTAGGGCACAATTATATTGAACAGATGCAGCGCTGATCGCCCAGCGTGCTGAGCGTGCTTGTCACGAATTCATAAATAGACAAGACGACACGGTTTTCGACTTCTCATGGTTGCACGCCAGAATTTTGTTCTTGTCTAAACCAACAGATAATTTAGACAACGTTATAAATCTCTAAACGTTTCGCCAAAGTCAAGTTGAAATAAGGTTATACCATTAAATTTATTTTAGTTGCAGCCACTTTGGCATACGAAGAATTGTTTCTTTTAAGCTCAATGGAAGTTCGTCTTGCTTGTCTTACGAGTAGACACCAAAAAAATTACCTCCGAGATCCTAAGGTACCGTTCTACATATGTTTCACCTCACAAAAGACATGTTTTTTGCCGCAATTGAACACTCACAGAAGGAAGACACATTTGGAGAGTTATCAGTCTGGACAGCACTAAATAAAATAATGAAGCTTGCATATCTGTTCTGAACATTTCTTACCACCGCGAGCAAGCTATAGCGCAACGTAGAGCCTCGTTCGTCCTTTTATTGTTTAAATATTTCCTCCTTTTGTGCTATGTGAGCACCACTGATGCCCAGAAGACCAGCTCTGGGCTGTCCGGGCATCAGGCCTTGAGCAGTAGCGGAGGACTCCGCTACGGTTCAAGGCCTGACCTGCGTCTAACGGAAAGGGGAGCCAGCCTTCCGTTCCATAGAGTTCCGTTCCCCTTTCAGACCCAGCCGGGACTTCTAAATAAAGATGTTTTATATCTCTCTCTCTCTCTCAGTGATGGACACCACCAATATTTCAATTCCTAAATATCGTTCTCAAGGTGTTGTAATTTCATATTACTTTGATCCACTAATATTGTGATAAAGTGCTTGTATCCAAATTACAGCTTCTTTCAGCATCCTCAAAGTAATAGTTGCGGATCTCAAAGGCAATGCTTTAATCTACTGTAAGGCTGCAAGGTATCGCGTGGTATCGCTCGCATTGAGTGAATCTGGATACACATCAGTTGATGTAGTTTAGTATATGTAACTTTGATACACAAATGTGTAATTAATATTAGGTACCTATGGTGCACAGCAGTTGATGTAGTTTGGTCTTTGATTAGGTTTGGTCACTACTGTCAGTCATTGCCTCAGCCAGCGTGTGATGGGTACCAAGAGAAGGGAAACGCAGTCGAGGACGGCAGAAGACTAGGTGGATCGATGAAATTAGGAAATTCACGGGCGCTAGTTGGAATCGCTTGGCGCAGGACAGGGGTAATTGGAGATCGCAGGGAGAGGCATTCGTTCTGCAGTGGCATAAAAAAGGTAGATGATGATGATGATGATCGTGGTGGCCGGCAACTGTCTCAGCCAGCACTACCCATTTCCGTTTCCGGACAATGGCGGGATGTTTTCTGGTTTGATGTCTTCGTCGTCTGTACACGCCTTTGTTCTCGTATGCAAGGGTCACTCTTTCACCTTAAATTTAAGGTGGTAACTTGTATCTGATTGTGAGCTTGTCGGCGCTCAATACCCTCACGATGGAGGAAATAGTGGGCAAAGTAGGAAATGTTGTCTTCGAGCTGGAGATGGCCCTGGAGCAACAACTCGGCGCGCTGCCGCTACCGTTCCCTGGTATGGACAAGTCCGGAGCAGCCGTGTGCTGCTTTTACGTGCAGGGAAACTGTAGCAAAGCATCTGCATGCCCTTTTAGGCATGTTAAAGGGGACCGAACAGTGGTCTGTAAGCACTGGTTGCGAGGTCTTTGCAAGAAAGGCGATCAATGCGAGTTTCTCCACGAGTTCGACATGACGAAAATGCCAGAGTGCTACTTCTATTCGCGTTTCAACGCGTGTAGTAACAAAGAGTGTCCATTTCTGCACATAGATCCCGAAGCGAAAATCAAAGATTGTCCTTGGTATGACCGAGGCTTTTGTCGGCACGGCCCGAACTGTCGCCATCGACACACACGACGCGTCATGTGCATTAACTACCTTTGCGGATTTTGTCCCGATGGACCTGAGTGCAAATTTATGCATCCGAAGTTTGACTTACCCATTCAGGATCCAGCACAGCAAGCGAAGAAGGCCAACATTGTATGCCATTATTGCGGTGAGGCAGGACATAAAGCAATATCCTGCCACAAAATGCCGGCTGAACTGCGGGAAGAACAGCAGCACACTCGTATGCAGTTCCACAATCACTATGGTGGAATGCACCGACGTGATCACGACGACGGCGGGGGCGCGAACGCTGGTGGACAACGAGGCTTTAGACCACTGGATCAAGTTACTTGCTACAAGTGTGGGGAGAAAGGACATTATGCCAACAAATGCCCGAAGGGACATTTAGCTTTCCTTAGCAGTGCACTTCAAAACACACCGAACGTGTAGGCATGTTAGTGTGCATCACTACAGAAATGCTTGCATCAGATGCAGTATGTGTCACTGCATCAGATGTTCAGTTTCCTTTTTCCTGTAAACCTCTCCATCAAGTCCTCACATTTGAATGATTGCACTTGACTACAAAGACCAGGGAGAGAGTATGTCTGTTCTCATCACAAACATATTGTCAGTCATCGTGTATGCAAGCGTAAAATTTGACATGCCCTTTGCCAAATTTTGCTAGACATTTGCCTGTGATGGTCGAAGTCAAAACTTTATTGCAAAGGTGGTACAGCACCAAGGAACTCTATACCGGTGGAGTTAGGCACACAGCCAACTTGTCTGCTAGTTGTGTATGCGTGGCCAACTCTGCTGGTTGATTGCCCTTTGCAGTGGGATGTGAACAGCTTCCTGTATGTATACATTGAGTGCGTGATGTTTTACTGATGCATAGTGCATTGCACTTCACCAGTTTTCAGTCCTCTTTGATACCATTTTTTTTAGTATTTTTCTTTATAGGTATACTGGAATTAAGTGCCACACCACTGTTGTAAATGCTTGATTGTGTGAATGAGATGTTATGGTTGAACCTATAGGCACTGCAGAGTTGCCATGGTGGTCTGGAACTGTGCATGAAATGCCCGTGGTGTGAAGTGTCACTTTGAAGTGTATTGCCAGATGGGTTGGACACAGAAGCGGACAAGGCCAGGGTGTCATTACACCTTGTATACAACAAATAATTTTTGTTTTCTTGCTTGATACTTGGGGAAAGCTGTACAGAAAGCTTTCCCAAGTTTTACTGGTTGCCATCTGTGTTTAGTACACAAGGTTCTTGTGCTTCCTGCAGATACTTGGTTTACATTTATTTCCATTCCCGATTTTCTTGCTAAGATCATGCTTTTGCAGTTTAACACCTGAATTCCAGTAGACACGCATGAGTTTGTATATCATCCAGCCAATGAACACTGAAGCCTATGGGAATTCACCACTACCACATGCAAATCCTCAGTGACAGTAATAGAGTTGTTGGTCATTGAGTTGAAAACTTACAAATGATTATTGAGAGCAGGTTTTGGCATTGCATGTTAAACATTCAAAAGAAATAACATTTTGAAATTCTGTTACATGTAAAACAGTACTGAATTTGTAGTAAAAGATTGACCATGGCACAATTTTTCGGAATTCTTGCTCTCTAGATGAAATGACAGCTGTGCAGACTGTCAGATAAAAACAAAAAACCTCCACTTTGCTTTTCTTCATAGCTTTTTTGTTCATGTGTTGGTGTTTGCACCTTTCCTTTTTTCTTTGCTGTGTGTCTATGATGTAAATGAGTGGTCTTTCAGGATGGTCCAGTGCCTACGTGGGGTAGAACTGATCAGCACTAGTGTGTATCGCTAATGGTTACATATAGGGGCCTGCAAGGCCAGGCTAGTGTGCTGTATGCAATTCCACAGTATACAACCACTTATTGACAGTGCACAGTGCACATTTTTGCAACTTTGTGCTGATGCCAGTTCAAGCAGGGCCTGGACACTTCCCAGAATAAACATTGGAGGTTAGCACATAGGTTTGTGGAGAATTACACATGCATTACACACACAACATTGTCATTTGTCTCTGTTTGTAAGACTGTTAAGGCATGCATGTGTAAGCGTGCCTGTTGCCTTCACCTTGTGAATGCATTTGTCAAGTCTTTGCCACCAGGTTGTACAGGAGGATTTCTGCCTCGCACTGTAGACCCATGAGGCAAGAAGAGATTTTTTGGCAGCAAGGTGGAACATACTGGTTTTCTGCTGTTAGGCTAGTTTGTACATGGTGTTAAAAAGAAAAGCAGTGCAAAATGCAGGACAAGAAAGAGAGACAGACGCTGTCTCATTGTTTCTGTCTGTCTTTCTTCTTCTGTACTTTTTTTTTTTTTTTGCAGTGTTTTCATTCTTAATAGCATTGGTGGCACCTGTTGTCAGCGTCGGTTGAGAGTGCAGTGGCAAATTCCCCTCAAAGTTAACATGTACCAGCAGATCAACTCATCTGATTTTACATTCATTTCACTCCCTGCAGTCCATGGCCTGTGCCTTTGCCTTATTCAGGCAAATTGAATGCGAATAGTAAGTGTTGAATATTGAATCTAATATTGAACAAACACAGACTCATATATGTACAGCAGGAATATTTATTTTGCTACAATTAGGCACCACACCTGTACTGACTAGTGCCAAGAAACAGCCTTACTATCAGGGATAGATGATCAGTTTGAAACACAAGATCATAATTGGTCATTAAAGAAGCTGCATGAGCAGCCTCCCAACAACTTTAAAGCCTGGTCGCAAAAAAACTTTCCGAGAAAGAATGGCTACTGTTACAACTAGTTTTCCAAAAATGCTAAATAATTGGTTACTGAAATAAAGATTGGAAGTTGTGGAAAAGGAAAAAATAAAAGAATCTGCTGAAGGACTCCTGTGCTGTAGATACACGTAATAGGGCCTGTTTTAGGGAAAACAATGGAGGTTGTAGCGTAACAGATAAAAGTGCTACATGCCTAGACTGGAAAACACTAATGACAGACTACAAGCAACAGTCGCAGTTTGTGTACGCTTCTGCCGCGAAACCATTTGTGGTCGTCTTAACTTGTAATGATTTGTTTAACGGAGGCAGAACAGTAACCAAACTAATATTCAGTTGCGAAACGTTTGGTTAGTTTCGATATTTCAAATTATCGAAGAGTTTCTGTTCTTAACATAAATAGTTTATGGTATTCGATGCATATTCTAAATTTAAAATATTCTCCCACCCTTAGTTTTCAGAGCACAGAGGGAGGGAAAGGAGGCATGCAGTAGTAGGAAGGGCCTCTTCTATTTTAAAACGATAGCTTTAAGGGCCCAATTAGACCGAAGATAAAGTGGCGGCAGCGTTGTTTGTGTCTTGGACATGAGTGAAAACTCCCAGTGGAAATAAAAATTAAATTTTTCGATTGGTCAAAGAATGTTTGCATTGATGCCAAGTTTTTCAGGGAGGTTCCTATATCCAAAGGAAAGTAATTGAGCGGAAAAGAAAATTGTGTTTCGGTGGAAACCGAACCCAGGACCTTGGGAATGCGAAACAGCCACGAAGGCTCATTGGTCCAGGTGTCTTAGAGGTGGTCATAGTAAATGCTTTGTGGTCTTTGACTCGGTAAAGTTTCTTAGAGAAATGTACTGTTGTGTGGATGGTAATTATGAGTATTGTAATTAAGAAAGGGCTAATTAGGCTCAAGTGAGTGCGAGTATTGGGCGGGTTCATTATACTTAAACAAATGGAATGTGTATGTATGTGTGGTGGATCGATAAGCAGATTTTGTTCTGACTTGGTAAAATGTCTTGCAGAAGTGTTGAGATCATGAGAAGCAGTCGGGGACCCTTTAATGCTATTGCATTCTACTCTGAGAGGTGAAGCTTAAGTATCTCCCAAATTTTTTCTCACTTGGCTATAGCTTGCTTGTGGTTTTTGTGCACTTCTGTGTGGTCCACTAAGTAAGGCATCATGGGGGCTACATTGGAGCAAGCATACTTAGAATTGCGCTCACTGCACCATAGGCAACACCATTGCCTGTGCCATGCAGTTGATCTTTCATTTCATGTGTTTCATGACAAATAATCATTGTGCTCGGCTTGTTTGGTCAGAACAAATGCAAGTTTCTGTGACCATTGAAATCCACCTTGTGGCAGCGGCATTCATGAATAGGACATTTAATGACTGTTGTCTTCAATGGGCATTAAGATTGACCACGTGACAGCAGTGAAGGATTGTGCATTAATACAATTTTTCTCTTTCCAATGTTCTTTCCTTTCTTAAATTTTTATGTACATCATCATCATCATCATCAGCCTAGTTACGCCCACTGCAGGGCAAAGGCCTCTCCCATACTTCTCCAACTACCCCGGTCATGTACTAATTGTGGCCATGTTGTCCCTGCAAACGTCTTAATGTCATCCGCCCACCTAACTTTCTGCCGCCCCCTGCTACGCATCCCTTCCCTTGGAATCCAGTCCGTAACCCTTAGTGACCATCGGTTATCTTCCCTCCTCATTACATGTCCGGCCCATGCCCATTTCTTTTTCTTGATTTCAACTAAGATATCGTTTACCCGCGTTTGTTGCCTCACGCAATCTGCTCTTTTCTTATCCCTTAACGTCACACCCATCATTCTTCTTTCCATAGCTCGTTGCGTCGTCCTCAATTTCAGCAGAACCCTTTTCGTAAGTCTCCAGGTTTCTGCCCCATATGTGAGTACTGGTAACACACAGCTGTTATACACTTTCCTTTTGAGGGATAGTGGCAACCTGCTGTTCATGATTTGAGAATGCCTGCCAAACGCACCCCAGCCCATTCTTATTCTTCTGGTTATTTCAGTCTCATGATCCGGATCCGTGGTCACTACCTGCCCTAAGTAGATGTAGTCCCTTACCCCTTCCAGTGCTTCGCTACCTATCGTAAACTGCTGTTCTCTTCCGAGCCTGTTAAACATTACTTTAGTTTTCTGCAGATTAATTTTCAGACCCACCCTTCTGCTTTGCCTCTCCAGGTCAGTGAGCATGCATTGCAATTGGTCTCCTGAGTTACTAAGCAAGGCAATATCATCAGCGAATCGCAAGTTGCTAAGGTATTCTCCATCAACTTTTATCCCCAATTCTTCCCACTCCAGGCCTCTGAATACCTCCTGTAAACATGCTGTGAATAGCATTGGAGATATCGTATCTCCCTGTCTGACGCCTTTCTTTATAGGGATTTTGTTGCTTTCTTTGTGGAGGACTACGGTGGCTGTGGAGCCGCTATAGATATCTTCCAGTATCTTTACATATGGCTCATCTACACCCTGATTCCGTAATGCCTCCATGACTGCTGAGGTTTCGACTGAATCAAACGCTTTCTCGTAATCAATGAAAGCTATATATAACGGTTGGTTATATTCTGCACATTTCTCTATCACTTGATTGATAGTGTGAATATGGTCTATTGTTGAGTAGCCTTTACGGAATCCTGCCTGGTCCTTTGGTTGACAGAAGTCTAAGGTGTTCCTGATTCTATTTGCGATTACCTTAGTAAATACTTTGTAGGCAACGGACAGTAAGCTGATCGGTCTATAATTTTTCAAGTCTTTGGCGTCCCCTTTCTTATGGATTAGGATTATGTTAGCGTTCTTCCAAGATTCCGGTACGCTCGAGGTTATGAGGCATTGCGTATACAGGGTGGCCAGTTTCTCTAGAACAATCTGACCACCATCCTTCAACAAATCTGCTGTTACCTGATCCTCCCCAGCTGCCTTCCCCCTTTGCATAGCTCCTAAGGCTTTCTTTACTTCTTCTGGCGTTACCTGTGGGATTTCGAATTCCTCTAGGCTATTCTCTCTTCCACTATCGTCGTGGGTGCCACTGGTACTGTATAAATCTCTATAGAACTCCTCAGCCACTTGAACTATCTCATCCATATTAGTAACAATATTGCCGGCTTTGTCTCTTAACGCACACATCTGATTCTTGCCTATTCCTAGTTTCTTCTTCACTGTTTTTAGGCTTCCTCCGTTCCTGAGAGCCTGTTCAATTCTATCCATATTATAGTTCCTGATGTCCGCTGTCTTGCGCTTGTTGATTAACCTAGAAAGTTCTGCCAGTTCTATTCTAGCTGTAGGGTTAGAGGCTTTCATACATTGGCGTTTCTTGATCAGATCTTTCGTCTCCTGCGATATCTTACTGGTTTCCTGTCTAACGGAGTTACCACCGACTTCTATTGCGCACTCCTTAATGGTTCCCATGAGATAGTCGTTCATTGCTTCAACACTAAGGTCCTCTTCCTGAGTTAAAGCCGAATACCTGTTCTGTAGCTTGATCCGGAATTCCTCTAGTTTCCCTCTTACCGCTAACTCATTGATTGGCTTCTTGTGTACCAGTTTCTTCCGTTCCGTCCTCAAGTCTAGGCTAATTCGAGTTCTTACCATCCTATGGTCACTGCAGCGTACCTTGCCGAGTACGTCTACATCTTGTATGTTGCCAGGGTTCGCGCAGAGTATGAAGTCGATTTCATTTCTAGTCTCACCATTCGGGCTCCTCCACGTCCACTTTCGACTAACCCGCTTGCGGAAAAAGGTGTTCATTATCCGCATATTATTCTGTTCTGCAAACTCTACTAATAATTCTCCTCTGCTATTCCTAGAGCCTATGCCATATTCCCCCACTGACTTGTCTCCAGCCTGCTTCTTGCCTACCCTGGCATTGAAGTCGCCCATCAGTATAGTGTATTTTGTTTTGACTTTACCCATCGCCGATTCCACGTCTTCATAAAAGCTTTCGACTTCCTGGTCATCATGACTGCATGTAGGGGCATAGACTTGTACCACCTTCAATTTGTACCTCTTATTAAGTTTCACAACAAGACCTGCCACCCTCTCGTTAATGCTATAGAATTCCTGTATGTTACCAGCTATTTCCTTATTAATCAGGAATCCGACTCCTAGTTCTCGTCTCTCCGCTAAGCCCCGGTAACACAGTACATGCCCGCTTTTTAGCACTGTATATGCTTCTTTTGTCCTCCTAACCTCACTGAGCCCTATTATATCCCATTTACTACCCTCTAATTCCTCCAATAACACTGCTAGACTCGCCTCACTAGATAGCGTTCTAACGTTAAACGTTGCCAGGTTCAGATTCCAATCAGAAGCAAATGATGTAATTCTCAAACAAAAATGGAAGTGTTTTGACAAATCAATTTTTCACATGTCACCGGTGCCATCATTTTTTCCTAGTAAAGGTTTTCATATTTCATGATGCACTTTTTATCAACCACACCTTTAAGTTGCATACCTCGAGCACAGTATACCAGTTTTAGTTGTGCTGTGTGGTTTTCATTTGCTGTTGATTGTACATGTTAATGCATCAGATTATTTTGTTAAACTTTGGGGGGAAGGTTGTTCAACCAAGTATATGTCTAGGCACATGTGGTCAGTGCACAAAAACATGAGGTGGATGCTCAGTCTATGTAATATGTGGGCAAATGAGGGTTAAATTGATGTGACACATTTTGCTGGAAATTGGAAATGACGTCAATAAAGGAATTGGTCAGCACGGTGCTTTTATAAAGCTGCTGTGTTAGTTACTTTCTCTGGCTTGCAAATCTCTGGACAACAATTTTATTTATAATAGTGCCTGGCAAGAGTTATTACCATGTGCTGTTATAGCTGTCACAGGAATTCTGGTCATTATGTAGCTTAGGAAAAACGCGGGGAAGGTGGGAGATGGAAATTCAAGACGATGAGCAAAATGGGAACAAGGTAAAAGCAGGAGCCAACGTTGTGACAAGCGGAAAAAAGACAAGTCCACTTGTCGAAACGTTGGCTCCCGCTTTTACCTTGTTTTCGTTTTGCTCATTATCTAGCTTAGTGGCACAGGTAACTGCAGTCATGCTTTTGACCACTTCATGACATCTATTTTAACAATTGGACAGTAACAGGGACCCACTACAGCAAATCTTGCATACTGTGTGTTGCTGTGGTACATCAAACCCCAGAAGTCCTTTTTTTTTAACAAGGTATTTATGCTACTGTGCCAAATTATGGCTGTGCTTTGTGCCACTGGTTGGTGCAATGCTATATAAAAATATGAAATGGATTGTACCCGGTAGAAACTGCAAAGGAAGGAAGGAAGAACTCGTCAAGAAGTGCAGAGTTACAGAAACAACGACTTGGTCGAGTGCAGTAAGTTGTGTGCTTTTAATACCACCTTTAATTGTCTGACTTGGAGAATAAACAAGGGAAAAGTGTTTTAGGGTTGTTTAGTACCACAGTCCTTGCTTGCCAACATTAACAAAAAGATGCCCGAGTTTAATGTTCTTCTAAAAATGTACATTTCTGACTTTCTTGAATATTTTCTACATGTAAAAGCTTTAAAGGAACCATAATACACTTTTGAACCTAATCGTAGAATGGCCTTGCTGTTACAGTATGTCATCTCGCAAATCTCGTGCTGCAAAAAATTGTTCGAATCCTTCAACTATAAGTGAAGTTACCACACCAATACCAGGCTTTCTCTCTTTTTTTTCTTCTCCGCTGGTGCACTGGAAGCTACACAGGGGAGAAGCCAATAGGGCAAAGCCCTGGCCAAAAGTTTAATGCCTCGGAAGTGAAAGTGCTCGTCGTGGCACCTTGTGGCAGCCGCGGTAGACTATGCTATGCAGCCACACCACTAGAGGATATGCAGAGGCTACGAGTATCAGACTCGGCTAAGTGCAGTGCAAAGATGAAACGAGTTTTGTCTTTTTGAGATCCCAGACGTATACGTATAGTTTTCATTTATTCAACTCAAAATTAGCAATTTTGTGTTGCTGAGAATGTTCTCGCTATTGCGAAATGAGCCAATAGCATTGGTGGGCCAGCTACTTTCGATGACGACATTGTGGATGCAGGAGCAAGCGACTGTTCATTGCTTTTGACATGAGATTGTAAATTTCCTGCTGCATGCAGTGAAACAATATTTGTCTCGCATGGTCACAGGGGCCACGTTAACAGATTAATGTCTTTTAATATGTTCAAGAAGTGTTTTAGGGCCCCTTTAAGCAAAATGTGTTTGCAGATTAGTATTGTTAAAAATGCACAATGCAGTAATAGTGGCCTAAAAAAGGAGTGTTCAGCTAAGAATTAACTGTGTGGTCCAATGATTATTTTTTATTTCGAACGAAATTTTTATATGAGATAAGAAAATGTGTCTGATGGAAATAATCCACCTTCGTTTTCTAAAATACCATGTAGTTTTCTCTAAAAAATCGTACATCACCGAAAGTGAACAGTTGCTTTTTTAAGATTAGCAGATGTTGCAAATTTGAAAGCTTGTATCAAGAAATCACTACTAAGACATTGTACCTAGTAAGATTTATTGCACTAGTTAAAAATTCCTTTCCTAAATGCATGTGAAAGCTCGGCTCTTCCTGATACAAAATAGAATTAAAACACTGGCAAAGTTCACTCCGGGAAGCAGCTTGGTTCAATTGGGCAATGTTGAGTGGCTTAATAGGGACTACTATTTTACAATTTTTGCTAAGTTTGTTTGCTAATCTGAATGAATCAACTTTTTACTTTCAGTGACATACCATTTTTTTTGGAGAAAGACTGTAGTATTTCACTAAACCAACGTGAATTCCTTTCAGGAGATGCATTTTCCTATCTCTCAAAGTTTCCTTGAAAACAAAAAATTGTCATCAGACCACTCAGTTAATTCTTATCTGAACACACCCTAGAGAAATAAAGCTCCACCTATCCCATACAAATTCCCTGAATGTGCCATCATATCGGAGAGGTGGGCCCAACCTCAAAGCAATACATGATGTGAGCAGCGACGATGGCTCAGGCAGTCGGTCATTTATACTATAAAGTTCATCTCTGTTTCTCTCCAATACAAAACTGTTTTAGAAGCTTCCACAAGATGTGAAATGTTGTGCTTAACAGGTCACCAGATGGCTCAGTGAAATTTGGAGGGGGGGATACATAGGTACTCATTGCACTACGTGCATGTCTATTCATTGTAACAACCCCCCCCCCCCCCCCCCCCCCCCCCGAATTTAAGAGTGGTGCAGCAAATGCATCTAAACATGTGAGCATTACTGCTACCGACGCAAACCTTTTTATCTGTAATTTTAGTATATTCCATAACGCAAAAGACCTAAGAGGCTTGCATTGTGTGCAGTCAACCAACATCCAAGCACGTATAATGATGCTTCACACGTCAAAAATTTTATCCTGTGTTCTTGCATGCAGTCTTGGCTTACCCCCTCAGCCATGCACACCTAGCCTCAACAGCTTTGTTGAGGATGCAAAAGCACATGGAAGCCCTACTTGATGAATTGTAACTGTCTTTACTTTTTAAATTTTTTTTTTATTTTTTTGCTACATGGCAGGTCAGCACTCCTTATCAGACATAGGCAACCTCATGAGAGTTAGCCTCATCCATCCACATCCTCTAAATGGGAAGTGAGAGAGGAGAGGCCTGGAATATTTGTTGAGGGTGAGAGTAGTGCAAAGGTATAGAGGTAAGAAAGGGGGACATGGAAATTTGAGGACTTAGGGCATTCATGGCTGCAGTTCATGTCACTACTGCCATAATGTCCCCACCAATGAATACATCACTTGCTTCATTCTTCAAAAGAGTGCACAAGACACCTTCTAGTGAAACGATCATTTCATACTGATAAATGCACATTTATCACAATCCCTTTCGTTATTCATCTTCAACCACTTTTGCAAGTTCATTAGTGGTTATCACTACTGAAGGAGATTCATTGCTTGTCATCATTAATAGATCCACTTTTCATCAATTGCCAGTCCCTGAGGAAAGTCTAAATGGCGAGTACTTTCTGATGGTGTGCATCTGTCCATGTAGAATTGCATGTGTTTCTACAATGTCAATCTTGTATGTTTCTGAAAAGCATTTCAGTACCACCACCTTCATTGATGTAGGCATGTGTGCTTACAATACTCCTGCTTATCTTCACTGAACTCGATTTTCACTGAACATTTGGATTATGTGTCAAGACAGAGGTGGAAAGGAATTTCAAGTTTTGTTTATTCTAAAATATATGCGAGCCCACAAGTTTTTGTGACTGCCATGTCTTAGACCACATCAACTTTTTAAATTATATTCACAAATTAGCAAGTGGGTCATTACAGTATTGGTCATTTCACTGGTCTAAGTAATTTCATTATTTCTTTTTTTGTGGTATTTTATTGGTTTATGTTAAAGGCTTCTACACCTTATAAGGCCATTTCTTAGCTGGTGATAACGAACTAGAGTGTTGAGTTGTCCTTTAAGATACTGATTGTACTTAGTCATATTGTGTTGTCACGTTCATTAGTGTATTGTTAAGCCGTGATGGTGATGAAGCGCCTAGTGCAGCATTGTCATTGATAATGACAAAAGCATGGAAAGGACAAAAGTGCATGTGCCACTGCACAAATGCTGTGAAGTGCTCAATGCCACATTGACAACAAACACCAATGAGATGAATGTGTGAGCGCTTGATCAAGAAGAAAAGGTTAATAGGAGCAGCAGTTGTGGAACACAGGATTGAAAAGGCACGTTGGCAGTGGGCAGATGGAAACAAGCTGTAGAAAACTGCAGTAGATGTTCGGACAGTTCCAAGTTGGACATTAACACCCAGGAGGATCAGGTCCAGAACTCGCTGCCGGGATGTGACATGATGTCATGGTGAATGTGTCTAGCTCATAACGTCCTCTAAAGTTTGGTACACCAAGAAAGTAGTTGGCGATTTCAACTCAGCCTCCTTTGCTAAAGGGGCCTTATCCGCATACCTATTAACAGGTTTTGTTAACAAGAACTGAAATTTGGGCGAGTTTGTAAGAATTCATACTTGACTTAAAGTGCAAAAAAACGAGGACACAAGAACGAAAGTACCCATCCTGTCTGACTTTCCCTTTTGCACCCTCGTTTTTTGTGCTTTGAGTCAAGTATGAGGTTTTGTAAAGCGATCCTACCAAAGATCTGAGCCTCAAGCTGCCTGCTGTCATCCTATGAGCTTCTCATTTGGGACATGTCAATGACGCCCCAGTTTGAATGCACTCTCGTCTTCAACTTTAACCTGTAACCATAAACTATTGATACGCCTTGAGCTTTTTCAGTGGTTGTTTTTGTGGGCACTCTGTTTGCATTTGCTTTTCGTGCTGTGGATACACATGCCCCTTGTGTCATTTTGACCTACGCTGTCCTCTGGCACTTCACGCCAATGATTGGACGCTGCTGATTCGCCACACAAGTATATACTTATTACTATGCCAGTATGCACAAAGAGCATGTTTCGCGTGTTAAAAATGTTTTCTTGAAATTAATCTAGATTCTGCTCAGACAACCATTTCTATTCATGGATATCCATGAAGTGTGATGAGCGCGATCTCTTAAACATTCCTCTAGATACCCTCTAGATACCAAAATTTATGGAAATATCATCACAATTGTGTATACATATATATATATATATATATACACCTGGAATCTGAATTCCATCCAGATCTCATTGCTGGAACATATTGTAAGGGCACTGCAGCTGGACATTAGGGATCTTCAGATGTGCAATTCAGACATGATGTCCATAGAACCTCTTTTGAACCGTTTTTGGCTTGTGCATGTTGGCTCATTGCAGGCGCAACTATGTTAGGCTGCTATGGCACGTCACTGGACCTTTCCTGAAATGTGCACGCACTGTCGGCGTCAGGCACACAGCAGTATGGGAAGTAGGGGTGTGGCCACCAGAGACTCACCTTTTTGCCTTGCTGCAGCATGCCATCAGTCATATAGTCTACCATATATAGTCTGCATCTTTTTCAGTTTTTGTTGTTCCGAGCATATGAATCTTTTTTTCTTTTGGAGCACCTGTCTTCACTCGGTCGCACTTGAAGTTCTGCATAAGCTAACGCTGTTCATATTACATTCTATCTTTCTCACTGCAAGAGAAAAACTTGGATGGAGCAATTCATAGCTGTCATGGAATGTGAGCTTGAAGTAATGTACGGTTAATTTAGCTGCAGGGAGAAAGCAATGACAATAAATTTGAGACAGGAAACAAAGTTAAAACGAGGTCCATTTTGTTTATTGAATAGTGAGCTATCACATTTGAGCTGTTTCCTTTACATCATTAGAACAGAGAGATGATGATGATGACATAGAGGCAATGAATGATACCGTAATGAGGCTGGCTTCAGAGGCAGCACTTGAAGTGGGAGGCAAGGCACCAAGGCAACCAGTAGGCAAGCTCTCCCAAGTAACAAAGGACCTAATAAAGAAACAACAAGAAATGAAAGCGCCCAACTCAAGAGATAAGATAGAATTTGCGGAACTGTCAAAACTGATCAAAAAAGCGAAAATAAATGATATTAGAAATTATAACGTAAGAAAGACTGAAGAAGCCGTAAAAAATGGACGCAGCCTGAAATCAGTGAGAAGGAAACTTGACATAGGACAAACCAAGATGTATGCACTGAAAGATAAGCAGGGTAAAATCATCAGTAATCTCAAAGGTATAATAAAAGCAGCAGAAGAATTCTATACTGATGTGTACAGTACCCAGAGGACTCAGCAGTACTCTATTCGAAACAATAATGAACAGTATACAGAAACTCCTCTTATAACTAGAGATGAGGTCAGAAGGGCCTTGCAAGGCACGAAACAGAGAAAAGCAGCAGGAGAGGATGGAATAACAGTCGATTTAATCAAGGATAGAGACATAATGCTAGGAAAACTGGCGGCTCTCTATATGAAGTGTCTATCGACTGCAAGGGTCCCAGAAAACTGGACGAATGCATACATTATACCAATGCACAAAAAGGGTGACATTAAAGAACTGAAAAATTATAGGCCCATTAGCTTGCTCTCAGTATTATATAAAATATTTACCAAAATAATCTCCAATAGAATAAGGGCAACATTGGACTTTAGTCAACCAAGGGAACAGGCTGGCTTCACGAAAGGCTAATCTACAATGGATCACATCCATGTCATTAATCAGGTTATCGAGAAATCTGCAGAGTGCAATAAGCCTCTCTATATGACTTTCATAGATTATGAAAAAGCATTTGATTCAGTAGAGATACCAGCAGTCATAGAGGCATTGCATAATCAAGGAGTACAGACTGCTTATGTAAATACCCTGGAAAATATCTACAGAGATTCCACAGCCACCTTAATTCTACACAAGAAAAGTAGGAAGATACCTATAAAGAAAGGGGTCAGACAAGGAGACACAATCTCTACAATGCGATTCACGGCATGCTTGGAAATATTCAAGCTATTAAACTGGGAAGGTTTAGGAGTAAGGATCGACGACGAATACCTAAGCAACCTTCGGTTTGCTGATGACATTGTTCTATTCAGCAACACTGCAGACGAATTGCAACAAATGATTGAGGACCTTAACAGAGATAGTGTAAGAGTGGGGTTGAAGATTAATATGGCAGAAAACAAAGATAATGATGAATCGCCGGGCAAGGGAACAAGAGGTAAAGATCGGAAGTCAGCCTCTAGAGTCTGTGAAGGAGTACATTTACCTAGGTCATTTAATCACAGGGAACCCTGACCATGAGAAGGGAATTCCCAGAAGAATAAAAATGGGTTGGATCACATACGGCAGACATTGTGAGCTCCTGACTGGGAGCTTACCGTTATCATTGAAAAGGAAAGCATACAATCAGTGCATTGTACCGGTGCTGACATAGGGCACAGAGACTTGGAGACTGACAAAGAAGCTTGAGAACAAGTTAAGGACAGCGCAAAGAGCAATGGAATGAAGAATGCTAGGCATAAGTTTAAGAGACAGAAAGAGAGTGGTTTGGATGAGAGACCAAACAGGTATAGAGAATATTCTAAAAGACATTAAGAGAAAATAATGGCACTGGGCAGGTCATGTAATGTGCAGATTACATAACCATTGAACCATTAGGGTGACAGAATGGGTACCAAAAGAAGGGAAGTGCAGTATAGGATGGCAGAAGACTAGGTGGTGTGATGAAATGAGGAAATTTGTGGGTGCTAGATGGAATCGGTTGGCGCAGGACAGGGGTAATTGGAGATCGCAGGGAGTGGCCTTCGTCCTGCAGTGGACATAAATAGGCTGATGATGATGATGATTTGTTAGTAAGGAGAACGGCCTTTCCCTTTTGAGATTTACAATATCCAATGTGAATTTGGCATCAAAACAATGATGATAAAATTGTTTGTGATTGTTTGTGCTGACGAGAACGTACTTAGTTTTTTTAGGAGTGCACCACAAAATTATTTTACTTGTTTTTATACCAAGAACGGATAGCTATCAATTCAGTAATTATGCTATGAAGCCTCAATTGTTTAATAATACAGAAGTATTATTAATGAATACATTACCTTCTAGTGTTACAACTTGTGGGAATTTGGGGACTTACTTACCTGTTCTGCCATTGCTACACTATAGTGAACTAGAAGGCTACGCCTCACTCCCTCCACGCTCCGAACCAGTTGTCAGCGGTGGCGCTCCACTCGTTATGAGGCTAAAGTCCCTCGATGATTTGAAAGTAGCGACACTCTTTGAATTCTGCCGCCGCCGCGCGGCCTCCTCCTCGCCCCTAGCGCGCCCCACCCCCTCCCGCGGCAACCAGTTTTGGCCCCGTTTTTCTGCACGACGATTGGTCTCCCTGCCGTTGCCCTTGGAAACGCGCGGATCTTGAGTTTTGCTTGTGTTTTTCTTTTTCGTTCGCGCCATTTTCCTCCTGAGCACGGCTGGCTCGGCGCTTTAGCTCGGCGTAGCGAACGTTGTACGCTGTGTTTCCTGCTCTTTGTGCTAGCGCTATGCCGGGCTGTTCTGCATATAACTGCAGCAAGAAGCCTGAAGATGGGTATGCCGTTTTCATGATACCACAAGGAAAGCGTGGCGGCTTGTGCAGGAAGCAGTGGCTGCATGAAATTGGCCGAAATAACTTTGTTCCGACAAAGAACAGCGTTGTTTGCGAGCTGAGGCGTTTCCTTATAGCTCGTAGCAAAGCATCTCGTAATGCTGCATTTTTTTTTTCATTCTTCCGGCCTGCTCACCAACGTGTTTGTTGCGGTTGTCCTCAGTATGCTTTGGCGGCTCCATCCCCTCGCACGTCGCTAACTGTTGTTATTCAGTCGGAAGTGCAGCATTATAGATTCTGCTTCGCGCCCTGAAAAAATTTGTGGCAAGTATACCCGTGGTATTGCAGGTGATGAGCGTTAGCTAGTGAACATTCAGTTCTTTTTTTTAGTTTTAAGACGAAAGCCTTTAGATCTCTATGTTTCAAGGTCGCGTTGTAAACTGGAAGTATCACGTGAGCCAAGGAAGGCCGGAGGTCACCCAAAGCATGTCCACCCCTGTATAAGAGAATGATTACCCAAGTTAGTTATTGAATCATTAGTGATTGACAAACGGTCGATTAGGGAGGATTAAGGTTGATTAGAGTGTATTAAAGAAGATTAAGGTGGATTAGAGTGCATTAAGAAGGATTAGGATGCATGAATAAAGATTAAGATGGGTGGAGGAGGATTAAGGCGGATTATGGTAGATTAAGGTGAAGGGTTGAAGAAAGGGTATTAAGACCGATTAGGGTGCACGAACAAGGATTAGGAGGATTAAGGTGGATAGAGGGGGATTAAGGTCGATTAATCCGGATTAATGTGAATTATGGTTGATAAAGGAGGATTAAGGCCGATTAGGATGGATTAGTGTAGATTAAGGTGGATTAGGGACCATGGAGTGCGATTAGGTTTGATAGAGGTGGATTAGGGTGTATTAATGTAGATTGGGACTATTAAGCAGGATTCAGTTGTATTAAGGTGCATGAATAAGGATTAAGGTGGATGAAGGAGCATTAAGGTGAATTAGGGTGGACTAAGGTGAATTAGGGTTCATTGGGTATTAAGACCGAATCGTCTTCCATAATCCTCCTAATGCACATTAATCCACCGAATCCACATTCATCGACCTTAATCCTCCTTCATTCGCTTTAATCCACCATAATCCACGAAAAACCTCCTTATGCACCCTAATCCCGCTTCATCGACCTTAATCTACTCTAAGCCTCCTTAATGCACTTTAATCCACCTTAATCAACCCTAATGCTTCCTCATTCACTTTAATCTACCCTAAGCCGCTATAACCGTCCTTAATTCACCTTAATCCACCCGAATACACATTCTTCTACCTCAGTCCACCCTAATCCTCCTTCATTCACTTTAATTCACCTCCTTAATGCAGCTTAATCCTTCTTAATCCACCCTTATCCTTCTTCATGGACTTTAATCCACCTTCATCGACCTTAGTCCAACCCAGTCTTCCTTTATGCACCTTAATTCACCTTCATTCACCCTAACGCACTTTCATCGACTTTAATCCACCTTAATACACCCGAATTCATCTTAATCCAATCACTAATCAATCATTACTTTGCTAATCATTAATCATCTCTTATACGCTGCTGCACATGCTTTGGTTCGCTTCCCGCATTCCTTCGGTCACGTGATATTTTCTGTAGCTCACAACGGGACCTTGAAACAGAGGTCTAAGGCTTTCGCTTAATAAGCCACACACAAAGGGATGTGTCACAAGCAATACTAGATCAGACGCACGAAGTAAAGCATCTGATCATGTGGCAGAAAAATTGTCTGGAGTACAGAACTCGCCTCAAAGCACCCTTTACATCGGTATAGCCCGTTCATACGGCTTTAATAAAAAACCAACCTCCTCGTAAACGTTGCCTCCAGCATTATTGATGCTGTTATTAGCCTTTCTCAAAATTTTCAACCCCACTGGGGCGCCCAACTGGCCCAATATAACACGCCTCCATAGAATACTGCGGCCCGTCCGCGGGAGCCCAGGAGGAAAAGCGCGCCGTGCGCAGCCGGCGGGGGAGGAGAATACAGGAGGAAAGCGCCGTGAGGAGGAGAGTGTCGCTACTTTCAAATTATCAAGGGGTTTTAGATGAGGCATTTTTGGGTGAGGGCGGGGCTAAGGCGTCACGAGAGGCCCCATGGGGCTCCTGGCGGCTACTCTCGTGGCGGTAGCGGTAACGCGTCTCTTCTCCCTTGGGACTGCGCCGGTCACGTACATGCTACTAGGACTGAGCTCACGCACGGTGCATTTGCCCGTGCGGGGAGCGCGTACCTCGTGTTGATCCTTTCCGGACGCTAAGCCAAAGAACGGGTGCCTATATAGTGCTCGCGCGAAGTCGTACCACGCCGAGCCGCACTTATCGGAGGCCCAAGCCGAAGGAGAGTGCCCGAGCTCTCGAAAGTTGGTCCATTGGTTATCGCGAGTGCAAGTAGCCGGGACTTTTCCTAGCGTCGTGTCCCAGCTCGAGCCTGTGCTCCCGCAGCGACGTGCTACAGGCGCCCCTGTCTGTATTTTCTGTCCTTGGTGCTGGACCCCTCTGGTTCCCCGCCGCCCCGGGACCGGGCGTTTGAAATGTCGGGTGCCGCCGGATACAATAAACGGCATCAGTTAACTCAGGGCAATACTGTATTCTTGCGTGCGTTGCTCTGTAGCCCCTTGCGGCCTGAGCTCGCGCGCAGCGGCGCTAGAGGCGACGACTGACGCGGCCCTGTGGCTCGCGAAGCTCGAACCTGCGGTGGTCGGTACTCCTGTGAGACCCATAGGCCCCACAAACTCGAAACATGCAAGACGTGTAGTATGGCTTTGGACGTGAAACAGAAGTCTATTCATGTCACCAATACTCGACGTGGCGATCTCATGGAGCTAGACACAACTGACGTGTGCACATACACTATGACCATACTGCGAATACAGAGATAATTCAACACTCGACACGATAACAGGAGGGAGTCCTGCATTTCAAAAAAGAAGCGCGCAGTTGGAAGGGTCCATTTGACGGCTTTTAGTGACAAGGTCATTATATCATTGTCTACAACTGCATTCAGCCAACTATCTCATGCTTGAGTTGTTTTTGACACCGCATGAATTCCAACTATGGTTTCGGTGATGCTTCACATATTGTCACGTGGTAGTGACGGTGAAGAAAGCACAACGGTGAATGGTGAAACTAGCGTTTTATTTATTGGGCGAACTTGTGGCCACGAAAGCAAGTTAAACTCAATGGAGAGCAATAGCGGCGAACACGATCGGCGGTCGTCAAAATCTGATCAGCGGATCAAGCGCGTCGGCTTTTATACAACGGTCGTCGAACGTTCCAGAGTAATCGCTGGGACCCGCGTGCCTTCCACAAAGCTCTACATTATTCGCGTCGCGCACACATGCAATCAGATTACACAAGGTTCGGTCACAGACAGCAGATGGAACCATCCATAACATTCCAGAAACTTCCGATACATGCAGGCGCGTCCTGCGCTGTGCGATAACGTTTGTTAGGCGGTGAAACGTGTCGCCCGATGAAGACAAACAAGTACACGTGTCAATATAAAATAGTGCTGCACTTGGAGTACATATTAAACTAGCTGCCTAAAATGTGATATAATAGTTATTTGTGCTGCTCAAGGAATCAAGGCTCCATTTCATAACTGTGTGGTCGGCAACTATATATCTGAAGAAAGCACAAAAGTGGGGCACAATGTTTTTGTGTCAGTACTCCAATGTGTCAATTTCTCCTAGGTAATTAATTGATTTTCAAACAGAGTAATAATTTTGCTGCGCATTTTGTTTTACACTGTTGATGTCTTGTTTTAACTCATGCAGAATACCAGAAACCATTGAGCCCGCCAATCTCCATGTAAGCAGCTGCATCTTTCCCTGAGGTAGCACAAAGAAGGAAGTGATCTCATTGGCCAACTTTCTGCATGGGAGTCCCAATTGTCTGTCGAAGATTGCAACAAAGTATTCCAGGGTGAAAATGAGGCCTTTCCAGTTAGCAGAAATGGTGGGCTTCCTATTCAAAAATAGCTCCGGGGCCCGCAATGTTCTCTTTGTGGTAGGCCAGCCACAGTTCAGTTGTAATTCCAAATGGTAACATTTGAAAGCGCCACAAATTAGTTGTGTGTATGTGTATGTGTGAGAGTGTGTGAGAGTGTGTGCGTGAAAAATTTGTAACTGCAAGATTAAGCTGTTTTTCTTATTTGTTCAAAACCAGTACATATGCGGATGTGTGCGCTGCTGTCTGTTCCCTATATATATATATATATATATATATATATATATATATATATGTGTGTGTGTGTGTGTGTGTGTGTGTGTGTGTGTGTGTGTGTGTGTGTGTGTGTGTGTGTGTGTGTGTGTGTGTGTGTACCGCTTCGTAGAGTAAAAACAATTGTTGGAAGTTAGTGCTGTGTCCGCGTCGTACTTCTGTCTCTCGTCCCTTTTCGCGCGCTGAAAACGTAAAAGTGACGTTTTCACATTTCCCTAGACGTGGTGGAAGAGAAAAGCCGCAAAATAAGTAAACCTTTACACTCAGTGGTGTGTTCTGTCTTATTTAACTGTGGCTAGTAACGTGTTTATGTTTTGTCTTCCCCAGCCTAAACGAACGTGGATTAAAATGCGGAACTCTTTTTAGAAGCACTGTCACTTGTGCACGCTTTTCCTCCGTAGCTTTCCCTTCATTGCAGTGGCGTAGCCAGAAATTTCGTTCGGGGGGGGGGGGGGGGGGGGGGGGAGGGGGGCTCACTTTGCAGCTCGGCCTCCCCTTATCGATTTAGTCGAGGAATCAATATATATATATATATATATATATATATATATATATATATATCTGTCATTCAACAACCTTGTTTACATTTTCGTACATATGCAACGACCAGGGGAAAATCTCAATGACGCTGTCCTTTGTTAGAATGTATTGCGCAGGAGCAGCTGTCACCGGTTGTGTATTGCGAGTAATTGCTCGGAAATTATAGTCGCAACAGAGAGCACATATAAAAAGCAGGAGTTCTGCAAAATATACGAGGGCGAGTCAAATGAAAGTGAGACAATGCGAATATATGACAGACGGGGTACTTTATTTAAAAGTAGTCACCATGAGTATTTAGACACTTGTCCTACTAACGAGTCGCGTTATTCCCGTCTCATAAAACTCCTTGGATTGCTGCCTCAAAAATCTGTAAATGACTACACGTCATCTTCCGACACGAATCTGGTTCACTTGAGCAGTTTCTTCAAATTTTACCAAATGTGGAAGACGCAAGGCAACAGGTCTGGGCTGCATGAGGGATGTTGCAGCGTTTCCCACTTGAACTTTGCCAGATTTGTATTAACCACATCAGCGACGTGGGAACGGGCAATGTCGTGAAGCAAGATGTTCCCAATGCTCAATTTTCCACCTCGTTTGTTCTTGATTGCGACACGCAGCCGATACGACCTTTCACAATATCTGAAACGATTTAGAGTCTCTCCAGGTTTAGAAAATTCGATCAGTAATGGCCCCTAACGATCTAAAAAGAAGTCAACACTTCTCCGGCAGAAATGACGGCCTTTGTTTCCCTTGGGAGTGGTGAATTCAAATGTTTCCACTGTAAGCTTTGCCGTAATGTTTCAGGCTAGTAGTAGCGGCACCATGAGTCATCCCCGGTCACAATTGCAGACAAAAAGGCGTCACCCTCATCTGGGGTTCTTTGACGTGCATCTAAATCTAAGTACACGGGTGTTTTCGCATTTCGCCTCCATCGAAATGCAGCCGCCGTGACGGGGATTCGATCCTGCGATCTCGTGCTCAGCAGCCCAACACCATAGCCACTGAGCAACCACGGCCTTTTCAATTGTGTTGGGGGTGATTGCACGGTGGCTTTGGCCCGGCCATGGATCGTCTTTGTAGCTTTCATGTCCTTTAAACAATTTGCTACAACGCTTCACAGTGGCCAATGAAACGCAATGTTCAACGCATACGGCAGCCATACGGCGAATAATTTCTTTTTGGGAAACATCTTCATTTATCAAAACCTCACGACACCAAGCTGTTCAACTTTTGGAGTGTCCATTATGTCACGCAACCATGTTCAACCTAGTGTATGAGAGCATTAAAGAACATTTAACCTCACCTCTGCATGTCACTTGTAAATGAGATGCGTATGTGCTACGCGCATGCCTCGAAAATAATGAACCGAACCATTATTGCGCGGGGCGTATTGTCTCACTTTCATTTGACTTGCCTTCGTACATTAGAAATGCGAAGATACAATGGAATATACAAATGTGAAGCTACAGCTTGATACAGGGCAAAAAATTGTCACTGGAAACAAAGTTCACTGCGCATATACACAAAACCTCGCAACAAGATATTTAAATATACGTATAAGTCTCTAATAAATCTACGTACCTAAGAAAAAGTCACTATATATAATGCGTCAAACAAGGCAAATAAACAGGTTGCGCAACCACAGATTCACAGATCACAGCACCCCCCCCTCCTTCCACTCCCAAAATGTATCGCGTGCGACGGAAGGCGGCGCGCTTCCTCCCCGCTTTTCTCCCTTGCGCCCACAAGACTCATCGTCGGCTCCCCCCCCCTCCTCCCCCCCCCACGCTTTCATTCGCACATAGAGCATGCGGCGCGCGGTCACGATGTTATCGCCCTTGGCCTTTATTTATACGGAACATGAGGGCAACGGCAGGAATTCGCCTGGAGTCTTCATATAGCTGCTATTGCAATAATATAATAGTATCCGGCAACTGAAGCGTCCCGTGGCCCATTACTTTCCGCAAAAGAAGTAACAAAATCGAACTTTCACCATGCGACAATTCGCTGCGCCGCAACAATGTCTTTTTTTCTTTTGTGGGATGGGGGGCGGCGAAATAGAATAACGCAAATGAAAGCATGTTGGCTACAATCGAATGCCTACTTTGGGCGCCTAGTGTGGCTACCGAAGGAATATCGAAGAAAACGTGTGGCGCTTCGTCCACAGAAAACCATACGCATACTGCTCGGTATCCTACACCGGCGAGACAAAATTTTCCGGAGAGGTTGCGCTCAAGCGAACGCGTTGCAATCCGTCGAGTCCCCGCAGTGCTGGCGGCGAGCGACTATGCATTGTTTCTTTTTCTCGTCTGCTAGCCAGAAAGCGTCCAAAACTCTGCCATGCGAAAATGCAGTCGGCCAGAGAAAAACGAACGCGCATCCAAGTGCGCAGCGCGGTTGTCGATGCAGCACGAGAAAAACGCATGCGCTCTGGCTGGATCGGCAGCCCGCGGGTTACAAGAACAAAAGGAAAAAAAAGAGAAAGAGGCTCAATGTATCCTCGCGAATAAAAGTCTAGGTAGAAAAATAAATAAGAACTTAGTTACAATGGTGGATTTAGTGTCTTGACATGGATGCTTTGGCGCAGGTGGAAAAAAAAATGTTCATATTCTTTTCTGTGACCTGACGGCACAAATGAACCACCACAACGCTTTGTCTCATCGGACCTCGCTGCGTGCTTTGTCAACTTGTCTGATAGTATGTTGATTTGGCTTGTCTCGTTGTATGGCCCGATGTGCGACTTTAGAAAAGTCGATGCACCTTTGGCGTCAAATGTTTACAACAGCTTTAAACCCACAAAGTTCCGTAATTGAAGATCTAAAGCACGACTTTGGAAATGTCAATGCACCTTTCGCATCAAAATGTTATGAGAACTTTTTACCCACAAAGTTTGAGACTTGAAATCCAAGCGCTCCGTAGATTCCGCGGCCTCCGCGAGATGCCGAGACGAGCCCGCTTGCCATCAAAGCGCCCTTGAAAATTTGTGCTCGGTGGGGCTCCTTGCGTTACGATATGTGACTCCCGAAGCATGGGCGTTGCCGCGAAATCCAGCCCGATTTGGCAATGGTCGCGCTAAAATGTCTTTTCGAGCGTGAATTAAGGTCATTCTAGACAAAATCGAGCATGATTTCCGGCGCCGGGAGTTTTTTTGGTTGGCGGCGCATGACAGCACGAAAGAATTTCGGGGGGGGGGGCTGAAGCCCCATAAGACCCCCCCCCCCCCCCCTGGCTACACCCCTGCTTCATTGCCACATTGTCCGCGTGTATAGAAAAGCAAATACTTGCCTGAGCTTAGGTGAAAACGGTTGTCTTGCAGTTTACGAGGAGTGGGAGAACAATTAATAAAGCACAAATACATTTCTATGTGAACGTTGGGATAACTATTTCGGTACTGGTGCTATGTATTGACAAAGAGTATTTTGTTGTTCTGTATTTATTACTTTAAATGGTTATCAATTTGATATTCGTGCAATATTACAATGGCATGAAATGAAGGACTTGACAACAGCTCATCTGGTTGTGAATGAACTTGGCGCGAGAAAGACACCGACGACAATCAAAGTGAAAATTTTACTGTTGTCGTTGCTTTTATTGCACTTTTGTAGGGACATGTAAGATAAGCATTCGACCTTCAAGGATCATAAGCATGGTGATTAGAGCTAACTAAAGCACCTACGAAGCTGAAACAAGCCTGGACATTGAATGTCTACACCGCAGCTACAGCTGTGCTCAGCAGTGGGACTCCTGCGCCAATAGCGCCATTTTGATACAAACGCCAATTCCTGTGCCAAACTGCCCCAAACGCAGAAAACTGACCGAAATTACTCCACGCTGAACCAGAACGGCTTCAGCATGTGTGCTCCGGCAGTGGCCGCGTACAGCGAGCGGATTCATTCTCCGAAAAAGAGTGCAGCCGTTTACATTCCACACACCAGTGCGCGACGGTGCCTCTCGCACAGTTTCCGTGGTGTGCCGCAGGGTGGAGTGTTGAGCCCTATTTTGTTCAACCTCGTCCTGGTAGGACTAGCGGATTACCTACAGCAGACAGTACATGTCTCAATATACGCCGACGACATTTGCATCTGGGCCTCTGCGGTGACTCGCCCTCAGCTAAGAGCCAGGCTTCAGCGGGCGGCAACCATGACGGCGTCTTATCTCCGAGAACAAGGCCTCAGTGTGTCTACTGAAAAGTGCGAATTACTTGGTTTTACGCGCAAACAAATGTCATTGTATCCTGCTACCATCAATGGCCAAGCTGTATCCTATGTTAAGACGCATCGCTTTCTTGGCGTCATCATTGACCGCAAACTCTCGTGGGGCCCTCACTGCGTCTATCTGAAGAAGAAGCTAGTCGCCATTGCTCAGGTCTTCAAATTTCTCTGCGGGAAAAACTGGGGTACACCAGTCCATTATATGTTGCAGCTGTATAGAGTTTTGTTTCTCGGACTCCTACGTTACAGCCTACCAGTGTTGTCAAATGCATGCAAGACGAACTTTCGCGCCTTGGAGAGCATACAAGGTCAAGCCCTACGCACGTGCTTAGGGCTGCCTCGGTGCACCTCAACAGCAGCAACAATCTCCATCTTGGGAGACCATATAATCCAGACACATGTAGCTGTCGACTCTCTCAGAGCGCACATTCGCCACCTGTCAAGGATCCTCGACCATTATTTGGCCTCCCTACCAGCCGAGAGACCTCAAGCGACCTTTTCACGAGTGATTAGCGCTCATTAAGAGTGCATACCGGCATCTTTTACACCGGTAGCGAAGCCTTCCTCTCCCCTGTGGTGCCTGCGACAGCCTCAAGTGAATTTTGCTATTCCTGGAATTACAAAAAAGTCCAATCATCCAGCGCCGGCTCTGCAGCAACTTACGCTCCTATTACTGCACCAGAGGTATCATGACCACATTCATATCTATACCAATGGTTCGACTTCACCTACCAGCTCAACTGCCGCATTCGTCGTTCCAGGCAAGAACCTTACAGTTAAATTCAAGTTGTCCCACACGACTACATCTACATCGGCAGAACTTGCAGCTCTCCATGCCGCTATGATGTACATCACCGAAGAGCCAACAGAGAAGTGGGTCGTATTTTGTGACTCTAAGGCAGCCCTTCACAGCTTCAAATCTGCATTACGTCACAGAACGTACGAGCAGATGACATCTGACATCAGGGAACTGCACCACCATGCTCTGGAAAGAGGACACCACATTATATTTCAGTGGATTCCTGCTCACTGTGGCATCGTCGGCAACAACCTAGCTGACAAGGCTGCCCGGTGTGCCCACGAAGATACCAAGACGCGTCCAACACCTTTGGCGAGGTCGGACGCTGCCAGAGAACTTCGCCTACTTGCTCGCAAGAAGTCACGAGATCTCTGGATCTCAAGTGCCTTCAATTGCAGATTACGTAAACTGGACCCCACGCTACGGCTACAACTGCCATCTAGCCTTTCCCGCGGTGAAACAACCTTGTTGTGTCGCTTGTGGTTGGGAGTGGCGTTTGCGAACGCATACTCCTACCGTATGGGAATGGCTGAGAGCCCGATGTGCGACTACTGTGGGTGCGAGGAGACCATCGAGCACCTATTGTGTACCTGCCCTCGCTACGATGTCGAACGCCTCTCTCTGCGGTCAACTTTACGCCGACTGGACTAGAGACCGTTCACCGAGTCGAAGATACTCGGACCGTGGCCACACCCGTCACTGGCTCGAAAAGCGATTCGTGCACTGGTGCAGTACTTGAAGTGCACGGGCTTAAGAGACCGTTTATAGTGTCCTTGTGTATGGTGTCCCTCCCACACGTACTCAGCGCTTACTCTCTCCCTTTCTTCGTCTTTATATTCCCGTTTCCCCCACCCCCAGTGTAGGGTAGCAAACCGGATGCTGTTCTGGTTGACCTCCCTGCCTTTCCTACCCTTGTTTTTTCTCTCTCTTCGCGCTTATATAACACTGGATTTTTCGGCGCTTCCGGCAAGTGGCCAGCACGCGCGCGGTCACTCCCGGCTGTCGTCGCTGCTTTCGGAACGGCCAGGGCGGCTGTATTTAGCGGCGCGGCGCTCCCTAGCTGAGCCGCAAAACAACGAAAAGTAGACTGATGGCGCTGCGAGCGAACTAGAATTTTTTACGACTGTTTTTCCCTCACGTCGAATGCTTCACTATATCTTGTTACTCCTGTGGCCTCTATTTTTGCTCTTGTACCATTGGCATGAATAGAAACGCGTACCGTAACGAACGCCTTTTATTTGTGATTACAGTCAACGACCGACAGCCACGTACCTCATAGGGTCAATGGAAAAACGTCTGGAATTTCGGACGCAAAACTTTTCGCCGTCTCATCTTCCCAACTTTATCGCCTCGACTGCAGGTCCGAAACAGCAGTAATCGAAAGCACTGCCATTTAGATTATATCACCGCCTGGAACCGGTGCTCTTGTACGTCGATTCGCTGGCAGCCACCACCGCGGGAACGCTAGGCCTATAGCTGCTTCAGACGTTCGCTGCCAAGCCTCTCGCTGTTCGGTGCCGTTACTTTCATTCAAAGAACTTGCCGCTGTCAGCAATGGCACCGACTCCATCTTTGTGATCCTGACCGATGGCTTCGAAGCGCAGAAAGCATGCCACGTTGTATAATTCCTATTCCCGAAAGTCAGCTCTGTTGCAGTACAGTAATGTTACGCGGTCAAGCATACGCTATGTAGTGCGCTGAAGCATACCAAAAGGGTAAAGGGGCAACTGTCACGGGACATGGTATGTATTCCTTAATTATACACGCAGGTTCCCGCCATCTCCTGTCAGAGTACGAGCTGCTACACGCCTAATAAATGTACTTGCAGGCCTTCTGAGCTATTTCGAGCGTGCCTGTGGCTATTTGAGCTTTTGGGGCAGTAAAGCGCATGCATTAATTTTTTCGGATGTTTTCGCGGCTCCTAGGGAGCCCGAAAAATTGGACGTTGACTGGTAGCTAGTTTCTAAGCATGGAGTAGTGCCATGCGTACGTTTCAAAGTATGAATTAAGTCAATGTTAGAAATGTTTGCAGTGTGACCCAAAGTGGAAACGAAATGAAGCATTGGAGTAGTCTCGAAATGGTTTGAGTTTGAATTTGTGCTGGTAGTGCCTTCATGTGATTATTTCCTGCGTAGAGTGAAACCACCTCATAAACTCATATCTAGAAAGAGAACGATAAAGTATGTGGCTATACGAGTTATGCAAAAGGATAGAAAGTTGGGCGAGTCGGTACGGTAACACGATCTTGGATTGAGCGCTCGTCCTGTCTGCTTCTAGTCTCTGTCCGTGTCACTTCGCGATACAATCCAAGATCATATACGAGTTATGGTAGTTAAACAAGTTGAGGCTAACTAGAACGCATCCTTGCCTATCTGTTTTCCCCAATACGAAACGTCGGCATAATTTTGCCTTCAAGCTTAGTGCGAGCCCTATGCCACCTTTGTCAACCGAATAAGTATTGACATGAAATCATACTAGTGAGTTATTACTCACTCACCAGGTCTGGCCATTTTGAGCTGACAAGCACAGAGAATACAATGCGTGATGACGATCGTGTCTGCAAAGTATTACATCGCTACGCGCCGCGGAAAGATATGAAATTTTAAGCCGAACGTCGTTTTCCCTTCTCCTCGCGGCCGCCGCGCTCCAAGCCGGAGGACGACATACACGTGCTAGTGCGCCTACGTGCACGTGTTCGCGCTGTGACGTCACTCGTGGTGACACGTGACTTCGAGAAGTTTTCAAGGCAACATCTGTTATTCGTGTAATATGCTAGAATAGACGAATTAAAGCTTAGAGAAATAATAAAACACACAAATCGAATGTCTGCATGTTTTTGTTTTACTTCGCACCGCAGCAAGACAGATATACTTCCGTTTGGTTTGCTTGTTCCCACGTCGTGCAGTCGCGCGCGTAGACCGAAACTATGTCATTTTCTACCGTGTTCCTGCGCGGGATCATGCTCTGTGATCCGCTTGTGTCTACCTCAGTATTCGTGTAGCACTGACTTATACCGCTATCAGGCGTCCTCGTGTTTGTGCGCTGTGCGCCGCGCGAAACGAGACAATAGCGGCGTTTACATGAATACGACAGAAGCGTATCGTATCAACTTTCAAGCGTATCGCATCTCATGTAAACTAGGTAATTCGCTAGGAAGGCGTATCGCATCTAATACGCCAAACAAGGGTAGTTTGAGATGGAGAATGCGCATTTCAGCGGCGCATGTAAACAGAAGCGTATCGTATCAGGAATTATGGGAAAGCATTCGCTGCGGGATTACAACCGGCCAACCAACCAGCGGCGCGGCCGTATGGCAGCGGAAGCCTGTTTACGGGAAGTATGGGGCTCATTTTCAAATGTTACACCAGACGGCGATAGCTTGCCAGCCAGTGAGATGCGCATACATATACACGGAGGTGCATCAGCGGAATGCGATACGGCAAGATAATACGATACGCTTCTACCGTATTCATGTAAACGTGGCTAATCGCAACTGCTCGTGCGCGACGCCGTCAGCTGAAGTGCGCCGCGCCGCGAAAAAGCGAGGAGAAAAAAAAATGAAGGTGGTGCCCGTGACGTATGTGTCACGTGACCCTCGAGGTCCGGTATTGGAGAACAAAGGGAAGAAATTTCGCTTGCGGAGGGTAGACGGGGCAAGTGGAGAGAGTGTCTCGCTTCGCAGTGGAGCTCGGCTCCTGAAATCATGGGTTCGCGACACTGAAGTACTTCTAGCTCGGTTATTAATGAGTCGATTTGAAAAACAATTTTGCAAAAAGACGCTCCCTAGGGGACACGTAACAATTTCCAGCGTATAACCGAAGTTTTCTTTGTGGCCTGATGAGTGGCCCTTTAAGAAAGGTGTACTTTGTGATTTCGTATTCACATTTCATTTGCTCGTGACAGTACATCGGCTTACATCCAAAGGTATAGCAGTAATTATATTATGGAAATGAAGTGCCGGCCAAAGCTTTGATTTCGTGGAATGCGAAAGAAACCTGCATTAGGAAGGCGCGCGCTGCAGCGGGTTCAGCGGGCGGTCCTCTCTTACCCCAGGGCTGGTATAACGTAAAATTATTCCAATCTGTTTTAGTGCCCATATGGCAGAAACCTGAGCCATTTTGACCTATCACGAAGAGCTAATGGAGGATCTTGAGTAAAGATAGTTTTACGTTATACTGGCCCAGGATCGATTGCGGCTCTCTGGGTCTGCGGTGACATATATATGGTAACCCAGAAATTATATTACCGCGACGACTGGACTGCATAATTTGAGAACATTTTCCGCTATCATCATGAGCGTCGGCGCGGGAATATCGATCGTAGGGCCACCAATGTTTTCGGCTTCACAGGAAATCATGCGCCGTGCTGCTGCCCGACCTGCTATTCCATATTCTAGTACGCTATAACTACAAAGCGCGCTTCTACCGCCCAACCGGCAAACGGGGGCGGTTTGGGCGGAGTGCCGGATGTGCGGGGGCGTAAGAGTGAGCGGTCGGAGTGGTGCAGCCGCCTGGTGCCGTAGAGTTGCAGTTGCAGTAAAATTGCAGTAACCCACTATATCCTGCTTCACTGCTGTGCAAATTTTCGGCAGTGGCGTAATTGTGAACATGATTACGCCGCCGTCGAAAATTTACGCCAGCAGCTAAGCAGAATATAGTAATTGGCTTTGTGTTTGTGTGGTTTAGCTCACCACCACCAGCTGGCGTCACCAATCTGGCCGCTAACGTTTACGCCCCCCTCTCAACCGGCAAAATGCCCGCGCTTGCCGGAATTCCGGACACACTAAAATTCTCTAATATTGGCTTGCGGCAAGGCGGAACTATTTCTATTATGTAGAAATGGCTTTCAGTAAACCACAGCGGTTCATAACTCTGGCTTCTCTGTACGGTCTGTTGGTGAAGCGCATTCCCAGGCACTTCACCAACACTGTCCAGACAGACTTTTAGCGTGTCCGCTATTCCGGCAAACCGGGGCGGTTTGGGCGGATTACCGGATGGTCGGGGGCGTAAATCTGAGCGACCAGATTGGTGGCGCCAGCTGGTGGTGCAAAGCTCAACCACCTAAACACCGAGCCAATTATTATATTCTTCTTAGCTGGGGTGTAAGTTTTCGACAGCGGCGTAATTGTGAACACAATTACGCCACTGCCGAAAATTTGCACCAGCAGCGAAGCAGAATAAAGTAGGTTACTGTAATTTTAGTTCTGTGTTTGTCTGATTGAGCTCTACAACACCAGGCGGCTGCACCGCTCCGGCCGCTCACGTTTACGCCCCCGACCATCCGGTAATCCGCCCAAACCACCGCGTTTTGCCGGAATAGCGGACACGCTAAAAGTCTATATTAAAGAAAAATCTATTTATAAAATATGTCGGGTTACTTCTAGATATTTTGGGCTCGCTATTGCAGAATGCAAGTTTTTGTTATTGCTTCTTCTAATTAAAGATTAACAGGCACTATTACCAAAATTAGCATGCACTGTGCGGCTTGAGTATCCTGGTAATCTGCTTCAAAATTTAGCTCGAGACGTTGCTTAAAGGGACACTAAAGCGAAACAATAAATCAGTTTAGCCTAATGAAGCATTGTTTGAGAACCCTGTAGGCAGTCATTTCAAAAAATAGTTTGATTATTAGATGAGAAAATGAAGGTCCAAGTATCAGTATTTGAATTTCGCGCCGAAACCCCAGCGCCGGTACGTCAGCGTGACGTCAGGGATTCCAAAGTATGTTTTCGCATTTGGGCCGCGTTGGCTGAATAAAGATTCCCGAAACTTGCCGTGTTTAATATTTGGTTCCTTTAGAACAGGCACGTACCCAGGATATTATTTCGGGGGGGGGGGTCACCACCACCACCACCGTCATCATCATCATCATCATCACCATCAACATCAGCCTGTTTTACGTCCACTGCAGGACGAAGGCCTCTCCCTGCGATCTCCAATTACACCTGTCCTGCGCCAACCGATTCCAACTAGCGCCCGCGAATTTCCTAATTTCATCGCTCCACCTAGTCTTCTATCGTCCTCGATTGCGTTTTCCTTCGCTTGGTACGCATTCTGTAACCCTAAGGGTCCAACGATTATCTAACCGGCACATTAAATGACCTGCCCAGCTCCATTCTTTTCTCTTGAGGTCAATTAGAATATCGTCTATACCCGCTTGCTCTCTGATCCAAACCGCTCTCTTTCTGTCTCTTAATGTTTTGCTTAGCAATCTTCGTTCCATCACTCTTTCGCGGTCCCTAACTTGTTCTCAAACTTTGTCAGTCTCCAAGCCTCTGCCCGATATGTCAGCACTGGTAAAATGCACTGATTGTACACCTTCCTTTTCAATGATAATACTAAGCTTCCAGTCGGGAGATGGCAATGTCTGCCGTATGCGATCCAACCCATTTTTATTCTTCTGTGAATTTCCTTCTCATGATCAGGGTTCCCTGTGATTAATTGACCTAGGTAAACGTACTCCTTCACAGTCTCTAGAGGCCGACTGGCCATCCTGAAGTCTTGTTACTTTGCCCGGCTATCTATCATTATCTTTGTCTTCTTCATATTATTATTCAAACCCACTCTTACAGTCTCTCTGTTAAGGTCTTCAATCATTTGTTGTAACTCGTCTGTGTTGTTGTTGAATAGAACAATGACATCGGCAAACCGGAGGTTGCTGAGATATTCGCCGTCGATCTTTACTCCTAAGCCTTCCCAGTTCAATAGCTTGAATACTTCTAAGCATGCAGTGAATATCATTGAAAAAATTACGTCTCCCTGTCTGACCCCTTTCTCTATAGGTATCTCCCTGCTTTTCTTGTGTAGAATTAAGGTAACTGTAGAACCTCTGTAGATACTGTTACGCGAAGGACGAGTGAGTAAGACGAGCAACTATTTACAGGTTATATTTACAACAACGGTTGCAGCGCTGACCGGTTAGATTCATAGCGCGAGCCCAGTTCGTTCTTCCTCCTCTTTTCTGGAGTGATGGCACCCACGTGCCTCGTTCAAACAAACAAATACCCCACGCGTGTAGCAATATTTTCCAAGCTATTTACGTAAGCGTTCTGTACTCCTTGATTACGTAGTGCCTCTATGACTGCTGGTATCTTTACTGAATCAAATGCCTTTTCGTAATCTATGTAAGCCATATAGAGAAGCTTATTGTACTCTGCAGATTTCTCGATAACCTAGTTGATGACATGGATGGGATCCATTGTAAGCTATTCCTTCCTGAAGCCAGCCTGTTCCCTTGGTTGGCAAAATCCAGTGTTGCCCTTATTCTATTGGAGATTATTTTGGTAAATATTTTATATAATACTGCAGGAGCAAGCTAATGGTCCTATAATTTTTCAATTCCTTAACGTCTCCCTTTTTGTGGATTAGTATAATGTCTGCATTCTTCTAGTTTTCTGGGACCCTTGCAGTCGATCGACATACACTTAGTATAAAGAGCCGCCAGTTTTCCAAGCATTATGTCTCCTCCATCTTTGATTAAATCGACTGTTATTCCATCTTCTCCTGCCGATCTTCATCGTTTCATGTCTTGCAGGGCCCATCTGACCTCATCGCTAGTTATAGGAGGAGTTTCTGTATCCTGTTCATTACTGTTTCTAAGTGAGGTATCTTGACTCCTTTGGGTACTGTACAGGTCAGCATAGAATTCTTCCGCTGCTTTTACAATATCTTCGAGATTTCTGATGATATTACCCTGCTTAGTCTTTAGTGCATACATCTTGGTTTGTCCTATGCCAGGTTTCTTTCTCACTGATTTCAGGCCGCGTTCATCTTTTACGGCTTCTTCAGTATTTCTCATGTTATAGTTTCGAATGTCACTTATTTTCGACTTGTTGATCAGTTTTGACAGTTCTGCGAATTCTATCATATCTCTTGAGTTGGACACTTTCATTTTTTGTCGTTTCTTTATTACGTCCTTTGTTACTTGGGAGAGCTTGTCTACTGGTTGCCTTGGTGCCTTGCCTCCCACTTCAACTGCTGCCTCTGAAACCAACCTAGTTATGGTTTCATTCATTAGCTCTATGTGATCATCATCTCTTTGTTCTAAGGCTGCATATTTGTTGGCAAGTACCAGCCTGAATTTGTCTGCTTTTACCCTTATCGCCTCAAGGTTGACCTGTTTCTTTTTGAGCAATTTTGGTCTTTCTCTTTTCAAATTCAGGTGAATCCTAGCCTTACTAACCTATGATCATTGTACTTTACCCTACCTATCACTTCTACATCCTGTACTATGCTGGGATCAGCAAAAAGTATGAAATCAATTTCATTTCTTGTTTCACCATTAGAGCTTTTCCAGGTCCACTTTGTGTTGCTACGCTTTTTCAAAAAGGTGTTCACTATTCGAAGCATATTCCTTTCTGCGAATTCTACCAGCATCTCTCCTCTAGCGTTCCTAGAGTCGACGCCGTAGTTGCGCATTGCTTCTTCCCCAGCGTGCTTTACCCCCCTTTTGCACTGAAGTCGCCCATTACTATAGTATACTGAGTTTGCACTTTTCTAATCGCCAATTCAACATCTTCATAAAACTGATGTACTTCCCCATCATCGTGACTGGATGTTAGAGCGTAGGCTTGTACTACCTTTTATCGATACATCTTATTAAGCTTGATTACGGCTACAGCTACCCTCTCATTAATGCTGTAGGATTCGTCAATGTTGCCAGCTATGTCCTTATGAATTAGGAATCCTACCCCGTATTGCTTCTTATCTAGAAGACCTCTATAGCAGAGGACACGTCCGTTATTAAGCAATGTGTAAGCCTCACCCAGTTCTTCTAATCTCACTAAGGCCGATAATATCCCAAACAATGTCTGATAATTCCCCAGAGTCCTGCTTAGCTAGCCTCATTCGACAGAGTTCGGCAATTAAAGGTTGATAGGGTAAGTTTCCATTGGCGGCCTGTCCGGGTCCAGAGATTCTTAGCACCCTCTGCTGCGTTACAGATCTGACCGCTGCCTTGGTCAGTTACTCCGCAGCTGCTGGGGACTGAGGGCCATTGGGTAATTGAGTGAACCATGTAGGAGGGGGTGACCGAATACTGCACCAGGGAGGCCAATTCCTGTTCTGGTGAGGGAGTTTCTTGTTGAAGCTTAGTGGGCCTTCCTAATTTGGTTGTACCTGGATTAGTATAGCCCCACTCGCTCGCGTCATCTTTTGCCGGTGACAGGCGTCACTCCAAGCCTCCAGATGTTGTGCACTAGGGGGGCAACCCAAGGTAACTTTCTATGCAAATAAGGGGGGTACTTTAACCTGTACAAATATGAATAATACCCACCATTCCTCATAAATACGCGTAAACCCGCAAAAGAGACATGAAATAAGGCGTATCTCACACGTACGCTTGTGAGATACACCTCTCCTTTACTTGGCAAACAAGGAACGACATAGAATAGAATAGAATAGCTTTATTTCCATCTACTTGATGGAGGAGGCTGCAAGTAAAAGCTGCTCCAGTAGAGGCAGCTTGACGAGGCCCGCAGCCCCCCCTACAGAATATTCGGCAACAGCATACATGCAAACACATATGCATCATACATATATATATATCTATATATACACTCTCATGAACCCACATACTCGCATATGCACATGAACACCCATATCCATACAGACCCACTGGTGACTAAATCAAAATACTTAGGGTAGCTTGTGTGGTTCTCGTGGTGAGTAGAAATGACACAAGAAGACGCCGCTGAACATTATATACACATATACGTATATATATATATATATATATACATATATATGTATATATGTATATATATATACACATATATACACACTTTATATACATACTAGCCGAGAGGATGTACACTTAACCAGAAATTTAAAAATCCTGCATATACAAGTTTCTCAGTTGTTGGGCCGTTATTTGGGTGATATCAACGCCGAGATTATTATATTTATTTAGAAGCATTGGCATTGTGTGTGACAGCTTTTCCCTTAAATAATTTGTTCTGGGTGTGACCACCCGCCATATCTCTTTAAGACGGGTAACATAAAATTTGTCATTAAGTTCAAGGTTACAAAGTTCTCGTAGAAAGGAACAGTCCTGTTTTACTTCCCGCCTAAATGCAGTTGTTAATTTGTACTGGTATAACTTTAACACAGAAATTATGTTGGCTTCCTGAAATAAGTTTATAGTATGCGAGTTGTAGGGGACATTAAAGAGCAGCCGAACAAACTTCTTTTTCAAGACAAGTAGTTTATGCAAATTAACAAAAGTAGTTGTACCCCATACCAATAAGCAATAATAGAGGTACGAATAAAAAAGCGAGTTATAAATTAGAAGTTTAACTTTAAACGGCAATAGTGATTTACATTTCCACGTCATGCCAATGACCCTAGACAATTGGATTGTGACTGCGTCAATGTGTTCATCCCAAAGCATATTACTGGAAAACGTTACGCCGAGAGTTCTCATACTAGTAACCATTTCTATCGTTTTTTCCCCGTACATAATGTTAATATTTGAATTCACTGGCTTATTTTTAGGCCTAAAGAGCACAGCTTTGGTTTTGTTTGTATTTATTTCTAATTGGTTCATTATTAACCAGTCCCTCAGCTTAGAGAGCATGAGGTTCGTTTCATACTCTATATCTGTACAATTTGTTCCTGAAACAAATATACTGGCGTCATCAGCATACAGGACATATTTCGCGTTTAGGTAAATATTCGTTACATCATTGATATAGGCGTTAAAAAGAAGGGGCCCCAAAACACTTCCCTGCGGAACTCCTTTTCAAATAGGCTTCATACTTGAACAATGCATATCTATCTGAACAAATTGTTGTCTGCTTGCTAGGTAAGATTTAACTAGTTCTAAAGAATGACCTCGAATGCCATAGCTATGAAGTTTTTCAATCAATGTTAAATGGTGAATATTATCGAATGCTTTGCTAAAGTCCACATAGACGCCAAGCACAAGTCTTCTTTCTTCGAACTGGGATAAGATGAATTCCTTTTGTTCCAACAGTGCATATTCGGTGGACTTAAGCTTTCTGAAGCCGAATTGGGCAGGTGGTATTATATTGTTCTTCTCGAAAAAATTATTAAATTGGCGATGTAAGATTTTTCCAGGCCCTTAGAAAAGATAGGCAATATGGATATAGGCCTATAATTTTGGATATCATTTCTGTCTCCCGTTTTAAATAAAACACTCACTTTAGCGATTTGCATTCTTTTCGGAAAAGTTGCACTGGACAAACATAAATTAATAATATATGTACGATACGGTGTGACAGTATCTAACACGTACTTTATCGGTCTAATTTGCATGCCTTCAAAATCACACGAGGAACTATTCCGCAGTGACGTGAAAGCAGAGAAAACTTCATGTTCAGAGACAGGCTCAAGAAATAATGAGAAGGGGCTAGCAACAGGCTTCAACTTAAACAATGTCCTAGATGAACTGTTTTGATTGTTGCTAACAAAGTGATCATTAAACATAGTGGCGAGAGGGATGCCAGATATCTCATTGCCATTTATGTTCAGTTTTTCTATACGAGAATGCGATTTATTACGATTAAGGACAGTATTTAACCTTTTCCATAAGAAGTCAGGTTTTGGTGCAGAGCACTCAAATTCAGACTGAATGTGTCGCATTCTACTTAGTTTTATTTCTTTATTCAGTTTATTTCGATAAGTTTTGAATTGTTTCAGTGTATCTTGGTCCTTATTTTGAATAAATTTACGATACAATTCGTTCTTGCGATGTATTTGTGCAAGCAGTTCAGGCGTTATCCAAGGTTTACGAATTTTTTTGCCTAAGGTAACTCTTTTTTCGGGAAAATGGTACTTGTATACACCAGAAATTATATCTATGAACTTAGTATATGCCTCTTCAGCGTTCGCGATTTCACCGATAACTTCCACGTCACAGGTTAACGCCTGAGTTCTAAAAGCCTTAAGGTTGGCTGCTGTAATTGGCTGATAAGTGAAGCATCTCACATCCCTCTTGTCTCGAAAACTATGTTTTGGTATCATGATAAATATTGGAAGGTGGCCGCTTATGTCGTATGATAGCACACCGGCGGTTATGCTTTCGTTTTGCATATTTGTTATAAATAAGTCGAGTAGAGTTTCACTGCTGTCTCTAATTCGGGTTGGCGAAGCAATCAGATTTTCAAAACCATTTGATGTTATTATAGTGATCATTTCTTTCTGGTATTTGGAATTTACAGACAGATCTATGTTAAAATCACCACTAGATATCAAGAACAAGTTATTCTCGGAAACAAAACGCAGAAACTGCTCATAGATAAAAAAAAAACTAGGAAGGCTGCCATTTGGGGGCCTATAACAAACAGAGAACACGTATTTGCCAGCACGTGCCGTAAGTATTTCGAAGTCGTCACATACGCTACAGAACGATGGGAGCAATTCACAATTCATTGCATCTTTCAATAGCAGCATAACACCGCCCCCTCGGCGATTCGGACGATTTAAAAAATAACAGTGATAAGGAGCCAAGCTAAGTTCGTCGCGGTCATCTTTGAACCACGTCTCCGTGACCATGACGGCGTCGAATAAAAAGGAAAAACTGAAGATGAAATCCACAATATCTGTTAGTTTAGTGCAGAACGAGCGCGCATTCAAGTGAAGGCATTTCAAGGAATTCTTATGTTCGGCTATACCAGCTGCATCTAATTCTTGCGGAAGAAAATATCTATGTTGTGTCATACTGGACATTTAACAAAGCAATGTGCAATCATGAAAGCACAAACTAAGCGGGAAGGCCGTGTGCATTTCGTATCACAAGTGCTCGGTCGCCATCCGCCCGCCTCAGAAATACCTTGCCATTTCGGTGCCACGCGTAACGGTACCCTTTCTCTTTGGCCCATTCTTTCACCATACCAAGTAAGTGCCTCTTGTGACTGGTGAAGTTTTCTAGTACGAACACACTGGAGTTACTTTCCTTCAATTTATGTCTGTTCACAAACCACTGATCTCGTGCCATTTGCCTTGTGAACCTAACGATCACACCGGGGATCTTGCCAGGCCTTGCTGGAAGGCGATGTATAGCACTAACGTCTAGTTCCGTGAGTTCATCAAATGGACTCACGCAGGAAAAAAAGCGCAGAACAAGTAAACAAGCGAAAGTGTAAAATAAAGATTTCTACAATGGAATACAACTTAAAAAACAGCATTTAGTAACCAAGGCAAACGGACCGTGCGGGGTTGTGTTACTCCGCCAGTTAATCACAGAAGCAAGCAAAATCATCGTCATGCCGCCCTTTCAAAATGGCGCCGTGCTTGATAGCTCCGGATCGTCCGCTGTTCTTGAAGAGTCTTTTCATCGGCGGAAGCAATGAGGTGTGCAACAGACATGGACAAAGTGTATGGAGCCTGAGTATATTTCACTCTTCAAAAGTATGCGGTACAGTTCATTTCACTGCTGAGCCCGTTTTCCTCATGAAACTTCACTGCCAACTGAAGTGAAACTTGACAATAAATAGTTGCAGCGAAGCAAGCATTTTATTTCAGTTCAATAAAGAATTAGGCTTGCGTCATTCCACTTAATAGGCGAGCGAAACGTGTAAAATTAAGTGCTAATAATTTTAGTTTTTTTGGTTACCGCCTTATTTGGGTAACAGGAAGAGTTTGAAGTACGAACTATTTGCAGCCTCGTGGAGGAACAGTGGCTGGTTGTAATGAGGGCGTGGGCGAGGCTTCACTGCGGACTTAAGTTGTAACCGACTATAGTAGCGTTTTTTGTATTAGCTCTGGAAGAATTATAACGAAATGTATATTTGCGGAACAATCACAGTTGTTTTGGATTCCTCGTTTACTGCTCTACCAAGTGCGAAAACCGACTCGTATTGTTATTTGGGAAGTTGCGTATATATAACGCTGTGTGGCCGCCAGTCCCATACAACCACGTAGAGCGCAGGACACTGCGATTCTAGACGTACTGCGCTCACCGCGAAAGGTTAGAAAAACACCCACATAAGCACAGCAGAGAACTGGCTACGTGAGGCGGTTCGACCGATAACTATCGAAGCGTCATTCAAAACACGTAATTGTTCTCCACTTGCGGCGGCGTTTTCTCTACTTCCTTTTTAAATAAAAAGATGTTGATCCATAAATATTTTCATAAACAACGGTTAAATTTGTTATTATTCGCTTTTCCTTGCACTTTGGTTGTTGCCTTGGCTCTCTCCCTTAGTAGATCGCTTAATTTCTGAGCTCCTCGCGATTTTTGATTCCACTTACCAATTTTGCACGAAAAGTGCTGTACAATTTGGGAAAAACCAGACGAGGTAACGGGGGACAGTCATGTGTCTCATGGGTTTAAGGGTTATTGCATGGTTTCATGATGGACGCTGTTTCACATTATTTTATTTCCCACCTTATCTAACCAATATCACTTGTATATGGTTCCGGGCATCTGCCAGCGTTGCGGCGAGCCGTCATTAGAGGAAATAATGAAGCAAAAGGAAAAGTTAAACGCAATTGGCGTTTTCTCTGGCGGGAACTCGTTCCACGAGAGTACAGACCAGCTGACTAACAACCGACTCCCTTTCCTGGTCCCACGATCATCCTAAACAAAGAAGGTTGAACTAACAAAAGCAACAGCTATATGCGCGTGACTGTTGAATAGATGGTGACAACTGAACGCATCTCGAATTAATCGCGCGGGCGCCGAATCTATGAGAAAACTGGCCTTCACATCCTAAGAGATGCCGATAACTACCGCCATCCAAAAGGAGTGAAATGGGCAGCAAAATGCTGACCGATGCATAGCTGCCAAGTCTGAACATTGATCTCGCGTCGCTTTAGGAATGTATGAGGAGTGGTGGCGTGGGTGGGTAGGGGGGGCCCCGGCACCCCCGGGCCTGCTTTAGAACACAACGTAGTCAATCTGCACCGCTATATATAATTAGTAGGCCCTCGAAGATGCCATCAAAATCCAAAACGTCACAGCCCTCAGGTGCGGTAACTTAAGTAGGCGTCGCCACCCGTATTTCGTTCTTGCGCTTTTTCTGGCTTACCAAACGTCTTATCGTTGTAAGAGGGGTGTTTTTGGTGTTGTAGAACGGTAATTTACTGATGCAGAAGAAATCATTTTTCACTTTGGTGTCCCTTTAAGACAGTTACAGTACAGCGCTCATGTTGGTTTATTCTCTATTCCGTCGTGGTTTCGAAGTGCGTTATTCCATTATTCCACCAAAATTCAGATTGGCCTGCTCCAAACTACTTCAAAATTAAATTTAATCTGCTCCAAAATGAATTTTGTCTGCTCCAAACTTCTCCAATATGCACATTTATTGCTCCAAGAATTTCTCCAAAATGACTTTGGGGAGTTCCACCCCTGAGTGCTTCTCAAGGTGGTTACTAGCCGTAAATAGAGGGGAGCATTAGCTGAGCTACCAGCTGGCTTGCAGAGGTCTGGGTCTTGAGTACAGCTTACAATAGACGGCTACTAGCTGTGGCCTTAGCTAGATCAAGCGGGAAGGTAGACGTCCACAAGCTAGCTGCGTGCTTCCTGGGAAGGGCGCGGGATCAAATCTCGGCCACGGTGGCCGCATTTGGATGGGGGTAAAAGGCAAAACTGCCAGTGTACCGTGCATCGGGTGCATGTTAAAGGGACCCTGAAACGATTTTGACGATTTTCTCCAAACGTATTGAGTCGTTAGAGTAGGCCCTTCTGATCATTATTTCACACATCTAAGTGCTCCGCGTAAAGCGTATAATTTATTATAAGGTTTTAAAAATGCACATCGCTGCCGATTGCAGGTCACTGCTCGGCGGAATTTTAAGCCACCCCTACCCATATGACGGAAATCGCCCATATGACGTCAGTAGGGCGAGCCGTGTCACCTTGCGTGTCGTTTCAGGGGATGAACAGAAGCGCAAATGTGAATGGTCTGCACGATGCAGCCACCTGGTGGCATAGAGCTCAACCACACACAGTAGCAGTAACAAAATGTATTCTTTGCTGCTGGTGTAAATGTCTCGCAGGAGTGTAATCATTAACACGTTGTTTTTGAAAATGTTTAAAATGTTTTACACTTGATTAGAGCAATATCATCTCTTTCTTCGGCTGGTTAAGCTCTGCGCCAACGGGTGGCTGGACCGTGGAGACCGATCAGGCAGCTCACGTACGTCTACGCTAAAGTTCCTTCATCAGCTTGAGTTTATGCCTTCACCGCTCCGTCGAAACGTTCTGCTAGTGTGCGATTACCGGAATACCAGACACGTTCGGCGCTACGACAGAATGCTCGCAACGCACGCTGCTTCGATAGCTCTCGCTTGGGGTTGACGGCCAAGCCGCTAGCGGAGACGTTTCGCGCGGGCGGGGGCGGGCTCCAAAACAACCGGAAGTGGATGATGTGACGTTACATCGTGACGCAGAACCAGTGAAGGCGGAGCTTAAACGCCGATCGCTCGGCGAACGAGTTGAGGAGGAAAAGCATGGCTAGGGAGGAGGGTAACTTGTAATCGCTTGTAGCTCCATTAATACGAAACGCTTCACTTAAATTGTGGTGTGAATGTTCTACTTAAGCTGTACCCCACGCGTCCACAAAATGTGTCCGAACCGTTTCAGGGGCCCTTTAAACAACCCAGGTAGTCAAATTAATCCGGAGCACCCCCCCCCCCCCCCCCTGTGGCGTGCCTCGGAATCATATCGTGGTTTTCGCATGTAAAACCCCAGAATTCAATTTATGTGAAAACTGCTCACAGAAGGAGGTATCAGAATTGTAATCCGTACAACCTAATTGTAGCCATTACGCAGTCGAACCTTATTGTAAGGAAGTCCCATCGGACACGAAAATAGCTTCCACTATCCGATATTTCTTATAACCATAAATAACCCAGATATCCGCGAAAAGTTATCGCGATCAAATCTATGCGGAATAAACGCAAGCAGCATGCCTCCGACGGGCCAGCAAAGGTCTCCTGCGGATTTTGCTGGCCCATTGGTATCTTGGGGAACAACGTTGGCATCTTGGAACAACGTGGAATTACGTACACGCGCTCTGCCCCACCGCGAATATGCAACTGTGTGGTTGGCGTTATCACTTGGGATCGGTGCGTTGGCTTGTCGACTGTGGTCCGCAGTCAAGCCAAGCTGATGACCAAAACGCGCAAGTGCTTTCCGTATGCGTCATTTCAAGTTGCTATTGCTGAGTACTGCCGCTGACACGGAGAGGACCGCACGTGGATCTTAGTCAAATTTCCCTCCTGAACGAGAAAGAAAATACAGAGAATCATACCTTATCCATAAGTTCAAGACATTGCAACCAATAGGCATAAACGTTTCAAAGGGAGCTTTAGAATCTATTCGCTATGCTAAACTTCAAGCTATAGGCAACAACACGTAGTTTGGTTGCTTAATGTTTTTTTTTCTTTTTATATATTTATGTATGTATTCCATTTCAGTATTTTCTTTAAATTTTTTTCCTTTTTTTTTCGCGAGCAGCAGTTTCTTCCGCTCCTTCTATTATCTCTTTGAGAGACACGATAGCCCACGACCACCAGCGAAACGGGCTGCTGTGCACGCCAATGACACGCCGGCTGACACGCGGCCGTTGACGCGTGATTGACAGACGGCCGTGTCACTGGCCTTGTGCACAGCACTCATTTATTTACAATTCGACACCCTCGCCGCTAACAGCCTTCGCTCGTTGCTGCACCCACCCGCCTTATCCCCTCTCCCCTTTTGAAGAACCCCACTTATATATACTGTGGCGAGGAAAGCATATGCGGCCTTGAAGAAGACAAGTCCACTTGTCGAAACGTTGGCTCCTGCTTTCACCTTGCTCTCGTTTTGCTCACCGTCTTGAATGTCCATCTCCCGCCTTCCCCGTGTTTCCCTGTCATGGTTGTGCATCACACGTCCACTTTGGTTCCCACTTCCTTTAATAAAACTATATTTGATGAAATGTATCAAATAAAACAGTTTTCTAATACCCGATTTCTTTTCGTGTTTCATGTGTGTGAGTGACTTCGTTGTAGATCTTCCACGTCCACGGCGTACGAGCAACGAAGTGCGATTCGTTTTCTATGGAGTAAGGGACTGTCGCCCATCGAAATCCACAGGGAAATGCAGCCCACGTATGGGGAAATGTGTCTCGCTTTGAGCAGTGTGAGGTGGTGCTGTTGAGAGCTCCCAAACGTCCGTGAAGACTTGCATTACAATGAGCGTTCAGCGAGACCGCGTGCGTCGCTGACTGACGACAGGGGCATCTCAAATTTAGTGCTGCGATGGGACAAATGTCTGAACCGGTGTGGGGACTATGTGGAAAAATAGAGTAAGGTACGTAGAACAGTACGTATAGTTGTAATTACCTGTATGTACCTTATTTTTGGCTAATAAATAATAGGGGCAAATACTTTGATTCGTCCTCGTACTTCAAAGCTGTCATCCGCTGAAGGTTGTTTGTCAAAATGTCGCTATGGATTTACAGTTAAGCTGAAACTCATCATCCACCATGCGGCATTCCAATATCATCTCAATTACTGTCACGTGGCATGGGCAACAACATAAAACGAAAATTAATATGATTCTAGTTCTATAGAAAAGAGAAATAAGACATATAGGTGGACGCGGTTACAGAGCTCATGCAAATAACATTTTTTATTGAATACGGGGTTCTCCGTGTTTTCTTCCGCTTTTACTTTTACTTTATTCAATATAGATTATTGTATTCCCTCAGATTTTCTCTGCCTATAGCTGGCGTCTCTGAACATCTCAAGGCTGTCTCTAAAATTCCACGCAAATATCAATACAATTCTACGAGATAAACAAATAAATGATTAGTTCCGCATGTAAGAACAAACTATACAGAGCCTAGAATATCTATATTGCCTACAAATTCTAAATATGTATGATGCCTGCCATGATGCTTATACTTTGGTTCCCACTTCCTTTAATTAAGCTATATTTGATTAAATGTATCAAATAAAACAGTTTTCTAATACCCAATTTCTTTACGTGTTTCGTGTGTGCGAGTGACTTCGTTGTAGATCTTTCATTCCTCCATATCTCGTATTACACCTGGAGTCCTTTCGAAATGTTATTTCGTCATTGCCTACTTACATTAATTATGCCTGTGTGCTGCCCCTGTATCATATACCGGGTGTCCCAGTTAATTTGCACCAATATTTTTTTTTGAATCCAGGAGCTCTAGAGAAATCGTACCGACTGCATAGTAGCCGTAGTCGTGTGTACTTACAGCCAGTATTTTTGTCCGAAGTATTAATTAATTGCTTTTAATTAGTGAAATCATTGCTTGAATCGCAAACATATCAATTACAAAGTTGTAGGGCACCTCGAATAACCTCCGAATCAAGCATTTGTTTCCTGCTCAGCTTTGCCTCGTTGGTTTTCCGGAAAAAAAAAAAAGAAGCGCGCGAAGCATCGAAACTACGAAATAGCGAATAGCCATGGCTACATGGCTTTACTAGCGGCGCCAGCTCGATGCAGGGCTTCACGCTATATGACGGTCGCGGTATGATGAGAACACGCCACTGATGCATTAATAAGCGTAGCAGAGCCGTAGGGGGGGATTGGAGGGGGATATCGAAGCTGGGAAACCGTGACGGCGCACTTAGGACTAATTTTGTGCACCCATCTTGTTCTGGAAATAGGCGCGCCCGGAACGTATGTTGTTCTTGTTCCCTTTAGGAATAGAAACAGACCTTGCGCAGGCTACGCTCATCTAATGCGTTTTGGCGGATCTGTACGGCCAGTATATGCTGTTGTCGACTGCGTAAATCATTTTTGCTTGACGTGTCAGTGCGTGAGTACGTGTCAGTGCGTACGGGAGATCCCGACGGTACCACGCCAGTGATCTGCTCTTCAAGAAGACAGTCATGCACTTCACGAATGATCTGGGGGCGGCGCACGGCGACAAGAGGAAGGCAGCCAAGCTATTCCTGATGTGGCATTGGGGAGGACGCCTTAGTCGGTCAACAATACTTAGAACGTACGAAGTTCTTTGCGAAACGGGTAGCGTCACAAGAATGTGACACAGGACTGCGACGGTAGTTAAAGAAGCGGAAACGGATGTTGTTGAAAGTCGCAACGAGCACCATACATTGTTGCACCCGTGGTTGGGGGACCGACGACACAAGGGAAAGAGGGAGCCGGCGAACGGACGAGAGGCGCCCCACTGCAGCACGTGCCGGCCGGCGCATCTACAAACAACCTGATCCGTTCCACCGCCTTTTCGGCGAACCGCCTACTCAGTGCGAGGCGCGGGCGCCCCGACAAGGACGAAGGCCTCGGTGCGGCCAAAAGAGAACGTGGACTTTGTGTAACTTCTCCCTTTCCCTTCTCCTTTCTTCGATCTATCTTTTGTAAATAAACCAGTCTCGAAACGTATCCCAACGAGTAAAGTTCCTTCCTTCGAGGCTCCTGCGTGCACGGCCGACGCCGTCGACCTTAGTAAACGCGCAGCAAAATTTAGCGGAGTCGTCCAAGAGCGACAGCAATTAGAGTTAGCCCAAAGGCGCGAGCATTCATTTACATTTTTTGGTGCCGAAACCCGGGAATACTTCGCCTGCTGACATCGAAAGCGCCATGGAACGACTACAGAAGAAGCAAGCTGCCCTGCGACAAGCAATCGAAAAAATCATCGTAGCTGCCAGCGACCTACTGCAATCGCCAACCATCCAAGTCGGTGAGCTTGAGGAACACCTCGACCTTATCCTCGAACAAGCGGATGAGTTGAAATCTGTTAACGAGAGCATCGAAAAGAAGATAGATCTTCAAGAATTAGATGCAGAATTAGAAGCCTGCGCTGCATACACGGAGAAGATCTGCTCCATCAAAACAAAGATCAAGAGAGCTCTCAGGAGTCAGACAGCCAACGAGAGCCGGTCGACAACTCCGTCAGTCACAGGCAACGCATCAGAGCAGGAAGCATACCACATCGGTTCCGTTCCACCTGCGACATTCCAGCCAGTATCAGCAACAACCAAGTTACCGAAGTTAGAAATCGGAAAATTCAGCGGGGACCTGCGCTCGTGGCAGAAATTTTGGAACCAATTTGAATCGACTATTCACAAGAACAGCACCCTGCCTGCAATAGCGAAGTTCCAATACTTAACCAGTTATCTAACCGGAAAAGCCGCCGCTGCCATAGAGGGGTTGCCGATCAGCGATAGAAATTACGACATCGCAGTGAAGACCCTCATTGAGAGATTTGGGAAGGAGGACGTCATAATTGAGGACCACATGTCGCGCTTGCTTGACGTCCGCCCAGTGCACGATCTGCGGGACATCGAAAGGCTGAGGAGCCTCTACGACGAAATCCGCTCGGGAGTCCGAAGTCTAGAGGCACTGGGAGTGTCGTCGAGCACCTACGGCACGTTGCTTCTCACCGTCCTTCGTAAAAGTATCCCAAGTGAGCTTTGCTTGGCGTACTTCCGACGGAAGGCTGCCTCACCCGAAACGCCACAACACGAGCTTCTCAGTTTCCTCGATTTTATGAGAGAGGAGGTTGAGAGCAGAGAGAGAGCACAGAGTGCACTACGCCGTGGGTACCAGGACGCCCCTATCAGACAGAAAGCGCCAATCAAAGGGGATGTTCGTCTGCAAAACCCATCGGCATCTGTTCTCACCGTAACCGACGGCGAAACGCAATGCGCATTTTGTGGTGCAGAGGGACATCAACCAGCGAACTGTGTCGCCCCCGTGCCCATGGCCAAGAAAAAGGAGGTGATGTCAAGAGAGAGGCGCTGTTACAAGTGTGCGAAAAAGAAGCACCGTGCCGCTGAATGTAGAACTGCAAGGTGGCTGAAGTGTGCCAAATGCTCTGGACGACACGCAACTGGCGTCTGCGAGCTCAATCAAAGACCGACACACCCTCCTTCAATCGGAGATGCTGCACCAGCAGAGACAGCAGTGCAATCATCGCTTCAGGTGGGACCAGCACTGGGAAAGACCCGTGTGCTTCTGCAGACTGCACGAGCGTATGCGGAGGGCCAGCGCAACAGTGCTCTGGTGAGAATGCTGCTTGACGGTGGCAGCCAGAGAACGTTTGTACGACAGGATGTTTCCCGGCGCCTCAATCTTCGCATCATAGGAGGGGAGAAGCTAGCTATCTACGCCTTCGGAAGCGAGAGACCGTCTGAAGAAAGAAGGTGTCATCGCGTGGAATGCTGGCTGCGAAACTGGCGCAACAACACCAGAGTTCGGATCGAAGCATTAGAGGTGCCCGAGATCTGCGGAGACCTCCTCCCACCACCTTACGACTCCACGGCTAGCATCGCTCGTGAACAAGACCTCCAGCTTGCTGACACCTTGCCTGACGGCTACCATCCTGGTGTTGGAGTTGAGCTGCTTATCGGGGCCGATCACTACTGGGATATAGCAACAGGAAATGTCAAGCGTCTTGGTGAGAAGCTCGTGGCCATGGAGACTGCGTTTGGATGGACATTGCAGGGCACAGAGTCTACATCGTCCGTCGCAACCTTTCTATCGAGCACCGGAGTGATGCGGGTAGGTGTGACCACAGCACCCGACGAAATCTCTCGTCAACTGAGGTCATTCTGGGAGCTGGAGCACCTTGGGATCGTCAACGATACACAGCTGACCGCCAAAGAAGACAGCGTTCTTCGGGCCTTTGAAGAAACCATCACCCAGAAGAACGGTAGATACCAAGTAGCTCTCCCATGGAAAGAAAACGCGTCAGACTTAACAGACAACAAGAGCATAGCATCGCACAGACTTCACTCATTAACGGCGAAGCTGCTCCGACATGAAGAAACCGTTCTGGACTACGATCAGGCAATCAGGAACTACCTGCAAGCTGGACACGCCGAGGAAGCGAACGAACTGGGTGAGTCCCCGCTGGGGCCCATTTACTACATGCCGCACCGAGGTGTTGTCCGGCCTGGTAGCGAAACAACTAAGTTGAGAGTCGTATTCGATGCCTCCTCCAAAGCGGCGGGAAAGCTGTCACTGAACGACGTCCTCTTCGCAGGACCTAATCTAAATCCAAACCTAGCGGACATCCTGATTCGATTCCGAGTGCATAATGTGGCCATAATGTCCGATATAGAAAAGGCTTTCCTTCAAATCGAGCTTGCAGAGAGTGCGCGCGACGCTGTCCGCTTTCTGTGGTATCAAAGTACACCAGGGCAGGGCGACGCGCTCCCTCCAATCAAAGAGTACCGCATGACAAGGGTGCCATTCGGCGTTACATGTAGCCCGTTTCTCCTCGCAGCTACCTTAAGTCGTCATCTCAAAACGGTACAGGAGAAATTTCCTCGCACCGCCAAGATCCTGAGTGACAACCTGTATGTAGACGACTTGGTTACTGGTGCCGACAGTGTAGAAGAGGCAGAGCGCATAATCAGGGAATCGCAGTCCATACTCAAGGCTGCAGGTATGAACCTCAGGAAATGGCGATCAAACTACCCAGAACTGATTGCATCGTTTGCCGAGACTGAAAGCGCCCAAAAAACTCTACCGGAGCTAGGCCCCACAAAGATTCTCGGTGTAGAGTGGAGGCCTGACACAGACGAATTCGTTTTTGAGATGACCGCCCTGATTGGATTTTTGGCAAGTCGGCAAGACACGAAGCGATTCGTATTGCAGGCCTCGGCGCGCATTTTTGACCCATTTGGCTTTCTCTCGGCCATTACCATCACGGCAAAGATCATGTTCCAGAGCCTCTGGGAGCGAGGTACGGCGTGGGACGAAAGGGTTCCCTCAGATTTACAGGAGACATGGGATAAATGGTGCCAACAGCTTCCTCAACTTCGGCAGATATCAGTCCCAAGAATATTGGCTCGTAACCTAAGACATGCCCGAACGAAATCTGAGCAGCACTTATTTTGTGACGCTAGCCCGAAAGCATACGGTGCAGTGGCCTACATCAAGGCGCAAAATGAAGAGGGTGAAATCACCATAGCACTATTAATGGCAAGGGCCAGAGTCGCTCCACTGAAGCGACTGTCACTGCCGCGGCTAGAGCTGATGGGAGCGCTGATTGGTGCACGGCTCGCAAGCTACCTGACAGAGCAACTGAACGTAGACGGCATTTCCGTGCACTGTTGGACAGACTCAACTGTCGCACTCAGTTGGATAAGGAGTTCTGCGCAAAGGTGGAAACCCTTCGTTTGCAATCGAGTGCAGGAAATTCAAACGCTAACAGACCCAACTGTGTGGCAACATTGTCCCGGCAAGGAGAACCCGGCGGACTTGCTTACCCGTGGGATCTTGCCTACGGAGCTGGTCGCACGCAAGGACTGGTGGACAGGCCCAGGGTGGCTTAAAAGGGAAGAACGAGTCACTGCGGTGTCAGATATCCGGGAGGGCGAGCTTTGCATGGCAGAAGAGCGAGCGGTCCATATTCTTCACACTATCACAGAGAGCGCACCGGAACTACTAATGAACCTGGAAGACCATAGCTCACTAACGAGAGTGCTCCGTATAACAGCGTGGGCCAGGCGTTTCATTCTAAACTGCCGAGGCCGGTCAAAACTTACGGGCGAGGTGACGGCTGAAGAGGTAGCCGACGCGGAAAAGCTTTGGCAAAGAACCTGTCAATTAGACATGTTCGGGAACGATGTTTGCGCGCTGCGTGCCGCCAGACCGCTCGACCGGGCATCGTCAGTGATAGCGTTGAACCCATTCTTGGACGCTGACGGTATAATGAGAGTTGGTGGGCGGCTTCAGTACAGCACAGAAGAAGAAAGCGCTAGGCATCCCGTAATATTATCACCGTCTCATCCGTTCACACGCTTGCTCATTTCTTCGGAGCATAGACGCCTACTGCACGCCGGAGTACGGGACACGTTATCCCAACTTCGAGAACGCTACTGGATTATTCGAGGAAGACAAGCCATCAAATCGGTCATTCGATGCTGTCTTCCGTGCCATAGGCAGAGTTGCCGAGCTGCACAAGAGCCCACTGCCCCGCTTCCCCCCTACAGAGTGACCCAGGCTGAGCCATTTGAGACGACGGGTGTCGACTTTGCGGGGCCCATATTCTACAATGATAGCGGGTCCGAACACAAAGCTTATATTGCTTTGTTTACTTGTGCGACAACACGAGCCGTTCACCTCGAGCTTGTTACAGACCTCTCGGCGAAGTCATTTCTGATGGCGTTTAAGAGATTTGTGTCAAGGAGGGGAATCTGCAAGACGGTTCTGTCCGACAACGCATTGACATTTAAACGGACATCTAAAGATCTGAACCAGATGTTCCACGCCATAAAGGGAAGCGAGGTCCAGTCTTTTTTTAGCGCACAAAATATCAGCTGGAAATTTATTGTTGAGAGAGCGGCGTGGTGGGGTGGCTTTTGGGAGAGAATGGTGAGAACCGTGAAGGCCACCCTTCGCAGAGTGCTCGGAAGGAGCTGCCTTGACCATGACAGCCTCTCCACGGTTCTAACCCAAGTCGAGGCGGCCGTAAATTCTCGTCCGTTGACTTTCGTCTCTTAGGACGCGGGGGAGCTTATGCCCTTGACTCCAGCACATTTCTTAGTCGGTCGCAGGCTAACGAGCTTGCCTCCCTTCCGAGAGACCACCGAAGTCAAAACGTCAGCACAGACACTAACACGCCTATGGAGGAGACGCGCCGGGCTTGTTGACTCATTCTGGAAACGGTGGAGACGCGAATACCTACTGCAGCTTCGCTCAGCGCATGTTACAAAGCCAGGCAGAGGAAGAGGCATCGGTGAGGGAGACATAGTTCTCCTCGGGGATGATCGGGCTCCACGCCAGATGTGGAAAATGTGTCGTGTTTTGGAGACTTTTCCAGGAAGAGATGGCCGAGTACGTGCTTGCAAGATCCTTCTCCCGAACCAAAGCGAACTGCGACGACCCGTACAAGCCTTATACCCACTCGAGCTCAGTGAGGTGCCTGCCTGTGCTAACAATGGTGGCCGGGAATGAGCCGGCGCTCATTGCGGGGGAGGATGTTGAAAGTCGCAACGAGCACCATACATTGTTGCACCCGTGGTTGGGGGACCGACGACACAAGGGAAAGAGGGAGCCGGCGAACGGACGAGAGGCGCCCCACTGCAGCACGTGCCGGCCGGCGCATCTACAAACAACCTGATCCGTTCCACCGCCTTTTCGGCGAACCGCCTACTCAGTGCGAGGCGCGGGCGCCCCGACAAGGACGAAGGCCTCGGTGCGGCCAAAAGAGAACGTGGACTTTGTGTAACTTCTCCCTTTCCCTTCTCCTTTCTTCGATCTATCTTTTGTAAATAAACCAGTCTCGAAACGTATCCCAACGAGTAAAGTTCCTTCCTTCGAGGCTCCTGCGTGCACGGCCGACGCCGTCGACCTTAGTAAACGCGCAGCAAAATTTAGCGGAGTCGTCCAAGAGCGACAGCAATTAGAGTTAGCCCAAAGGCGCGAGCATTCATTTACAGATGTCTTGGCATTCTTTGCTGCTAACCCTCCGACGCCAGTGCGGAAGCCGGAACCTCAAGGTCACCAGTGTGGAGAACATTAAGAAAAGGTCGTATGCACCTGTGCCATGTACATCTTCATTAAAAACTTGAAGACCGAGATTTTGAAAACAGGCTTGACTTTGCCAATTGGATTTTCACGAAATGTGGAGAAGAACCGGACTTTCTTACTGGTGGGCCTTGGCCGGACGAGGCTAATTTCTCCAGAAACGCACAAGTTAATCTTCACAGCACGCGCTACTGGAGTGATAGGAATCCACATTGGTTGGCACAAACACGGCACCAATATCAGGGGTCGTTTAATGTGCGGTGCGGTATTTTTGATGGCAACATTATCGGACCCATCTTTTTTGAGAACGCACTAACGACGCAACGCTACGTCAACGAAATCCTAGAGGGCCCCGTGAACGACGTCTGTTGCAAGTTCCACTTGCGCACCTACGGAACATCTGGTTTCAACACGATGGTGCTCCTCGAGCATGGCTCGACAAGCTTTTTTTCTGGACAGTGGATTGGCCGGCATGGACCTGTACCCTGGTATGCAAGGTCGCCGGACCTGACACCGCTGGACTTCTTCTTGTGGGGCTACGTGAAAGATCGCGGGTACAGCAGCGAAACTACCACACCGGGCGCCGTAAAGGCAAAAATAAGCAGAGCCTTCCGCAAAATTCCAACGTCGTTGGTCAAAGCTGCAACAGCACAAGTGTTGGAAAGAAGCAAGTACTGTATTGGCTTCAGACGGTGACCTGTTTGAGCACGTGCTATAAGTGGCATTGGAAAATAACCGCCCAAAAGTGGCGTAAAACGTGACTCTTTAGCGCGCCTTCATGATATCACCCTATCCTATGGCAAAGATAGAAATAGGTAAAAAATCTGCTTTGTTTTGCCTCTTTTCCGGAGTTCAAGAGACATAAAGAGTAAATGGCTGAACCAGTTGCACCTTTGGATGTTTCTTTGTGTGCGGCTGAGACGCCTTACGTGCTTTTGGATTATTTTTTATCGAAGTGAACTCCTGAGGAGCTCTTTTCTGTTCTTCTGAGAACTGCCTTTTTTTCTCTTGGTGTTCCCTTTTGCGCATTGTTCCTTTTTTAACATTGGTTGAATTTCTTTTGTAGCTTTGTTTCAGGGTACGCGAAGGTCAAAGCTATCCCGAGTGCCTCATGATCGAGCACAACATTCTTGCGTCCGCAGATGCTGACGCTTATCGCACCACGCTAGTTAGGTCGCGAAACCTCTCGAGCCATCCTACATGACGAAGCCTTATACGATGCGGCGATAAACCAATGCAGCCGTATATACCTTCCATAGGTTGCTTGAAGGCGCTTGAGTAGCGGCGCGCGAGCGCGCATGTATTTCATATTTCGCGTATTTCGCGTGCTTTTGTTTTTCTTGAAAAAAAAAAAAGCAACGAGGAACACTCCAGCTCGAAATAAATGCTTGATTAGGAGGTTACTTAAGGTACCCTACAACTTTGTAATTGACATGTTTGCGATTCCAACAAAAATTAAGAAGTTTACAAGAAGAAACAATTAATTAATTCACACTTCGTGATGAAAAATATACTGGCTGTAAGTACACACGACTGCCGCTACTTGGCGTTGCGTCGCATTGCGACAATTATAAAATTGTGAGCGCACCAGTTTTCTCCATCGTTCCTCTGGGGTCGACGGCGCTTTGAGGCGCAGTGTGACACCACGCCATTTTCGGGATTGGCCCAGGTAAGCGGCAGAAAGGACGCGCCCGGCTTTGGGTGTTGTGTAACAATTATATATACACGACAAAAATTCAGAGCCATTCCACTCTGTGAAGGTGGGTGACCAGCGGAATTGCATATATGGTGATAAATATGTTGATAATAAATACGTTGATTGAAATGAAAAGACACATACCACAATGAATTTAGTTTCCTCGCGATTTTTTTTATTAAATTGCATACTCAATGCATTTTTTCTATATTTTTAACCTTCTGTTGTTTGCTTTTTTGGATTTATTATTTGGTCACCAAAGTGACTATCGCTTTATAATCGCTATGATATACAGCCAGAGGCTCTTTGGCGACATTGGAAAGGTTCTTGGTCATTGTGACACGACCGATGATGCGTCGTGGGCACACTGGTGTTTGTGTAGCATTGAATGCCGAACCTTTCCAAGAGAAACGCCACGAACCACTCACCGTCTGGCCGAGAAGCGTCTATGTTGAAATCACCCCACAATTACGATGGGAGTGGAGTCAGCAGGGGTGATCCAACCAAAGGTGCATACGCTTGGCGTTTGCGAGCGATCTTCGTTCGTATTACGTGCCGCCCGCCGTCGCCGCGCACATTACCGCTTCTGCACACGACGGTGTTGTTCGTAGTCGACTCGTACGATTAGGGGCAACGGGCCGACGGCTTCGTCAAAATGGTTCTCGACACGGATGAATTATGACCAGCGCGGGAATACCTCGTTCATGAGAGGTTTGAGCAGTTATAGCAATGATACGGTTGTCACCTGTCAGCAGCAGAAACTGGCGTGTCCAAGACGGAGGCGCGCTCAGTGCGATGATCCGGCCATCACCTGCCAGAGTACGATCGGAGTCGGCGAAAAGGGCAGCCTACCTCCGGATTGGTGGGACCTGATGTCATCGGCCTCCTGGCACCGGTTTGGGGGAAGTGACTACACAATGATCACGCAAGGCATAAAAGGAGCTATATATACGGACGGCTGGAGTGATCAGCGACTACCACTTTATCATCAACTTTTCTGTATTTTTTTTTTGCATTTTCTTGTACCTATGTAAATATATACGTGTTTGTCCAACGTCCTGATTATCGGACCCAGCCTCACGTTCACCTCACTCCTCCACGAGAAAAGTGGATCCCACGTCTTCGAACCCCGAGTCGCAACAGTAGGCGAGCTGTTCTTCCGCGGTCCTCACCGCACGCGGCCTATACCGTTGCGCGGGTGGAAGGGAACTGAGATAAGGTTACGTGATTTGCCTATAGAGCCCGTGACGTCAAACTGCAATCCATGCTAAACAGTGTCTATTCCGATTTTACTTCTTTTATTACGATATTTTTTTACAACAATATGTTTTGACACTTCCCACAATTAAACGCAGCTGGGGCACACCCGGCGATACGCTTTTGCTTTACTCTTTAGCCCTGGGGTGGCGGCCATCTTTTTTGCCTACGCACGCAAACCGCCAGAACCTAGCGTATAGCAACTCCGCTCTAAAACGAGATAAGTTTACGGCGAAGTTCCCGCACTCCCGTACGTCTCGCGGTCATGCCTGCGCTGAACTATACGAGGTGCAGCCGTGCAAGCGACGCCAAAGAACATTACCTTGGTTCCGTCCAGCTACGTGGCATTCGCATATTTTTAAACTCTGGCTAAATTTAGCTGGGACACCCTGTATATACCGGGTGTTTCTACGAAGACTTTAAGTAACATTTCAACACAGACATTCATAAATAAATGTACGGCTCCTTCGGAGACATGCCGTCAGCGGTAGCGACCACGGGGTGACAGGTGATACATGTATGGTAACGGGTCGCCAATTAACGAAAGTATCACACTTGTAAATGCCCTAGAAATCCTGATGAGCACCAGTTTGAGTTTTATAAATGATACCTACTCTGGCATAGTGCGCTCTCGCAAACGCGACCACTCCTGTTCGGATGGAGAAACGTACTGCTGTGTAAAGCTTCTCTGTACGCCTAGGGGGAGGCTAAATTTAGCTCCGACTGCGTCATGGGCGGCGCGACAATGGCGCCATCTGTGCACGCGACACTCGCACGATCGAGTAATGGTTTGTTTTCTCTACCCGCCGTGGTTGCTGAGTGGCTATGGGGTTGGGCTGCTGAGCACGAGGTCGCGGGATCGAATACCGGCCACGGCGGCCGCATTTCGATGGGGGCGAAATGCGAAAACACCCGTGTAGGTGCACGTTAAAGAACCCCAGGTGGTCGAAATTTCCGGAGTCCTTCCCTACGGCGTCCCTCATCATCGGGGAGTGGTTTTGGCGCGTAAAACCCCATAATTTAATTTTAATTTATTTATTTTCTCTACACAACAACACAAAAGTAAAGCGCCTAACATTTATTCACGCATAAGAAAGCTTAAAGGGTTAACTTATGACACAGCTATAGTGAGAACCGCGTTTACAGTTTAACCATGCAATCGTGTTCGCTCCCTATTCGTAGTGGGCCCGCCGTGTTCAAACCTGGCTGGCGCGAATTGTCATCCTCGAGATCTGTCTTGCTGCCTGAATTTCTTCACCCCATTTCTGGACCCTACCTGTATATGTGTATATGTGTAAAACGCGGGGGCGTCATAACCGAGCAAGCATGAAATTTCTGCAAGATATTTCGCACTTGTATGCCTTATAACTCATGATGAGCGCAGGTTTGAGTTTGAAGGATTATGCCTGCATGGCTGAGTAAGCTTTCTCAAACGCGACCATTCCTGCTCGCACGGACAAACGTACTGCTAAGTAACGCTTCCCTGTGCGCCGAGCGAGAGGTTAAATTTAGCTCCGATTGCGTCATGGGAGGAGCGACAACGGCGCCACCTGTGCACGTGACACGCACATGATCGAGTAATAGATTCTTTTTTCTACACAACACCAAAGTAAGGCGCGTGTATTGCAAAAGTATAAGCGATAATAGTATAACATGTCTTCGTTACATGCGGTTTTAGCAAGCGACCGCCTCTGACCAATTTTAAGGACGTTGCACGTCTAACTCGACGTGGACGAAACCTTATTAGAAAATGTAGGACATGTATTAGCATGCACCCGTTCTGTTACTCTATCCGCGAAAAAAAAAACGATTTTTTTTAGCCGATAGAACGCAGAGCAGGTTTTGAACATGCTCACTGACTGTTAAAGGCAATGCTCCGCGATGTTTTTTGACGGAATGTTTTGATCCGTTTTCGTTTGTGCATTGAATGATTTCTCACTATCTTTTTATGTCTCCATTTCCAACCATATTTCCACGTTTTCTGTGTGTAGCATTCCAGTTGGTACTTTGCACTTGTACGTGCCGCTTCGTTTCTCGGTCAGTCGCATTGTATTTGTGTAGTCTTAGCAGCGCAAGAAGTTTTTATAAATCGATGTGTAGATAAAAGCAAGTAGAAAGACAGAAAATGAGCGCGGAGGTATACCTCCTGTCCTGTGCTATTGTAGCGTCAGGCGTCGTTCGGACGTGTTGCATCGTTGAAACAAAAAGAAATAAAGAAAGAGGGAGAGAGAAAAAAGAAAAAAAAAAGGCAACAGCAATAACGAGAAAATGGAACCTGTTCGCAGTGGTTCTGCATGCGTGCGAAGTATAAAACAAACGCATGCACTCCCAACGAATGTCGCTGCACTCCAGTTGCTGCATGTGGCTCGCGATCACGACCGTACCGAAACGAGCAAAGGACGCGGCTTTCCCTTCCACATACATGGGAGCGGCACGGTTGTGTGACGTCCCTTCAGCACGCATCAGCTGTTCCAGGTGCGAAGAGTGATGTCGGCGCGTTTCCCGACCATCGCGTTTCTTATTTTCGTTTTGGACAGCTTGTTTGAAAGGCCCATCGTTCACCGCCTAGGCCGCAGTTACGTAGGGACCAAAGTTTCACAACAGAAACTGGGTGACCTATCGGAACCACAAGTGTGGACTCTCCTTCCTGTCGCGCCATTTACGGCTCGCCGCCTCTGTTGCGTTTTCTTTTTTCTTTAATATAGATATTGCTTTGAACACCAAAAGACAGAAGCTTTCTGTCGTAAGGTTCTTTGAGGTAAGCTTGCGGGTTCAGAAGGTGTGAGGACAGAATTCAAGTGTGCTTACAGGATTGGCTCAATACTGTAGAAGCGAGTCTGCTGAAAACTATAGTAGAACGTTTAAGACGAGCTGCTGGGTGTGGACGTCTTTGTTAAAAATACTTTCCATTCTGACTGACTTGTTCTGAAAACGCCTCATATAGCAGCACTCATCCTGCATTGCACTGACGTCATGAAGGGTGAGGAATTTTGCCTATAGGTGCCGAATTTGGAGCGTTATGCGTTTCCCTGATGCAGACACGTTCAGCCGCCACGTATGCTGCTGCGCAGAAAGGAGAGATAAAGAAAAAAGAATCTCGTTACAATGCTGACGTCAATGAGATTTTCAAAAGGAGTACGAGCACACGTCGCACATGTAAACAAATCCTAATTCAGCACCCATGGTCAGCTCCCATGATCAGACTAAAGCAATGTGTTTAAAGAAAAAGAAAGAACCCCGAATGGTAAAATATATAAAGCGGGGGGAAACTAAGCTTGAAAGATTAAGCAGTTATCAATCATAATGAAAAAAAGGCAAACAAACAACTCAGGGACAAATTGGGAGAAATTATGTAGCGTGATAGCCACCCTGCTTAAATAGGACCAAGCTAATGCATCAAATAAGGCACACCCGCCGTGGTTGCTCAGTGGCTATGGTGTTAGGTGCTGAGCGCGAGGTCGCGGGGTCGAATCCCGGCCATGGCGGCCGCATTTCGATGGAGGCGAAAACACCCGTGGTACTTAGATTTAGGTGCACGTGCAGATCTTAAGGCTTACGGTTTTCGTTTGTCAGAGCTCGGACGACCGAACGTCCCAAGTCTTAAGATCTGTATCTTGCACCCTGTTTTTAAATCATTTCTTTTTCTTTCAACAGCTTCGTCAGTGTTAAATGGGATATATATATATATATATATATATATATATATATATATATATATATATATATTGTGTGTGTGTGTGTGTGTGTGTGTGTGTGTGTGTGTGTGTGTGTGTGTGTGTGTGTGTGTATCATGCTTACCAGTACTCACGTACGGGGCAGAAACCTGAAGGCTTACGAAAAGGGTTCTACTTAAATTGAGGACGACGCAACGAGCTATGGAAAGAATAATGATGGGTGTAACGTTAAGGGATAAGAAAAGAGCAGATTGGGTGAGGGAACAAACACGGGTTAATGACATCTTAGTTGAAATCGAGATGGGCATGGGCAGGACATGCAATGAGGAGGGAAGATAACCGATGGTCATTAAGGGTTACGGACTGGGTTCCAAGGGGAGGGAAGCGTAACAGAGGGCGGCAGAAAGTTAAGTGGGCGGATGAGATAAAGAAGTTTGCAGGGACAACATGGCCTCAATTAGTACATGACCGGGGTAGTTGGAGAAGTATGGGAGAGGCCTTTGCCCTGCAGTGGCAAAGGCCTCTCCCATACTCCCATTTCCCATACAACCAGGATGATAATATGTATATAAAATCCGCGACCCGGCTCCGGCTTTTCTAAGATAGCAGCGCTATATATATATATATATATATATATATGGGGAGACATCACTCAGCGGCGGGAAGCCAGCACTCTGTGGCCAGTATTTTCATCACACAGTTCAAGTGGTTAGACAATGACAGAGTGGGGCGGCATTGCTCGGCCATGGCGTGTGGATAGCTGAGTACTAGGCAGCATATCTCAGACCATTCTTGAGGTAAATATCAAATACAGTGCAAGCATGCAAGCAGTGTGCAGTAAGAGAAAATAAAAATAAATTCTGTGACTATGTAGCCTTAAATGCGGGCGAAATGTGTTGGGGGGGGGATGCACTACGTCGCACCTCTTTGAGGTCCAGGATCCATGATTTAAACAGGGTTCACAACATTGTGAAGTGTTGTTCAGGAGGTCGCTGAGACACATGCCCTGCCTCTTTAAGGAGCGAAGTGCATGCAACTGACAATGGTTCGGAGCAGGCCGCCGTCAGTGTCACTTTATACATACATACATACATACATACATACATACATACATACATACATACATACATACATACATACATACATACATACATACATACATACATACATACATACATACATACATACATACATACATACATACATACATACATACATACATACATACACCATCGTGAACGGATGCCTGCCTCCCACAGCCGCGGCAGATGCTCTATACTAGAAGGCCGTCTTTTATATCAAGTGCATTGCAGCGACGGCTCTCTTTTCGTCTATGCTTCCTCGAGTATGTATATACACGTGCAGCAAGCATAACCTAGGGCTCGGAGTATTAGCGACGACCATGCTATACGGCGACGGATGTGGTACATCTTTCAAAGCACGTGTGATACGTAGCACGTGGTCAAAGGAGCAGTCAACTGGCCAACGTTCTGGGCGCCAAGGCTGCCTGAGTCGAGTCCCTCGATTTGTAATGAGCGAGAACAATTAGGGGACTTCCCTGATTCTTTTGGTTGGTCGCACAAGTGCAAGATGTTGTGCATTGTATTTGTCGAATCACTTGCCTACTATTATATATTCACGAAAGTGCTGCAGGATTGTTAACCCAGCAACATAAAAGAAAGGGTACGTCATAACAATGGCGCCCTAAGGTCGCCATCATGCGGAATACCAGACAACAGGCTGATCCCTTAGCGGTTATACTAACTGAACATTCACATCTATAACAGGTCTCTCGTTTCACTGTAGCTGAACCTTTTATAAAAGTTAGTATAAAGCTACCATCAGATAGAAAACGTAACCAAATGAAGCAGTTTTCTATTTCTTTTTCTTTGCTGAGTGTAGTAGCACCGTCCATTTTAAATCTGTTGCCGAGTTCACGCCATTCCAATCAGGGGCAGCGTGTGACTTGGCTCACTTGCAGCATTTCGCAGACTTTATTCGTAAAGGGGAGAGGGCGGGAAAGAAATATAAACAACCTTCCGAGACACTGTCAAAATGTTATCTCTTGGTTATGTAAAAAATGAAAATGCAGTGTTTACAAGAGTCGATCATCAAACGTATAGAGCACGGTGGCAGCATCTTATTTATTTGTTTAATTATTTATGAAATACCTAAGTTGAGCACCCTACGATGAAAAAAAAAAAACTTATGAACAGTAAGAATACACTGTTTGCTCGGTGGACCAAGTACTCTTATTCTTGTCGTTTAGCGATTATTATTATTATTATTATTATTATTATTATTATTATTATTACTATTATTATTATTATTATTATTATTATTATTATTATTATTATTAAATGCAATTGCTTCATAGCTGTTCGTGAGCACTATAATATTAATGAGTACTATAGATTCATTCATTCATTATTTTATGCAAAGGTGTCATTCTTCTCATGGGAAAATGCGGGCGGCGTGCAGGTAAGCGAAAGCGTCCAACATAAGCCACGTTCTCAATCAACTAGTTAGCATTACGGCCATCAGTGACAGCATGTATACAGTTTGAAGCAATGTTAGTGCGCACCTGCCCAGTGTGTAGAACACAATCGCTCCCGCTTCGATGCTCTTCAGGTAAAGCGTAAGAGCGAGGGCACGTGAGTCAGAACTGCTAATACTGATCTGAAGTGAAGGCGCTAAAATGACGGAGGACAAAGAAGAAACACACACACGCACAGGGCGTGTGTGTGTTTCTTCTTTGTCCTCCGTCATTTCAGCGCCTTCACTTCAGATCATGCCTAACCAACACGCCCAACTATCCATCCTAACGTCGTATAAATGCTAATACTGCATCGTTTACAGATCGACTGCAGGCGCTGGAATTCGGTTTTCGAGTCTGCAGAGCCATAAGAGGTCGTTTTCGAACTTGAGAAGCGTAGCGCTGCTCAAGAGGTACTCGCTAACCTACCGGCATTATTCCGCAGCTCAAATATCAACGTTGTGGCTGTGAGACTTCTCTATTTGATGCTGCGAGAGAGAGGAATTAATGTATAGGCACATTCGCAGGCTCGCACTGGAAGGTCTATAACCCTTGTAATTTAAGGAGGTTGGCATCATTTAATTGGCAAGAATTATTCTCTTGAAGTTGTTGCGCACGTTTCTTGGTTTAGTAGCGGCATCCAAGAGCGTCTCCCTCGTGATTATTACGTAAGTCTGCCTTGAACTCAGAAGAAAATTTGTCTTGTGTGCAGCGACCTCTTGGGATCCGTCGGCCACTGCCGAATCCAGGGAGGGGAGCAGGCTTGGTCGTTCGGGCTGCTTTACAGTGTTTCAATCAGTCAAGCAGTCGTGTGCAGGTAACAGTGTCAATCCCTTACCTGCGGCACTACTACTTAAAGGACTAAAACACAACTTGCCGTTTGTGCACGGGTGTCTGCAAGAGAAAAATGTCACCGTTAGCTACAGAGGCGCGTCAACATACGTAACAATGAGCTGAACATAAAAGCGACGTGAAATGCACGCACGCTCCCGGTCGATTTTCGTGCCGCTTCGGGGAGCGCATTGGTGTGGATTACGACAATGGGATTCAAGCAGAAGACCGCATACTCCACGAACACGTAGCTATATTTCTCGAATTACAAGAGCAGCAGCACAGCACAAACAAGGACAAAGAAAGAACATGCTGTGGGTGCTGGGGCTATGACATTTCTCGCCGCCGCGCCTGCATGCGCTTCCTGACAACCGCCAGCGTTCGTCTCGAGAATGAGCTCCGTTAGAGCACATTCACACTTATAATATGCAGATCAAGGCGGACACTTTACAAGAGGCAAAGCTACATTTTCGCACGCTTCTGCAAACGCGCTGCGCATGCCATACGGTCCGCGACATTCTACAGGACGTCTGCTTTGCTGGTGCACCGCTACAAGCAGTCTCAAGCGAAGCTTACGCGCTTCTTGATGAGACGTGCTAGAAACAGGAACTGCGATTAACCAAAAGCTTGCGTGTATTACTTCTCATTCCCTCTCCCTGCAATGAAACAGCCAACAATGTCGTTCGTACTTTGTGTCGTGTAGTTATTTTTCTTTTCTCGTTCTTCTCTTTAAGCACGTATACAGCCTTTAGCGAATGCCACGTTATTGTTCGCGCCTCATTCTTTCTCGCACTTCTCATCGTTTCCCATCAGCTTCGCGAAGCCTGCGCGCACAACTTCTGCAACCATGTGGCCTGGATCCTCTCTCGCCGCCGTCGCTCGTAAACAATGCGCGCGCGCACACCTCGCCGCCGCGCTCGAGGCCAGACGCTTCGCGCAGCGAGGCACTGCGAGCACGCATCGGCACGACAGTTCACGCGGCGGCTTGATCGAGCCGCGGTGCGGGCCCTGGCAGAGTCTGCTGGCGCTTTGTGCCCTGCATGCCTACCGGGCTCTCGAGCCGCCAGACAGTCTTTACGGCCATAGCGGCGGGTTCAATGGCCCGAGCCATGCATCAACTCTGACAGATGTGCGCAACGGTTTCCGCGCACGGGCCACCTACCCAGAGCTTGCGCACGTGTCTCGTCACGGGGGAAAGGATTTTGCCCCAGGGGCGCTGTGGAACGGTGGGACGGGTTGAGATATGCGCACTGCACAGGCGACCAGCCAACACCGCCGATCGGGTGCAACCACAACGCTGCCAGAGATAAGGGCATTTATCGACGCCGAACTCTTTCACCGTAACTTTTCACCAAACTTTTCGCTGGCAAAGTGAGTACGAGTCTGCAAAGCGGAGGATGCCTCAATCGGAGGAAGCTTTTACTTGATACTATAGGTTGAATTACCGATGTCGTTAATTGTTAAAAAAGATACGTTGAAAAGGAGGGCGGAGGGACGACGCCTTGACACCAACGAGCCTCTATGAGCATTTCTGGGCGTTGTATATTTCGTTTCACTTATGTGTTCGCCGTTAAGCTGCGTGATCACTTCTGAAAGTGCAGAACACGAGTCTAAGCTACGGACGGAGCAGAAAAATAAAGCAAGAACTTTAACAAAATTAAGAAAGCGGATTACATGCAAGGCAAACAAGCATACCTGATTGAGGAAAGTGAAAAAATAACCGGCTAGATTGAAAGGACGAAGGATAACACGAAAATAAATGCCCGCGGTGAAGGCCCGTTCCACATGCTTGCACTAATGCCAAGTTTGCCGTACCGTGAGAGAAACAACGTGTTTTCACGTCATAACGGTGTTTCAAGGTTGCTTGAACTGACGCTACACATGAAGTGCACGTTCACTTCACGCACAGGAAACAAAACCATATTCCAATAATACTTATCATTTAATTCGTCGGTGAGAAAAATGCTCTACTGTCCAGCGCTTGCCGCTGTTCGTGGCGGGTCCTCTTCTGGCATTCACCATTCCGTACTGTCCGGATAGTATAGCCTTAATTGAGGTGGCTGCAAAAACAAACAAAGGAAAAAAAATTCATTTAAAAGAAAGGAGAGAGAGAGAGAGCGGGCTAGAATAAAAGAAGGGAAGGTGACTTTCTGGGTGCATAGAAAAAAAGAAGGTTTTGTTATTCCTCCACAATTGTTCTCGCAACCAAAATTTTAAAAAATAAGAAGAAAGAATACAGAGAGAAAAGCTGGCTGTTAGCCTTCCTACGGAACGACTGGTGCTTATCGCGTTTCGGTACTAGTACGCGATAAGGGTTACGTGCAGTCGCCAGGTAAAAGTTACGTGCAGTCAATGACAAGTACACCCTTAGGCAAAGTTACACCCTTGGGGTGTATCTCTGCCACACAACAATAATCGTCATCTGCCTTGCTTGCGTTTCCCACCTTGAAAACGCCGCGCCCGCTACTTTCCTGTCGGGAATGCTATATCATGCCGATAACACGCATGCCGTTCGTTACTGTAAAGTACCGGGCTCGCCGCGTTAAAGAAAGGAAATGCGGACAAGACAGATGACGATTATCGTTGTGTGGCAAAAGGGTGTAATTTTGCTTAAGAGTGTAGTAGTTATTGCAATGTTTTAGCTTGTAGTTGCCGCCATCGCTAAGTTGAAGATTCGCATGCGTGTCGCTACACCAGAAGCACGTGTTCAAAGAGCAAAACCACATTAATTGGCATGTTCGCACAATACCCTTACATAAGGAACACGTGGAGCTGCTTCTCAATGAATGGTCAAATTCACGTGGTCTGTAGAAAATTAGGCAAGAAGCGCAGCGGTTGTTTGTTGCTATTCGAACGCACCGCGCTGGAGAAAGGAACCGGAACCAAGGATATGGGGAAATAGTATAATCACAGTGATAGCCTCAGAATCTGTATGCCTGGATTTTATGCAAAGATAAAGGTCTTCGCAATAAAGAACGCGTAGCATTCGGTGAATACCAGCCATATGATACCGCATATTAATCTACTTAACACTGACGCGCAGCGGTGATTTAATTTTATCGCTTCTCGCTGTTCTTCATCCAGATAGGCATCGCCATTTCTTTGTTTTATTTTGCAGACATGAAAAAAAAATATATTTTGTTGCATTGCCCAATGATTTGATTCACTCAGAATTCCCGCCTAGAACGTTTCTTGAAGGGAGAAACATGGCCTTGTAGTGGTTTCAAAAAAAAAAAAAATTGTAAAGTCGCTAGCGTGACCCGCCCATCTCGCTCGAAGCTAACCATTCTCACAAAAAAAAATTTAGAAAGAGAGAGAGAGAAAGTTGACCTGAAGGAAAATGTTACACTACTAGCACGGCTTCCCGCCGTTTTCGTTGCTTCCGCTCTACATTTAAAAGCGCGCCGTGGCTTTCTCTGACAGTAGCTCACTTCAACTACGACAGGTGGCGGAACATGTACAGCGCAAACACAACAGGATGCCTCGAGTTTCTGTCTTCAATGTTGGTGTTCGGTATTTCTGACCAGAAGTTGCGCGGGAAGCAGTGGAGCACGTGCTTGAAGACGTGCTAAAGAAACGCGAGACATTTGACGAGCTCAGTTTCTGCAGATGTGCCTGATTACGGCAAAAAGAAGGCGTGTGAGAATGCTGTTCTTGTTCTCTCGTCAGAGCTAACGCCCATGTTTAGTAGTTCCCACGTGGCAAAATGGTCCTCCGATATTCTTTTTCACGGCTACCTACGAAAGTTGCGTTTACTTCAGCAATAAATTTGCGAAAAACGTCAGAGACAGAAACTGAAGCGATAACTTCTAACATTGCGGCTAAGACTCGTTTCAGACGTCGAAATGTAGCGTCGCGCCGAGCCTTGGACGTCAGGTCACATTTACAAAGCCGTTTCACACACGGTGTGCGTCAGATATACGCGGCCTTCTGTGGCGGTATTTCGTAATTTCGGTAGTGCTAAGGAGCCCTACGCGCACTTGAGGCGAAAACAGATCCGCGCTAGACGTGAGAGTGAAAGCAGGCCAACACATTGGAACGCGTATTGAGGCAGGTGCTGCCACAACAGGCACATGATGGCCCAGTTGAATCGACCATTGTTCACCAGCTCGAAATAGATCAGGGCTTCGTAATAATAAAAAAGAGGTTCCCAACGAGAGAACGCAGATACCAAGCTGGGGCGACGAATAAGCCGAGAGGAATAGGAAAGACAATGCGTCCACTTATGTGCGCGACGCACTTTTCTCGGCATTTGATTTGAACCGCAAGCAACGAGCTCTCCAGACTTGTGCGGCGTGTCAGGAGAGACAAGCTGTCAAATTCCACTCGGCCATTTTTAGTGACCGCTGACGTAAACCGCAGAGAGCTTCGCGCGAAGATGTCGGCCCCAAGTTCTGCGCGACGGCGCCGTGTCGTTCGAGGAACAATGACGGCGACTGGGAAAAAAAAATCATAAAGAAGAAGTAAGATGGAGGGCCACAGCGCCGCGTGCAGACAATGGCTCAAGAGCGAAACACGTGCACGGACCGCGTTCCGTCCCCTGCTCGCCGCGAGGACGTCGTCTTCCTCTCAGCGCACACCTCAAGAGCAGTGGCGGAGGGCCCCACGTTTGCCACAGGAGTTGCTGAAATGAAAGAACGCGGAGAGTAAGCGCAAAAAAGAAAAATTAAAATGATGTTTCCTAAACCACCAGAGGCCTACATTTTTTTTTCTTTTTACTTATGAAGTCGTTTGAGTCTACTTCATATTATTGTTTAGCGCCTCATTCATTATGACCATGCGGTAGGTTTGAGACTGGACGACTAGACTTGATGTCACCATGTGTAAAACTAAAGTGATGCAGAGGTCCTCTTAGTTTTTTCTTTGTTTAGTGACTCCACTAAGTGTCATGTTGAAAGGTCAGCGCGAGAAAGTTTCTGCGTGCGAGTGTGGACAAGTGGGCTCCGGCTTTTGTGTCATGGTCATAAATGCAGGACATGAGGTACGCAAGGCGCTTGGCGCCCTCTCTAGTTGGACGTCTGCTCAAAGCTGCGCAAATGAATGGGCATTGGAGTTCAAAAACCAAGTCTTAGAAAAAAATGAAAGACTAGAAATAAAAAAATAAAAGAAACGAAAGAGCACGCAGTTATCAATTAAGGTTCGATTGACATATGGAAAAGACACAACTGGGAATATCTTCGGCAAAAATTGGGTTTGTAGTAATAAACCTAAGTTCCTGGGCAGTTTGGTTATTTCATTAGGTCACTCACTGAAATAACCAGGCTAACCAGGCAAAGTTAAGTAATGCAATTTGCGATCGCTCATACAGGTAAATTCCTGTTGTGTCTGCCTCCACGTAACATCTTGATGGAGGAGCCTGGTACCTGCGTGTCTATATATATATATATATATATATATATATATATATATAAGGAGTCAGAGGAAACGACGTCACCAGTGACACGCTGCCTAAATATCCCTGGTGATTAGAGATTCGTCAGGAGTCACGCTACTGAGTAAAATGAGGCCAAAGTAGAGCAGCAGATCTATACGTCATATCATATCTGTGCTTTGAGTGTAATATTTAAAACACTACGTCACCATATGTCTAATACGCAGTGTTGAGCCTCATCACGATCCAGACAACACGGTTAGTAAAAGATCATTAGCGTGTGAAAAAAAAAAAGAAAAGAAATTTACTGCTTCACACAAAGGCCTCCTTCCATGGTGTCTCTACAGCGTTCAGCGATAAGACAAACATCCTGGGTTATTTCAGTGTTATGCAGCACGTTACTGCGCAGTTATGACATGTTATAAACAAACATTACGTTCTTACGTCCTGACTATGTTGACTAGCCTAATCGAAACATAAAGAAAAACTTGGTTGTGGCCGGAGAGTAGCACATGGCAAAGAGACTTGAGTGGCTCGCAAATTTGTGGGAATAACTCGCATTAATGAAGCAAGCGCTGTGATGAAGTAAGAAGGAACAGAAAAGGAGGGTGCGCATCAATGCAGAGGCAGTGCGCTTGTAGGTTTAATAGTAACAACGCGGGAATCCACGCTGCAGCTGATTTCGCAAATTACAGGACACGTGCACGTAATCTGCCACGAGTTTCCGAGCCCCTAACTGCACGAACGACCTGTGATGGCGCACCTGACGCTCGCCTGGTGTTGGGAAGTTGAAAGAATGAACAGAATTGTCTTCCTAGACTTTTACAACACTTGCGAGTTCTAGAGAAACCCCATTATGCAGCCTGGCGAAAGCTCCAGTTAAGAGCTCAGTGACTTGGAAACTATGGCGAAGGCTGTTACCCTGAGAACGAACCAGGTGGCGCACGGCACATGCTGATTCGTACCAGGGAGATACTTCCTCGGCAAAACGTAGACAACTGGGACCGAGCTCACAAAACTTTTCATTCGTTTTTTTTTTTTCTCACTGGCCGGGCGCGTTATCATAATCTGCGGGAGCTTATAGTTTTTTCTAGCCGCTTCAACTTAAACATCGCTTTCTGAACACTGGTCCTGATTTCCCCCTTCAATTAAGACTTTTGCTTGATTCGCTTTTTCGTCTGACCTGAAGGCTGCTGATTATGTAATTAAATCAGTTTGCGCATTGTGCGGTTTCTTCGAAGAAATAATTGGTGCATGCAAAACGGCCTTCATGGTATCGTGCGCCCAAAGCTAGCGTGTGACGCAGGTTGAGTTGTGAGTAAATTGCAACAAGCTATTATGCAACGCTCGGACGTACTTCATCAAAGACATCCGCAGCTTCAAATACGGTCAGCACCATTGCTGCCTACGCAGTGGTAAAAGATTTGTGTTTTCAGTCAAAGGCGCAACTACACCAACACCAAGAAGTATACAATTGCAGTCCCTGCACAATGCCGTTCGCTATACTTACTCAGCACATGTCGAGTTTGATTCAAATGGAAATGAATTGAATTCTGGGATTTTACGTGCCAAACACCGATTTGATTATGAGGCACGAAGTAGTGGGGTAGTCCGGATTAATTTTGCCCATTAATTTGATCATTAACGTTCCCCCAATGTACGGGACACGGGTTGATTCAAGTGGAGCGTGCATTGGTAGTTACTGCCTTTATTCAATGTCGTCACTTGTTACCCAACCCTTCCGTTCGCATGTCTCGTCCGCAAGTGCAGCGCCTTGCTTGCGCATTGTTGTCTATTGGCCTATAGGTACAATAGAGTTAGTTTCGTTTCCGCTATACGAGTTTAATGTCGTTTTTTGTATCACTGGCTCGATGTCACCCAGTTGTTCGCGACGTTTCGTTGGTTTCCAGCTGTAAGGGCTTCACACTGTATACTCGCATGCTCAGTAAGGTGGACACTTAGTTTCGCCCTTCGAATTACTACCGCTTGCGCGCGTAAAGCACTTTGTTGGTCACTGTAGTGCCAACACACGAAGAGAGACAGGGGACAAACGTCCCTTTATGAACAAAATAAGAATGTAGTTGTTTTTCTTCAGTCTTACAATACCGGGAAAACGCGGCGAACTGGAACGCTACGTGGTAACCCAATGCATGCGAAAAGGCCCGGTAAACAAACTTTTTTTTTTTCTTTCGAAATGCTGAACAGAAAGAGCGAGAGAGAGAAAAAAAGAATACTATCTTGGCACGCTTTCGTGTAACAAGAGCGACACGAGGCAGGAGGGGAGGAGAAGGAGGAGGAAAGAAAGAGAGGAGGCAGGGATGTTAACCAGAAATGCGTTTGGTTGGCTACCCTACTCTGGGGGACGGGAAAGAGGGAATAGAAAGATGAGCTGGAGAGAAGGAGGTGGAGGAGGAAAGACGCGGTGAGCTCGCGCACGCAGACACTAGGCAGGGAAAACGGGCAGCGAAGCGCACCTGCGTTGCCTTTCGCTTTAACGCAATAATTATGAACGACAGACTATGACACGCAACTAAATATGACAGCAATGGGCATGTAATGGTAGCCACCCATATATCAGCAGACAGGTGACGTACCTATGGCGAAATCACGCTGACGGTGCATCGCCTTTGGATAAGTGTGTGCAATATACTATAATAACAATGGCTATAACTGTTGATGTACCGGGTTGTGACACGCTGCTTCAAAATGGGCCAACTCAGTGACAGAAAGTGCGTCAAAACTACACGACGAAAAGCGTACCGCAAGTTCGCTTACTGATACATTGTGAGGACGAAATGCTCTTTGTAGGGCGTCATCAAGTGTCAAAAAAGAAAAGAAAAAAAAGAGGGGAGAAAGTGGGCGGGGGGGGGGATGGCGGCTGATTTGTTCTTCAGAAGAGAAGGAAGCCCTGAAAGTTAATGTCACTACAAGAAGTGCAGGCTTACAGTGCATATGCGTTATAAATGTTGTATCTGTACACGTTCGCGATTATGAAAGGGCGCATTTCGTCAGTCTTCGAATAGTGATTCTTGATACCGTGCAAGTCAGAACCTCACTCACTCCAATTTGTTATGTTGTTCACCTGTTGAAGAATCCCACTTGTGGAACTTTTTCTTATCTCGAGCATACACAAGCAAAATTACCGGCTTTGAATGCAAATTCGCTGTTCCTTGTTGGGCGCGCCGTGTACATCGCAGCAGGCTGAACAGTGAAATTCAGGCCCAAAAGCGTAATATAATGCAGTGCAAAATTCAGGAACTTCCGGACTCATGCTAGGAGCAGATATGCGGTTCAACTGCAGGAGAAAATAAAATAAAAAGAGGTAGCCGTTATGCTAGCAAACAAAACACCTATATGCCATTTGTGTGAGCGTGTGTGTGTGCGTGTGTGTGTTTTGAATATCAGCAGGAAAATTGCTGTCAACCATACTCGCTGTCTAGAAAAGAACGTTCTTAGAAAGACGGCTTCAGTTGACTAATTCGTTTAAGCAGCTTCTCCACAGAAAAAAAAAGACAGAAAAGGACATCCTTAGAATCCTTAGTGCAAGGAGTGCGCATTGTAAGAGCTCAGCAAGACTAAACAAGATAAATTTATCTTAGAAGGAAGCGGCACACGATTCTCGTAAATAAATATAGGTTGACGACGTTCGACGCAGTCAGTATGTAGGTACACGTCAACCGTCGTGCACAAGTGCCCACTGCGGAGCGCCTTTTGTCCGGTGACATTACCCTCCACGACGAGAGGTAGACATATCGGGCCAGCAGCGGCGGCGCATGCAGATGTGGCACGCCATCCGCGCGCAAGGCAGCGCAGCAGCGGACACTCGCCGAGCAAACTATTGCGCGCTTCCCGATGCAGCGGAAATTAGGCCGCATTGGCGAGCCTCCCCCAAGCGAGGCGGCTCAGTACCATCGTTGAGAGGAGGGGTGCAGTGCTCACCGATGGCGTGGCCGGCGCTGTGCTCCGTCGGACGGTGGCGACACATCGGCGCCGAGCGCCCGCACACAGCGTAACCCGCGCGGCGCCAAAACCCACAGCCAGCGGCAGCGAGGACGTCAGGCCCCCGCGTGAGCACCAAAGTGCCTTTTTATAAGAGGGCCCGGGTCGCGTCACGGCGGGCTCGGCGCCGATTCGCTGTTGACCAGCTGTGGGACGCCGCGCCCGCGCTCGGCGCACATGTTGATTCAGCTTTCGCCGGAAAGAGCGCGGCCACAGCTCCCTAGCTCCGGCACTGCCGTTGCGCCCTCGCGTACACCTTCGAATCGGCTAGATCCTGGCTATAAGAGCGTGTAAAGCGCACCCTTCATTGTTTCGTTGCGTACCTTCAGGAGGGCGTGTGGGGGAGAGCGGAACGACAGGAAGAGGCGACCCGCGCCACGCGAGCGGCGCAGCACAGCGCCGCCGTCGAAGCCGCTGACGTCCTCCAGGGAGCGAACTCCAGCAGCCTAAACTTTTCGACGGCGCGCCTGCTCGAGGCGCCATTAAAAGTCCAAACTCCGCCTTCTACAGCGGATGGCATTTAGTGCCCAAGCATTCTGCGCGCCAACGTCGCCTCGGCGCCGCCTTTTCCTTCGCGGACCGCTCGCGTGGCGCCACAGTGCGTTTAGCGCGCGCAGCGTCATCCGCCCTGTGTATCTTTGGCCAAAGAACGCAAGCCACATACTGTGCCCCTATTGCAGCGCCTTAACACATCGAAAGAACGGTCCTTGTCACTTGTTCCATCAATAGCTCAAGCCCTCATAACCATTCACTCGCTTGGGATCCGTTAGGCATTCGTGACCCACATGCAGAAGCAGCAGCAACTATATAGCAACTAGAACACACGAGCTAGAACTAGAAACTGGGCTCCGTTTTTTTACTCTCATATATATATATATATATATATATATATATATATATATATATATATATATATATATATATATATATATATATATATATATATCCCCAGTTCTAGTTTCGTTTCATTATGCCTAAAGTGTCACTTGGGAAGGAACAGTAGCTTCAAACAGCGATGAAGGTTTGCATGAAGAGCGTGAATTGCTGAAATAACGTTCTGCGAAGGCCGCAATCGTCAGCCACAGGTCAAAGACAATGCCAGATTTGCTGAGAATCAGTCTGCGGTTCAGCCTGGATAGTACACTCTAGCCTGGAGCCAAGAGGCCAGAGAGCCTTAATTCGCCCATCCCGCAGCGATCACAAAATTGTTTCTGTGGCAAGGTAAAAAAATGCTTTGCGTAAAAATAACAGCGCTTTGTCTAGAAAATTGTGAGCACTCTTCTTGCGTTAGCAACAGGTTTACTATATAAGGCTTCGATTATTTTACCTTGTTCTTGTAGACCACAGCGAATTCGGAATCAAACAATTAAATAATACTGAAGGGACGGTCCTCTAAAATTAGGCTTGTCTCTTGGCACCCTCCGTTCTATTGCAAGAAAGGCTGGCTGGGTGTGAGTACGAGGGGGCGAGCTTACTTAAGATTATGTAGCGTTCTCGTGCTTATAAAGCTCGCTTTACATATACCGTCCCGCGCATGGCGCGCAGTAGGGGATTGCAACCACAGGACATGCAAAGCGAGCTTTATAAGTACGAGAACGCTACATAATCTTAAGTAAGCTCGCCCCCTCGCACTCACACCTGTGCGAATGTGCGACTCTGACGTCGCACATTCATGTTGCATTCATGCATAGGTTACACTGTCGTTTAGACTACAGTTTGAGGCCGATGGGCGACGTGCGCACATGCACGCGATAGCATGCAGAGTAGAATTACCGATGTATTAGAGTATCGGCTCAAGTTATTAAACGACAGTCTATTTAGCCGGTGAAAGAGGCAGTGATCGTCCACTGGAGGTCGTCCACTGGAGATCACTGGAGGTCAAAAAAAGGTCGTCCACTGGAGAATATACCACACGACACGATAAAGCGGCGAATAATAGCGATATTGACGCGCGTACATCTTTCGGTGACCATTTTTCACCGGTTACCCACGGTTACAAATTTATCACTCGGCGCGCCTTCATGCATCGGAACTTCCTGGAATGTTGTCGGCCAATTCTACAATGAAGGAAACTTGCCTAATACGGTTGCGCGCACGAACCGAATAACGGTGTACATTATAGAACGCACGCGAGCATCATCAATTACGCTGAAATGTACGATGAGTCATGTATAAATAGCCCACGCACTTGACCCGCAGATCAGATCTCCACACCCGACGACTGTGCTCGCCGCTATCGTTGTGCTTTGAGTGTCACTTGTTTTCTGGGCACAAGTTCGCCGAATAAAGAGTTACATTCGTGACTCACAGCTTCGGCACTGTCTTGTTCTTCACCGTCACCACAACGCGGCAATACTGTTGCGCGGATATAGAAGAGTCGTGTTGCTCCTGGAAGCTCCGCCAGATCTCAATGTCCAACGTGAAGAACGCGCGACGTCAGGGTCGCCTGCAGTGGCGTAGCTAGGTCGTCTGGCACCCGGGGCCCATAGGTCTTCTGTCACCCCCCCCCCCTCCCGGGTGTAGCCGGAGGAAAAAGGGGTGTCTTCAGACGTATATGACACCCCCGCCCCCCACCGCCACTGGCCCCTTGCACCCGGGGCCTACGGCTCCCCGGCCCCCCCTGTTGCTACGCCACTGGTCGCCTGGAATGAAGCTGAAGAATCTCCCAAAACACTAAACAGAAGGAAGACTTGAAACAGGGAATCGGCGCACAAGGCAGTGTGAGATCTCGCTTTCAACTGCTCCTTTTCCACGTCACCAACTCGCTACAAATCGACGCCACTGGGTCTACATCCGCTCGTCTATGTCTCGTAGTGAGCTTGCGCCGCCTCGCAGGGGAAAGAAAGCAGCGGACCCCTTACCATCTCGTTATCCGCGTGCTCGAACCCTACAGTATACAGACCGCAGCTGGATTTCACGAGGAAGTCATACATACGTAAAAAAATTGATTTCGCAAGCGACACGCAAAATAGTTACGTAAGAGCGTGCTGAAGGCCCCCAGTAACCCCTGCAGCAAACAGCGGAGTGCTGTTGCGAGAGCGTGAACACAAGACAGGGAGCGGCCAGCGGAACCGCTGCACCTGGCTGGACTTCAGAGAATCACCTAGACCGACACTGTTAAATTAATTAAATTCGGGGATGTTACGTGCCAAAACTATGATATGATTATGAGACACGCAAATTCCGTGTTCATTTCGGCCACCTTCGGTGCTGACCGACCTTGGTTTAATTAGCCGCTGATTGACGCGAAGAAATAATACACTTCAGCATTATGCACATGTAATGTTGCACGGACGCTTCCTACGTGTCTGTGTATCTGTGCAAACTCACGTGTCAGGCTGATAAGCCGCCATAACCAGTTAGATCCTCTTGATGCTAATCATGAGGGCGGTCAGTTCCATTACTGCCCCGATTTAAAGACGCATCTCGACTCCAGCTGTGAGCTAAAACGCTGCGTGCCGGGACTTCGGTCACAGTAAGATGACCCCGGATTGTTCATAAGTATAGAATAGTACTCAGGACCCCTCCAGCTTGCCGCCTCTTGCTGCTCACTGGTTGCTCGAGGGGTAAGGCGTTACTGTAACTGTGCTTGAAGCAGCGGATGTTCTTACCTGCATCGGTCTTCTGAGTGCTCATTCTTCTTTTTTTGGCTCCTTGATTATTGCCAGATTTTACCCTTTCTGAAGAAAAATATGATAGTAACCCACGCGTCCCCTTACTCTTGCGCGGACGTCTCGTGGTGGGTTCTCTCATTCCGGCCTTCCGATATCTGGCGAGTGGTTATAGTCGCGGTTATGCTTTCGCAGGTGGGGTTGGAGCTTGGGCGTCAGCGACCTTGGTGTCGCCATGCGCGCTGTCGGTGAGCCTACGGAGACATCGAAACAATAGAGGAATGCTTTGCGGTGCATAACGCTGCCCACCGTTTTGAATATACGGTCATTCTGCTGCTCGATTATCCCACCTGCGCAGCCGGGCCAACGATCGAATTCTTATAAAACAAGAAAGAAGACAAAAAAGAAAGAAAGAGAGAGAGAGAGAGAGAGAGAAGAAAAAACAGGTGCGTGGTGTGGCGGTATGATTAACACAGATATGAAAGATCAATGCAACTGCCCAGCACAAAAGGTTGGAAAGTTATCGGCCTACTATGCTCTTCCACGTATACGGCGCAAGCATTTGTTCCTTTTTTATCTCTCACATCAGGATTTGAACGGCGCTACTCGAGGCGATAATAATTTCGAAATACTATTTTTCACAGCGTTCAATTGCCAACCTGCCATGTGTTTTGTGAGCTTGATCGCCGCAGGTGTTCGATCGCTTTGGCATCGACAGGCTGTTTGCGTTTTTAGTAAAGATTATTTGCGTTTATTGTCGCGTACACGTGGAAGTCCAGAGCGTTTAGTATCAAGAATGTCTGCTTATGCCTAATCCGTTTGTGAGCGCCTCAACGTTCGTAATTATATAACTATCACCGCACTGGCCAGTCGTGTTGAAGCTCAGCTAACAATAACAAAATAATAATCGGTAGCAGAACACTACTGACGTTAGTTGCAAGCAAGGAGACATAAGCAAGGCTTGTCAAAATGCGGAAAAGAACCTTCACACTGCAGACCATGGGTAGACCTAATAAGCCCATACTAACTCGTACTCCCTCACCAATATCTTCGCAGGCTTTGTTCTCACTCGCACCCACAGTAGCACAAGAAAGGTGGTCGAGTGCTTATTAGGAAGCGAACAGCGATGGCGTTATTTCCTCCAACCCATGTGGGATCACTGCTCAGCATTAACACAAAAAGGGAAGTGGAAACTTCGCCATAGTTTGCCGGCAAATGCGCGGGTCGAGCTACTAGTCAGTGACCTCAGTGTAAATGGCGAGGCTAAGCTGCTTGTGCCTGGAAATTTCCAAGTGTACTGTAGGCTCACCGAGCTCAACCGAACGCAGTCGCGAGCCCACCTTGTACCATGCCAATTGTGCTTTTCTAAACTTATACAGCTAAACGTACACAAACATTAGCTCTCTTGATCAGCGGGTTCGATAGAAGTGACAGTCTCGTATACGTGTCGCACGCTCTTGTCTGCTGTCGCTTCTTAACGTGGCCTGCAGAGCAACGTGTGTCGCTAAACCATGCAACAATGCGGTCGCTAAATCATGCACAAGCAATGCAGTAAATTAAATCTCTCTCGCCCGTGCTCCGATCGGCTCTTCGCTGTTAATGCGACTGCTAATTAGGCTCTCCGGGTAGCAGTCAGACTCGTAACGAAGAGGAAGCGATAGCGAGTGTTATTTTGTTAATTTCACTGAATTCCACGTGCCCAATGTTATGCAACAAACAAGCTGAACTTGCTGCGCGCGGCATTCATTCTTGACAGTGATATGAGCGCGGGATATGTCTCATTGGTGGGCGCAATGTGTTATCTAGTCCTCACTGTCCTTGTTGATAGCGCACTAATGGCTCGGCAGCCAGTGAAATATGATGTCTTGATATGATGTATGAGTGCAGGCTCCGTGTGGCCTGAAGTGCAAAATATGGGGCTCTATAGGTGGCTGCTGTTTACACATGCAATCAACTGCGACTCGGATAGCCGCATGGTCCGGCGACATTGACACTAGGAAGATTTTAAACCCAATATAAGCTGTATCCGATAAAATGGCTCCTGTACCGGTCGATTAAGAAATTAAAATTAAATTCTGAGGTTTTACGCGCTAAAAGCAGGATCTGATTATGAGGTATAAGCCGTAAGGGGGGGAATCGAGATTAATTTTTACTACTCGTTTTTTTTAATGGGCCCCAAAGTTTAAATGCACAAACCTTTTTTTTTTTTTTGCTTTCCGCCTCCATTTAACTGCGGCAGCATAGCAGAACACTGACTAACGTACCATGGAAACTATAGTTATAAATAGTTATAATCTGACAATTATGTATTACGCAAATTTACTGTAAATCCGTGCTTACCAAGTGATCTGCTTTATATCCGAAACGGCGTCGCTGGAGCGTTGCTAGCATCGCTATCGGACGCATGCAGGGTCCCAAGACCAACTCACACGCAGCTTGTGTGGGCGAGGTTCCGTGTGCTACTGTGCGCACCTGAGCTCGACAACTTGCCAGCGCGGGTGTCATAAATGCTACATTTATGGATCAACCCTTCATGAGAAGGCTCATCGATCGCAAGTAAAAGAAGAAAAGTTTATCCGGAGCAAGTTGCGGTGAGCTTGCCCATTGTTCTCACTCGTTTTAAAAGCGGTGGGTATGTGTACGTCCAGATTTAGAATGTGGCGCGGAACACGTAGAATGGCGAGTGCAAAGGCGTAATAAGCGACAAGCCACAAAATGACAGTTCTCTTTTTTTTTCTTGTTTCTTCTTTGTTTAAACATTGGAGCAACGGTTGCTAGGCCAGCGGACAGCGTGAGTGTGCCGTATTTCGTAAAATTATTTCGCTAGTTCACTGCACTGTAGTGTTCCCTCAGCGGTTTTGGAATTCTCATAGCACGAAAAGTAAAAATAGAAATCAGACAGTTCTAATGTGAGGTGTGCGCGTGAAGGACTGATTCTGAAGTGTCTAAAGACGGGTTCCACACAGTTCCATCGTATGCTTTGCAGGAAGCGTGCTTGTTTCGCAGTTACCCTTCAATCCTAGATAAAGACGCATTTTTTTCTTCCACGACGAAGTTTTCTATTCTTAGAGGACTCCGAAACGAGCACGTTAACGCTGTTAACATATTTCTATACGGTCAGGTAGATCGCACTTTTTCTTGCGTGAAATTGCCTTCAGCTTGCGGATTTACGCAGCCCGTATTTTAACACCAGATGAGAGTCTGTATGCACTGCCGCTCTTCGATTTAGAAAGAATGGCCATATTTTGGATGGAATCTTTTGATTTTACGTGATCGTAAAACTTAAAATGAAGCTGATAAATTGTACATCACACTATGACGGCATAGTGAGAGACGAGCAAGATACACGGCTTTTGCCCCGCACTGCAATGTAGCTAAACATATTAATAGGGGTGTGCGAATATTTGAAACATTTGAATAAGGAATTGAATATTGTCCTATTTGATTCGGGTTTCGAATCGAACAGTCACTGTTCGAAAATTCCAATATCTTTCTCAGAGTTTTCGAATAGTCCATGGCTTCAACTATATAGGTAATCAGACATGAAGTTGAAGCATAATTTCGATAAATTGCATCCCATCCACAGTGGGGATTATGAGTACGCTGCGTCGCGCAGACAGCCAGACGTTTCCGGATAAATATGACTGGTCGCAAAAGGTGTAGTTTAGGCATGGCATTCGGCCATCGGTATTGTGTGGTGCTGTTTATATATGCAACACCTGTTTGACTGTTTATAGATTTGATTCTATTCGTAGATGCAGCACGCTTCACTGCAACATGATACAATAGTGCTAGAATTTTCCGTGATCTTTGGAACTAAATATAAGCAGCTTTTTTTTTTCGCTCTGAAATCGCCGCAGACATTTATGCTTTGGCCGCGAGCCTATTATTTGTTTGTGTTTTTAATAAAGCATGCTTTATAATGTGCAGCGCAAGGACCGAATTTTTCTAATGTTATGAATGGTGAGAAAGATGTCGGTCATTCGCAAACTATTCGAAAAATATTCGATATTCGATTCGCTTCTGGAACTATTCGATTCATATTCGATTCGGTCTCAAAAGCTGCGATTCGCACAACCCTGCATATTAACCGCGCGCTAATAAATAGCCACGTACTCTTTCGCACACCTTTCTGACCGCTTCGCACGATGCGCTTCTTTCAAAGCTTCGAAGCTTCAAGAGCCTCTAAACGGTGCTTGTTTGGGAAATCAAGTTGGGGATGAAAGTGTATTATGTATGCTAGATTTCACAGACAATCAGTAAGTCGTATGAAACATTCAGTACATTCCAAAAGTCATGCAAAGGCAATACTTTCACGTATTGTTGATGTGTATAGATTAGACATACGAACGAAAGCTCAACTTAACCAACGGCAGACTGCATTCTGCCTCGCTCCCACACTAATAAATGTGGGGGTATACCAGTGTCCCTCGAAAGATAACGTAGCTCGCACTCTACAAATATAATAAGCGGAAACGTTTCCATCGAACGTGTGTGGCGTACTCCGCACTTGCGCAGGCGTTTCGTGAGATGTCAGCACGTTCCAATGTCCTCAAAAGTGGGACGCGCAATGGTAGGCGGCTTCACTTTCCGCGTACATATCGCGCCGCAACTCTGGCCTCTTTCTTTTTTTTTGGGGGGGGGGGGATTTCAAACGATGAGATGGATGGCTTCATTCTTTCCCGGCTCACAGAGCGGATCGGCACCAAAGCTAGGAGGATGCTTTTGTAGGATTCAGATTTTTTCCCCTTTAGTTCTTCGCTGACGTTAGAGGGTGCTCACCCATCAAACGGCAGATTTACGTCGACGAGGTAATTTCGCAATGCTGACTTCGCATGTCGCTTCTCTACACAAAATTCTAAACTGATTTCAAAAGTAGATGAATTAATTCCACCTTGTTCCTTAGTGCTATTAACCCAAACGTGTAATTTATTTCACTGCAAGGGCAATGTTGAAATTTGCTAAAGTTCAATTTAAAGACTGCTCGAATTCACTGTAAAGGCAAGATAAAGCGCCATGAGGCTACGTAGCTCCATCCTTTATGACGTGTTAGAACACCATGATTTCACGTTGACAGACGGCGGTTCGAGTGCGACCCGCAATTCTCAATGAAATCGAAGCGTTCGCCTGAAGCGAAGATGGCCGGAATGAATAAGTGGAGTGACAGGGAAGATGAAGTGCGGAACAGGTATACATTCGAGGAATGGTCACACTCATGGATATGGCTCCAGATTTAGAGCGAAAGAGAACTATGTTGGCAGGAAGACAATGACTATTGATTCTAACGGCGAGAAGGAACATGGTTGGTCCATGAAGACGTCGCAAGGCAATATCAAAGAAGATTGAAAAGCGGGTAAGTTGAGTAATAATAGCTTTCAAGTAGAATTTAGGCTGAAAGCTACCATAGATTCGCAATTCCAACTCGCCCTGATCAGTACCTTATCCAGGAATTAATGATTAATTGACAGGTAGAAGTGGAAGATATTCGTAAAAAAAAACAACCCGACATGGAAATGGGACATTGCTGAGAAGACAGGTCATGCTTTCGAGATGGGTAGTTTGGGAAATTATGTAATATTACAACATTGTTGCATCGGTAAAGCTTGCACCCCTGTGGTAGTTATCACATACAGGTGGCTACCGTGGGCGGTATTTTAACATAAAAGCATTGTCATTTCCTGAAATGTGATTGCGCACTGGCTTGTTGGCTTTAGCAGTGCACTACAGAGGTTTCCGCAGTCTTCGAATCACTTCAGACGAAAAAAAAAAAACAAAAAAAAACACCCCTTAAGAAGCGGAGCCCGTATTCACAAGAACATTCTTACGCTAAAAGCTTTCGTGCCAGCCAATAGTGATGTGGGACATATTATTAGCAAAGACAACCAGCCAATTATAAACAGCACTTGCGAACGAAAAGCTTTGTGAATTCGGCCCCAGGTGTATCCAGGGTGGCACTCTCTTTCACCTGCAGCTCTACAGGTGAAGCAGGTGTCAATGAGGCTATATGCATGCCACTGTAGAGCTTTCACTCACGAATTTTCGTCCACGATAAATATGCGTACTATGTATGCGGAATACGATAACACATGCGTAAAAACGAACATCAAAAGCATGTGACAGAGTACTACTTAGTCGCATGAGCTATCAATAGCTACCACTGTTGACGGAGTATCTAAGAGCAAGTCAATGAGTTTGGATGCCTACGCACTGGAACATATTAGATAAATAACCACTTGCTTGGAGATAGGTTCTCGAACATGATAGTATTCGAGTGGAAAGGAGAAGCATTTCGATTATTACTCTGACGAATTTCTCAAACTTAGTTTGCATGCGAAAAACACACAGAAAAGTGGTAAATGCAGAAAACGGTCACTGCAACACACATACAAATGCAGTGGTCACATCCTAACCGGCGATAGCACCTTTCTATTGAAAAATAGAGGGTTCTGCGCAACACAGATTTCCTGCGCTTAAATTATAATCCACATGTGCGCCTGAATATTTGCAAATTGGAAATATTTATATTCTAAATCAGCTGTAGAGTTTCTGCCTCTACAAAGGTAGGCTAAGTTGCACAAAGCAGGTGGCTATACAAAAGGAGCAGTTTATTACTCGCGCTTTCAGATGTGACGTGGCCCTTTATTACACGTTGGTAAAATGCATCCTTTGGGTATCAGAAAACTTGCGACGTGAAAAATCCCGTACATCTCTAAAAGTGCTAATTATTTCGCGTTAGTACGCAGGTAGCCTGTCTAGAATTTCTCGTCATTTACGATTACATCATATTCTGTACCTCAAAACAAGTGGCAAGAAATTAGAAAGCAATATGCACTAATGTTTAACGCCCATATACATGCCCTCGGACATTGTCCCGATGGAGAGCTTTATTCTTGAGACTCGCAACGGATGGAAGGTGAACGAGACAGTGTTAGGCGATTCATCAGGTACAAGACGTCGTGTATATTTAATGTTGAGGGTCTTAGTAACAGGCTCGCTTTACTCGCGGAGACGCTAAGAAAACAGGCACGACTCCATTCGTTCGAGTGCCGTCACCCGCGGCTCGGAGCTCGAACGTCTGCCCACGTGGCTACTCGGAACAGGCCCGACTTTCGAGAAGGCTTTTTCTCGTTTTCTTATTTTCGCCCTCTCCTCCCAGAGCACGCGGTTCGAGCCAAGTTCGCCTAATGGAGCTCTCGCGAACAAAAGCGCCACAGCGCTCGACGCTCGTTCCGCGGGCCTGGGCTTCATTGGACGCCTATTCAAAGGAACGGCTCCGGTGAGTCGAGGCTCGAACCCGCGTCGTGAGCTGCCCGTGAAAGGATCTTTCATAAATTCTGCGCCAAGTAATTTACCGGGAGAGCAGGTCGTGAGTGACGCCACCTGCGGGCCTTCTCCTCTCTTCTCTGCACTCGGCGCGGCGGCGGCCTACGTCGCTGCGGTGCCGGAATATGGCGGCTCTGCGGTCCCCTGTTGGTAGGGAGGAGGTGCGCAACGCCTGCTTGGCCCCCGGGCGCACGTCCCGAAAAAAAAAAAAACATACGCAACAGCGGGATGGAAACGTTTGCAATGGAGCGAGCATAAGCGCACGGTCTTTTGGGAAGGAGACGAGAGTGAATAAGGAACACAAAAAACAAAACAAAAAAAGTAGGGCTTGCCCCAGCGAAACGTGGTGTTGCCTTGAAGCTGCGTCGCAAAATGACCGCCATGCTACGATCACTGCATTGTGCGGCCTCTGCGCGCTCGCATGCAGGGCAGGCGTCCTGTTCGGGCGTCCTTTTCAAGTGCCTCCACAAAGTGGCAGCTTGACTTATTCAATCAAGGAGATATTCTAAAATGACACGAATAAATGGGTCCGGTCGCTCATACCTGCGGGACCAAATGGCAAGTCGCAGCGATAACGTGCTGTATTCGTCTCGTTCCGACTTCATCTGTGAAGAAAAAGGAAGCGCAACACAAGAGCAGACAGCAAACAATAATTAGTCACTTCTGCTTTTAACAATCGATGCTCTCTCTCTCTCCTTTATATATTACGACGTTTCTTTGACATAATAATTTACCTGATGCCTCCAATGTAATCGGGATTCAACTGAATGTCCTAACCTAGCATAATGCACGGAGTTATATACATAGCGAGTTCGTGTGATCTGGCCGATAGTCTGACAAACACAATGCGAAGCGCTTTGAGCGTGTCGGTCCATCTGTGTGTCGTCGTCGTTTTCGCGCCTTTCGTCTGAATTTGGAAAAGTGGTTGGAGCAACATATTCTTCCGTGTTTCGATTCCTTATGAATAAATACAAGAACCACTTTAACACGCCTTGATCAGAGCGTGGAAAGTGGATGCATGAGTTTAGGGTTAGAAAATTATTGCCAGCCTGGGAAGAAATATATTGCGCGTAGATACACAAGACTTTCTTTTCACCTTCTCGATAATGTCACTGTACGTGTTGCAAGTGCCGTCCCATATTAGCGAGGCGTATCCCAGCACTAGACGACAGACAGTGGTGTATAATTTGAGAAAAGAGCCATGGTTTCTAAAATCTGGACAACCGACGAATAGTAGGCACTTGAACGCTCGTAGCGTGATAGCCTTAACGTGTGGACCTAACGTTAGTGCGTCTTCGAAAAGGACGCCAAGATCACTGATTTTCCCATCGCGAGGCGAAGCAACATTTTTGATGGATTGAGCAAATACAACCTGGTGTGTCTTGCACAGGGTGTCGGAATGGCATGGTTTTCGTTCTGGTTTTAGTTTCGTTCCGCTGAAGAACGTTGCGTACCGGTTCTGCTCCGGAACTAAACAAAAATAATCGGTAATGGTTCATAACGGTTTTGGTTCACATGCAAAAATTTTCGAAGCAAAGTAATGATAAAAACATAGTATTTATTTTCCTAAGTAAGTGAATTAAGAGAGAGGGAGAGAGATAAAAGAGACGAGAAAGGCAGGGAGGTTAAACGGAAGATAGATATCCAGTTTGCTACCCAGCACTGGGGAAGAGGTGAAGGGAGACAGAAAGATCTTTAAAAAATGCACACACATGAAAAGAGTGAGAGAGGAGAAAAAAAAGGAACACACACACACAAAGGAACGCAGGAGTGTCACAGTCGTTCAAGCAGGTCGCTTGACCGGAGAAACCTCAGTAGTGCCTTCACCACCTACTGGTGTGAAAGTCACATCAGCCGGCACTCCAAGACTATCTGCTCAGAAAACGGCTGGTCATCGAGGCATGCCAAACCCGTTACGAGCGACTATCTCTGGGAGCTGTAGCGAGGACAATGACAGACAATATGTTAGATTGTTTCCTCGCTGCCGCAACTATCACAGGTAGCACTGTGAGTCATTCCGATGCGGCAAGTAAATACATTCGTGAAATACACTCCTAGCCATAACCGGCAGAGAACAGTTGTTTCGATTCGGGATAGTCGGAGTCGATGCGTAGTCGGAGGGATTGGTCCAGGTGGTGCAGTCGAGTACGTCGGAAAGCTGGCGTGTCCCGCATGGATCGTGTGGCATCACGCGCTAGTATGCGAAGCTTTGCTGTTGCGTCAGTTCTTGATAGAGGGATGGGTTCCTTCACGGCATCTTCGTGAGCCCTCCTAGCAGCTTCATGGACGTTTTCGTTGCCCTTAATGCCGAAGTGGCGTGGGAGCCACTGAAAAGTGGTTTCATGTCCTTTCTCGGCTAGCTGGTGATATAACTGCCTTATTTCCAGCACAAGTTGGCCTTGTGTTCCACGACGTAGAGCGGATAGCAAACAATGCAGGGCTGCCTTCGAGTCGGGAAATATGCTCCATCTTCGAGGTAAGTCTTTATGGATCATGCGAAGTGCGCTGCGAAGTGCAGCAAGCTCCGCAGTAGTCGACGTTGTCTGGTGAAATGTTTTAAACTGAATGGTCATGGCTTTTTCGGGAAAGATAAAATATCCTGTAGATCTGTCCATAGTTGTCGAGCCATCAGTGTAAATCTGGAGATCGTCCTTGTATGTCTCGTGCAGCATGAGTAGAGATAGCTGCTTGAGAGCTGGCGACGAAAGTCCTGCTTTCGTTCGAATTCCCGGTAGTGAGAGTAGAACTTGTGGGCGAACCAAACACCAAGGAGGTGCTACGAGCCTCTCGGCAGGCTTGTGATCTCTAGGAAGGCAGTCATGGTACGCAGATATCTCCTGGCAAAAAGAGGCACTGGGCGGTAGCGGCGAGGTGGTGGAAACGGGCGCGGGCAACGTGCCTGATGTGTGCTCTGAGCACTTCCAGTATCATATGAGTTGTGACTGGGTAATCTTGAGCTAGCACAATTGTCTCCGCTGTTGATGTGCAGCGCGGAAATCCAAGACAACTCTGAGTGCCTCCGCCTGTGCACTCTCGATTGTGCGGATGTTACTCCTGCAGATCATCATCATCATCATCAGCCTAGTTACGCCCACTGCAGGGCAAAGGCCTCTCCCATACTTCTCCAACTACCCCGGTCATGTACTAATTGTGGCCATGTTGTCCCTGCAAACATCTTAATTTCATCCGCCCACCTAACTTTCTGCCGCCCCCTGCTACGCTTCCCTTCCCTTGGAATCCAGTCCGTAACCCTTAATGACCATCGGTTATCTTCCCTCCTCATTACATGTCCTGCCCATGCCCATTTCTTTTTCTTGATTTCAACTAAGATGTCATTTACCCGCGTTTGTTGCCTCACCCAATCTGCTGTTTTCTTATCCCTTAACGTTACACCCATCATTCTTCTTTCCATAGCTCGTTGCGTCGTCCTCAATTTCAGCAGAACCCTTTTCGTAAGCCTCCAGGTTTCTGCCCCATATGTGAGTACTGGTAACACACAGCTGTTATACACTTTCCTTTTGAGGGATAGTGGCAACCTGCTGTTCATGATTTGAGAATGCCTGCCAAACGCACCCCAGCCCATTCTTATTCTTCTGGTTATTTCAGTCTCATGATCCGGATCCGTGGTCACTACCTGCCCTAAGTAGATGTATTCCCTTACCACTTCCAGTGCTTCGCTACCTATCGTAAACTGCTGTTCTCTTCCGAGACTGTTAAACAATACTTTAGTTTTCTGCAAATGAATTTTCAGACCCCCCCTTCTGCTTTGCCTCTCCAGGTCAGTGAGCATGCATTGCAATTGGTCTCCTGAGTTACTAAGCAAGGCAATATCATCAGCGAATCGCAAGTTGCTAAGGTATTCTCCATCAACTTTTATCCCCAATTCTTCCCACTCCAGGCCTCTGAATACCTCCTGTAAACATGCTGTGAATAGCATTGGAGATATCGTATCTCCCTGTCTGACGCCTTCCTTTATAGGGATTTTGTTGCTTTCTTTGTGAAGGACTACGGTGGCTGTGGAGCCGCTATAGATATCTTCCAGTATCTTTACATATGGCTCATCTACACCCTGATTCCGTAATGCCTCCATGACTGCTGAGGTTTCGACTGAATCAAACGCTTTCTCCTAATCAATGAAAGCTATATATAACGGTTGGTTATATTCTGCACATTTCTCTATCACTTGATTGATAGTGTGAATATGGTCTATTGTTGAGTAGCCTTTACGGAATCCTGCCTGGTCCTTTGGTTGACAGAAGTCTAAGGTGTTCCTGATTCTATTTGCGATTACCTTAGTAAATACTTTGTAGGCAACGGACAGTAAGCTGATTGGTCTATAATTTTTCAAGTCTTTGGCGTCCCCTTTCTTATGGATTAGGATTATGTTAGCGTTCTTCCAAGATTCCGGTACGCTCGAGGTTATGAGGCATTGCGTATACAGGGTGGCCAGTTTCTCTAGAACAATCTGACCACCATCCTTCAACAAATCTGCTGTTACCTGATCCTCCCCAGCTGCCTTCCCCCTTTGCATATCTCCTAAGGCTTTCTTTACTTCTTCCGGCGTTACCTTCGGGATTTCGGATTCCTCTAGACTATTTTCTCTTCCATTATCGTCGTGGGTACCACTGGTACTTTATAAATCTCTATAGAACTCCTCAGCCACTTGAACTATCTCATCCATATTGGTAACGATATTGCCGGCTTTGTCTTTTAACGCACACGTCTGATTCTTGCCTATTCCTAGTTTCTTCTTCACTGTTTTAGAGCGCAGCTCTTTGGCGTCCGTTCCTGGGTTTCGCGTCGTCGTCGTCGTCGGCCTCGTAACCAGCTCCGCCCCCCTTTCATCCCCCCAGCGCTAGCAGCGACCGACTGATACCGCTGGATGCCGCTGACGCCGCTAGAGAGTCAAGATAACGTGACTGCATAGAACACCGTCGCCGCCATGCAGAAAGAGGAGGAAAGGGTCCCCCCCCCCTGTTCTTGTGTGGCGGATAGGGTGCTCTTCAGTTGCCGACGCGCCGGTTATTCGTTGTCCCTGAAACCAACTCCGCAGCTGGGGTTGACTCACTATCGGCGTCAGCGGCATCAGTCAGTCGCTGCTATCTCTTCCCTCCTCCCTTTATCGTGTTGTCCGCTTGCTGCGCGCGCTTCTGCCCCCATCGTTTGCCGCTGGGTGTACACGCCGCCCCCCTCCCCCCTCTTCCTGCGAGTCTCCGGTTGTCAAAGCGCCGGCTCGAACTTCATTCCTTTCTTCGCTCCTCCTCCAATGCAACCCCTGTGCGGTGGCAATCAGAGAGCCAGATCGGTGGCGGCGGATCTGTATATGTGCACCGCCCGAGCCGAAATTGCCGCTGCCGTTCGCCCTGTGCGTCGGCAATCAGAGAGCCAGATCGGTGGCGGCTTGACATAAAGACAAACAGCAATTTCCTAACACTTATGCGGGAGAACATCCCGTTCCTCTCGCTCGTAACACGTCCCACGGCTGTGACAACCTCGCGAGGCACTTGTATAGATCTCGTCTTTGAGAATCAAGCATTGGTGTACCAAGTCGAACATATATCAGTCTATTTCTCCGACCACAAAGCTTCCTTCATGACTGTCAAGAACTGTTAGTGGAGTCTTTGTTAAAGGAATACGTGTGAAAAATAAAAAAAAAATTCTGTGATAGCGCATACATGTGTTGCTCGATTTCTTTGCCTCAATCTATCGAAAAGGGGAAACAGCTTATTTGCTGCGCTCAAATTTCGCATTAGGAAGTAACGTAATCGTCGGTAATTTTTTTAGGCTTCCTCCGTTCCTGAGAGCCTGTTCAATTCTATCCATATTATAGTTTCTTATGTCCGCTGTCTTACGCTTGTTGATTAACTTAGAAAGTTCTGCCAGTTCTATTCTAGCTGTAGGGTTAGAGGCTTTCATACATTGGCGTTTCTTGATCAGATCTTTCGTCTCCTGCGATAGCTTACTGGTTTCCTGTATAACGGCGTTACCACCGACTTCTATTGCGCACTCCTTAATGATGCCCATGAGATTGTCGTTCTTTGCTGCAACACTAAGGTCCTCTTCCTGAGTTAAAGCCGAGTACCTGTTCTGTAGCTTGATCCGGAATTCCTCTAGTTTCCCTCTTACCGCTAACTCATTGATTGGCTTCTTGTGTACCAGTTTCTTCCGTTCCCTCCTCAAGTCTAGGCTAATTCGAGTTCTTACCATTCTATGGTCACTGCAGCGTACCTTGCCGAGCACGTCTACATCTTGTATGATGCCAGGGTTCGCGCAGAGTATGAAGTCGATTTCATTTCTAGTCTCACCATTCGGGCTCCTCCACGTCCACTTTCGACTAACCCGCTTGCGGAAAAAGGTGTTCATTATCCGCATATTATTCTGTTCTGCAAACTCTACTAATAATTCTCCTCTGCTATTCCTAGAGCCTATGCCATATTCCCCCACTGACTTGTCTCCAGCCTGCTTCTTGCCTACCCTGGCATTGAAGTCGCCCATCAGTATAGTGTATTTTGTTTTGACTTTACCCATCGCCGATTCCACGTCTTCATAAAAGCTTTCGACTTCCTGGTCATCATGACTGCATGTAGGGGCATAGACTTGTACCACCTTCAATTTGTACCTCTTATTAAGCTTCACAACAAGACCTGCCACCCTCTCGTTAATGCTATAGAATTCCTGTATGTTACCAGCTGTTTCCTTATTAATCAGGAATCCGACTCCTAGTTCTCGTCTCTCTGCTAAGCCCCGGTAACACAGTACATGCCCGCTTTTTAGCACTGTATATGCTTCTTTTGTCCTCCTAACCTCACTGAGCCCTATTATATCCCATTTACTACCCTCTAATTCCTCCAATAACACTGCTAGACTCGCCTCGCTAGATAGCGTTCTAACGTTAAACGTTGCCAGGTTCAGATTCCAATGGCGGCCTGTCCGCAGATATTGCTCAGTAAAGGTAAGCTGTACTTCAGATCCCAGAGAAACAGCGTCCTGTAGAGTTTTAACATCGCTTGTCACTGACGTACTTCACGTTTTCCCTCCGAGAAATTTGAAAAGGTGTGAAATGGCCGTTAGGCGTTTATTCAGGTAGGCCACATTGGGACTCCAGCTAAGGTATCGATCAGTGATCACCCTTAAGAATCTGTGCGTTCTGTAGTAACATAAATTTTTCTCATTGGTAAATATGGCGTAGGACATCATTGGCTTCCGCGTAAACGTGACCAGCGCACATTTCTCAGGTGAAATCTGGAGACCTTGTCGCCAAGGTACGCCGATTTTGAAGTCACAGCTTTTTGAAGCCTCGCGCGCACCTGAGGACGTGTTACACCTGATGTCCACACGCATATGTCATCAGCGTACCTTGATATCTGGACAACACTTGGTATGCGTTCCACGAGACCAATAAGGACAAGATTGAATAGTGTGGGGCTCAAGACGCCCCCTTGGGGAACACCACAGTGTGTGTAGTGTTGAGAGGTCGGACCGTCATCAGTCTGCACATAAAACGACCTCATGTGTAAGTAGTTGTGGGTCCACCGGTACACTCGGCCACCAAGACCAACCGATTCGAGAGCATCAAGTATAGCGCCATGAGCAACATTGTCATAAGCTCCTTTTACCTCCAGAAACATGGCGACAGATAGCCATTTACATCTATTTTGATGCTGGACGTAAGTGACCAGTTCGATGACATTATCAATGGAGCAGCGGAGACGCCGAAAACCAGCCATAGCGTTTGGATAAACCTTGTAGCGTCCCAGGTACCACTCCAATTTTGCAAGGATCATGCGTTCCATCACCTTCCCTATGCAACTAGCCAGCGCGATCTAGTGGTGACTTGCCAGGTTTAAGGAGCAGTACCATACGGTTTGTCTTGCACTCTAGAGAAACCTTTCCATCCCGCCAGGATTCATTTAATATATCCAGCAACGCATTTCGTGTTCGCTCACCCAGATGGCACAAGATGCGGTACGATTATGCCATCTGGTCCAGGCGACGACGACTGATTACACAATGCACGAGCCGCATCGAGCTCCTCAGTGGTGAAAGGCAGGTCCATGCGTGAATCCCGTGAATGCGGAATGATGCTATCCGTACCAAGGGAGCCTGTGCACGTTTATTGATCTGCAATCCTCCTGCGGAAATCTTCCGCTACCTCGATGTCCTCTCGGCAGTGGAAAAGCGCTAGGGCTTTGGATGGCACGCGTTGTTCATGAAGTACAGGTAGGCCTCGCCGTATGTGAGAGAAATGTTTTCGGGGGGTCTAGGGATTCCAAAAAGTTTGTGAATTACGAATTCAGAGATCACGCTCAGTGCCCTGAGTCAAGGTACTGAGCATGATCTCAGAAGCGGCACGTCATCGAGTGCACTCGCCGAAAGGCGAGACCGCTGTTCCGATGAAACGAACTAAAACGGACATATACGAACGATAAAACTTCGGTAGCAAGGCGTTGAACCAGTAGCCAACAAAACAATAAGCTCTTTAGCGCCTGGGATGTGCTACGATGCCGATCTGCTAGTGCACCGAGCGGCAGGCTTAGATTAGTGGAGAGCTCGACCGGCTATCGCTCGCACTATCCCTGCCTGAGATACGCACTTATGCTGACCCCTGAGATATACGCGCTAATTCCGACGTTGCCTGACGCCGGTTGTTTCGGATTGCCGACTTTCCCTTGAACCGAAAACCGATAAACAATATTTCGGTTTGAGTCCGAAACAAAATAATAAATAACGTTTCGGTTACGTTTTTGTTCCAGTCGAAAATATCGTTTTATTTAGTTTTTCGTTTTTGTTTTCGTTCCGTTCCGACGCGCTGACCTTGCGAGTGTACGAGACTACCTTTGTTTTTGCCTTGTTTAAGAGGAGTGTGTTCTCTCGACACCAGCACTTCAGTGCAACGATGTCCGCTTGCAAAAGTTCACAATCGCGAATACAGGTGACTAAATAAATATTTTGATATCATCCACCGTATAAGAGAAAAAAGGTAGTGTTCGATTACGGTGTTTACTTTATTGACAAATATTGGTAGAGGTACTAGAACTGAATCCTGGGAAACTCCAGAGGTTGCAGCGTAAGTACAGGAATGTTGAACGTTGACGCAAACAAAACAGGTCCTGCTGATTAGATAGCTTTTCAGTAGACCGAAAAGAGAGATAGGTACGTGAAAAAGCAATAGTTCGCGGATTAACATGTGATTGAGCAAATCAAATGTTTTGCTTAGATTACAGTATACGCAATCAAGTTAACCGCGCTTATGAACTATCTGCGAGGCATAGGCCAAAAATGATGCAAGGTGTGTGGTTGTTGACCAGCCTGGAAAAAATCCGTGCTGCTCGGCCAGTAGCGAAGTTTGAACCGTGTATACTAGAATTTTGTGCAGGATAGTTCCAAATAGGTTGGAAGCTAAACGAAAGTAGTTATTGGCCTGCAGTCATTGTTCATTTGTTTTAATACTGATTTAAGCTATCAACATTTGTTTAATGCTGATAGTTGTTAAAAATAGAAGTTAGAGAAGGAGCTAGTAGTCATCCGCATGTTTTTTTTAGCATTGATGGAAGAATTCCATCTGGCTCACATGAGAAAGAAGCGCTGAAGTGCCGTGCATGCAAATGCCTTTCTATCTAACTGCTAGAGCAGACGATACCAATGAAGTATCAGGAAACGGCGAAGAGTAGTCGAGATTTTCCTTTCAATAGTAATAATAATAATAATAATAATAATAATAATAATAATAATAATAATAATAATAATAATAATAATAATAATAATAATAATAATAATAATAATAATAATAATAATAATATAAAATAATATAACTTATTTACTGTGACCCGGGACAACCATGAGGTCTAAGTTCTAGCGCACCCGTATATTAAAAAAGGAAGAAAAAAATCAGCAAGGGAATCAGTAAAAGAAACAATGAATAAAAAGAACAATATTGAAAAGAAGAGTGTACATACAGCAAGGTGCAAAGTTAATATAAAAGAAAAAGAAGGAGAAGGGCAGTTGAACAATATGTGAAACTATGACATAACAACGCAAAACTCAGGAAAAGAACAATGGCAGTGAATTATGAAAAATGTCAAGATCATGAAAATAAGCCTTATAATGACTCTATGTTCTGTGGATGGTTAAGTGTTGGTGATGGCGGGCAGGACCTTGGAAAGGTGTATGTTTTTTGGTGATTTTGCCCGGAATACGAATCATGATACAACTGATGAGTTCGGGGTGGGTTGAAAAGAAACAGAAGGTCAGCGCGATTACGTCGGCAGTGAAATAAGACAATGACAATAATCCAACAGTGATATAATTAAAAATAATTCTGGCGTTTTACGTGCCACAACCAATTTCTGATTATGAGGCACGCCGTTGTGGGGGACACGGCTGTTTTCGCATTTCGTCCTCATCGAAATGCCGTGGCCGGGATTCGATCCCGCGGCTTCGTGCTTAGCAGCCCAGCACCATGGCCACTAAGTAACCACGGCGGGTGCTATAATAATAATAATAATAATAATAATAATAATAATAATAATAATAATAATAATAATAATAATAATAATAATAATAATAATAATAATAATAATAATAATAATAATAATAATAATAATAATAATAATAATAATAATTTATTATAGTGTCTACGGGGAACAGCTATCGAAACTTTTTACTGTTGTACATAAAGCTCTCGAAACACAACATACAGGAAGCACAAGTGCAGTGGATAAAACGACATGAAAGAATAGGAGAAAATGACAAAACATAGGGAGAGAAAGAGGAGGGTGTGTAGATAAGTTGATCATGCAACATAATTTCTGAAACCATTGCAGATAACAGAAAATTAATTTTTGAATATGTCAATATACGCAGGATGCAGATCTTTCTTCAGGGCGAACCATCGGATAGACACTTCTACAAGAAAGCTGCGTAGAAAATGCCGTATACTGCCAGAGAGATATTTGTGGCAAGCAAAATCGTACTTGGTTAAGGAGCTTTAGGCAATGAGCTGAACTAAACTGCAGTGAACTTGGTTCATTTGCAGAAGAAAACAATTGGGAGCAGGGCTTACGGTGCCATTCACACTTGACTAAGGCCTCATATACCTAACGTGTTTCACATGTCTAACACGTGCAGAGAAACTTAACGTTCTGTCAAAATGCGCACCAAGGTCTTTAGTGACGTCAATCCTAGCCGATGAAGCATGTCGAAGAGTGTGTAAAAATTGTGCTAAGACAGGCTGTAATGTATACCACACATATCACAGAAGTAACGCAACTGAGTCTTGATCTTGTGCGCGTCAAAGGCTTGTAGGAAGATTCTGCTGTGACCACAACTTAAGGCATAGCCGATCATAAGCTCGTGCATGGGAATCTGAATATACAAACATGCGCCAAAGTTACACCCCCTGCGCAGACGTTTCTAGATTTACCATCTGCTGATGATTAATCTGTTCTAGATTTACACCTGTCCATTGATAAATTTAACCGTGATGACGACGTCATGTTTCTTTGGGACAAATTTAAATGTGTTGTTAAGTCTCGCATTGTTTGATTTATGCAAATGTGTAGAAAGAAAACTAAGCGGCGTAACCCACAAATCACCAGATAATTCGTTCATCTAAAACGTAGAATCTAAAACGTCAGAACAGGTACCGAGTTCCCCATCTTAAAGGCGCTTTACTTGTCAAATTATGCAACGCTTGTGACAAATTCTATAATCAGATTATGATGACATTCTTAAAAAGCTCCCCAGGTGAGTGTTGGCCTTTTCTGTCCGACTCGAAACGATGTGTTGAACAGTTAAGAAGAAACAGCAAAGTGAACTCGAATTTTGAATATATCGTTAATGAATTTAATAATTAATTTTATAAAACATTCACTCAGCCTTTAATTATCAGCACCCGAGATAAGACCTATATAAAATCTTCATACTTAATTCCCGATGTTGTATTTAATCGCGAGCGAATATTCTGTATGATGTTGAATATTGAAACAGAAAATAAACTGGTGCTGATGGGTTGCCTAACAACTTTCTTCGACGCTACTGTGATCGTACTTGCGAATACCTGTGTACATTATTTTTAATTCATTCCTTAAACAGAGCTCAATACCTAAAGAGTGGCTAACGGCTAATGTAATAGCGGTATTTAAAGTAGGCGATAAACTAGATCTCGGCGATTATGGACCTATTTCCCTAATAAGCACTTGTCAGCTCTAGGAGCATATTATTGCTACTTACATATCTGACGACCTGGAAACAAATAATGTTTCTGTTGATTACCAGCATGGTTATCATTGAAAATTTTCGACAACTCAATAATTGTCTGTTATACACGAATTTGCCAGTACTATGGACGACCGCCTACAGATTGGTGCGATATTTCTTGACCTATCAAAGATATTTGACAGTGCACTGCATATTGTCCTAATTGAAACGCTTAAATGATTCGACTAACGGAAACCCTAGTGCGATGGATGCAGGCCTACTTAGAAAATCGTGAGCAGTTTATGGAAAGTGATAGTGTGAAATCTAGAAAATTGGGTGTTTTGTCTGGTGTGCCACAGGGGTCAGTGTGGAGACTTCTGTTGTTTCTCATCTGCATAAATGATATATATATATATATATATATATATATATATATATATATATATATATATATATATATATATATATATATTATGTGTAAATTATTTACCAATATCAAGATGAAGTTGTTTGCAGATGATTGTGTCATTTATTCTGTTGTCAAGAGTTATTCATGCAAGGACACACTTAATAACAATCTTTGTAAGCTGGCGGACTGGTGCAGCAAAAGAGTAATTTAGAAAAAGTTTTTATAAAACAGTGTCAATGACAAAGCTACGAAACGAAAGGCACTACGTTATACTTCTAAACCTTATCGGGACCTTAAATCTGTTATTTCTCGTAAATACTTACGCTTAGCAGTCAACAACCTGAGATTGAACACTCATATTGATAACGTATGCAACAAAACATTAAAAAAACTTTGCTTTCTACGTAGGATATTAAAGACGTTTGCACCAACTGGCAAGTTTCACGCTTATTGCTCCATCGTGCGCCCAGCTCTAGAGTGACCATAAATAGCGTGGCACCCACACTTCAATAAGAAAATTGCCGAAGCGGAGCGAATCCAGCGCCTGTGTGCACGGTTTATCTTCTCAGATTACTGAACATCACCACCTGCTTCTGGTATGTTAGGAAAACTCGGACCGTATCCGCTTCACGTGCGCCGTAGAATCGCCAGGCTCCAATTTTCCTACTTGGTGCTCCATAAGCAAACTGGTTTGGCTAATGCCACATATATTTCTCACGCTTCACACAGGTCATCGCGTATTTTTCGTTCTAGTACAAGCATAAATTGCCCGCAGAAAATTTTCAGAAATCATTTCTTCCATCTATGAGTGAAGAGTATAATTATCTACCTCAAAGTGTTGTTAAATTCACATCACATGATTGAAAACTATTGTGAACCCATCTCCTGTAACCTTCTCCTACTTGGGCAGCACTGCTTCCTGCAGTATTGTGCAAATAAATAAATAAATAAATAAATAAATAAATAAATAAATAAATAAATAAATAATAGACTCGCCACCACAGCTTTGGAAAAACATTTAAGAGCACCTTATGGACACTGCACCATCTTGACAGTGAGAAAGTGTCTCTTCAGAAGGCAATGCAGTTGCGAACACTGTTGGCAGTCTTAAATACTTTTAGGTCGTTAGCATACAGGAGGAATAAATAATATTTGAAGTGTCGGCGAATTGGTATTTACGAAATATAATAAAACGGTCAAGAATTAATCCTTCACGAAATCCGCTAGTGACCTAGAGAACCAAACTTCCTACGTTATTGCTCACAAAGTAAGATCCATCGTTTAGGTAGTTCGACAACCGGGAGGTGATGGAAGAGGTTATGTCGATCTGCAGGCGGGCGTCGAATACTGAGTACACAGTAACCAGTGTGCGTCAGCTGCAATATGTTTAGGGATTTGTTAGAAGACATTGCAATTAAAAGCAAGCATTCGTACATTCATAAAGTAAGCAATAAATGGTCGATAAATAGCTAATAAATATGCTTGAAATATATGACATTGAACGATAGCAAATGCGAATTAATTATTATTAATTTTCAATTTCACATACCTTTGGAACAAGAGCAGTCGTTTTCAATTTTTTATTCTTACTTTCTCAAGTCTCAAGTTTCTCGTGTAGCCGCTTTGTGCTCTTCTTCAATCAAACAATATAACGAAGGGGAAAAATTTAATCATGCAGTATGAATTACTTATCTCGGGATAATGAAACATCTTGCGAAAACTAATCATTATCAGTGTATGTTACGGTAGCCTCTCGAACTATATGACACCATGTGGACATCGCCCTCTTAATATAGCTTCAATCAACTGCCCGTATCAATGAACAAGAAGAAGGGGAACTGAGGGGCCCGGTTTATGGCAAGTCACAAACACATCTCTGGGTGGGAAAACGGCGCCGCGGTACTGAGCTCAATTGGTAAGAACATCGCACGCGTAATGCGAAAAAGTGGATTCGTATTCCACTTGCGGTCAGTTGTTTTTTCGTTATCTTTCATTTTCATTTATCTATAATGGCTACATTTCAATTAAAATGAACAGGTAATTTCCCCTGCGCTTCCTTGTTGCCATTATCTTTTGGCTTTATCTGTGCGTATTAAGTATACATAGCGATCATTTCCATCGGTTACCCATCAGTGATCGTACAGTGGCACTGCTATCGATTTCTCTTAAAAGTCATTATTACTTTCGTGTTTCTTACTGCCGAAGTTTTATAATATGATTCGTTCTCTGAAACCCACAGGGCACGTTTGTTGTTTCTGCTTTAGATGAGGAAAAGACAAAATTCGAGACATGATAAACAGTTATGTACGAGTTCGCTTTCTTCCATTAAAATTATTTTTGTCGCCTGCCGTGTAGCCTATCACCGATCTATTGTATTATACCGGGTTCGTAGCCAGGTCGGCATTTTAATTTTAAATGACGGTGAAGAACTAAGCACTACAATACACCGTCTCTTTAAACTGGGAGAAAACAAAAATAGCTGCATGTCTTCGTAAAACATGCGCAAGAGTTTTAAAGGATGATGATGGTGTTGAAGCCGATAGGGTTACCCTGGCGTGCTTGGCCAGCATTTTGTATAGCACGGGTGTTTTATCAAACGTTCATCAACTCAGTGTCTTAGAGGAAGGCAATCGACAGGCGTAGGATTCCTCTCCTGATTACTCCGGGTCATTCGGGAAACACTACGTCTTAAAAGCTCAAGCTTGGAAGACCGCTCTCATCTTGGTTTTGAAGCAATGGCTTTCTTTCCTCGCCGAACTGCGGGCACAACCAGACGAAATGCTCCCCATCACCGATATCACCACATACGACACCGAGTGGGGAACCGGATCGTCCAGTCTTCAATAGTTAAGCCTGTTTGTAGCACTTCCACGAAATAGAGTTGCCCTGATGCAGACATGGTGAGTTCAAAAGAAGACAGGTGAACCACAGCGCATTAAGCACAGGGATTACGGATGTTGAGATCCAGGTTCTGTCCCATCCCACAGTTGCCATCCAACTTTTGAAATCCAGGTCCTCAATTCTACAAGTGCAATCCACTGTTGCGATTTGGATCTTGGAATTCCACGGATGGAGAGGGCAACAAGAGAGGGCCGACGCTGCAAGACTTCGTCACCAACGTGATGTTTTTGAAGTGTCGCCCAAGTGTTTTTCGATAAATTTGCTAGCCATCAACGCAAGGCGGCAACTATGCGGTTCACTGTGCAGTCCTGAAGCCCTGGGCGCTTTCGGTTTTAAATTGGAGCTGCAGTCCCACGCTGCGCACGTTTTCGGCACCACACTGATGTACAGCTGTATACCAGTGGAGTTCCAAAGCGGTGCATGGCACGAGTGCTTCCTGCAGGGCGCATCTATGCGCTTCTTTTCTTTTGTTTAGGGAGAATTTCTCCCGAAATCAGGCCGCACTCCGCGCGCGCGTCCCTTCCAAAACGTTTCGCGACTAATCCGCTAGGGAAGGGCGCGTGCACCGTCGCGCCATGAAAAAAAGGCGGACTGCCGCGCGACTGGTATTCGCGGGCTTCTTCCACGCTCGGAAAAACGCTTTTATGTAGCACGCATTGAGCAACAGAAAGCTGTATCAGGAGTTTTTCAAGTTGCTCTACAATTTTCATGTTGACACTTTTCATCTAATACTTGAGAAGCTGATTATTTATTAAGCTAATTATGTAATTACGCGGAATGCAAAAAATAATCTGCGTATCTCCAAGCGGCGTCAAACAACATTACCTTGATTCTCTCCAAACACGTGGTATTTGCATATTTTTAAATCTTGGTGCATGATAGACGGGACGCCCTGTACATGAAAATGTTTGGAAAAAATGTACTTCGGCAGATACAGCGTTGTGATCAAAGTTAGAATAATAAAATTTTGTTACTTTTCGATATACTAGATTCTTCAAGAAACTGTACTAAAGCTTGTGCTGCGCTGCGTTGCAAGTGTTCTGATGGCCATGCGCCCAGGATTTTGTCTAGTGATGTTGGCTTCCTCTCCAAAGCATGTATCTTCGCAAAAGGCCTCTTGCGGTGAGAATAATAATTTTGCAGTGTAATAGCAGATACTTTATGTCCTCGTCAGCCTTCTCACAAAAGCACACAGTACTGTCAGCTTTTCCTATCTTGTATAAGAAGCATTCAGTATAGACGGCGCCAGTTCCAAGTCTACGAATGGTTTATATTGAGCGACTGATCTGTATAGGTATGGTGAATTGCATGTTAGGGTCTGTCACATATAATCTCGAGATTTTCGCACCATTTTGTGAACCAAGTTTCTCTGCACATTCGACGACAGAGTTTGCTTAAAAGACACGCGCATCACTCGCCGTGACGGCTTAGTATAGCTATAGTACTCCATTTTCTCAGCATCGAGCGCATATTATATCTGCCATGACGTTTGTTGTAATTTTGCAATGACTTGGTATCCACTGGAATGCGATATCACGGAGAAGACCCTTTGTTGTAGCGCAAGCCTTTTGTATTTCGTATATTAATGCATTGTTTAGTGTTCCCAAGCTCTATGGACAACAGTCAAGCTTGGGAATCGCTCAGAATCGCCCACTGAAATGATCCTCAGTGTGAACATATGAAACGTAATGCGGAAAGTATAGCACACAGCTCTGCCGTCGTAAATGTCTCAGCCTAAATGTTCTTGGCCCTTGATATACCGGTATAAAGGACGTCGATGAAGAGCTCCCATTCTTACACGAACTGTACCTGACTTTAATACAATCCATGTATGTAGGGTAGAGGTGCGACAATGTTGACTGTTAGATTGCATTCACTGGCAGGTCGCACCTACGAGTTAGACCCGGAATGGAAGTGGCCTAAGTTTTCTCTTTAGAATCTGTGTAAAAAGAAACAAAAAGAAAAGTTAAGATTTGTTACTGATACATTTTGAAGTTATCATCTCTCTCTCGGGGTAGCAATCTTTATACTTTGTGTTTTCAGGGACGATGCGAAGACACCGCGACGTCAAGCGGGCGAGGAAGTTCGTATTCGGCCCGCGGTGGCGCCGCCGGCCATGTTGCTCGCTGCGCTGGAAGGCTTGTCGCGTGACGCTGCCCCAGCTGAATGCGGTTCCTGGGCCGTGTATTTATGAGCGCACGTCTTTCCAGGCATCAGCCGGGCCGCGCTTTTCTTCCTGCCGCCTGTTGCTGCTACGAAAAAGGCGCGACTGTTACAAAAAAAAAAAGCAAGCGAAAGCAGCAGGCGGCAGAAGAGCCGCACCGAGGGAAGGGGCGTCAATGCACACACAAGCGCACTTGCAAGGCATGATTTACGGCCACGGCGCATTCAGTTCACGGACAGAATGTCCGTGCTCATGTGCAACAAGGCTTTCACACATTTTTTTTTTTTTAGAAGCGTCTCGTCAATGTCTCGGCATATCGTTGTTCACTTTCGAACCTGTTTTTCCTTCCTTATTGTCTTCGTCTCCTTGTTCCTCACATTGTGTGAAAGAGTTGTACTATAGGCAATCACGCACATTGCTGCAGAGGCCGCCACTCTGGCGCTATCTCAATCCGCTCATTTAGCCTGCAACTTAGCTTGCAAGGCGCGTTGTATTCCTCATTTTATACTGTGCTCAAGGTGGAGCTTTGTCTTGTAGCTATGAAGTTGTCATTTCGATAAAATCTGCAAGGTACCCTTAATCGCACAGCACTCAACAGAAGTCGAGTGACTAGCAAAACCGGAAAATGGGAGGCTCTGTATGAAAGTTCTTGTTATAGATTCTGTTGCATGGACAACGAAATGCCAAGTGGAACAAGCATAGACAAATGGACAAGAAAAGTTTGCTTATATACGCATGCTCTTTTTTTACGTAGCTCCATACTTTAAGAAAGGGTGCTGTATTGTTCTCATTCACTTCTTTGCAATTTCTGTAGACTCCCACCATTGCAACGGTTGAAAATGCTGCTACCACCAATTTTTAGCTTTTCAATCTCGCCTCCTAGTTTTAATTTACTCCCATTTATATTATGTTTCTAGGTCATATTAATTGAGAATAAAATCCGAGGTTCTTTACCTTGCACTTCACTCTTCATTTCTCTGGAAGGTGCACTATCTTGTCATTCAGTGGTACAAGGGCTAATGTACTCTTTCTTTTTCAACTAGCAATAGCTGCCCCGTAGAACTTCATAAGGTACGACACCATCTCCGCGTAAAGCTAATGTACTCACTCTTGTTTAGCCGTTTCAATTTTCAGACTTCTCCCAGCATTTTTCAGGGGAAGTTATATATATGATATATGTTATATAGTAGATATTCTATTGATTATGATATTGACGGAAATTATATCCGCTTCCTGTGAACTTCAACTGTAATGCGTAAGCTCTTCATTGGAATTGGTCGTTCACAACGGCAGGTACATAGCTGCTCTCTGCCCTACATGACTTGTAGGTGTAAAGAGTCTACTGGTACGTGAGCAACTGTCCAGAGTTGTCACATCGCGGTGACAGTAATAAGTCACTTTGAGTATACAGGATACTTTCGAAGAGCGCTGCTCCACTATCGACATATTCCCTGACGCGGGAAACGTCTGAGCGAAGCCAGATGCGATTACCGTGCCTCAATCCTGTTCGAGCGAAAGGTGTTAGGCACGCATGTCGTGGTTACAGCAGACCTCTCTGTCTCTCTCGTCGGCGCAATCGAAGCTTAAGCGAGGCATCGAGGATGTTTTATCAAGCAGGTAGAGGACGGCTGTCATTCTCTATTTGCACGATGTCTCTCAAAGGATTATGAAGACGTGTGCCATGGCTGAAACGCATGTGGCTTGAAGTCTTGCGGCACGACTGGGGGCTTGTAGCAGTTGCCCAGTGGCGATGCGTGTCGGAACTATTTAGTGCGAAAAGAATCATGTCGCAAAATTTACTGGGTGCTCAAACGTCGTCGCGTTTCCACGTTTGTGTCTTCTAAGAACTATGTAGCGCTGTTCCCTATCCGTATTCAAGAACCAAATAACCTACATGCAAATTTTAATTCCTCAAACAACCCTTCTATAAACAAAATACGCTGCCTTGCTTTAAGTGCATACTATATATGTCGGTGAGGCAGGCCGGTGCGCCACAGATCGCAAGCGTAAACATGCAAGCTCAGTAAATTAGTCAGACAGCGCACTACTCCACTGCATGGCTCTGCTGCACTACAGGTGATGAACACCTACGTTCGATTTAAAGGGCCTCTCACCAGGTTTGGGTATCTGGAAACAAACATACGCCGCGAATCAAGCTGAACATTTAAATGATGGCCGGAGCATGGTCCGAGCTCTTTTTTTCTCTGAGCAGCCACTATCCGCGCCTGCAAACATGACGTCACAACTCTCGCCTATCATGTCGCATGCCCCGCTGCTTTGGGACCTCCTTCTGTATATTTGGTTGCTATGCTTTCAGTTCTTTGAGTGAATGAATAAAAATCTTCTTATACTTCTTCTTCTTCTAGGGTTCAGGACATGGTAGAGCACGCAAATTGCCAACAGCAGCGGGTTGCAGTGAAACGTAGAGTGCGCGAAACAGTAATTGGAAGCGCGCGGCTCAGAAAGCAGGGAAGAGAGGGAGAAAAAAATTATTCGAGGACACTTAAGCACTTCTTATGAGTTGTGAATACGAAAGCATTAATGTCCAATTGAACGCCGCAGAGCGATCCTTCGAGTTTAGCCGAGTACCATAGCGGTACGTGCTGCCCGAGCCAACAAGCAGCAGCGGGATGTGGTGCCAAAGCCGCATGCCACCGACGTCCTGCGCGACGAGAGACCGAGGAAGCAGCAGCGGCCACCAAGGCCGGCAAGCAAGCGTAGCAGGGAAGCCCAGTGGGAATGAGAACAACGTTAGTCTAGTAACGTTGGGTGAGAGAGCGAGATACGGACTGCGCGCCGGCTTCTGAGAGGGAGACGGCAGAAGCCGGCGCGCTCTAATTTCAGCACTCCACCTAATTTTCTGCCGTCCTCGACTGCACTTCCCTTCACTTGACACCCATTCTGTAACTCTAATGGTCCACCGGCTATCTACCCTGCGCATTGCTGCACAGCTCCATTTTTTCTTTCATTTAATGTCAACTAGAATATCAGCTATCCCCGTTTGCTCTCTGTCTCTTAACGTTCCGCCTAGCATTTTTCGTCCCATCACTCTTAGCGTGGTCCTTACTTGTTCTTGCGCTTCTTTCTTAACCTCCAGGTTTCTGCCCCGTATGATAGCACCGGTAGAATGCAGTGACTAGTTTTTCAACGGTGATAAGCTCCAAATCAGGATTTGGTAATGCCTGCCGTATGTACTCCTACCTATTTTTATTCTTCTATAAGTTTCATTCTCATGATCAGGGTACCCTGTGAATAATTGTCCTAGATAAACGTACTTCTTCAGCGACTCTAGACGCTGACTGGCGATCATGAATTCTTGTTCTCTTGCCTGTCTATTGACCATCACCTTTGCAATGGATGCACTGAATTGAACATTTGCAAGGATACATTAGTTTCGGAGCTACCTGACCCGAAGCGGCTTCTTTGTATTCACCGAGGATGGTTAAACTACCGACCACTACACCAGCCGTGGAGTTCTTCAAGGTGGTGTTCTGAGCCCAGTTTTTTTTCAGCATAGCTCTGATTGGGCTGGCCGAATATCTGCCACAGTGGGCCAGCCTGTCAGTTTACGCAAATGACATTTGCACCGGGGCTTCAGGAGTAACTCGCCCGAAGGTTCGCCCAAGATTACAAAAGTCTGCAACGCTGACATTTGCTTATCTTCAGAGACAAGCCCTCGGCGTCCGTACAGCAAAATGTGCATTATTCGCGTTCCCGCGAAGCTCGATGACTGGATGCCATGGTCAGCCTATCTTGTACTAGAGAACTCATCCCTTTTTAACGATCACTGTCGACCGCGACCTCTCCTGGAGCCCCCATGTATCCTACATAAGGAAGAGACTCCTCTCGATCAGTCACCTTTTCAAAGCCATCGCTGGAAAAACATGGGGACCGTCGGTGTGTTCTATGCTTCAACTGTACAAGGCGCTCTTCTTGGGTTTCTTGCGTTACAGCACTCCGGTGCTGTCAAGCACCCGGAGGGCAAATTTTAGAGTGCTTGAGAGCATGCAAGCTCAAGCACTTAGAACCTGTCTTGGTGTACCGCGATGCGCTTTAACAGCCTCAACAATCGCCATCGCCAAGGAACTTTCCATCAGTAGGTATGTCGCCACGAACACCCATTCAGCGACACTTTTCGCGCCTCCAGTCTCAACGCCTTGCTTCTCTCTCATAAAGTAAACCAGAGGCAATGTTTTCGGGCATCGTAGCCTCCTTTCGATACTATGCGAAACTATGCGTCTTCTATGCGATTCCACGCCTTCAGCAAGATCACATTGTCCTTTGCTGTATCTCCAGCAGCCACAAGTGGGGGTTTCCATTCCAAGATTTGGAAAGAAGTCCGACTTGCCAACTTGCACCCTGAATCAAGCCGCTCTACATCGTCTTCATGATTCCTGCTCGAATCCAGTTAGTGAAGTGAAGTGATTCATTTCATCATCAATTCAAGTATACATATCTTCTCCAGTGGTACAGAGGGAAGGGGTGGCAAAAAGGCAGCTTAATGCCTGACAATGCGCCAATCCCCGCCCAGACCACATTTATACACATGGCTCTTCGACTCTAACCAACTCTCCTAGTGCGGTAGTTATTCCATCGACGTCAAGAAGTTCAAAATCAGCCACGTCACAACATTGACAGGGTCCGAACTTGTCGCCCTCCGTAGCGCAATGCTATATGTGCACCAGCAATCACCAAATCACTGGGCTATATTCTGTGATTCAAAAGCACCCTGTAATCAATTTTATAAGTTCTGCGCCCCGGCCCCCATAAACAATTGGTAGCAGAGATACGATTACGCTACCATCAAGCGATGGACAGAGGCCACGACATTGTATTTCAGTGGCTACCTGGGCACTGTAACCCTACTGGCAATAAAAGTGCCGACAAAGCTGCCCGTGAGGCACATGGTGAATGTGAAAGCACCTCGATACCATTTTCGAGAGCGGATGCAACGTGGCACCTCAGTGGTCTTGCCCACATTATTACTATAGGAAAATGGAATACACCGGAGTTCACCAGACAGCGCCTATATGGATGGACACACATATGAGATTACGACTTTTACCCTGTTTTTATCGACGGAAAGAAACGTTACTGTGCGGCCTGCGAATAGGAGTTTCATTCACAAACGCCTACTCATTCCTCATTAGAATGGCGGGCAGTGCCGATTGCAGTACATGTGGTGTCAAAGAAACGACCAAACATCTCTTGTGTGTTTGCTCCATATATGAAGATAGGAGGAGTGCCCTTCGGATAGCTTTGGGGCACTTAGACGACAGGCCTTTCACAGAGGAGAAGAACTGCCCGTGCCCTCGAGCGTTTGCTATCTACAGGCCATAAAGGCGCTGCTGGGGTTTGTTTACCTTAACAATATACTGCCACGTACTGTAACGTACTGCTGACGACCACTGGCTCCTTGGTCCTCACAGGTGATTTCAACACGCATCACCAGATATGGGGAAGCACCAAGATTAGCTTCAAACAGCAGAATGACGGCAGCCCAATGTATCGGCGAGGCACTTGCTTGGACTTGACTGATTTCAAGGCACTTTGCTGCGTGCACACACTGGCTTCACTCTATTCCTCTCTCCTCTTTCTATTCCCCCTTTCCCTTCTCTCAGTGTAGGGTAGCAAACCGAACGCTCTCTGATCTCTCTGTCTTTCTTCTCTTTGCTCTCTCTCTCTCTTGAAATACACCAGCCTGTATGACCGCCTGTGACTGACTCAGCGATGACGCTTGTGTGTGTAAAAGTGCAAAGTGTAGACTTCTCCCTTCCGTCTCTTTCAATTCCCTTTCCCCCTTCTCCAGTGCATGGTAGCCTACCAGGTTCAGCCTGGTTAATCTCCCTGCCTTTCCCTTATGACTTCTCTCTCTCCGCAAACAAAGGGTAGGGAACGCTTCGGGCTAACTTTCGCTTTAACGCGTCTCCTAAACTTAAGATTGCGCGACCTCCAGCACTACGTGCACGGGAAGACAGCTAATATGAAGTTACCAGCCATCTCCTCTCACCCAAGCGTTGCGCACGCCCGAAATTACCGCCAAGGTAGGGCGCGCAGGCCTCGTATGCGCCCAGCCGCACATCCACATCCGGATAAAAGGGAGGAGACCCGTGCTCACCTGCTCTCCAGGCACGCGCTCGATCAAGCGAACTACAACATTGAGCGCAAGGTAATGCGGCGTGCATCAAGCCACCATCCTTCCCTGCTCGCTCTCGCACGTTTTCCGAAGCACCCACAGTAAACTGAGAAGGATCTTATTGCATTTGGTATTTATGCGGAAAATCACCATGACAGCGACGATGGCGGTGAAAATTCGCCTGTAGCGTTCATATATTTGATATGAAGGAAGGACAGGGATGGAAAGTACACTTCGTTCAGTTTTATACCCTGCACGTGAGGAGCGGGATCGAAAGCGAGAGAAGACATCAATTCAGACGAATGACTCGCACCAGACAAAGTGGGTGTATATACAGCCGTGCAGCCAAGTCTGTCATATTCAGGTACTGTAGAAGAGCTCGTGTTACTTTCTGGGCTGATGAGCTGTAAGGCTGGGCTGTGGGGGCGGAATGCAAAAACGCTCGTGTAATGCACATTGCGTCCACGTTAAAGAACCTAACTTGGTAAAAAGCAATCCCCAGTACCCTATTTAGGCGTGCCTCATGATCAGATCGTTGTTTTGGCACGCAAAAACCCAGACTTAAATTTTCAGCCATTCCAGTGGCGATAGCTGCATGAACTTACGGAACACTATTCCGGCCCACAGACGACACAGTTATGTTGTGACATGTGGTGAAAGATTTGGTGGTAACTGCAAGTGGTAGCGAAGGAACCACGATATATAAGCGGCAGTTGGAGTTCTGTGGAGTATTACAATGCGTCCACCTGAGCGCCGACACACCTTAGAGTAGGCGCTGCAAGAGATATTCGCAGTCGTGTGCGTACATCGGTTAAGCGACTTGCTTTAGGTATGGACAAAGCTAACAGAAGTCACTGAACACAAAGGCAAGAGAGAGAAAAGAGCAGTGATGTTTTCAAAGCCGTAAACTAGGAAATGGTACAATGTGCGTAGCCAGCTAGATATCCCATCTTCTAAAACGTTAATGTTGATGTCCCCCATGATGGCAGTTTTCTGTGCCATCACCAAAGTGCTTAGGAGTACGTCTACTTCATTACCAAATTCTGACACAGGGTGGTATAGCGAACGATATGTACAGCCAAAAATTGTTTTCTTAGATGCTACTGGTAACTCTACATTTATCTATACCGACCAAGAATGCTCATATTCTCATAATATAACGACTATAACGTGTTTCGCTAGAATTTGTCATCTTCTTTACCAGAAGCTTTGTAGAAATGCGGCATGTTTTGAGAACAGTGACAAGAATTAAAACGTTATGCCAGAATCCTCAGCGAAAGCATATGTTCTTGCAGCTGCTGGAGAAAAGCAAAATGATGTCACGAGAAATTCAAACGATGGCACAATGAAAGACCTTTTCTTTCTGTTCTTTATTGCTTTCTGTCCTTTTCGAGCTTGTCTCTCGCTGTCCAGGATGCTCTCTCACACTCCCTTTCTTTTCAAAATGGTGGACGAGCTGTATGCTAGCCCATGATGTTCGTCCCATGAAAATGTCACACCAAAACAAACGCACCGCGTATGACTTTTAACAACACAAAGCCATAGCAAAGTCATTTAGGATTGAATGTGGAAGCAAATTAACGCCTGCACTCGGCTTTTTCCATGTTTCCCAATACGAGCGAGCGTTCTCGTGTACGTGCAAACAACCTGACATGTGCCTTGCCCGTCGGTAATCAAGCCAAGAAAACCTTAATACTGAGTGGGCCAAAATCTTTATTCCGGACGAGATGACGTTGCTGAAGTCTTGGCTGTTGCAAAGACTGAAGTCGGTCAAGCTTCGCCGGCATTGTTAAGTCGTCACCATAACCTATAATGATTTTTATTAGCCAGAATGGCCGGCTGCATTCGTATGTGAACATAGTTAATATGGCCGAGACACAGTAATTATCCGTGGCACCCTTCAAGCAACACCAGAGTCTCAATCTGTTCGAGTCTTTGCTCAAAAGTATGTCCCACACCTTCTCTGTGGTCCTGACTGGCCTTCGCTTGCATTGTCAAGGTTGAGTAACATACTTATAGATCTGCATAAATATCCAAGAAAGTAGAGAGTAAGGTTATGATCAGCGCAGTATTAGCTCAGCCAGTTTAGCACTACATAATGCCATTTGGAGGTTGCTACTTAGGTTGCCACCATTTGTATGCTACCTTTCAATCCATTATCATTCACTTTGCCTGTGGATATTACAAGTGTAATTAAAATGATTAAGCTCGTGCTCAGCTGTGAACAAAGCGCTTATTAAGAATGTAGATAGATTTACTGAGGGGATGAGTTGAAGAGGTTTGAAGCCCGTGCCTTCTGCTACTCAATTTGCCTTATAAATGGACTAAGGCACAATGAGTTATGAAAATTACTTTAAAAAAACTGATTGACATGTAGAAACGACAAACAATCAAACTGTGCAAGGCATGATGTCACACTTTATTTCTTTTTCTTTATTTTGCTTCAGTGAGTGTTGAGTTCTTCGGTAATTCATCTGATCCGGTACCCCCTTTGCTTTGATTTTTTTACGTTTTTTACTTGCCGTTTGCGTTGGTTTACGAGGGCTAAGGGCCCGTCGAGATGTCTCCTGACATAATTTTTTTCATCGTTCATGTGCGTAAACTAGCTCAATAAATAAAATAAATAACTACTCTGCTGAACTCCTAAAAATGCTTTATTTTCATTTATGTTTCGAATTGTGGGCTGTTCTAAAAACGTCGCGGCCCTTATCACCAGGCCAAAAAGGTATCACGCATGCTTTCATGTTCGCTTCGTATCTTGATCTACAATGTGCCTTTGACCTTGCAGTCTGACGTCAAACCGTAGAGTCTGACATATGTCAAGCCTTTCTACAAGAAAACCACGCTAAGGACTGCTAAACCCATGACTGCTGTCAGCGGTGGCAGGTGTTGTGCAGTCACTTCATCTTTAGTTCTGCCGGCCTTAAGCGCCAAGCTGAACTTCCTGCAAGAGCGCGCCGCCTATTATTTCAGTCGTTATTCAAAACATTTTTATTATCGCCCTGGATGCGGCACGCAGAGCAGCAATTGCACCGTAAGTAATGTAAATCACAGCCAGTACCAGCTAATATCACAAAAGGTAAATCCACGTAAGCGCTTTAAGCACCGGTTTTCACAAACACTACACGAGAAGAAGCAGCAACGTCGTGTCAGAGAGAGAGAAAGAACAAATGATAAATGAAAGTTAGGGAGGTTAACCAGGACTGAGCCCGGTTGGCTACCCTACACTGGGGAAAGGGAAAAGGGGACGGAAAGATTAAAAGAAGAAGAGAAAGTCTACTGGGGATATCGTTCGGTCACTCAGTCCGGATCACAGACGCTGACTCAATCCAGTAGCTTTCAAATATCGCAGCAATGCTTTCGTGGCCTTTTGTAGCTTCGATATGCGAGGCCATGGTCCCAAGATCTTGTTCAAGGTGAACGGTGTTCTATCTAGCTGAGTGAGAGCTGTGAGTCTTTCGTTTTCAAAAGATGGGCAGTAGAACAGTAGATGTTCTATAGCTTCCTCGACACCGCAGGCATTGCAGTCGGCGCTATCAGTTATTCCAATCAAAAACGTATATGCATTGGTGAATGCGACGCCCAAGCGTAAGCGGCACAGCATTGTTTGCTCAGTTCGCGGAAGCTCTGGTAACAGCCGCAGTTGCATAGAGGGGTCGCGGGAATGCAATCGATCTTGGGTGAATTCAGGTGTGTGCCACTTCTCTGATGTCATACGGCGTGCTACACTCTAAGAAAAGTTTACACCCTTTGGAGTGCCCCTTCTGCCACACAACGATAGTCGTCATCTGCCTTGATGCGTTTCCTTTCTTTAACGCTGCGAGCCCAGTACTTTCCAGTAACGAACGGCATGCGCGTTATCAGCATGATAGCATTCCCGACAGGAAAGTAGCGGGCACGGCGTTTTCAAGAAAGGAAACGCATCAAGGCAGATGATGATTATTGTTGTGTGGCAGAAGGGGCACTCCAAAGGGTGTAAACTTTTCTTAGAGTGTAGCTTGCTTAGGTGTTGGGCTTCTTCGGTCCGTGATAAAGGTACAGAAACAAGGGTTGCTTCTTCGCGTGCTTTCTTAGCAGCTTCGTCAGCTAGGTCGTTGCCGCACATACCGCAATGGCCAGGCAGCCACTGAAACACGACGTCGTGTCCTTTCGCTATCATACGATGGTGCATTTCTCGTATCTCCGACACGAGTTGTTCACAGGACCCGCGACGAAGAGATGACAGAAGACATTGTAAGGCCGCCTTCGAATCGCAGAATATTGCCCACCGATTAGCGGGTTGGTTGTTAATGTAATCAACGGCACCTCGGAGGGCAACAAGCTCCGACCCGGTCGATGTTGTCAAGTGAGAAATCTTGTATCGGATGCTAATTGATCGTGATGGTCTAACCACTGCGCCGGTGGAGCTGATCTGAGTGGAAGAGCCATCCGCATATATGTGGACTCGGTCAAAGTGGAAAGTGTTCAAACAATCTAGAGCTGCTTGCTTCAGGGCCAAGCTAGGCAGGTCGGTCTTCTTTCTTATCCCTGGAACTGTAAGACGCACTTGTTTTAAACACCACAAAGCTGAGGTTGAACGTGCTGAGGGTGTGAAGCCCGATGGTAGACAGGCACGATGGATGCTGACCTCGTTGGAGAAGGACGCCTGTGGTCGTCTTCTGACGTCGTGTCAGCATACCTAGTGCACTATAAAGGGAGGGTGACTAACGTGTCACTGGCCATTTTTATTTTCATATTATGATTATTATTATTATTATTATTATTATTATTATTACTATTATTATTAAGATGTATAAAAATATACTTGTCCCTCTACTAAAGTCAAGTACGTCTCCTAGCACTTGGAAGGTGGCATAGGTAGTGCCCGTGCACAAATCGGGTGCTAAAAATGCAGTTATTAACTACCGGCCAATATCTATAGTCTTAACTGCGTCAAAAGTGTTCGAATCTGTATTGCATTCCCTGCTTACTGTTAGTGCTAAGAACATTTTAATAGATGAACAGCGTGGCTTTGTATCAGGGCGCTCCACAACAACGAACTTAGTCACATTTATCAACCATGCTTCCAGTGTGGTACATAGTAGGAGCCAAATAGACACCCTTTACTTTCACTTAAGTAAAGCATTTGATGTTGCCTGCCATGAGCTCCTCGAGATCATTACAAAGCTCACACAATTGGACATACCTTATTCCGTCACTACCATGTTATCTAATTACTTAAGCAATAGGTCGTGATTCGTTGGCATTAATGGACAGACCTCTTCTAGCTATGTGGTCAATAACGAAGTTCCTCAAGAATGTGTTCTTGTCCCTCTTCTCTTCCTACTGTTCATAAATGAGATTTCGTCAGCCATTCAACACTCTTCATTCCTTCCATATGCTGACGACTTAAAGCTATTTAAGACAGTCAACAGTGTTCACGACTGCACTGACGCCCAAAAAGACATTTCTTTCGCTCTCAATCTGAGGCAGAGAAAATAAACTGTTCTTAAATGCTTCCAAAACAATGTTATTAAGTTATATGCGAAAAGCACATCATGTACAATTTTCATACACACTTCGGGATACTTCATTGCCCAGGTCCGATGAAATGAAACATCTTGGTGTGTACTTCGACAAAATGCTAAGCTTCACTTCACACACTAAATATGCGAAACAACGTGCCTTTCACGCTCTTGGTATTGTTTGTCGTATATCACCATATTTCCACTCCCCTTTTGCCTTCCTGAAATTCTATTCTACTGTGTGCCTTCCACTTCTAGAGTATCCCTCTGCAGTTCGGGCGGAACGTGGAAATTTAATTCGGACCTAATTAAACGCGTCTAGAATAAATTTTTATCTTTTTAAAGCACCGCTTTTGCCGATCTAGCGATTATAGTCCAGCTGTCTCAAACATACCTCAACTCACACCTCTAAAGTCAAAACGTATTAAACCAACCTTCCGTTCCTCTACAAGGTTGTCCATGACATTATGCATTGTCCAAAGCTTCTTCATCATGTGCAACTTTCTGAGCCGCAAAAATATACACATCCAGCTTTTCTGTACACTAGGGTTTAGTTCGCGTGGATGCCACCACGTGGCGTATTGACCTTAAGCTTTTCAAGCTTCTCGCTTTGACGTAGTGATGATGTCAACTAAACAAAAATAAAATAATTAAAAAGCATTCCTGCGCACTGAACTTCACCACAAAGCTTGTCCCGGCGGCGTTATCACTGCTCTTGATAAAAAGTAGCCGCTCGTCGGCTGGAAATGACCTATCACCCTTTGAATCCGTTTAGTGGTGACACGGCAAACACAGCGATGATTGATTCCGTGCTCTTCAGAGGCTTTCCGAAAAGCAGCCACGATTTTCATTTATTGCTACGGAGTCAACGTGCTAGGATAATCGTTGGAAGCACTCCGCGGCAGTTTTTCTTCAGTAGGAATACATTCTGTACGTGTTCGCAAGACAGCGTCCGAACGTCGCACAGCGGCTATGAGAGATGCCGTTGTGGATGACTCTTGATTTTGACCTATCGATTTTGTTAAGGTGCCCCCAAACATTTCCCAAGCAATTTTCCTATTCCCACTCATGGGCTACCACAGCAGCTGCGAATCGAGAAAAAAAAATGTTTTTATGTATTAAGATGGACACATGAACTAGTTGTTTTTGCACCTTGAGGCATAAGGCACCGACGCAAGAATTGTGCAACCTTTCTCTGTGTCGCCATCCTTTAGCATGCTATAGCATGCTAACGGACGAAATAGCTTCGTCCGTGTACGGAAGAAGCTGCTCACAATCGCACGTCACATTTACCTGCCACCGGAGGAGGCGCTCCTTTGCGTATGATATATACGTTACTTGCGATTAGTTGTCGAAATACTGCCATCTCACTGTTATGCATGTGCACGAAGGAAGACTGCTGTTTAAGATGATTGTGCGGTAATGGATGCGGGATTTGCATGTTCTCCGTATTGCCTGCCATGCTGCCGTTCCGCCTTTATAATGTAGCCGCAGCGTGGACTAGCAGATTCCAAAAGCCAGAAAGGCTGCCCACGTACTCAAAGTGATTGCACGCAACTCATCACATTTACTTGTATTCAAGAATTGTGTGACTATCAAGGACCTCATCAAGAATTGTTGGCAGTTCGAGGAAGGTGAGAGTTGGCACACGAGGCAACTTGTTCACATCCTCGTCGCGCGAAGATCGGTACCAGCCGTCCAAGAATGACGCCATGGAGTGCATTGTCTCTGATGCGATAGAGTCCGCGTCCTAAATTCCAGCCTCGGTGCACCCTGTATTGAATGACGACCAGGCATAGCCACAGGACGACCGTCGGCCACAGGACCTACTTTACCTGTCTTCAATCAACACTTGTCAACATTCTCGCCTTATTTCGCACCATCAGGCTTCAGCTGGGCTCCTTCTACAGCCAACTTATTTGTCCCAAACTTTTGCCAACCACTCAGCGTTATGGTTTGTTTATCTTTAACCCCACCAAGTTAGTGCTGTCCTGAGATTTCCAGCGGTTTCACCTTTCTCATGATGCCCGCATTTTTGTCAACCTCTGTTCATATATTTAGGAATTTTCGATAGACGTCGTAACCATAGTACACCACCTGACCATGCTGCTCAAAAAATCCTCTTTTATTTTCTTGAGGTTTTCTGCAAGCTTCTGCCTTCTTGTAGTTCATCAGCGTCATGAATTCAGTATCGATTCTATATCATCTTGATGACTACGCTCCCACAGAAGTCTGCAATGTTTCAGCGGCCATTGGATTGGAGCCGTTTAAATCAGCTTTACCGTGGACTTGGAATGAAATGGTTCCATTAATTAGCGCGATCTTTAAGCATACAGATTCTCAGCCTCATGACGTCATCGCGTCCTTTGCGGGATTTCATCACTGCGACACTCAAGTGGCCGACTGGGCCACTTGGCTTTGTGGCTTCAGGAGTAACCTTACCCTGCTGCCGAAACGCCAATGGTCTATCCAGTTTACTACCGACCTACAAGTCTGTGCTTTTTTCTTTCCAGTCTGTTCATTATTTGCGTCCTCGACATCTGGGCTGTAAAAGTGCTTCCTTTTTACTACACTGTACTAATAAGTGAACTTATTTTGGAATTCTATTCGTTTATAACGTCGTATTCTTGCTATCATTGTCATACGTAATATACACAGAGTACCCGGGCACCTTCAGATTAAATGCTTTCACTTTCTGCCTGAGCAAGTCCGCCATTCTGATGCAAATAAACATGACTTGAACTAATTTTCAGAGAACTAAACACGGAATAAAAAGCTGACATCATCCATGGACAACATCAACAAGGGCCGCAGTACTCAATAACCTGATGCTTCTATTTGCAAGCTTATATTTTCCAGGGTATGATCTTGTATTGCAGAAACGTACCCCGGATGTGTATTTATGTGCTAGTTGTTATCTTCGGGCACCCAAGAAAAATCATCCCTCCCCAACTCCATGATGTACCAGCTTAAGAGGCCACTTATAGTGTCCCTGTGCATCATGCCACGTGCACTCAGTGCTCACTCTCTCCTCTTTTCCTCTTTCCAGTGCCCCTCTCCCTTACCCCCTAGTGTAGGGTAGCAAACCGGGCGCTCGTCTGGTGGACCTCCCTGCCTTTCCTCTCCTTCCTCTCTCTCCCTCTCTTGGGCTGGCATGTACTATTATGTGCATCGTTACGTCGCCACATACCAACTCTGCCAGGGCTTCAAAAAGCCGTCCACCTAACCTTCTTGAATCTCTTAACACACCATACGGGTAATTTCAATAAGGTATTTTTCAACACTGTAATGGTGCGGCGTTATTCGATTCGGCGAAGCACCGATCAGCGGGCGCCCAAAAGGTTCATGGTTATATTGCGCTCAGTTTTACAAACACGGTATTAAGGAAGGACAGAACGTGGACGGACGAAGCGCAATGCGCTTCGTCCGTCCACGTCCTGTCTTTCCTTAATATCGTGTTTGTAAAACTGAGCGCAATATAACCATGAACGTTCACCAACTAGCCCCCTTCATTGCGCCCAAAAGGTCGTGGAAGTAGGGACCGGCGAGCAAGACGCGTATTGCCAGCCACTCGGGCAAGCGGCCGAAAGAAGTCGAAGGCAGGTTTAGAGATTATTGTCTTTTTGTCGTCGGCGCGACAATGACGTCCCGACAGCTTTTTGTAGCTGTAGGAACCCTTGTGTATTCTCTGCCCCGCGTGCGCATTGAGAGGCTTACTAAGGTGGCGGAGGTTCGAATACTCCGAAATAGGTGCTGTGTCTGTGCAATCCTGTGTGCACGAAGTGCTGACAGTGTATGTGTGCCGACAGCGCCGTATGGCCGGCCACCGTCGTTTCCCCTGTGTTTGTGAGCGAACAATAGAGCCCCGCCACGGACTCAAGGGTGTGTGTGGTGCAATACGAGTGCGCGACCTCTAAATGCAGGGGGGAATCACCTGTTCCCTTGCCCCTAATTAAAGGGGGCGCGGCCAAGAGCTTGGGAGGAAACGGAATACAAGTGGGTGAACTTGATTGGATCGTGATCAATATCTGCGGTTCCCCAATACAGGGAACTAGGGAAAGGAAAAGTTATTTAAACGCAGGTTTTAGACCGAGCTAAGCAGTATAGAAGCAGAACCCACAATCTGCTGAGAAGCGTCAAGGAGCTATAGTCGGATACAACTTTAGAAAAAAGGGGAGGCCCCACCCAGATGACCGAAGCTCGATCGCCGATTGCCTCCGCGACTAAAATAATCCCGCTCGAAAAATCGTGCTCCTGAAACGCGCAATTCTCGGTATAAATAAAGATTTTGCATTTTGATGACTGGTTTAGTAGAGCTCTCATGGGCTACAGCACATGCCGGATAGCGACAGAAAATTAACCCCGTGCCTTCTACAACGCTGCCCGTCGTCTGCTCTTTAGCTTCACTGCAAGTGACAAAAGTAGAAATAGCAACTCTGCATGGCTTTTGCGCTTGTTCGCATGTACATGGCTTATCTACTACTCGTTTTCCAAGCTTAAAGTGAATCAGTTGCTATTGACAAAGTACTTATATAAAACAATGCATTTATCACCGAAGCACACAGCTGACGCGACTTGGCCCAGTTCGAAGCGCGGGCGGCCATCTTCTTCGTCGGTGGGGTCACCGGCCGTCCGGCTCATGACGTCAGTCCAGAGTGCGCACCCATTGGTGGATGCTCGTGTGCATCCGCGCCGGAGGAGTAAACGCCCCCTTTTTTCTAAAGTTGTATCCGACTTTAGTGCCTTTTTTTTATAGTGCCGTCCACTGTCGCCTGGACCGCCTAGCTACGTCTGAACTGCGAGTTACCAGGTGACGTAAAAGACGACAAACAAACGTCTGTAACGAAGCTCACGGTAGTTCCTCTCAAGTTAGCTCAACCTGCTCCAGGGACGTCATCAGATCTAGACTCCCGGGAAACCTAGCACAGCAGTCGCATCCACCGCAACGAGTTCGGCCGGCCAGCGTTCTTCGGGAAAGCTCTGCCGTCGACTCCACGCTTTATGGACTTGCTGCTGCTGCCCGGCCATGGGTATGCCATCATTTGTTTTCTTTCGAACTCTGTTTAGTGGACCACCGTCAAGTGTATTCGTGTGTAGTGTTAATTTCTATATTTACTGTTAACTGTTCGTTGTATTTCTTTTGTATTCATCATTCATCTAGATTAAGTGCATATGCGTTAGTCTTCTTGTGTTTTTTTGTGTTCCTTTTAATCTTTGTGTCAGTGTCAGTCGATAAATATTTTTTTTCTGTCTTTCTCCCGACTCTGACTCCTTCGCTGGGTTCGCTTGAGTACAGCACGACCAACCGGCTTGTATACCCCGTCGATGACTTCGCGCAGACGGCGAACGGGCGACAAGCCGTCACAAACACACACGGCCCTTTCCCTTTGTTCATTTTCGCAAAGGGTGTGTCTATTGCTGTGGATACGAAATACACCCAACGGTAAGTTACCACTCAAGCCTTCCCGGCAACCTGCGCAACTGATGCCTCAGCCTTCTTTTAAAACGGCGTTGACGTTCAGTATGGCGATCCTCGAGTACTTCTCGCGGACTTAGCTCACCACTATCTCTACAGTGCCACTGCAGATACTGCTTGCTCGTGTTAGACACAACACAAACACGCAACGACCTTAATGAAGTTTCAGTCACACGTTAGTCGACATGCTGCCGATGTACATTTCCGCTGATCACTGGGATAGGGCACGAAGCCCTGTCATTGGTAATATTTGCCTTTAAGTGCTCGCTTTACGACATTGCTTGGTAGTCATCGCTTTTTCTTTTCGTCGACAGGAGCATACTATGCATGCACGCTTCCTCTGAATATATTTTCGGCTTTATATGCACCCTCTGATAAAACTTTATATGCTTGTGGTGGTGTTTCCTTGACTGATCACACAAGTGCACTTGCTCTGGCCCACTTATCCGCTTAACAGCATTTCTAAAAATCATTATATGACAGCTACACGTGGATCGCCCGCTCATCACCAGAACCTGTTGAGTTTGTCAGTCGCCCTCGTAGCGTCCTACGCCTACGTCCGTGTTGTCAGCCTGAGACGCGTACTTGATCCGTACATCGAACGAATACAGTACATGACTTTCTCGTGTTTTTGTCGCTTAGCACATCTCCATCGCCGACAACTTCAGTTTAAAATATTGCAACAAATAGATAGAAATCCATCTTTCAAGCGTCTAGACGCATGCGCACTTAGAACCCAAGAAGCCAGTTATACAGGAGGTTTCGGCGTCAACAAAATATTTCACCAAAGAAAAAAAAACCCGGTAATCTCGACACCAAGAATAGAGAGAGAGATAAAGAGGAGGTTAACCAGATATCAGTCTCCTGTTTGCTACCCTACACTGGGGATGGGAGATAGGGGTTAGAGAGAGGACAGAGAGGAAAACGTTAAAAAAACACACACACGGAGGCACACACAGACAAGAGGCGTTCCAGTTAAAGACGTTCACAAAGGCCGGTAGATCGCAAAAAGCGCAATAGCACTTGCACGGCGTTCTTCTGTGACGGTAGGTCCTTTCCATGGTGTAAAATTCTTTTTTTCCGATAGCGGTTGGTCGTCCAGCTGGTCAAGTTCGTGGCGAAGGCATTCCCTCTGTGGACTGTACTGCGGGCAGGTGCACAAAATATGGTCAATCGATTCTTCATGGCCGCAGTGGTAACAGGTTGCGGTGTCGGTCACCGATATATGTGGAATGCATAGGCTTTGGTAAAGGCAACGCCCAACCACAGTCGATATAAAAGCATGGCGTCTCCACGGCGAAGCTGTGATGGCGCTCGAAGACAATGTGGGATCAAGTGAGTACAGTCGCGTATTTCTTAAATGTGGCTCATTCCATTGCGACGCGGTGCACTGCCGAGCAAGTAGGCGGAGCTTCCGTGCTGCGTCAGTTCTAGAAAGTGGAATTGGGACGTGGTGCTCCTCAGCATGGGCTGAGCGGCCAGCTTGATCCGCCCGTTCATTGCCGATAATCCCGCAGTGACTTGGAAGCCACTGGAAGGTTATTTCATGGCCTGCATCACTTATATGGTGTAACGTCTCTGTAATATGAAATATTAGTTGTTCGTGTGGTCCGCGTCGTAAAGGTTACAGTAGAGACTGTAGTGCCGCCTTCGAATTGCAGAATACCGTCCACTTGTGTAGTGGTTCATCACCACTGTAATGAAGGGCAGTAAAGAGCGCTGCGGAGCTCTGCTGCCGTCGATGTTGTCGCGTGGGTCGTCTTAAATTTGATTGTTGTAGCTTTCGCTGGTATGTGACGATTGCCGCCGCGGAGCTGCTTGGAAGAACATATCCATCAGTGTAAATATGCGTAGAGTCATGGTAGTTCTCGTACAAATATAGTAGCGTGAGCTGTTTAAGGGCTGGTGATGATAGATCAGCTTTTTTCGAGATGCCAGGTATTGTGAGGTTGGCTTTTGGCTGAGCGAGGCACCATGGAGGAATCGAAGGTCTCGCAGCTGGAGTGAAACAAGCTGGCAATGATTCATCATATGCGGTTATCGTTTGGCTGAAAGATGTATATGGTCTGTCCGCTGGTAGAGAGGCTAAGTGGTGCCAAGGAGTCCCGGCTAGATGCCTTATATGGGTCCTGAGCACTTCAGTTTCAATGTGGGTCTTGACAAGGTGGTCTGTAGCGATTGCTATTGTAGCCACTGTTGAAGCACTCTGAGGCAGGCTTAGACAGATCCGGAGCGCTTGAGCCTGAACACTTTGTATTGTGCGTAGATTAGTTTTACCTGTGTTGCTTATTGCTGGCAAGCTGTATCGCAAAAAACCCAGAAAAAGCACCCTGTACAGTTGTAACATGACACTTGTCGACATTCCCCAGGTCTTGCCAGCGAAAAACTTGAACAGGTGGCAGATGCCTGTCAACAGTTTTTTCACGTATGATACGTGAGGGCTCCATGACAAGTCCCTGTCGATTATGACACCTAGAAACTTCTACGATCGAACCCGCCGTATTATTTGGCCATTTATCATAATGCTGTAGTTTGCCATGGGCTTGCGCGTAAATAGCACTAGTGCGCATTTCTCGGAGCAAACTTTTAGGCCTCGATTACAGAATTAGATAGCAGTTTTGGTAGCGGCTGTCTGAATTCTCGCTCGCAACTGTAGGCGTGTTACTGCAGACGTCCATATGCAGATGTCATCCGCGTACATTGATAGCCTGACTGTGGTTGGCACGTGTTCAAGGAAAGAAATTAGCGTTAGATTAAATAACACAGGGCTAAGTACACCGCCCTGGGGGACGCCGCGGTAGCTATAATGTAGACAAGTATGGCCTTCCTCGGTGCTTACAAAAAGGATCGCATGGAAAGGTAGCTCCGTATCCATTGAAACATCCGACCACCCACTCCTAACTCTGCGAGAGCAGAGAGGATGGCTTCATGCGTAACGTTGTCATACGCCCCTTTAACGTCGAGGAATAAAGAAGCGCAGAGACGCTTACGACATTACTCATGCTGAATGTAGGTGACCAGGTCGACGACGTTATCGATTGATGATCGATCACGTCGAAAGCCCGCCATGGCATCCGGGTAGGTGTTGTGGTACTCTAAGTACCACTCCAGGCGTCCTAGGACCATCCTCTCCATTACTTTGCCCACACAGCTCGCCAAAGCGATCGGGCGATATGATGAGAGTTCCAACGGCGACTTGCCAGGCTTCAGCAGTGGAACAAGGCGACTTGTCTTCCAGCTTGTTGGTAGCGTGCCATTTCTCCAAGATTTATTGTACACCTCAAGGAGAACTCCTCTCGCTCGCTCCCCTAGGTGACACAGAGCTCGGTAGGAGATTCCGTCAGGTCCTGGCACTGATGTGCCACCACAGAAAGCTAAAGCTGCCTGAAGTTCGTGGATTGAGAATGGCAGATCCATGCGGTGATCACGTGGTGGCGGACAACTACTCGAAGGCGATGGAATGTTGGTAGCTGTGAGTTGGCCGGATAATCTGGCGCAGAAATAGTCTGCCACGTCAATCTCCGATATCTTTTGAGAGAGGGCAAGAGCCTTAAATGGGAATCGCTGTACGGGGAGTGTCCGGAGACCACGCACCGTTCTCCATAGTTGCGATAAAGGCTTGCGTGGATCTAGCGACTCACAGAAGGCAGTCCAACGTTGCGATTCGAGCTTGTCTAACCGGAGCTGGATCTTTTGCGTGCGTCTGGCGGTCCGTAAATCGTCCATTGTCTTCGTACGTCGGTATCTTCGTTCAGCACGTCGTCGGATTGCTCGAAGTCTTACTAGTTCCACATCAAATTCCGTCAGTTTCGAAGAGCATGTGAGAGTGCGCATAGTGTCTTGCACCGCGCTCTTGATTGCTTCTTCCAAGTCGAAAGATGGATTGGCGGCTCAGTGTTCTTCCATCACAGACTGAAATTTAGATCAGTCCCCTCTTTGGATCGTATCCCGTATTTTAGAAGAGGATAATCCTCTGATCTTGATGTACGTGGGGATATGGTCGCTTCCGTGCGTCTCTATGTCCGCAAACTACCCTGCACGTCTGACAAGGCTTCGTGAGGCGAAAGCGAAGTCAAGACACCTGCTGTACGTGGAGCCACGTAAAAACGTGGGACCTCCATCATTCAGCAGCCAAAGTTCATTACTGTAGGCGAAAGATACCAGAGCTCTGCCTCAATTGCGTTGATCTTCGCACTTTCCCAGAGTGTATGATGGGGCGTTGAAATCTCCAATAATGACCCAGGGATTGGGAGTTGAGGAAAGGATGTCTCGTAGTCTTTCGTGATCAAATCGACTTGACTGAGATAGGCAGACGCCCACAAAAGTAAAGGCCAAATTCTTTTTCCTTACGTTTAGGCATATATATTGATTATCGTCATTAGGTGGTACAGGCTGATGAATGTAGGTGAGGTCACGGCGAATAAACACCAAAACCTTACTGTTTTCACAAACAGTTGACGACATAAACGATTCATATCCAGAAAGCCTGATCGTGTTCGATAAGTTCGGCTCGCAAATGATGATAATGCGAAACATATTGGCATACACGAAGCGACGGAAATCCGAAAGGCGTGCTCTCAGTCCGCGGGCATTCCACTGAAAAACAGCTGCTTGTCAGACCTCATCCCTGAAGGACAGTGGCTGTGGAGCCATGTTCTACTCAAGGGTTGCCTGCACCGGACTCAGAGCGTCCAGTACTTGAAGCGCCCTTCTGGCAGACGGTGTGTGCATGTTGCTTAGCAACACGCGAATAGCATTCATTAAAGGCCTAATAAGAGCTATCACTTGCTCATCTGTTTTCCGCGACGCCTCGGATACAGCACCTTGCTGTACTGGGGGCGGCTTCTTCTGCGGCTCTTCTGCCGGTCGTGCACGCGGAAGTGGCGGCCATTCCTTTGCAGAGAGAGATCTGGCAGTTTTCTGCCCTTCCAACATCGGTGTTTGGAGTGCTGGAAACTTCCGCTGATGGTGCTGCTTGACGAGTTGACTTTTCCTGAAAAGTTGATATTTTCCGTCGTGAAGACCTCGACAGTGACGTCGTCTACGCCGCACTTTCACAGCTGCTTCTTTGTGGGTAGAGTTGTCTCTCCCCATTTGTTTAAGAATGTTGATCTCTTTCTTGATCTGGGGACATTCTTTGGAAGAGGCGTTGTGATCACCCTGACAGTTAGGACACTTCAACGTGGTTGCGCTGCAGTTGTCTTCTGAGTGGAGTTAGGTGCATCGAGGGCAGACGGCCGAATTTCTGCAAACGCCCTTCACATAGCCAATCTTCTGACAATTGAAGCATTGCATTGGTCTTGGAATAAATTGTAGAACCTGGTGGCGAAAGTGGTCGACCTTCAAGTAGGCTGGAAGGCAGTCGGCTTTGAACGTTATCCTCACACAACGTGTGTTGCCGAGGCGACCAACCCGTGCAATGATGTTGTGTTCACTTGCTGGTTTTATGAGAACTGGGAGGCCTGCGTTAGATATTTCATTGTCAATGTCATATATGACTCCTGTTATTGTGGCGCCATTCGATGGCCCGATGGAGCGGACCTTGATGTTTCCCAGCTGCGTTACATGTTGTAGTATGTTCAGCGCGTTCGGGTTTATCACATCGATTGTCATGATGTTTCGCTTAGTGTTTATCCTGACATCCTTGATCCCGTTCGGCACAGTGTTTTCTAGATACACGGAGAGTGCTTGCCTGTTTAGGACGGGCAGGTTGTCACTAGCGTTCTGTGGCACAAACAGGATGGAGTGAGGCCATCGTTAAGGCGCTGTTTTCACGGTGTTCGAGCTGGACGCCGAAGATGAGTTGAGAATTCTTCGTTTGGCCTTGCGGTACTGGGCAAGTCGAAAGCTGTCTTCCGCGGACTCGTCACCTGATGCGGAGTACAGCTCTGTGTTCTCGCTATCACTCGACGTATTTCCTCGCTTCCTTGAACCGATGTCCGCGGGTGAATGGGAACTGGGAGGGTCTTCGGGGTGTTGTACATCCATCACCGCGATGGAGGGGGCGGTAGACCCCATAGGTGCAATGAGAAGTCCAGAAAAGCACAGAGATGAGCGAGATGCACCAGGAAAAATCTATTCACCGAATGTCAGCCTTCTAGGATGGAAATGGAAACTGAAAAACAGTTAGTCCAATTGTAGGCAAATAAAATATCGCAGTTTGGTCCGAAAGGCGAACCATCGATTTCGAGAGCAAATTATTACACAGCTGTACGAAATAAGGATAGTAGATTTATCAGCAGCATAAGCTTGCAGACATTCGCTTACTACGCTCTAAAAAATCCACGCTTATCTAAGCGTGCGTTTTAAGTATTTTTACACGCTTAATCTAGGCGTGATATTTCTCCCCGCTTACCGATCACGCCTGCTAGGAGTGATCGGCAACCCCTCCTCACGCTTAGCAGACGTGATAAGGACCCTGATTCCACGCTTATTGTGGCGTGACGAATCTCCACGCTTAAGAGAGGGTTCCCGAGGAGGCAAGGGGGATGGAGTGAGGAGCATTCCCCATCCCCCCTCGCCCCTTCTATGCATGCGCTGGAAGCAACGAAGCACCGGCCCTTGTCGGCTTGGGCGCTTTGGTGGCTTCTCTGTAGCGAGCTTTGCTCACCAAGCTCATCGCAGTCCTCTTGTTTAACGTCTGCTTTGACGGCACAGACTTTAGCGAACCAAGACGCTATGACAGTGGCAGCATGCCGGCGAAGTAGAAGCTGATTATGCTGCAGAGAGATTGCGCAAAATGCTCCCGCCGGTGACACTGAAGCTAATCCACTAAGAAGGGGCTTTGCAAAGCCCTGGCACATTTCAACAACGCCAAGGAATATAAAACGTAAACAAGCCCCTCGATATCTTCTTGCACAAAAGGACGAATGCCCTCTCAACCATGCTGTGCGGCGCGTTCGAAGATGTCATGCTTTGTGTAGGATAGAAGCGTCAGGACAGAATTTCCTGCATTAAAATCATCATGCTATTGCACTCTTTCTCTGATTGTTGGCCCAAAATACCTGATCAATTTTTTTTTTCACTGGCCCCTTTTCCTAAGAAAGACGAATATTCTAGGCAAGAGAAAAAAAAGCATGACACACATCTTTCTTCCTGAGGTAAATCTTTTATTCATGATATTCACTCCCAGGAAACATGATACAATGAAACGCTGAGGCTTAAAAACAACACTTGCAGAGTTAAAGCGTTTTCAGATGGCTCAGAAAGCATCAATCTTTATATGAGTTTGATTTAAATGCGCAACGCAGTGAACAAATCCTTTAATATTCTTTGCGCCCATGATATTTCTTTGCTTGTTCTTGGCTTTAAGTTGGTTGCACAAAAATTGGCCACATGCCGCCGGATATGTTACACATTACCTACAATAAAGGCATAGGCACATCCCTAGTGTCTTTTCTAGGGATGTGCCATCACTGATCTCAGTGTTTGCCTGCTCACAGCCGCAGATAAGAAGCCTTGCTTCCCCCAGACAATGCATTGTCTTATAAGGTCACTTAGCGCTATCAGAAAAAAAAAAATGTCTTAATACCCAAAGTATACGAGGTGACATGTTTCCGTTGGACTAAATTGGGTAACAAAGAACGCTTGATTTTTCACTGCTTTAGCACTAGTTACACTTATTCTGACATTTCTCCTACTGACTGCTCTTAAAATGGTGCGGTTTGCAAGTTTTAGAAGCAGGCGATATGAGAAAGATGGTCAAATCACCGCAGTAATGAGAGCATGCATTGCAAACCTGGGTCACAAGCACGCTTCTGAAGCGACTTATAAAGACTATAAAATTTCATTATTTTTGATGAGATCAGAAGGAGCTTTTTCAACCTCTATTCGCTTTGAAATGTGACGTGAAAAACAACAATGTGTAAAGTGCATTTAGGTAAGACACATAGCTGCAACTGATTTTATTCCATCATGCTCTTCATAAAAATAAAGTTTAAAAATCCGAACACAACTGGCAACGCTTTCGATAAAACCTTGTTATACCTAAGCAAAAATGAGCTAAAAAAACGTAGTTACGCTTAATTCCCTACCTAATGGCGATAGAAATTTTGACAAGAATGACATTCTACGTGAACTTATCCCACGTGAATTCTCACTACGGGCATAGACGGGTTTGCAGCTGCAAATCATAAGCTGCATCGGGCAGAGTATATTCCCGTTCATTGAACAGTCATACTTCCTCTCTTTAAAGCCCAAAATGTAAAATATGCGGGGCTACACTAGATATATATCCTATTTCAGGGCGCAATTGAGGCTGCAAATTAAGTAGCACGTGTGGTTGCAACCTCGCATGCAGCGCTTCGGAGATGCAGGTCAGTCGACAAATAGCTAACAAAATTATGAATTTTCACTTTACAGACAGCGGTATACTATGAGCGGCATACGTGGCAACTACACGGCATACACGGCATACCAAATTGATGCGTCCCTAGCCGAGTTCTAAATCATGAGAAGAAACACGGTGCAAAATGCAGAGTTGCAACTCTCAGCTCAACACCCTTGTCCGAGGCGAAATGGCAGCGGACACACAGAGAATGGTGAGCTGGCGAATATGAATAAAAACAACAGAAATAGTGCGAATTGTGTACTTCAGCACAATAAACTGAACAATTAAGAGGAATTCAACAGCCCGGTGTTAAAGCTTGTTAAAAAAGCACGACGCTGACTTCTTTCTATTTCGATCAACGCTACTGCTCCCGTAAAAGGTTCTCGCTTTCCAATAAATGTGCCAATACGGCAAATTTTGCACCACACATTATACAAGCACATGCCCGAAATCATGATAAATTGGCAGTTAGCCGCTATTTAATAAAAGGGAACCATAACTAATGTTGTTACCTCTACATTTCAATCGTCCATGAATATCAGGTGAGGGATCATGCGGAAATACTGCTCTGGAGCCGTCAAGCCGTGGTGCATTCTTTCTCGTAAACTCGGCACAGTGCACAATGTATGCATACACCACCCGCGTTGTACGCCATGAATGTCTGTAGAAGTGTACATGGCGATACACACCGGCTCTGACAATTAGGTCGCAAGCTCTGTGCTGCAACGAACGAACGTCGATCGTGGCAGTCCGCCGAAAAATCCACACCAAAAATGGCTGAGCGCAGTATTCAAAACACCACGGTCTTCTTCAGCCTCCCCAAGAAAAGTTTCGCATTCTCCGCAGGGCAGCGAGAAGACGCGGAGCGTCGTTCTCCCTCACTCATGCTCTGCGCAGATCACGTGCTATATCACGGATCCCCTATTCGGATATATATAAGCGTGATGGAAAGTTCCCGCGCGAGCGCTCCGCGATAGGTTAAGCGTGTAATTTGCGTTTTTCACGCGTACGCGGCTCGCTCACACTCGCACAAAACAAAGCCATGGCAGGCAATCTTTTCCTCACACTTACATAAAGGAATGTCACGCTTAGTTTCGGTCACGTGGTGCTTAAAACGTCACCCGCGCCTCATTTACATGCGCATCACGCTTAAACTTGAAGTTTTGCTCGAGATAAAGCGTGAAATTTTTTAGAGTGTACCTAAGTTAACAAGCATAGTGTCGGCGCGCACAGGCAAACATGAACACATCACACTCGATGACCACGGACGCTCGCTGTCAAAACGCTGGCGTGAGGAAGCGCGGCAACAGCAGTGAGCGAAGTGACCTTCGTGCTGTGTATCGCTTCAACACAAACTGAACGGCGAGAGCGCAGCACGCACAAAGGTATGAGCCGCCCTCGCACCTAGACTCGACCCCTGACGCGCCCTATCTTTCAAGAAAGCGCGCGCAAGGCCGCGCAACGCCGCGCCCCTCCCTCCCCTCTCCCAGTGTCTTGCGAACGATGGAAGACGGCACGTTTCCTCCCCGCTTTCCTTCATTGCACGCGCGAGATTGAGCCGCCATCGTCGACACCCCTCGGGCACGCTTGCGCAGTACGCAGCTGCCGGAGTACAACGACGCCCAGTACAACGACGGTAGAGGTTAATAATGACTAGTACTGACTACTAACGACTCCGAAATGATCATTATGTCTAACGACGGCTTATAATGACCACAATTGATTAGAAATGTCTAATAATGAGTAGTAATTACTAAAATGACTACTAATGACTTGTAAAGACTACTAATGACTACGAACTGACCAATATATCTAACGACGACTTGTAATGACCACAATTGATTCCAAATCACTAAAAATGCTTACTAGTGAGCATAAGGACTAATAATGACTGAAATGACTTGTAGTGACTAGGAATGACTATGAAATGACCAATATGTCTAACGACAACTTGTAATGCCAACATTTAATTAGAAATGGCTAAAAATGCTTAGTAATGACCAGTAATGATTAATAATGACTGAAATAACTTGTCATGACTACTAATGACTGCGAAAGGACCAATATGTCTCACGACGAATTGTAACGACCTTAAGTGATTTGAAATGACTAAATATGCTTAGTAATGACAAGTAATGACTAATAATGACTCAAATGACTTGTAATGACTACTGATGACTAGGATATGACCAACATGTCAAACGAGAGCTTGTAATGACCACAACTGATTCATCATCATCATCATCATCATCATCATCATCATCATCAGCCTGGTTACGCCCAATACAGGGCAAAGGCCTCTCCCATACTTCTCCAACTACCCCGGTCATGTACTAATTGTGGCCATGTTGTCCCTGCAAACTTCTTAATCTCATTCACCCGCCTAACTTTCTGCCGCCCCCTGCTACGCTTCCCTTCCCTTGGAATCCAGTCCGTAACCCATAATAACCATCGGTTATCTTTCCTCCTCATTACATGTCCTGCCCATGCCCCCCCCCCATTTCTTTTTCTTGCTTTCAACTAAGATGTCATTAACTCGCGTTTGTTCCCTCACCCAATCTGCTCTTTTCTTATCCCTTAACGCTACACACATCATTCTTCGTTCCATAGCTCGTTGCGTCGTCCTCAATTTAAGTAGAACCCTTTTCGTAAGCCTCCAGGTTTCTGCCACGTAGGTGAGCACTGGTAAGACACAGCTGTTATACACTTTTCTCTTAAGGAAAGAATAGCGGTGGCGTAGAGGAAGAGCACCCGCCTCGCGTGCTAGGGGACCATGGTTCGAATCGCGGTGCTGCTCAATTTTCCAACGGATGAAAAAAATAAGAAAAAATTCGCGTGTGTATAAAATTGCATAACAGGCATGCAGTGCGGCCTGATCCCGGTGACCAGAACCGGTAACGCACTCACTCACCAGAGCAGGATTGGCCACCCTGGTGCAGTACTTGGCCACAACCTTCTATATCAATACAACAATCAGGCACAATTGATTACAAATGACTAAAGATGCTTAGTAGCGATCAGTAGTGACTGAAATAACCTGTAATGACTACGACATGACCAATATGTCTAACGACAACCTGTAACGACTAAAATTAATTAGAAATGACTGAAATTACTTGTAATGACTACGATTTGACCAACATGTCTAACGACGGCTTGTAATGACGACAATTGATTACAAATGACTAAAACTGCTTAGTAGTGAGCAGTACTGACTAAAAGAAAGATAGTAGGCTTTCGCCGTTCACCTCTTAAGAGACCCTGTAATTTTTCAGATCTCGTAATGTAATTTGGGCTTGTTTTCCGTTCACATGAATGATAGTGAAAATCTACTTAGGCGCGTGATTTACCAGTAAGAGGTTAATGACTATGTACAGCATGTATCAACTGGGAACCCCTATATGTGCTGTTCCAAAGGCTCAGTAAAACACTTGAATAAGGTTACTTTAAGGAAAACGTGCGAATTTGTCACGTACATTTGAGACGTCAGCTGCGAAGACAAAGCGTTGGCACAATTAAGCCTCTGCACCACATTAGTTTGTGCTTGCTCTTATAACTGTTATCGGCAATAAAATATAAAAACGCGGGCTTCCCTTATCCTAAATGTGTTTGTCCTTATCCGAGTATTATTGCTTAAGCATTCTTTGGCGCGTACCTCATCAAAATTTGTCCGTCCCGCGACGCCTCATATCTGCAAAATAAAGGCATAATTGTTCAAGTTAACACATACAATCGTCATAATAGTGTAATAGTAGATGATTGGTAGCGATGGGTAGACATGCATAATCTAGCTAAATAAGTAAGCAAATGAGAAGTAGCAGCCGAGCCAAAGAATGCTTACGCATTACTAGGCAATTCTCAGAATTTCTGTAGCGTATTTTTTTGTCATTTGTCAATACCATGATGACTGGTCGGAAGCGAAGCGGATAACTTGGGGAGGTCATAAATTCTCTTTATTTATGTAACGATTTTCAACAATTGTGCTCTTCAGAGCAACCAAAGGCAGTATATTTTGAATTTACAGAGGTCCTCATGCGATATCTGTCGTATAGATACCTATTACTCACCTGCTTTTGCTACGTAATATTAATAATATTTAGGAGGTGCAGAAGAAGAAATGCGTATATGTGATGGTACTACACGTATGACCCTGTGAATGCTTTATTAGAGTGTCTTGTATTCGTCTCTCAACCTGTTGCTGCATGCTCCGGGATGAGTCTCTACCATTGGGATGCTAACTGTGACGGTCCCGAACTTCTGCTCATACTGCCTACGACCACTGTTCCCCACCAGCTTCACGATCACCCGACAACTAGATACTTCGGAGTACTCCGCATTTCCAGGAAATTGTGACGACGATAGGGCAGGCGAAAATAAGGGAAAATATTCCCACAACGTAAAGGGGGAAGGTACATGCGAGCTGGTGCGTCGACAGCAACGTTAACATATCTCCGACCATCGTCGCCTCGCTGAGCGCCTTCTCCGGCGTATGGGAATGGTCTGCTACAGTGCATGCTGCCCACGTAATATCATCATCATCATCATCATCATCATCATCATCATCATCATCATCATCCTGTTTTATGTCCACTGTAGGACGAAGGCCTCTCCCTGCGATCCTCATTTTTTTATTGAGCCATAGGTGGTAAGCGGTGGCCGATACTGCACCAGGGAGGCCAATTCCTGTTCTGGTGAGGGAGTTTCTTGTTGAAGCTTAGTGGGCCTTCCTAATTTGGTTGTACCTGGATTAGTAAAGCCCCACTCGCTCTCGGCATCTTTTGCCGGTGACAGGCGTCACTCCAAGCCTGCAGATGTTGTGCCCATGTAATGTAGGTGCTGCCGAAATGATGCAGTAATGAAATTGGTGCTTTGACGTCGTATCGTATTGCCGGGTAGAAGATGCATGCGAGAAGGGCAAGAAAGAACGCTGACGAAAAAGGTGTTGTTAATAAGTATTAGATGGTTCGGTTTGCGTGCGGAAGCCTTGTTCGCTTGTTCACGCCAGGCATTTCGTTACTGTTTAATACTCAAGTTTCGAGAACTAAGAGAAGGTTTGCATGTCGCCCAGTTCACAATAAATGACTGTAGAAATTGTAAGGCTGATGTCACAAGCGAAATCGAACCGATCACAATAATAAGCAGCTCTACCAGCTTACGTTAGGCGAATAATAATATGGTTATCGCCTCCCAGTTTTCATAAAAGCACGAAAATCAGGCCTTTGTTCTGGAAATGTAGTTATGTTTCGCTGACATCCTTCTTTTTTAATACCATTAGCATTATTATATAGATGGTTCCAGACAGAATGGGGACGCGGGACAGTGGCGCTGAAGGCAGTTTATTTATATGCGTTTCTTTATGTTAACATAGGATTTTTTAGAACCACCCCGGAACGTAGCACGATTTGACTTCTTGAGCTACATTATTTGAGAGGTGAAAATTATTTGATTTGCACGAGTATTCATAATGAATGTTTGATAAATTAACGAAGTTTTGCTAATTAAGTTGTAATCAAATTATCTTGTGGCACGTATTTCAGTCTACAATATCTAGACGGCGAATTCCAAATTGATATCCATTTGGAACAAATTGTGAAGATGACACCAGCTTCGAGATATGCGTTCCCAAAATTTGCGACTAAATGCATTGGTGTTCGAGAAATTTTTCAGCTTCAATGCCTAGAAACCTAAAAAGTAGTTTTGTAAAAAAAAGTAAGTAGAACAACAGCAGCGCTTACCTCAAAACTGGTATTAGTTTGAAAATTATTTCTAAGTGAATGGGGTTTGTGAAATCACGGGCTTAAATTTGTACAGTATTGCAATACGGGAGCTTAAGTAATTAAGTAAATAGCTGAGTAGCAAAATTTTCTTAGACGATCATGCATTTTGATTTACGCTGGTATCCAGCTCAATCAGTAGTTCTGTACCATACACCACAGGTTATTTTTTAAATTCTTTTAACACTAAAAAAAATTCGTAAGCGACCTTAATCTTTGACTTAGGTGACTCTCCGTTGCACTCGCATCCCGGCGTTCGTGGTCTTTAGGTTGGGTTTAGGTGAACGCTACGCACGAACCGAACTTGGAGGCAACTGTTTTCCATTAATTAGCCGGTTAAATATGCCGCCGTCTTGTCCGTGACGTCATTAGTGGCGTCATTACTTCCATTTTCTACTTCCGGGTTTCCAGGAATTTCGCCAAGTCGTGCTCACTTGGCGGGTCGATGCTGTGCTTTGGTGTGCGGTAATCAGTGATTTTTAATTAATTCTAATTATTCCGAGCACTTCAGTAACCCGTAACTAAACTTATGACCTGATATCGCACCTACAATGAAACCCACGAATTTTGTACTGTACGATTTCTTTTCCTTCTTTTCTGACTTATTTTGAATTTCTTGTGATTTCCAATTAATTCTGATTATTCCAGACACTTCAGTAACTCAACTTGTAACTAAACTTACGCTTTGGTATCATATCTATAATGAAACCCATGAATTTGGTATTGTACCTTTTTCTTTCTATTTTTTCTAATTTATTTTGAATTTCCTCTCCGGTCGTCTCAGGAAGTGAACCGAAAGTGCTGCGCAAGAAACAAGAGTGCCACTCAATGTTCGTGTCACTCAAACTCGAAGCCCATCACAAACAATCACAGCGGAAAGCCACAAAGTCAACGGGTAGGGACATTTTTCCCAGTCTACGATGGACTTGCTGAACCGTCGGCGTTATCTACAAGCCGATTTCCAAGCTCGACCCGTGCGTTTCATTCGCGGCTGGCATCGTATGACAAAAAAACAAAAAAAACGCATACTTGCGCAACGTTGCTGGATCAGAAGAAAAATTTCAGTGCAGCTGTTTTATTTATAGGTTGTATTAGCCATTTTCTTAAATCCTGCAATAAAACACGCTTATTAAATATTTGTCCGCATATGACCCGTAGCATGACTCTCTTATTGTGTATATTTAAACCTGCTATCACATTCCGTTCTGGAAAAACAGCTTCAAAACATGCGTACGATGCTTGTATAGTGCTTTGCAGTGGTAGAATAAGTAATTCACTGCAAGCACTGTAATTAAACGACTCAGTTTAAAATATGTCTGCGTACGTCCTACAGCATGGCCCCCGTTTTAGAGAGATTCAAACTTGCTGCTGCCTTTTGTCCTCCCACAGCACGGAGAAATCCTGCGTATAATGTTTTCAAGCGTTTGTACGAAGCTTTAGAATATAGAACAATTCACCGTAGCATTGCGACACCGCTCTTCAAAATTTTGATATTGCAAGCCTGAATGACGTGTTTTGCTTGCATGTAGTCAGGCAAAACGTGTTCTTGCGAGCTTATGCGAAACGTTTGATTTCTTTTTCATATAAATAAATGCGGTGCTTTCAACCTTACTCATACTATTGTGACTGGCTTGAGCTTAGTCTTCGATTTGCACTTATAAGGAATTTAACTTACGATACATTAAAAAAAATTAAATTATGGGGTTTTACGTGCCAAAACCACTTTCTGATTATGAGGCACGCCGTAGTGGGGGACTCCGGAGATTTCGACCACCTGGGGTTCTTTAACGTGCACCTAAATCTAAGTACACGGGTGTTTTCGCATTTCGCCCCCATCGAAATGCGTCCGCCGTGGCCGGGATTCGATCCCGCGACCTCGTGCTCAGCAGCCTAACACCATAGCCACTGAGCAACCACGGCGGGTCACTTACGATACATGATACCAGCTTCGGCCGTATTGGATTTCAAACAAATAAGTTTTCCCACTAGAAAACATTAACCGTCATTCAACGGAGTTCCCCCGCCCACGCTTCCCCGCTAATTATAGTCTCGTTTCTTCAGAACCATGGTGTATGTGGCCGCGGACACCAGAGGTAGGATAAAGCGTGGTAATTGTAGGGCTAATAAACTAAAGGCAGGTGATTCAGTTTTTTTAAATAATGCACTTAGGTGACCTGTCTGTACATGCTAAATCAGCGTTTAGATTGCGAAAGTTGTGGTTATCCTCGCCTTTTTAGCGCGACGAATCTACGTATTCTTGCAAAACCGAAACTCAGACGCTGATGAGTGCATGCAGCTACGCGTGCCCTTAAAGAGACGTTCACAGGTTTAGACCACAACTACAATTTCAATAACGCTATACAGCCTCATACAGTAGACTGATAAACTATGATATTGGAGAATAAAAAGATATACCAGCAGTAATAAAACAATTTTTTTTCAAGTCATGGAGAAAACAGCGTCGGTCAGCGTGTTTACGGAGAAATACCATGACGTCCTGTGAATGCTAGAGGCGGGGGTTGTTTCAACAACTGACTACTTTAATTCAACTGCTGAATGTTTTGGTATGCGGTGGTACGGGATCAATAACCAAAAAAAGAACGTGCGTCTAAATAAAAGAAGAGTTGTCAAAGCATGCGTCGAATAAGCTAGTAGTTCTGATAAACGCACGGAAGCGCAAACCTATACTGAAAGTGCAAAGGGAAAGACACAAACAGTGAGATTATGAGTGCGAATGTTAGATTGTACTTCAAGGACAATCATCTTTGGTTCACTCGTCTTAGCGAAGGCACCAGTCATGGGTAAATTCTCGTGACACTCGCGTAGGAACGTTTCCCTGCAATGTCTGGGATGCCACCAAACGTTTGCTGCGGCCAAACGCCGCTGACGGTGCTCGTAATAACTGAAACACTATTCGCTTGAGGTTCGCATAGGGGGTGACGGGCAGCATTTAGTCCGCCCTTCATTGTATCATCTGCAAATTGAATAATGGGCGTTGGCATTTAAAACGAGAGAAAAAATTGTGGAGATACCACTCACAGGGGATATCCGTGCTGCGCAAAGCGTAACGTTTACAATTATTGTCTCTAATATAAGTCTGCGCAAGTAGCTCTATCAGCAGAGCATCCGGCTATATGAGCTAATTGGTGCTGGTTCTAATCTCACATCTGTAAAAATATCTTTTTAATTGAAGAGGCCCCAAACAGGCGAGACGGAAACTTAGCTAATCCAGTGTTTTGCAAAGGGGAATGTATTGTATTAGGACTCGCATGCCTGTAACCGCTCCACCGCTGATCGGTGTTCGCACAACCAACGAAAAATATGGTGGTGCTGGCGTGTAGCGTCAGACCAAACGCGAATGTTAGTGTAGCAATATCAGTACCCCTTGTCATCACCACGCAGAAGGACACTTAGCGCCACTCAGTTTTCTATAGCAATGCCTTCCGCATGATTATATGTCACTCTTATTCTCTATACCGTTTCCGGCCGGCTGGTCTAGCTTATAACGCGTGCGGAACATCGCTCGCATGTTCCAGTTACCCCTGTCCAGCGCCAACATAATTCCAGCTAGCACCTGCGAATTTCTTAATTTCATCACCCCACCTAATCTTCTGCCGTCCTCGACTGCATTTCTCTTCTCTTGGCACCCATTCTGTAGCCCTAATGGTCAACATGTTATGTAACCTACGCATTACATAACCTGCTCAACTCCATTTTTTTCTCTTAATGTCAGTTAGAATATCGGCTATCCCTGTTTGCTCTCTGATCCACACCGCTCTCTTCCTGTCTCTTAACGTTAAGCCTAACATTCTTCGTTCCATCGCTCTTTGCGAGGTCCTTAACTTGTTTTCGAACTTTTCTGTCAGTTTCCAAGTTTCTGCCTCATACGTTAGCACTGGTAGAATGCACTGATTGTACACCTTTCTTTTCAGTGATAATGGTAAGCTTCTCGTCAGGATCTGACAAATGTCTGCCGAATGCGCTCCAACCGATTTTTATTCTTCTGTAAATTTTCTTTCATGATCAGTGTCCCCTGCGAGTAATTGACCTAGTAAACGTACTCGTTCACAGACTCTAGAGGCTGACTGGCGATCCTGAAATCTTTACTTGCCAGGCTATTGATCATTACCTTTGTTTTCTGCATATTAATCTTCCACCCCCCTTTTACACTCTATCTGTTAAGGGCCTCAATCATTTGTTGTAACTCGTCTGCAGTGTTGCGTAACAGAACAATGTCATCTGCAAACCGAAGATTGTTGAGATATTCGCAGTCGATCCTTACTCTCAAGCCTTCCCAGTTTAATAGCTTGAATACTTCTTCCGAGCACGCAGTGAATAGCATTGGAGAGATTGTGTCTCCCTGTCTGACCCCTTTCTTTATAGGTGTCTTGCTGCTTTTCTTGTGTAGAATTAAGGTAGCTGTAGAATCTTTGTAGGTATTTACCAAGATATTTACGTAAGCTTCCTCTACTGCTTTAGTACGTAGTGCCTCTATGGCTGCTGGTATCTCTACTGAATCAAATGCCTTTTCATAATCTATGAAAGTCATATAGAGAGGTTGATTGTACTCTGCAGATTTCTCGATAACCTAGTTGATGACATGGATGGGATCCATTGTAAACTATCCCTTCCTGAAGCCAGCCTGTTCCCTTGGTTGGCAAAATCCAGTGTTGCCCTTATTATATTGGAGATTATTTTGGTAAACATTTTATATAATACTGCAGGAGCAAGCTAATGGTCCTATAATTTTTCAATTCTTTAACGTCTCCCTTTTTGCTAGTAGCATACTGTTGGCATTCTTCCAGTCCTCTGGGACCCTTGAAGTCGATAGACAGTTCTTATAAAGGGCCGCCAGATTTTAAAACAATATGTGTCCTTCACCTTTGATTAAATGGACTGTTATTCCATCTTCTCCTGCCGCTTTCCCCCATTGCGTGTCTTGCAAGACCCTTCTAACTTCATCGCTAGTTATAGAAGGAGCCTCTGTATCCTGCTCATTACTAATTCGAATGGAGGCATTCTGACTCCTCTGGGTACTGTACAGGTCAGTATAGAATTCTTCCGCTGCTTTTACTATATCTTCGAGATTGCTGATGATATTATCCAGCTTATCTTTCAGAGCGTACATCTTGGTTTGTCCTATGCCAAGTTTCCTTCTCACTGATTTCATGCTACGTCCATATTTTACTGCTTGCTCAGTCTTTCTCACGTTACAATTTCGTATATCCCTTATTTTCTCCTTGTTCATCAATTTTGACAGTTCCACGAATTATATCTGGTCGCTTGAGTTGAACACTTTCATTCTTTAGCGTTTCTTTGTTAGGTCCTTTGTTACAAGCTCACCATTAGGACCAAATGGTGCACGTCTTACTGGCACCCTCATTTGGTTACTCCGTCTTCGGCTATATTTCGTGATGTCAACAGCTGTGAGTGCAGTGTACCCTATGAGCGCATTAAGGACATCCGAAAGTCGAAAAAAAAAACGCGCCCCCCAGAAGAACAGCAATGCGAATAGCCATTTAGTTCTCCTAGGCGGCATACTAAAATTTATGCAGCTGATTGTCGGGCTCATTAGTCGTGAGAGCAAACAAAAATGCAGCTCAGTGTTCAGTGCCCCCCCTAAGGCTATCTGCATCTTTGTACCTACGGAACAATTCCGCAAGGGCATGAGCGCCTATGTATAGCTGTGACTCCCGTATTCAAAACCAAATCGCATTGTATATTCAATTTAAAGTCCAGCTGCAACGAAATTCACTTCAGCGAAGTTGGTTGCATATGAGTGGCGTATACGCCCGCAAGTATCACTTAAGGTGAGGGCGCGTGCACACCGTGGTTAGCGGATATGACGCAAATCCGAAACCTGATTATCAATGTAATGAATGCTGAGTCATTTTAGCGAGCGATTGGCGTTTTTGTCAGTTGCGGTGTCGATAACGTCTATTTTATTAGCTACCCCTAACGCAGCCCCTTGTGTTTCAAATGTAATATTTTGCAGGAAGGTTGTTTTTGCCCGCGCTTTGTCAAACTAGGCCACTTTTGCTGCCCAAAATTTTGACGCATTTGGTCTTCACATGAAATGGCAAATCATTTACGCGGTGGAGCAGAAGGTTTTGTTTGTCTTTAAGACAACGACCCCTCTTTAATGTTTCGTGAGTTCTGTAGAGCAGGGACAGCCTAGCACTAATTGGTCATTTTTGTACGTTGCTTGCCTTCTCCCAATTTGCCCTCTCCTACTCAAAAGAAACCCTAGGTTTGTTATTTCATTTATCTGCCGAAATTATAAAGGTCTCTATAAGCAGGGTTAGATAACTATATGGTGTTTGCTTTCATGTGACCTGCCAAAACTGAAATTTATTGTTCATTCCATGCTAGATGGCACAAATATTTCTGTTTTTCTTTTTTTTTTTACGTAGCACAAGGACACGCGCATGCTTGTAGTTAGGTTGTCCAAGTCCAAGAAATAAAACCTTATTACAAAAGCAAAGACTTCACAAATGAGCAACACATGTTACTTTTTGGGAAGGAAAAATACTAAATACTAGGTATACTTTCGAACTGCACCAAATTAAAAAAAAATCCCTGTGGCAGATAGCACAATTGTAAACCCTGAACCAAGTTGCTCGATGAGACGGGCATTATTCTTCCATGAGAAATCAGAATACTCCATTTAATATTGCATATAATTACACTAATTAACTTTCAATTAATTAATCTACGGCACACATAAAATTTACAAATTGTAGACGGTGAGCTCGCAAGGCGTATCCACTTGTAACGAATTCTCACGATGACACCAGTTTGGAGATATTAATATTTAAAGTGTGCGATGAAATACACAGGCGTTCCAATAACTTTTGTGCTTCCGTGCATAAAACAGCGTTTAAAGAAAGTTAATGGAACAACAGCGCCTTCATCAAAACCGGTACCATCCTTGGAATTCACTCCAAGTCGATATGCCTTGCAAACTCACTATAGTCGGATACAACTCAAGTCTGTCTGCAGTGAAGCCCGGCCTACGTCCTAAAACCGCCGGCCATTGTTCCTCCGCGAGGCTGCAAATAGTTCGTACTTGAAACTTTCCCCTTTACCTAAATAAGGCGGTAACCCTAAAAGTAGAAATATAAGTGCGCAATTGTGTACGTTTTCGTTCGTATATTTAGTGGGACGGTAAAAGCGTAATACTTTATTGAGCTGAAATAAGACTGCTGCTTTGCTGCAACTATTTATTGTCAAGTTTCACTTCAGTTGGCAATGACGTTTCATGAGTAAAACGGGGTCAGCTGTGAAATGAACTGGACCGCGGACTTTTGAAGAGTGAAATGGTCAGACTCCATACGCTTTGTCCATCTCTGTTGCACACCTCATCGCTTCCGCCGATGAAAAGAGTCTTCAAGAACACCAGACGCTTCGGAGCTATCAAGTACGACGCCATATTGAAATGGTCGCATAACGACTATTTTGTTTGCTTGTGTGATTGGCTCGCGGAGTAACAAACCCACGCGGTCGGTGTGCCTTGGTTGCCAACTGCTGTTTTTTTTTAATTGTATCCTACTATAGCTATAATTCGCAAATTGCATTATGTGCTCGAAATAATTAGGAAAACATAATTAGTGAGCTTTGTTAATTAGTCAATTACACATTTGATTGATCGTGGAAGTAATTCCTGCCTCATCAAGTAATTTAGTTCAACGGTTACAATTGGGCTGCCTGCCACAGGTGATTTCTTCGAATTTGGTGAAGCTGAAAAAACACCCCACATAACATTTGAAGAGCAACACTGAAAAAGCAAATCTAAAACCGAAACCAAAGCTGGATGGATAGATAGATGGATGAATGTTATGAACATCTCCTTTGGAACGGGGCGGTGGGTTAGGCCACCAAGCTCTTCCTATTATACTGCTTAATGTCCTACCTAGGTTAAAAAAATAAAATCACGGTGAATTCCCATAACCAGATTTTCTGACCCCTTATTGCGAACTTTGTCTTTGTACGTCTCCGTTCTTTGTTGTTCCCTACTTTTCTTACGCCAATCTTCCAATTGCCTCTTACTAATCTCTAGTGCGGACACGTTTACTTTTCCACTGCTCTCGCTGAACCCAAGGGCTTCAAGGAGGCCAGTGGTGCCTAAATAGACTGCTGGGCAGACGTCTTCACATCCTAATAAAACATACTCCATCGTTTCCCTAGCTTTACCGCAAGAGGCACATGCTGCTTCCTCCTTCTTATACCTCGCTTTACAAATGCGTGTTCTAAGGCATCCTGATCTCGCTTCCAAAAGTAATGAGCTTCCGTTTGAGTTATCATAAAATGTTTCTTTCCTCATTTAGTTTTTTCCTCTTAAGTAGTTACTCATGGCAGGTTTCTTTTCCATTGCCGCCAGCCATGAGGTTATTTCAGCCTCTCTGACTTTCCGCTTGACGTTCTTTGTTGCTGTGTTGCCCAACCTACAGGCCGCATATTTGTTGGTAATCTTCCTAGTTCTTTTCCTCCACTGTGAATCAAGAGCTTCAGTTTTCTGTTCCTGCCCTCTGGCGGGAGACTGCGGAACTAAGTCCTATGTGGCTTTAAAAAAAAATAAAAAATCACGGAGCACGGTATTCAACTGCGTCCAGCATTGCGTGGGACGGTAGGTGCGTGCGCTTAAAGTGGCCCTGAAACACGTTTTATCGAAGTAGAGAAATGCATTCGAAGTTAAAACAGGCTATTTCAGAAATACTTTGCCGCAATAAGTACTTCAATGCGTTCTGCATATCCCGGCCACGGCGGGGGCGAAATGCGAAAACACCCGTGTACTTAGATTTAGGTGCACGTTAAAGAACCCCAGGTGGTCGAAATTTCCGGAGTCCTCCACTACGGTGTGCCTCATAATCAGAAAGTGGTTTTGGCACGTAAAACGCCATAATTTTTTTTTTTAATGCGTTCTGCAGAAGCGGAGTTATTGGCGATCAAACACACCCTTCGCGGTGCTTCCGCACCTTCAATGCCTAGCCATGGCTATGGCTGTGCAGGGCGTGCCCACAACACTCCGCCTACTGAACGCTACCGTGGCGCGCAGTTAAAATTAGATTGTGGATGCGCACTAGACGCCGATACTTGCGATTGTGGCGCCTACGACACGCCAAACGTAGGCCAAACGCGGTTGTCCTCAGCGAGTCGCAGTGCGCTCAGCCAGTGGACTCGTCGCGGCACCCCGCGGCGGTTGCGGCAGCTACGCTACATGGCAGACCGCAGCTGCACTGTAGTGCGTACGCGCAGCGTTTGCTTTCTGCAGAACAGGGCTTGCGTGCGTGCTCGCGCACATATGTGATGCAGTCTGGCCGTGCTACGTGGTGCGGACCGGCTTTGTCCTGCGCCATACTTGACCGACGACTCGCGCATTTTTGAAGTGCTATCAATAGCTCAGTACTGTATCAATACGAACCGAAGTCTGCCAAGACGTCTGTAATCAGGAGCGGCGAGGAGTGAGCGCACGCTGGCAGGCGTGCCTGTGGTCTGACCTTAAGTTTCGCGTGGTTCGAGGCTAGTTGAGCGTCGAAAACTAGTCGAAATTTTTGTGACACGGCGGCTGCGACAACGATAAGCAGGGTGGCCAATGTTTAATTTCTACGCGGGCGGCTACGGCCGAGCGTGATAGTCGGCTTCTTCTGGTAGTACGTAATTGTTATCAAAATTCGAAGCGGTTTTTCGCTTACTTCAGCCTGTTTATTAAGCTTCGTCAACAAATATACACAGCAACATTAGGAAAAAGCGCACTGATCCAAATATCATTCTTGACTGATCTCAGCTATTGGCCCATAGCAGCCGTGTATGGGAATCTGATGTATATTACGAAATAAAGCGTCCAGAAGAGAGTGAGGAGCAGGCTTCCCTTGAAATAAGAGCGTGTGAGAGAAAGCTGACTTCGCGCTCCGCTTCTCTCGGGGAAGAATGGCGCAAACGAACAGGGACGAGATAGAAAACACGGACGAGCGCAGACTACCAATAATGGTTCATTTTGAAAAACATGAAAAATATATACCCCGGCATACAACACGTGTAGCAGCTTAAAGATTAGTGGTTGAATAATCAATTTCTAGTTCGTGCAGACTCACTGATGGCCTCGCCACGCACATGTCACCGTTTGCGCCATTCTTCCTTAGTATGGATTACCAACACGCCTAGAGTCAGTACTTCTGTATGCTATCCGCGGAGTGCTTTTTCACCAAGCCCGAGGGGTGGTTCAAGACCCCTTTAAGCCACTCACCCACGGCTTCCGACGTCCCAGCAATGATAGGCTTGGGTTTATCAAGATCCCACGTGAACTTGTACGAGTGTGTTTCAAAAATCGTTTTTGGGAAGAGTGCTATGCCATGTGTGGAAAGTCAAGATAGGCATCATTCGAAAGCTGAGTCAGCGTATACTAAATGCAATTCACGAGCTATAACTATAGCCGGCGTAGTTCTTTGCAGTGACTGTTTTTGTCTCAAAAATCGAGTGCAAATTTTCGTCGTTTTGTAGGATTCCACTGCTGAACCTTTAACCACCCTGGGAACAAAATTTTGGCTTTCAACAGCATAATTGAACCTTGAGCGTCTATCTGGTCCAGCGAAAAAAAGTCAGGGGTTGAACCTTGAGGTGTTCTTTACGATAAAAACTCATAAACCCGACCAACCTGTACGAACAATTGTGTCTGAAAGAAACACATGGCAACACGTAGTTTCTGGTTATCTTCAGAAGAACCTTACAGGGCTTCAGGTAGAAGACCCATTCAAAGTAAAAAACTCGGAAGATGTCATTAGGTTTTTACGAGAAGAGGTGTATCCAGCATGCACAGCGTTCAGCATCGACGTCACAGATTTATACTATTCCCTTCCTAGAAATCAGCTGATCAAGACAATCAAAGATTGCATTATGGAAAACGACGAGTTAAAGTTTAGAAATGATAGTGGCGTCCCGGTTGAGTCTTTTCTTGAACTCTTGGTTTTCTATTTAAATTCCACGTTCGTTATCTGGGATGATCAAATAATGATTCAGAAGCGGGGGGTCTGCATCGGCTCTCAGGTCGCACCCATTCTTAGTGAGATCTTTCTCGGCACTGTTGACCGGGCACTCGAGAGCGTCTTGGCAGGAACTTTGATCAAGAGCTTCAGGTTCGTTGACGACTACCTGGTAGTTATCCGCTCCCAAAACAGTTCCAAAATTATTGGAGATGTTCTCGCCGCTTTTGATAAAGAAGGAATGGGTCTCAGATTTACTCATGAACTACCCAGTAATAATGAAATTCAATTTTTGGATTTGCAGTTAAGATTAACTACGCAACATATTTGTTGGCATTATAACCCCAGGACTAGCAAACCTATTCTAAACTACGCCTCGGCACACTCAAAACTTGTGAAAAGAGGAATTGCTATGACGTGTTTGGGTTCCGCACTTAGAAAGTCATGCCACCACCTCGCCAATCTGAGCTTTTCGCAACAACTCAATCGTCTAGAGAAGGCCGGTTTTCCTAAATCCATTATTGTGTCAATTTGTGAAGGGCTAGTGAAGAAAATAAAGAAAGGGGATGCAACCCAAAGACAGATCGAAAAAGTTAAAAAGTACGCAGTCATCCCTTATGTACATCAGATGGGACATGGGTTAAAAAAGACAGCCATGAAATATGGTGTTCAAGTAATCTTTTCAGCAAAGAACTCCCTGAACAAGATTTGCAATCTTGTCAATAGACCTAAACAGGCGTCCAAAGCTACATGCCGCGTCAAACACTCGGGGCAGCTTGTGGCATGCTCGGTGGGAGTGGCCTACGTCATCCCACTTTCGTGCGGCAAAATGTACTTTGGGCAGACGGGACGCTGCCTTAACATCCGCCTTAGGCAGCACCAAGGTGCGATCAGGAATGAAACAGGTTCGAATCTGGCCGCGCATTGTAGAGTTTGCTCATGCAAACCCGTGTTTGAACAAACGGAAATACTGTATAAAAATATGCATCAAACTAACCGCGAGATTGTAGAGGCCTACTTCATGCATGTGAACTCAGGCGCATGCGTCAGCCAGCCTTCTATCACTCTACAGGATAAAGAAGCTGATTTCTTGAATGGCAAGATAGGCTAACACCCTTGGAAACGTCATTTTACACGTGTTTACATTTTCTGTATATTATAGTCCGTTGCTTGAAATAATAATCCAGTTGTTAGTCTGCGCTCGTGTTGTGTACTTCCTCTTGTCCTTCGTCCGGGTTGCGCTGCCCACCCATAGGAACATGTTCAATCACCAACTCGCCCAGCTTGCCGTCTTAATTTAGCATAATCACAGCATTTGACTCGCGTGACTTGTCTTCTAGAGCCTCTCTGTCACCTGCATTTTTTAATAATTGACGTGTACTTTTAATTATTAGCGAAAATCCCGTTCGTTCCATTGAAAACATGCTAGCGTCTGCCGCGACCACTTGGGGTGCTGGTTGGTACGTGTTTGTAAGTGAATGGACGTGCTTTTCAGGGCTCCGTGGTGGCGACGAAATCATAAGTTTTTTGTGCATGCTTTGAGCTTGCTTCCGTTTTTAATTTGCGTTTTTTAGCTTTTAAATAATAATTGGATAGTTTTCTTTCTTTTCTCTCCCTTTTTTCGTGTGCAAAGGTGTGTTTCGTGTGTATTTGCTTTTGCAGGATAGTTAGAACGTCCTTTCGCGCCACGTGCTTCAACACGTGCAACTGGGCAGGATGTTAAGTCTTTATATAGTAGCTTGGAAGTGGCAAGGCTAATAGCTATTAGTAGTTTTACAGTGTGTGCCTCGGTATCGGGAATATTGCTTTGATAGGGGAGTGAGAGCGTGGCCACGTGGTTGAACACGTGCGGAAACGTGTCATACAATAAGTCTGTGCGTCATTAATTGCTTTTAAAATATTGGTGAGAATTACTTTGCAGCACTTTAAGGATTTAGATTGTGCGAGTATTGGTTTTTGCTAGAAGGCACGTGCTCTCCATTATTATAGTATAATATTACTATAGTATTTGCATTAGAAAAAGCCGTGCAATACATGGCAAGAAAGCCAGGAAAGCGTGCAGAGTGCGGGGTGTCCCTCAAGGCAGACGAGGGGACGGATGAGAATGGAGAGGGAATCGAGTCAATCGGCATACACTGCGATGTCGATGCTAGGTTGAAGAAAATGGAGGCTTTCCAGGACGTGCTTGTCAAAGAGGTCGAAGAGCTCAAAAATGAGCTAAATATGGAGCGTGATGCACGGAAAGTAGTGGGAAAAAAGACTTCAGGCTGCTGAGGAAAAGATGAATAGGGCCGCCATTGTGAGCGAGAATGGAACGCAGTGCCCATACGTGACATGAGAGGGAGTGTGAGCAAAGCACGTGGAACGCGTGCAACGGGGGTAGGGGGTAGCAGGAAAGAGCGGCACCTACCTTGAGGCTGCCACACACAAAAAGCAGGAGCGCAGGGGTCAATGCCCCTTGTCAAGTTCGAATCACGCGGAAAAGGACAAAAGGAAGCAGAGAGAGGTAGGAGGGAGTGAAATGTTGATTACCGCCGTCGACTCAAACCTAACTAGGTGCTCAGAAGCAATTCTGGAGAGGGTGAAAGGCGATAAAAGAGTGGCGCTAGGGACATTTCTAGGGTGGACACTGGGGTATGTCATGGAGCGAGCAAAAGGAAAGCTCGCTGAAAATGTCCACGTGCGCAACCTTGTCATAGTAGCAGGTGGGCTAAATGACGTCCTAAACAGGAAAGGGACAGGACTAGCCCAGCGATTGGCGAAGGGGGTAGACGACTTGCGTGAGCTGTCCCCTCAGGTGCAGATCGTAGTGTGCACAGTGCCGGAGGTGCCTGTACGTGACAGTCACGCACAAAGAGCCGTAGTGGCTGCTAATCAGGCGACATGAAAAATGAGCCGAGAGAAAAGTTTCGAGGTTGTCGAAGTAAACAGGGAAGTGAGAAGGTGTGGTAATTTTGAACGAGGCGGGATCCACTTCAATTACAGGATTGGACGAGAAATGGGCTGGCGACTTGCTGGTCACGCTGTTGCTTCTTTAAGGGGGCCCACGGGCACTCAGGAGGTCAGAGCAGGTAGTAATTAAGGAGGTCCCCTAGGGGAACATCAGAATAGCATCGCCGTCAATAACTAAAAAAGGAGGAAAACAAGAAAGAGAGCTCGACATGCAATAGGCTACATGAACATGCAGGGCGGCAGAAGGAAGGAAAAGTGGGCAGAGATTGAAGAGCAGTTAAATAGAGAACAAATAGGGGTGTATGCGGTTACAGAAACGCACCTTAGAGACTCGGAAGAGCCGCCTGTGATTGAGAATTATGTTTGGGAAGGGTGCAACAGAACTAAGTCGGAAAGAAAGGGAGGGGGAGTCGGAATGCTCATCCTTCAGGGAGCCAAGTGAAAAACAGTAAATTCAAAATTTCAAGAGCAACTTTGGTTATCAGGTAAATGATTGGAAAAAAAAACTTCGCTGGTCGTAACGTATTTCTGGACCGGAAATAATTGCACAGAGAAGAATCAAGAGTTAATGGAATGCGTAAGTGCTTATATTAAGGGTTCCGGGAATGATGCCGAAATTATGCTATTAGGTGACACGAATGCCCACATAAACCGACAACAACGGGAATTCAATGCTAGAGATGTGTGAGCAACATAACCTCGTTATCGTGAATACAGGGCCTAAGTGTGAAGGGAAGATTACGTGGGAAGTGGGAAAGCGGCAATCGACCATTGATTACTGTCTGATGACCGAAGGAATTCATGATAAGTTGAGAGAAATGGTCATTGACGAGGAAAGGTATAGCAGCAGAGGGAGTGACCATAAACGCATAATTTTGGAAATGAGATGTGTAGTTGGGAAAGAGAGCAAGGAGTGCAAAATGGCCAGTCCAAATTTGAACGCTGAACAAATAACAAATATAGTCGCTGGAGTCGAGGAAGAACTTGGGAAATCGCGAAGAGTGGAAATATAGTGAGCTTCTAAGTGTAATAACGACAGGAATACGGAAAGAGAAACAACGTGTTCGTTGGAAAGGAAAAAAAGAACCGAAAAGCTGGCGGAACAGCGAGATACGAGAAGCGATCGCCGAACGACAGAAAGCATCCCGAGAGCATAGGCAGGCAAAGAATGCGCAGTTGCCGCAGGATGAAGTGGCCAGTAAATGGGAAATATACCGGGAGAAAAAGTCTATGGTTCAAATACTGGTGCAAGCAAATAAAAAAGGTGAAAGTGAACGTTGGTTGTCAGAAATACGTGAGAAAAAGAAGGCCACACCTAGAATATTTTGGAACCACATAAAATTATTAGGCAGGAAGTCAACAACAATACAACAACATATCCTAGACGAAGATGGAAACAAACTGGAAGGGGAAGCGGCATTAAATTACATACGAAAAATAATAGCCGAATCTGTCGAAAAGAGCATGAAAGAGAACCAGATGGAATAGGAGCTGGTGCTGACGAATTTCAACTCGAAAAAAGCCCAAGAGAGAATTCCTAAGCGCACAGCCACAGGGCTAGACGAGGTTCACATTAGGCTGGTTAATGATCTAGGACCAAAAAGTAAGGAAGCTCTGGTGAAAGCAGTGAAAAAAAAACTTTAAAAGGCAGACGAACACCGGGCAGTTGGCGACAAAGTAGAATGAACTTAATTTATAAAGGTAAGGGGGAGAAAGATGGAATTCACTCGTATAGACCGTTGACCATTAGATCGGTAATATACAGGTTAGCAATGCGGGCAATGAAAGCTTCAAGCATGGGCAGCGAATAATGAATGGCATTTTCGGAGAACTTCAGAATGCCTTGAGAATAGGTAGGTATTTAGATGACAACTTATTTGTTCTTACTCAGTGTATTGAAATATCAAGAGTAGGAAGTAGACCATTATATGTGTCCTTTTTTAGATATTACAGGAGCGTACGACAACGTAGACCGCAACATTTTGTCGGATATTCTAGAAGGACAACGCTTAGGTGACGATTATCGACAGCTTTTGAGAGAGATTTACCTAGAAAATACCGTTTGCGTTGATAGGGAAGGAATGATTAGCGAGGAGAAAGTTGATAACAACAAGGGAAGGCAGGCGTGCCGTTTATCCCCACTGCTGCTTATGATGTACATGTTGGGAATGGAGAAGGCGCTAGAAGGAAGTAATATCGGGTTTAATCTCTCATAAAAACAGGCGGGTACAGTGTAGAGCAGCAGCTTCCAGGTTTATTTTATGCGGACGACATTGTGTTGCTGGCTAACAAGCAAAATGATTTGCAACGTCTGGCTAATATCTGTGGACAGGAAGGCGAGAAATCAGATTTGAAATTTAACGTTAGAAAATCAGGTGTTATGGTACTCAATGAAAACAGTGAACAGACAGTGGCAATACAGGGCCTGGAAATACCTCGTGTAAAAGAATATAAATACCTTGGTATATGGATAAACGAAGGCAATATATATATGGAAACAAGAAAAAACAATAACAGTAAACGGGAAGAAAAATGCAGCCACAATGGAAGCACAGAGCGCAATGGGATACAACAGGTAGGAGGCGCTCCGTGGTATGTGGAAAGGTATTATGGTTCCAGGACTTACTTTTGCAAATGCTGTTGTTTGCTTGAAATCAGGGGTACAATCAGGACTCGATGGTAACTAAAGGTCAGTGGGATGCCTCGCATTGGGCGCTCACGGGAAGACTACAAATGAAGCTGTGCAGGGTGATATGAGCTGGACTAGCTTTGAAGTGAGGGAAGTTCGCAGTAAAATTGATTATGAAGAACAACTGAGGAATATGGAAGAAAATAAATGGGCTGGGAGAGTGTTCAGGTATTTGTACAGGAAAAACATTTGATTCACAGTGGAGCAAAATAACTAGGAAGCTTACCAGCAAGTATGCGGCCTGTACGGTGAGCAACGCATCAACAAAGAACGTCAAGCGTAAACTCAGAGAGGCTGAAATAATCTTATGGGTGGCGGCAAGGAAAAAGAAACCTCCCATGACTAACTACATAAGAGTAAAAAACGAAATCAGGAAAGAAACAATTTATGATAACTCAAAGGGAAGCTCATTACTTTTCGAAGCGAGATCGGGATGCCTTACAACACGCACCTATAAATCGAGATATAAGAAGGAAGAAAAACCAGGGGCTTGTTGCGGTAAAGCTAGGGAAACGATGGAGCATGTTTTATTAGAATGTGAAGACGTCTGCCCAGCGGTCGATTTAGGCGCCGCTGACCTCCTTGAAGCCCTTGGGTTGAGCGAGAGCAAGGGGAAAGTAAACATGTCCGCAATAGAGATTAGTAAGAGGCGATCGGAAGATTGGTGGAAGAAAAGTAGGGAAACGACAAAAAACGGAGACGTACAAAAACAAAGTTCACAATAGGGGGGCAGAAAATGTGGTTATGGAAATTCATCGTAATTTTTTCTTCCTTTTGTTTTCTTTTTTAACCTAGGTAGGACATTAGGCAGTAGAATAGCAAGAGCTTGGGGGCGTAACCAACCGCCCCGTTTCAAAGGTGACGGTCATAACATCCATCCTTCCAGAAAAGCTGTATATGGCTCGACTCCAAGAAAACAAAAAACATGCATTAAGCATTCTGCCCCTATTGACATATATCAGAGTTAATTTCCTGTGTTTTGTATATAGGTAATCATGTTGTATCATTACCTCCCATTTACGTCCGCTTCCTCGTTTTCTGTTTCCCTGTTTCTTTCTGTTTCTCCATGTCACGTTGTGTTGTCTACTACATTTGCCTTCTCTGTCCGCGCCGAGTCTCCAGACTGTGAGGTGTGCAGTGTGAATGAGACTGCAGGTCACTTGCTGTGTAGCTGCCCTCAGTATGTAGAAGATAAGCGAAAAAAATCAAGCAATGATATAACGCGCCCCGACAGCCCACCGTTGTCGGATCACGTTATTTTAGGCTTGTGGTAAGACGTTAAATCTAGTTTTCAGGCCATCCAGGCATTTACTTTTAAAAGGTACGGGTCTTGACTGTAGGCTTTAAGTAAACCTAATTGCTTGTTACAAGCTTTGCATCTTCCTTCAGTCGTCATCGTCACCCATCGTGCTTCTCTTTCTTCCCTCTTTCTGTCCCTCTTCCCCTTCCCCAAGCGCAGAGTAACTGGGTAGAGGAATTTTTCTTTGACCGACCTTTCTGCATTTCGTATCATTAAACTTTGTCTCTCTCACTGATTATTATTATTATTATTATTATTATTATTATTATTATTATTATTATTATTATTATTATTATTATTATTATTAGTGGAAGGTACCTTGGAACATATGCATCAAATACGACACCATAGTTACTCGAGTACTAATGCCAAATGCGCCCTGTCCCTTCGTTTGTCCTCGTCCGCGACGCGCTACGTTTACTGCTTGTAATGAATCACCAACAAGCCCAAATAGCCACCTAGAAAGAATCAATCGTCGCAGAGAATACGTCAGCCGCCACTACCATGATGGTACACGTTCCAGGCACATTACAACACATTTAAGCGTTCTTTCTGTAAAGAGCAAAAACTGAGCAGTTCGAAAAGCCAGCGGTATGTCTTGGTGAAAGTACCAGTGTTGGCAATTGCCTGTTGTCATGAGGAGATAGTTGAGCAAGAATGACAGATAATTACAACGATTGCTTGTGCAACGACGGCAGCAAGAATAAAAGCGACGATAACAACAACAACAACAACAACAACAGTGATCATCATGTACAAATAATTGTTTCTTTATTTTTCTGGGAGGGAGAACGCGGTAAAATAACCTTATGAGGCATATAGATCAATGAGTGTAGTGATTTTATGTGCGATTCGGCAGACACTGAAAACATCTGACTGAAAAGAAAGGGGGGGGGGGTGCGTTAAAGGTTTTGATCGAGCAGGAAGTTTCAAATGTAAAAAAAATTCCCCGACTATTACGATGCTCCCTAATGCGAAATTTGAGCGCAGCTCTTTACGTGATTTCAATTCGCAATCTATTGGCTGGTGCAGACAATCTGTCTCGTGCGGCACGTTGCAACCGGAACGAATTCTGCCACGACTGCCTCGCTAATCGGGAGATCACGAGATGCAGCGCGTGGGTAATGTGTGGGCGCGATTCGCAACAGCCGCCATAGACAGAACTCCGTTCATGCAGCGCTTTGTTTCCATATAGACAACGCGCGCTACTGTGGTGCCATCTCGTAGGCATCGTCGCCGCAAAGCCCGTCTTGCGCGGCGCTACGCTTTTCTTCTCCTGCTTTCGCCATACCCTCCTCCTCTGCTTTCTGCCTCATGGTACCGCTGCACCCTCCTCCTCCGCCTTGCTCCTCGTGCTCTCTATGTGCATCTTTCATCTCCCGCTACGCTCCGCGTTCGCTTTCGTCCTTCACTGTGCTCGCTTGCACGCAAGTTGACAACTCGTAGGACCGCTCAGCGGCATTCAATGGGACATTAACGCTTTTTATTTTATACACTCATTTTATACACTACCTGCCGCGGTGGCTTAACGGCGGCGTTGCGCTGCTAAGCACAAGGTCGCGGGATCAAATCCCGGCCACGGCGGCCGCATTTCGAAGGGGGCGGAATGCAAAAAAAAAAAAAAAAAAGAACGCCTTGTGTCCCGTCCATTGGGGGCATGTTAAAGGTCCTCTGGTGGTCAAAATTAATCCGGAGTCACCACTACGGCATGCCTCATAACCAAATCATTGTTTTGGCCCGTAGAACCCAGAATTCATTCATTTTATAGACTCATGACATGGCACCACCTCCTTCCCATTGGCTGCGCTGTCACGTGCCCAACGACCGCACGCACTAGGCCACACGTTTAGTCAGCCGGGTGGCTGCGACGTGACGTGCGCAATGATCTGAAGTGAAGGCGCTAAAATGACGGAGGACAAAGAAGAAACACACACACGCACAGGGCGCCACTTCCAACAACCTTTGTTGTTGGAACTTCCAACAACCTTTGTTTGTTTTGTTCTGATTAAACATTGTTGGAAGTGGCGCCCTGTGCGTGTGTGTGTTTCTTCTTTGTCCTCCGTTATTTTAGCGCCTTCACTTCAGATCATGCTTAACCAACACGCCCAACTATCCATCCTAACGTGCGCAATGACGTACGCACGACCAGAACCGTGGAACCGCCGTGGCGTCAGGGAAGCGTTCTCGTCTCGCACCCAGGTGGCCTGGGCTCGATTCTCTTCAGAGGCATCAACTTGTTTGCTTACAGGGACCTCCCTGAGAAGGCAACGTGAATTTGATTACTTTTTATGTGGTTTTACTGGCTGCCATCGGTCATGTTTGGCACCATCATTCGGTCATACCACCAACTACAACGCCGTATTTTCACGTAATAGGGCATATAATGCTTTCGCATTAAAACATTACGCAGATCCAACACGCCTGTTAGAATTGACGTGCAGCAAAGCTACAGCGAAACGGTTAATTAGGTGCTATATAGACCTAAATGCGATACGTATAATTGCCTATTTTAATTTTACGAACAGGCAAAGTCTTCACTCCCTTACAGAATGGACTCATTCCTGTGGTTTTCGCCGAACTGAGAAATTGACCGCACGTTCCTGCGCAAGACGTCGCCTGCAGGCCTCACTTCTTGTGCCCCATCAAAAGAAGAATGTCCGCACATTGTAGTTTTTGTGGTAACTCCGACGCTTCAGTGGAGCATGCTATCATAGCATGTCCTCAATATAACCAATAGCGGGTTCGCCTGCGGGACCGTTTAAACATTATTGACAGACATCCCCTCACAGTGAGCAAAGTGCTCGGACCGTGGTCATGACCTGATAAGCCGAGGCGTGCCGTGACTGCTATTCGCGATATTTTAGTGGACGGTAATCCTATGGACTGCCTATAAGTGACATTACGTGTTTTGTCTCCTCTACATTGTACTTTTTTTATAACGGTCTGATGTCGCGTCCGTTTTGTTCTTATGTTATGTATGCACGAAAAGGCTCGCGCGTACCCTTTCACTCCTAAGTGGTGTATGACCGTCCTTTAGGTACTGAACTGTGCATTCGGAGCTGGTGCCCGTAGACCCTCTTTGTGTGCTTCTGTGTGTGTGCGTATAGGGCTTGTTAAATTTGACTCTTGCCTTTCCTTTTTTTATTGTTGTTTGAGTAAGGAATTTTGGATTTGGAAATAGCCGCCTCTCGCGCAGCCTACATTCCCATGTTTCTACATCTAAAATTGAAAAAAGAAAATGGTTATTTCGAAATGCAACCGCCAGTTCATGTGTATACCCTCTGTGATACGGCGGCGCTGTGTGATCCTTGGAGGGGCAGAATAAGGTAGACAGAGAGAAGAACGACACATATGTAATATATCCATTAGGTCACAATGCATACATGAAAATACACTTAAGGATTTTATATCCCCTTTGTCTCAGCGTCATTTACCAATTCTGGAAGATTGGTCACGAATGGGCACGCACACAGTGGCACACACGCTGTGGTCCAAGGATGGGGGTAGGCTAAATATATTTAAAAATTCAAAGAAACCATTAACTATCAAAAACCATTGCAATAAGAAATCGATATGCATTAGAGACACCTATCAGGCGAAATTATCTCTACACGTTTTATGTGTTTACTCATTGTTTGAGTGCGCACAACAAGGATGCTCGTACTGGCACTACTTGGAGGTCAACATATAGGCCTATATAACGGCTTGTACAGGCCGGTGCGCATACAACACTCTCCCTGCATCCTTTCTCTCTGTGATACACACACACACACACACACACACACACACACACACACACACACACACACACACACACACACATATATATATACATATATATATATATATATATATATATATATATATATACAGGGTGTTATTTTTAGCTGCACCGCATTTTTAAAAATTGCCTGTGGCAGATAGCGCAGCTTTACACCTTCATCTAAATTACTCGATGAGACGGCCATTACTTCTAGAAAAAATAAAAATGCTTAATTGAATAATTAGCATAATTACGCCAATTATTTTTAATTAATTACCTTACGGCACGTATTTCAATCTACAAATTGTAGCTAGTGAGTATGCGAGGCACGTCCCCTTGGAATGAATTCTCTGGGCCGCATCAGTTTCAGGGTATTAATTTTCAATGTGTCCGATGAAATGCATTGGTGTTCCAGTTACTTTTGTGCTTATATGCATAAAACAGCGTTCTTTTTTTTAATATTTGCGGGGAACGTAAGTGCCCCTTCACGAAACAAAACAGGCAAAACTCCGCTTTTTTTTGTGAAGAAAGCAACAGAAGTTTATTATATCTATCTAGCTTTATTTAACACGTAAACGTTTATTCCGTAGCTGCCAAATAGAGGCAGGAGCTTTGTGCAGTGTGTTTATGTCTAAAGCTAGAGCATCAATTACCGACCACCAACAAATTTTTCTATTTTATTGAATTCAGCGCGGTGAACTGCGTTTAACAACTCTTTTAATGTTAAGTACTATTTCTTGCTGGCACATCTTGCAAAGTCCTGTATTAAAGATGAGTCGCATGATATGGTAGCATATATTGCTTGCAAGATTCTACAGCAAACGCTACTAAGAGAACTTCAGCAAATTTTCACGCCGTTGGTAGCAATTGGCGCCATTATGTTTCCTTGGAAAAAAATAAGCGATCAGAAGATTTCTGTCGTCGCCACAAAGGGCCATAGTCCAAAAGTAAGCAACCTGCATGTGAGCTATCGCGCCGCCATCATTCCAGTCTTCCTTGTCGCTTTCGTCGTGCCGTTGTCGTGCGTTGTTATCGACGCGTCGTGCCACCATCGTGCATGCCGTCCTTACCGCACCGCCGTGCCGTCATCGTTCTCGAGCCGCTATCTTGGACGATGTTATATCTTCGGCATCGTTATTACTGTCATATCCTTGTCGTCGGGTCAGGTCTCACTGTGTTGGCGGCGCCCTAAAGCTTTCTTTTTCCTTCAACCTAAACCAGTTTGTATGCGAGCATATTGCGCTGGCCTCTGGCGGCATGTATTGCGTGCTGTCTGCAGGTAAGCCACTTAAATCTCTTTGCGTATATTGGTGTGTTATGTATACTTGCGTAAATATCTACTGACTGCGTTCTTTTTATGATTTTCCTTGCCGGGGCCGCATTCAGATATTTTAGTGGTTGCTACAATAAAAGGCGAAGCTATAGAAGTGCGATGAATGATGTAAATCTCGCATCAGCGTCGGAATCCTGAGCCGCTGTGTTGTTAAATATGCAGACAACTTTGCCTTTCTGCGTTTCTGAACAACTGATTCAAAGCAGAAAGTGATCGACTACGCCCGAACTAAACTGAGCTATATATATATATATATATATATATATATATATATATATATATATAAGAAGACACATAACGAACCCGCACTCGCGAGAGCGACAACGGCAGCCGTAATGAAACGACAAGCTGGCGGCATCTGTCGGACGAAGCCCCACATGGGAGAAGTGAGCATTTTTCGCGCTTTATTTTGACCTCAAGTATACAGCGTTTATTACTGCACGCGCGCTCCAACAACAAAGCTCAACTTGGACAATAGTTCTCTTTTCGGGATCGTAATTGAGAATTGTAGTTATTGAAGTTAAATCTATTAGTCATGTTTATGTAAAGGGATGTTGGTATGAATGACGCTAAACGGACACTAATTTAAGAACTAATGAAGACAAAGAGAGAAAAAAGTAGTTCGTGTTCTTGGGCATTGTCTGCAGCTCCGGGCCAACATGTAATCGTTTATTAGCGCGAGTATTTTTATTTCAGTTTAGTTTTTCATTTCTTTGTCCGTTTATGCGGCGGCAGAAAAAATCTGCGAGCAAAGTATTGTGAATTGCGGAAGTTTCACTTGCTGCTAGCCTTTGTAGACATTTATCTGTATCTAAAGAATACATTTTCTCTGTTATTTATTTATCATTTATTTATTTTTAGAGTGAACAGTGTTTATGCAATGGGGAAATGGTCCGATGCTGTTCGCTCGTCACGCCTTGGTTCTGGCACTGCACGACGTGACGCAAATATTTTCGGACTTGGTACTCGAGCAACGATCAGGCAACTCCGCAAGTCGGATGTTCTAACCAGGCGCTACACCAAGGCTACTTTGCACAAGCGAGTAGATTATAGCTGCGTCGGGCGTTGCCAAGCGCCAAAGGTTTTCCGTGCGACTCATCTCGAGCAACGGCGCCCGGCTGTGCACAGCTAGCAGCTATGGACACACAGTACCCTGTGCCGCTGTTGCACGCACCGCCTCTACGGCGCACTCTTCCATGGCTCCGCCGGCGTTCTCATTTGGCTGCCCCGCTTTCTGCGAGATTCGCAACTTCGTGGGGCAAATGCGAGAGAGAGAGAGAGAGAGAGAGAGAGAGAGAGAGAGAGAGAGAGAGAGAGAGAGAGAGAAAGAAAGAAAGAAAGAAAGAAAGAAAGAAAGAAAGAAAGAAAGAAAGAAAGAAAGAAAGGACAACGAAAGAGAGAAAAAGTTGGAATGCGATTTAACCTCTAGTTTAGAATGTCTACCTGAGCGAGTTGGGGGCGAGAATGAGCGGAGTCACTGTGCATTCTATCGCGTGACCGCTCGCCTGAAGGGCGGGAGGGGGGAGCAGGAGTAGCGTCGGACTGCTTAAATTTCTCGACTGCGCTAACTTCGGGATCGACCAAATTTTTTCAGATAGAACATACCCGTGGCAAAGGGCCGCATTCTTAGACTGCACATATACCCACGGGATCGGCCCGCATCTTTTGACAGCACTATCTCCGGGATCGGCCCACGAAAGACGCCAGAAATACACATGCTCGATAGGTAAAAAAAGATTGGGTGGGGGGGGGGGGGGAGGTGAGTTAACTCGCTAAGAAATACATTCCCTCTAAAAAAGAAATGCGCCAGGAGTTGAGAGATTTGACGTCCCGATACTGCAGAGTGGGTTATGAGGGGCGCCATAGCGGAGGGCTCTGTATTAATTTTGACCACTTCTTCAACATGCACTGTAAGGCTCCATGCGGGAGCGTCTCTTCATTCCGCCCCCACTGGAATGTGGCGGCCGCGGCAGTGATCGAAGCCGCGACCTCTTTCTCAGCAGCACAACGCCTGGCCATTAAGCTACCACGGCATGTACGGATATTTGTACTAGGTCGGTAACTAAACGTGGCGCATTCACAAATTTCTAATGTTTTCAGTCTGCTTAGCATCAAATTTAGACACCTGATATAGGCAAGGAAAAAAAATATAATTGCCGCAAGCACCAATACTGCTGCAATTCGATCTGCGCACGACACACTTGTTCCGAGGAGTAAGCTAAGCGTATCGGGGTCAGCGGTGTAGATTAATTAACCCGGTATTTTCCTGCGATGCACATATATAACCGGCAGTTCAATGCACCACAGCTTTATCAATAACCGTTTTTTTTTTTTCACAATAGTTGCCCATACAATCATCTGTGCCATCCTTTCTGTACAACGATCATCTGTCGCCAATAATATGTTACAAAAATGTCAGCCCACCTATAGACAAAGGCAATTCCATTTCTTGTTTTTTTATTATATTTTCGGCAATGCAGCTGAGCATCACTGCGCTGAATTTTCCTTTCAACAAGACACACGCGTCCTCCAGAGTCGTACAGCGCGGGGACTTCACCTTTAGAAGACAGGCATGTTTTCTTTTCTTTCGAATTCGCTGTTGCCTGTGACGCCGTCGATGAGTTCTGCCGAACACGAGCATGCAAGTGCCCAACCATGCATCTCCATCATAATGAGGGGACGAATTTCAGATATCTTTGTGATGGTAAGAACAGCCTCTGATTCGCCAGCCGCCTTCGCTAATATGTTTCCTATGGCTACTACTCGCCGCCGGTTCTTACAAACAGCTTTAGCGTAAGAACTGCGTGTGAATGCTTGTCTAGCGCTCGTTGTGTTATAAGTTATTCGCGAAAGCAGCTGGTTAATGACCGAAACAGTTTTACGAAACACAAATCTTTGTCAGTTCAGCACCAGAACTTGTGCCAGCGGCATGTCCCTTTTTTACCCTGATGATCAGTCTGAACTGTGCGATGTATGATTTATTCCACGCTCCCAAAAGAGTATACAATCGGCGAAAAAGAAAGCGAAAAAATCGTTTTTCCCCGGGCACAAAAGATGGCGCAGCATGCGCTTTAGCGGCGCTTTTATTTTAGTGCAGCGACATGTGCAGCCACGGGCCTCGCGCATAACACCGATATTTTATGGGAGCGCTGGCACATCCGGGAGTTAAGTTGCATATACTGCTTCTTATGTGGTGCAAAAGAATCTCTCTACACATACAAGTCGGCTTATTATTATTTTTTCGCCATTATTTCCCGTTTCACGTTAGGTCATTACTTATTCCACGTGACTAAATAGCGATGCATGTGCGTAAGGCGCGCATTTGCTATTTAATGGCCGCTCGTTTAAACCATCTATAACCTTTTCTTAACTACTACGACAAAAACAATAAACCCCCAAGAAGTGCAGGTAATTGAATATTACGCATTGAAGTCTGCTCTGTTGAGTCTGCTAAGGGAGGAGGACTCGGGGCAGGCAACAAAATTCAGCCAACAGAAACACGGTGTCTTGTACGCCGCTTGTTATCGATGTCTCGTCTTCGACGCCGCTATCTGCGCGACGGCCTCCGCCAAGTCTCCGAACATCTCACCGTGCGCCTCTCTCACATTGCCCTCAGTTTCTTGTATACTTACGCACGGATGATTCAGTCACGTATATTTGCGCGTCGATAGGAAAGCACGAACGGTACTCATATAACCTCCATATAGAAAGTGATATTCAACATGCGCGCTGTTCGCTGTCGCTTAATAAATTTTCAGTCGTCGCGATCTCTTCCCGAAACAACGAGCATCTCGCTTCCTGTGAGTAATTAATCGTACTTTCGCACGGAACTGCAAAACCGAGAGCATACATATATCGGCTTTCTGCGGGGCAAATAAGCGTCGCGTTCTCCCGATCAGTGTCCGCGTCGAAGCCGGAGCACCGGTTCTCGGCTGCCACGTCAGCTCTCGCAGTGTCCTTTCGCGTTTGTTCTCCCTCTTTTCGAAATGTCTATCAGATCGCCAGGCCGTTCGCGGCCGTGGATGGCCGCGCGCGATGGCGAGGGAGGCAGGGCTGGCGTAGGCGCGAGGGGGGGTCGGGAACCGTTCCATTTCTTTCTTTCTTTTCGTACGGCCACCTGGATGCCACCTGTGCGCTCGGCTAACATCCTCGCCGAAACGACTGCCTTGGCCCGCAGCAGCAAACGGACACGCATGCACACTGCACACAGAGACGCAGCATCGGGCCTGCAGCGACGAGCGAGCCGCAGGGGGACAGGCACCGTCACACACGACGGTGCTTCACTGGCGCCCTCTGGCCGAAAGTCCGTGTGCACGCGCCTCGCCTCGTTTCGCCGACTGGCGCTCTCTTTCTGCCCGCTAGCCGTTCACAACGGAAACGAGGAACCCCGTAAAGCGGAGCGCGCAAGCAACAGGATACGAAAGCCGCAACTCAGTGATTCGGCCGCAGTGGTTGTAATTGAAAGAACACATATTCCGTGGCACTGCCGATACTGCGTGTTCACGCGGGCACATGATTCAAGAAGGTGGACCTCGAATCGCAGAAACGGGCGTTCTTTTTTTTTTTTTTTTTTTTGTCTTTATAGTGTGCAGGTCACGGGAACCACAGTGGCAGAGTCGGCAAGACCGTACATTGACAAACAAGCACAGACCGATAGTGACAGTGAATAACATTACAGCGACATCTTTACTTGTTGCGAGCGAAAAGCAATATGTATCTGTCCCCACACGTGTGGTGTTCGTGCTCCACCTCACCGGACAGTCAACTGGAAAGAAAGCTATAAAGCTTTCTCGAAGTCCCCGGCACATTTCGCCGGCTTAATTATGGCGAACATCATAGGCTCGAAAACGTGGCGTCAGTTGATAAGCGATGAAGGTAAATATGGCTTATGAATAGGTCTGAATATGTTGAATTCATATTTGTAATTATTTCTGTAAGTTAAATTATTGCAGGTCAAGTAAGTGACACACATAACGACATTGTTCCTAAGCCAATTTTATTTTTTCTGTAAAAAAGAAAACAAGAAAATTGTGTCTTGCGTGTTTGCAGGAAGTTTAGGCTCATGTGCACGCACACACGACAATAAGGTCAGCCAGATATCACAATCAGAAACTCATATTATTACAATATATCAGATTATTACGAAATGCAATACACAGGAGATCAGAATATACGGTTGATCTGACAGCAGACTCTCCGGCATGTTGCACAATAATCCATCTTTTGAAAAGTAACAGCGCTAAACGGACAAGGACTTAGGCAAAGAACACGCCACTGGCGCTGACTCGCAACTGGAGTTTATTTCGAGGAAAACCACATTTGTAAACACGCGCCGCAGGCCAACAACTACGCGACTGTACACGCGAAGCAGGAGCCATCCTGGTGACGCGTGGAACCACACGTGCAATAAACCAGTACGTCATCACGCGGAACAATAGACTTGAGTCTTGATCGCACGATTGTTGCTACGGTTGCGCGTAGTTGAAGGGACAGGAATGAGAGCTAGACATGCCCAGCCAAACGCCTGGCGTGCTCCAGGTGATTACGATAAAAAAAATGAAAATGAAAAAAAGAGAACTTCCAAGAAAATAAAAGGAGGAAAAGAAAGGAAATATTAACAACAAGTAAATGTAAAAAACAATAACTGCAAATATACCTCTTCACTAAAAGAAGTAAAACACAAAAAATACAAAAATACCGCTATTGGATTAAAAAAAGGGCTGTGCAAACAGAACTGCAAAGCTTGAATAGAGCTTGTGTAATTAACAAGAATATATATATATATATATATATATATATAAATTCGACAGAGGCGCTTAAACTGCTTATGTGCGGGAATGCGATAGCATTATTGTCCTTTTGGTTAAATGCTACTTTTCTGCACGTTCCTTGGCCGCGCAAGCTCTCGCCTGCGTCCTAACGGCGCCTTGGTAAGGCCAAACCAAAACGCGCCAAGCGTCTCGACGCGCTCGCTTGCCCGTGAGGAGTTCATAATTCGAAGGACCCTTCAGCGGAGTTCAACTGGACATTAATGCCTTTTATTTTACACACTCATTTTATACACTCATGACGTGGCGCCACCTCCTGCCCATTGGCTGCGCCGTCACGTGCCCAACGAGGCGCGCACTAGCCCCACGTTTAGTCAATCAGAGCCTTGGAGCCACCGTGGCGTCGGGGAAGCCCGCTCGTCTTGCACCCCGGAGGCGTTGGTTCGACTCCCACCCAGACCGAAATTTGGCTAAAAACCTTTTCAAAGGCGCTAGTTTTGCTTTGTTTACAAGAACTTGCTTGAGAAATTGGATGTCAATGCAAGTATTCGTTGACTTATTTTCTAATGTTTGTAATTGGCAATTTTTGCTACCATCATTCGGTCACGCCGCCGAATACAACGCCGGATTTTCGCGTAATGGGGCGTCTAATGCTTTCGCATCAATAAAACAAAATTATGAGAACACGCCTCTTTCACGTGCACAGCAGTAGTATGCGCTCCCCTACAATGTGCAGGATATCATGTAGCTCCAGGCGTGCACCGTGAGGGAGGTTAGAGGAACTGCGTTAAGTGAATCTTTGATTCTGTGCAACGCTGGTACAGATTGTGCGAATCAAGTCTTCGCGAACTTTGCACATTTGGCGCGTTATATCACTACAGTGATGAATGTTAAATAAAAGAAAAGCGAATAGAGGACGCTTCATTGAGCCGAAGGCGATGCAAGCACGCTCGATCACATTTGGCGAGGTCGGGCGGCACGCGAAAGTCACAATTTTTATCAACACTGAAGAGAGGCCAGTATTGCCGTCCCGTACCTCTCCTTTTGAGAAGCACGCAATAGCAGACACGAAAATGCCGCTGCATCCCGTGTCGCGAGAAGTATGAGGAATAAACGGACGTCACAACCACTACCAATAATAACAAGAAGAAGAAGGAGAAGAGGGAAGTAAAATAAGATACGAGCAAGTTTTCGCATACCTTTGAATCCTGAGGAAAGTAAAGCCACGTACAGACAAAACATAAACAAAACCTTACATGCATATGACAAAACTGAAGCAGCTTTTATCGATGAGATAGCCGCAAGGTATTTATCTCGGGCTAAGCCAACAATTCACCCAGATTACCCAGGCATCAAAAACAGACAATTAGACGAAGAGATTAGCCAGGCGGAATTGAGAGCAGCTCTACAAAAGCTTAACACTACATCCGCGCCGGGACTGGACGGAATAACAAACAAGACGATCCGAAATCTCGATGATGCCTCTCTAGAACAACTTACCAAGTATATGAACGAATGCTGGAAATCCGGTACAATACCACAACAATGGAAAACGGCCCAGATTATTCTAATACCTAAACCAGGCAAGCGACTGCAGTTGGAGAACCTGCGCCCCATTTCACTCAAGTCCTGTGTGGGCAAACTCAAACGTTGTCCTAACGAGACTGACCGACTATTTCGAGGACAACGACTTTCTCCCCCCTACACTGTTAGGCTTCCGGAGAAATTTGTCGACACAGAATGCAACGCTCCAACTTAAGCATCAAATTATAGATAACACAAGTCGGAACACCAAAGCTATCCTAGGATTGGACCTAAGGAAAGCTTTTGCCAGTGTTACCCACGAAACAATACTAAACAGAACAAATGAGCTAGGCCTAGGTCAGCGAGTATACAGTTATATACGAGACTTCCTTACCAACAGAAAGGAACACATTAAGATAGGAGACCTTAACTCCGAACAACTACGGATCGGAAGCGCAGGTACGCCCCAAGGTTCAGTAATATCCCCGATGCTGTTTAACCCGTTCTTATTGAATTACCAGCAAAGCTACAGGAAATCGATGGCCTCAATCATACCGTCTACGCTGACAATATCACCCTTTGGGTGAGCGATGGCAACGATGGACAGGTTGAAAACACATTACAACGTGCCATAGAAGCAGTTGAACAATACCTAGCAGGAACCGGACTGGTGTGTTCGGCAGAGAAATTTGAGCTCCTCATTTATGTACCGACGCGACGTAGCCGAAAACCATGCAACTACGAGGAACGAAACAATCCGGAAGTTCACCTAACTACGGCAGAAGGTATACACCCATACCCAAGGTTGACAAGATCAGAGTATTGCATGGGCCTCATCATTGAAAGTAACGGCTACAATGGAGAGGCCGTACGCAAATTAGACATTATAACATCTCAAATCATGCGGCTACTTAAACGAATAGCCAACAAACATAGTGGAATAGAAAAACATAGTGGAACATAGAAAGCCTTGGGAGATATGCAAAGGGGGAAGGCAGCTGGGGAGGATCAGGTAACAACAGATTTGTTGAAGGATGGTGGACAGATTGTTCTAGAGAAACTGGCCACCCTGTATACGCAATGCCTCATGACCTCGAGCGTTCCGGAATCTTGGAAGAACGCTAACATAATCCTAATCCATAAGACTTGAAAAATTATAGACCGATCAGCTTACTGTCCGTTGCCTACAAACTATTTACTAAGGTGATCGCAAATAGAATCAGGAACACCTTAGACTTCTGTCAAGCAAAGGACCAGGCAGGATTCCGTAAAGGCTACTCAACAATAGATCATATTCACACTATCAATCAGGTGATAGAGAAATGTGCGGAATATAACCAACCCTTATATATAGCTTTCATTGATTACGAGAAAGCGTTAGATTCTGTCGAAACCTCAGCAGTCATAGAGGCATTACGGAATGAGGGTGTAGACGAGCCGTATGTAAAAATACTGAAAGATATCTATAGCGGCTCCACAGCCACCGTAGTCCTCCATAAAGCAAGCAACAAAATCCCAATAAAGAAAGGCGTCAGGCAGGGAGATACGATATCTCCAATGCTATTCACAGCGTGTTTACAGGAGGTATTCAGAGACCTAGATTGGGAAGAATTGGCGATAAAAGTTAATGGAGAATACCTTAGTAACTTACGATTCGCTGATGATATTGCCTTGCTTAGTAACTCAGGGGACCAATTGCAATGCATGCTCACTGACCTGGAGAGGCAAAGCAGAAGAGTGGGTCTAAAAATTAATCTGCAGAAAACTAAAGTAATGCATAACAGTCTCGGAAGAGAACAGCAATTTTCAATAGGCAGCGAGGCACTGGAAGTCGTAAGGGAATACATCTACTTAGGGCAGGTAGTGACGGCGGATCCGGATCATGAGACGGAAATAATCAGAAGAATAAGAATGGCCTGGGGTGCGTTTGGCAGGCATTCTCAGATCATGAACAGCAGGTTGCCATTATCCCTCAAGAGAAAAGTATATAATAGCTGTGTCTTACCAGTACTCACCTACGAGGCAGAAACCTGGAGGCTTACGAAAAGGGTTCTACTCAAATTGAGGACGACGCAACGAGCCATGGAAAGAAGAATGATAGGTGTAACGTTAAGGGATAAGAAAAGAGCAGATTGGGGGAGGGAACAAACGCGAGTTAATGACATCTTAGTTGAAATCAAGAAAAAGAAATGGGCATGGGCAGGACATGTAATGAGGAGGGAAGATAACCGATGGTCATTAAGGGTTACGGACTGGATCCCAAGGGAAGGGAAGCGTAGCAGGGGGCGGCAGAAAGTTAGGTGGGCAGATGAGATTAAGAAGTTTGCAGGCATGGCATGGCCACAATTAGTACATGACCGGGGTTGTTGGAGAAGTATGGGAGAGGCCTTTGCCCTGCAGTGGGCGTAACCAGGCTGATGATGATGATGATGATGATGATGATGATGATGATGATGATGATGATAGTGGAATGAAAGAAGGCAATCTGATTCAACTAGTCCAAGCGTTCGTAATAAGCAGTATAGTATACGTGGCACTGTACCTACGATGGTACTCGTCAGAAAAATACAAATTAGACTGCTTAATCAGAAAAATGTGCACGCAAGCAATCGGACTCTCCATCACCACCAGCAACGATAGACTACTGCAGCTAGGTCTCCACAATACACTGGATGAGCCAATCTAGGCACAACAAATAGCACAATATGAACGCCTGTCCAAAACTAAAACAGGTAGGCAAATATTGGATCGCCTAGGTATAAGGTATCATACCCAACATGGCGTCAAAGTAGATATGCCCAGACACAACAGAGACATGATAACCATCCTTCCAATACCCAAAAATATGCATCCTACCCACCATCAGGATAGACGGGAAAGCAGAGCACGCAATATACATAAGAAATTCGGCAACAGCAAGGACACCACATTTGTAGACGCAGCTAGATACAGACACAAGCGCGCCTACACAGCAGTGGTGATAAATTACGAGGGAAAATGCACGACGGGCGCTACAGTCAAAACGCCACATGCAGAAACCGCAGAGGAAATAGCTGTTGCGCTAGCCATAGCACAAACACCAGCGGGCATAATCGTCAGTTATGTCCAGACGGCCATACGAAACTTCGCCAATGGTCGAATCTCCCCAGAGGCACTACGACTCCTAAAATTAGCTAATAACCACGACAAAAGTGTCGATCTCATCTGGACACCCGCTCACACATTACCAGACGGTAGCAATGAGGTGGCGCACCGCATGGCTCGAGAGCTTACGGACCGAGCCTCGGTTAGCCCCGCCTCACGGACTACCGATGAGTGGGAGTGGGAAGATCGAATGACCAGATTTCACGAAATTAAACAACACCATAGATTGCAGAGGCGTACATTCCCGCCTCCGCACCCAAAATTAAGCAAAAACCAGTCTGTAGAATGGCGGGAGTTACAGACCGGATCCTATCCGAGTCCAGCTATTATGCACCTAATATACCCAGATTTATACCCAACGGACAAGTGCAGACATTGCAACTCTAGAGCCACCCTGGAGCATATCCTATGGGAATGTACGGCTGTAATCCAGTGTAACGGTGATGCAGCCTCAAACAGCGACAGCCTACGCGCGCGCTGGGAGTTTGCGTTGCTCAGCTCGGACCTACGACACCAACTCTGGGCCGTCCAGTGAGCCGAGGAAGCTGCCAAGGGCCAACAACCCTTGGCTGAAACCTAGGCGGGGTCCAGGCCCACCCCACCAAATCGCAGGGCACTGAATAAAGTTATTTGAATGAATGAATGAAGTTTTCGCATATCTCGCAAAACACACGCCACTTTAGTCATGTGATTGCCTCAACGCGTGCCTGTTCGGGATGGGTTTAACACCAAGGTCCTTTAACAGGCTCGCGAGCTGCGCGCGCCACATGGCGGAGCCTGTTGCAGTTGGGCCGCAAGCTCCGGCTCCTGCGGACCTTTTGCGACAGCTGCGGCTCTGACTGCGCGCTGCGATGTTCTCTCCGTATCATGTAGGTGCGGAGTAGTGCACGTGGTGTGCTTTCTATACTTGTGCCGCCTCGAACATAAGTTGCAAAAACAAAAATTGCGTTATCCTGCCGCTTTTCTTTGTGTATGTGCTATTGGGAGGAGTAACGAAACAATGGGTGCCAGTTGTTATTTAACATTTATCCCGCGGCTGCTTATACTGGAGATCTCGCTTCGCATTGGCGCGTGCAAGAGATGGAACCGCGTGTTTATGCGAGAGTCGCAGTTTCGCGTTTACAGCAGAACGAAGGCTGTAGTGCTGCACAGGAGCGGGCTGACTGAAGTGGGGCCGACGGAACGAAGGACGCGTGCTCCGCCAACAAGAGCCGGCCGAGCCTCCAGCAGATGGCGGTCAGCGACGGGCACGAGACGCTATAGAGGAAGCAAGAGCGAACGAGGCAACCGGCTTGTTTGGCGAAAAGACAAGCTGCAGATGGAGGACACAAACCCGTCACCGCCGCCGGCGCGCTACTGGCGGGCGGCACTCCGTATAGCGTCGACTAATGATTTCGCGCGGTGTTCCACACAAAGTTGCTCGAGGCATTTCTTCGCGGTCGATTTTGATCTGTTCAATGATGGCGAACCGTGCGAGTTGAAGCGAATCCACGGTAACCGGTGCAACGCGCTCGAAAAGACGGGGAGAACACAACACGCTCGCTAACTTTCGAGCGTTTAAATTATACTCGTTACAATGCCATGCCAGCTAGGCCGAACGTTAACCCTTGCCAAGCATTTATAGTGCCAGCGCATTGTAAACAACGTAGAACGTCATTTTCTTTCTGTGCACGTTGTTTACTGCAAGCCGGTAATTTTTATTTGTTCTTTCAATGATGCACTAAGACTACTTTAAACAGGCGTCGCTTTGCTTGCCCCCTTCGTCTTCCTTTTTTTCGTTTCTTTAAATTTTTGCGACGGGTTGAAATCCAGCAAGTACGATAGTGTCGTTTTCCTCCAATAAACCGGCTACACGCCTTTCAACGACAGGCGCTCTTCAAATGCCGCGAATGCCCGCCTTCCGATCCCGACCTGTCATAAGCTGCGAAGAAACAATACGCAAAAAAATTTACCTAGATAGCCTTTTTAATGTCATTGAGAGATGTGAGTATATTTACTCTCCGTTGTCATTCAAGGAGGACGATGGTCATCATCATACATATCCGTAACTGTTATGTTTTAACGTGCTCGTAACGCAGCACAACGCGCGCCGCTCATGGTGTTGATTTCCTCGAGATACCGCGATTCTAGACAGCCATTTGAAGTCTTCAAGTTAAACAGCATTTTTCATTCCTTTCACATCACAGGAGTGTGCGAGGGACCGCCTAAGCGGCAATTTTTGTGCGTGTGTGCAATAATGTTCTGCCAAGTTTCTTAACTGCAGGCTGTCGTTTCGCCATTTCACCTTTTTACAGTGAACAGCTGCGCAGATAACCTCAACAGTCACTGCTGCCACAAGAGCGTAATTACCGTCGTAACTTCTGCAGGCAACTTGTAACGACCGACAGGACTACAGCACCGCTTCCAGCCGCGGCGCATGCCTTATAATGTGCCGTTGTGCTACAGCGGGAACAGCTTTCGCGGTGTATTATCGAACCTTGGTGCTGATCCCATTAGCTGGCCATATTAGACTACGCCTCAAGTTCTTACAGCTACGCGAAGCTGCATCGCAAAGAACGATAGAACGAACAGGCGGAGTCAACGAAATTTATTCACTTTCTCCAGGCAATGACACTTACGCGGCAATAGACAGACATTTTTAAACACGATACAGGGTAAAATCAGGAGCACCTATAGAAAACTGGTTACGCAAAAGAGAAGTAAAGACTGACTTGAAATGCATTTTCTATATATATATATATATATATATGTATAGATATATATTTATTACTTAAGTGACGATTCAGCGGTTTCATGTCTCTTGAAAGACTGGGTAGGACATTTATGTCCTGTATGTATGCAGATGTTACGACTGCATCGCAATCGAAGCGCGCCGCTTTCACACATGGGGTCCAATGTGCTTCAATTCCCACGATATTCGCTTCAACCTGTCTGCGCTGCCGTTTGCCGATATCAATGCAAGCGACCACATGAACCTCCGGTATATTGGAGCATACGTGGCCGAAAACAGGAACATCTTTCTTTCTAAAAGAACTGACGGGAAATAGAGATAGACGGAGAAAGAAGAAAAAGAAAGAAAGGAAGGCATGCAGCAACGAGGCTATGATCTCGTAAGCCCACGCTCACTTTTTCATTTGCAGTCCTTTTGGTTGGTCAGCGTTCGGGCATGCCTGAAATTAGTTTACCCACTACACGCAATATAAATCTTGATTAATGTCTTGAGAAAAGAAAATGAACTCAATATCTCCATTTAATTGCGAATGGTGTTTTCTTTCCGTCAATGAATTGGGGCAGTAAAGGGGTTGGAAGGGGTCGAGGACAATATTTTTTTTCTCCTCACTTCGGAAAACAACAACAACAACAAAAAAAAAGACAAGAAACATCCGCCGTGGTTGCTCAGTGGCTATGGTTTTGGGCTGCTGAGCAAGAGGACGCAGGATCAAATCCTGGCCACGGCGGCCGCATTTCGATGGGGGCTAGTCCTCCACTACGGAGTCCTCCACTACGGAGTCCTCCACTACGGCGTGCCTCATAATTTGAAAGTGGTTTTGGCACGTAAAACCTCATAATTAAATTTAAAAAAATTACTTCAGAACAGAAATTGCACGGGAACTCCCTTCCTGGTACATTTCTACAGAGATGCTAGAATCCTCATCAGTGAAATTTTGTGGCTACAATATAAAAAAAAGGAAAGAAAAGATAAAGATAGGTTTAGAGCAGATTTAACTTGAAATATGGGCATGCCTGAGGTGTGTGGATCGCTTTCGATTCGCCTTATTTTATGCGCTTAGTGACAACTTTGGGACATAATCGAAGCAACTAGGACGTATACTGAGCATACCCCAACCACAAAAGATGCAAAAGGACACACGGATGAGTGGCACTTGATGCTGTCATTTAATATAGTTCTCGAAGATAGCAAAATTAATGAGGCGGTTGCCTCGATATTAGCAACAATGTACAAGACAGATTTGTAAAGGTTAGACAGCGTGCCTGGCAACGCATTTGAACTGAACATGGGAATGCAGGGATGTTAAACAACAGACGAACATACGGTTCGCTACCCTACTGCTGGAAAGAAGGATGGAAGGGCATGGGGGGAGGGCAGGGTAAACGACAGAAGACGCAAGGGAAGATTTTTCTTTTACTCGATCCGCAAGAGACTTCTCCAGTGTAAGTCGCGACTCAAGTCCCTTATTGATTATTTTAATACCCTTTCTCGAGCCGTGTAGCAGGTTCGGTTGTGCTGGCTCATGCTGACTTCGCTGCGTTCCTTGAAATAAATTATTTCTGTGGTTTGGGTGGTTTTAGGCATTTACATAGCCGTGGCACCAACGAACTAAAGAGCCACTTTGTTTTTAGCATTATGTGCTCACTGATATGGATCAAGCTATGCAAACAAACGACCTTCTTGAACTCTTTTCCTCAAGAATGAAACGCGTGTCACTAGCAGAACACATGCAGGGGATTGTTTCCGTAAAGTAGCTGCGAGAGATCTTAACTTAAAATCCGTGTACGCGACGAAAACATAGGAATGTATTTATTGAGAAGTAGAGAGGTTCACTTCTCTAACAGGAGCCGGCTACCCTAGATCTTCTAAGATATCGTAGAAGAAAAAAAGAAAGAAAATCGTTTGTGCTGCAAAATATAGAAAACCTTGATGAAAAGCCGCTTATCTTATAAAGTCAAATTTGGTTCGCTGCAGTGAGTACGTGAAGAAACTGCATTTCCTTTTTCAAGATTCAGCGAGTTTACGCACGTTACCTGCGTTTAACGGAATATGGAGCAACGTAAGTACCGTTGCTTACTCAAAATTCAAAAAGTAATATCTTGTAGTGGAAAGAGAAAGAAAGAAGGTTCCCGTAAACTTCTCGAGAAAAACAAAAAGGGGGAGGGGGCAGTAAGTTACAAGACAATGTCGGCGACATTTAGGAATGTTGGCAGAGCAATTAGGACTTGCCGGTAAAAACACATATTTACAGTAAAAAATGCTAACACTGACTTAACGTAGTGCTTGTATAGGGGCTGCTACAAACTAAGGTATTCTGATATTTCTGCAGTAATTGACCTAGGTAATATCGAAAATTAAAAGAAGTTCTTTTTTCCTTAAAAGAGTACGATTCTGAACATTTCAGTTTAATTGACGGAATGACAATCGTCAATGATGAAGAGGAGGAAAAAGAGAGGGAAAGACAGATAGGTTGACCACTGCAATGACTGGTTTTCCAGCCTGTGCTGGGGCAAACGGGCAAAACGAATTAATGAAGACAGAACGAGAAACGAAATAAAATAAAAAGAAGCTAATCGCCAAGATCATTTGAGCTCGAGACACACTGAGTATGACATCTGTCGTATAGTAATACTTAGCTGTACTTACAAATGGTTAGAAACAAGTAGCTTAGGTCTTCGAGAAATGTTCGCATTGGTGCCAAGTCTTACCGCCTTAAAAAAGTCAGCACATTGAGTGTGACACTACGCAGGCAAGTATGCGACTGTTAGTTTCCTTGTAGCAGATCATAAAGGAACCGTATGTGATAATCTTAGCAGCAACCTCAGGGAGTAACGAATGCAAATTCAGCAACCCTAGATGAACCCAGTCCACGAGCTCCGATCGTAAGGCCCCTGTGAACGTCATGTAGATATATGTAAGAAGCGAACACCTGCACTATGCCACCGCATCTTCGAGTCCCGTTCTCTTACCTTGTTGGCCGGCATAGCTCCATGCATTCGATAGCTAAAATACCACACATTACGCTAGAACAGCATGTTTCCATAAAGGACACGCTCAAAACAAGCATCCCAACCATAAATTAAGCATTGCATACCCACTCAGCCGTTGTAGTGGTGGTTTGGCAACAGCTTCGCCGGACATCCACTCTCGCAGGGCCGGAATGGCGAGTCAATCTTTTCATATACATTATTTCTTTATAGCGATTACCGAGGCGAAGTTGGAACGCAGGCGAGAGGATGAATGGGGTTTTACGCGCCAAAAGAACGCCGGCGATGCACGGACAAGGAACGCGCGGATAACACAGGCTTCCGAGAGCGAGGGAGACGTGGCGTCGCGGCGATGAGCCCTGCCCTCACGCAACACCTGGCGCGCCAACAGCTGTTCCCTTTCGCCCGCTCTGCTCCGTCGAGGCGTGCACGTGACGTGGTGTCACAGCCAATGGGAATTCAGGGGCCGTTTCGCTGCTACAGACGCCGGCTTTTTCACTCAATGGGCCATTTGATGATTTGATGACGCTTTCGCATCAAATCGCACATCTTGGGCGGTGCTCTTGGCAGCGTCGAATAACGTATCTGCAAGGTCCGACCGCTCCGTATGTTTTAACGCTCTCGCGTATATACCACGGCAAGCTTCGCAATTTCTGCTGGCGCCAGGCGTGCACCAAGAAGCTTCAGTAGCACCAACCGCACAAGACGCGTTCCAGTTGCAATCTGTTTATGCAACGAGTAGAGATCACTTGTCTGGCATGGGTAATCATTTCCCTAAATCCAGCGTCATTTAGAAACGAGCGCGTATTTTCACAGCCGCAGTTTTCAAGTTGGTTCAACACTCTTGGATCGAAGCCTCGCTGGGGATATGGTGACACTGTTCAGACATAATAAGACAATGACAAAGGAAAACATAGAAAATACAAGAACTAGCTGGGCTCGCACAAATGAAAAGGCTGCAGCACGCGTGACTCGCATGAAACCTATCAATCTCAATGTGGCAGGTGAACGTAGCAATGCACACGGAGAAAGAAAACAGTTAGCCCCGATTTTGTGATCCTGATGGCGGTATAGAGTGTTAGTCTTTGTATTGTACTCGATCCAGATACGCCCGCCATGTTTGCAGATTTTATTTCTTCAGGAAATAAGTGGAGCGTTACAATTTCATCAATACGCAGTAATCCGCTCTAAGCCGCTCAATTCACGGTTACTGCAATGGCGATTACTTAAACTTTACGTATGTCACAACTGTTTAGCTACTTGCCCGTTATTTGTGGTATTTTCGGCAGATGCAAGCGTATACTTGCGCGGCTCTGTGGGTAATTTTTCTTTTATTTAACTACCCGCCGTGGTTGCTCAGTGGCTATGGTGTTGGGCTGCTGAGCACGAGGTCGCGGGATCGAATCCCGGCCACGGCGGCCGCATTTCGATGGGGGCGAAATGCGAAAACGCCCGTGTGCTTAGATTTAGGTGCACGTTAAAGAACCCCAGGTGGTCAAAATTTCCGGAGTCCTCCACTACGGCGTGCCTCATCATCAGAAAGTGGTTTTGGCACGTAAAACCCCAAATATTATTATTATTTTATTTAACGCCCACATTTTCTTCGTGTCGAAAGAACGTGCCATCTATACAAAAGATAGCGCAGCCCATGGTGACTGCAACCGCGGTGCGCTTGCTGTCTTGTGTCATAGCTATATAGCTGTTGAGAATGGCTAGCCCTGGTACTGCAGGAAGTATAGAAGTTGAGACCTCCATACTTTAAAGCAGGCCAGTGCTTGCGTCAGTACTGCCTCCGCAAGGTCTTATGCCTGCTCTGGTGACGGACGCAGTGGGACACAATTCATTTTCCCCCTTATTTTTATTTTTTTGCACAGACAGCAGTTATGTGGAGTCTTTGTCAAACGTATTATGCCAGGTTGCGCGTAACGAAAGCTACTGCTAGTGGCCTTGGTAGGACAACTGTGGCATTGTCACCGCTCCAAAACATTGAAGTATACGACGGCTAGCGCCAGAAGGAACTTTATTGCAAAGGCGGGAGGTTCCAAACAATGAGGATGCGACAGAAGACCGAAATGGATTGAATAATAAATTTTAAAAGACCGGGTGCATTTCGTGTACACTGAACAAGGCAGATTTTAATTGGAACACGCTGAACGAGCACGCTCTTCATATTAGGTTTTATTCGAAACCAAAGATGTTCTACGAGCCTATATAGTGACTCAACAGTAGTGCTGAGCCCTCCACCAGCAACTGAAAAACAGTTACCGGAAACACGATCGCATAATGCCAGTGATTGAAGTAATTCACATAACGTTTCGTGCTGTAAATAGCTACAAGCCATTTCTTCCCCCAACACCAGTTTTCACAAAGTGTCACGAGTGCATCCTGCTTGTAAAATCATGCTGTGGCCGGTGGGTACGTCGCTGCCTCGCCGATGTATTTCGGCAGCCGCCGTAACTTTCCTCTCGCTATGCTTGTCAATCCACTTTTCTTTCTTTCTTTCTTTGCCACTTCACCTAGCATTGTGTAATTTCTACCCGGAACGGGCCATCTACGCCGAGGCTGGACCGAACTGCTGCCTATTGTACCGACCTTGCAAAGGGGAGCGCGAACAGCTAGAGACACCGCGAAGTGCGTGCGCTTGATAGGCGGCCAAGGAGAAATAAATGCACCCGCGGCAATGCGCGCAGCAAAAAAGTGCGGCCTCACAATCTCCACAGAGGCGCTCGCCGCTGCAAGTGTGAAATCAGGCCCTCCTCATGCCTCGTCGCTCTTCCGGTGCAATGAATCGAAACATGCCGCCGACACATGCAGAGGGCAGTTTTGATTGATCACCGCGAGCTGCCGCGAATGCGCGAACAGCCATCCGCCGCCGCACAACCGCCTAAACGGCTTAGAGCTGCGACTCGAATAGCTTGCGGCCGCGTACGCAGCAGCGGGGGCGAGGAGGCGAAATAGCAGACGGCTGGCTGGCACTTTGACTTTTTCTGGCACTATGTAGCTATCTCTTTAGCGCGAAACAAGACCTTCTCCACAAAGTATACAAGTGCACGGCCAGCCCGCCGTGTGATTCCCGCAGCCGTACGTGGCAGGGACGCGCGTCTGCTGATTGCCCTATTGCGCTCCACGAGGGTCGCTCCGTTCGCCGCGCCGCTACATGCACGGCGGTGCAAAGGCACGCGCAGTCCGAGACAGCTTTGCTGTCCCCCTCGTTCGACCAGCGCATTGCGTGCAGCCTGATTAGATAAAGCTAAGCGCAGTGCTTTGTTCGCGTAACCCCACTTCCCCGTCAACAGTTCCAAGAAAACATGTTCATTTGTTATGACTAATCGACAAGACGGTTGCCTCTATAATAGCAGCTGGAGTCTGAAGAGCACGACTTCGCAGCTATATGTATATGCTTCAACTTCTGTTCCGCTTGAAACAGAATTGTGGAGGTTTTCACCCCACAGTATTCGAAGTGTATTAGGCGCACATACACGACGGATTTCGTCAGTCCTTGCGCATTTGTTTGTTAGAAGAAACAGGCTCTCTAAAGCCTGTTTTGAAGAATTCTCCCACTCTAGCGACAAATTTTGCATTAATGGAAGGAACTGCGATACGCAAGTCGTTAAGCGTCTTCCTTGTACCTACTCTGCTGCTGAGTCGATTTAAGCCCCGAAGACCGTTGCCAATGCGTGTCGCAGTGACTTATCCGTAACAAGTGCTAACTCAATGAACTGACGTTAAATAACATTCGCGTTACTATATAATTGCTCAAATGCTAGGATGGAAATCACTGTACTTTCTGTGTGCAGCGGCGCCTGTTGACTCATACCCAGGAATTTTGGACATTGCCCCTGCGGCCATCTGTCGAACTTCACCGCAATGCGCCAGCGTAGCTCAGTGGCCAGCAATTTTAACAGTGATGCTTCAATAGTCCACCCGTATTTCAGCAACCCACCCGTTAGCAACATGGACGTGGTACGCCCTTTAATAACATGTGTATTTACGGAACTTAGTCGTAACTTTCCTGTTGCGTTATAGCAGTGTTTTAATCCTGATCAAACTATACCGCAGCAAATACATTACGACTGAGTGCCGTAAATACGCACGTTAATAAAAGTATGTACCCTTTCAACGTTGATAATAGAAAGTTGTAGAAGTTCGGGCGGCCTTCTGAAATATCATTATTTTTGCACTGAGGCGAAGTTCGGCAGATGGCCGCAGGGGCAATGTGGAATATTCCTGGACACGAAGGAGCTAAATGCGACATATTATTGCAGTTATCACGTTAGCAAGGAATAAAAGCATGTCTGGCGCTCGTTGGTCATATATGGACCTTCCGCCATGAAACACAGCATTATCTATCTATCTATCTATCTATCTATCTATCTATCTATCTATCTATCTATCTATCTATCTATCTATCTATCTATCTATCTATCTATCTATCTATCTATCTATCTATCTAAGAAATAAAACGCGTTAAAATTGACCAGGTACAGATAGTAACTCATTCATTCTGCCTTTTAATGAACGATAGCAACCAAGACCGGTGCTCGAACAGTTTGATGAACATAATTGATGCGGTTCAGTGTGAGAGTATGCGTGCGTGTTTGTTTATTATAAACGTATACGTTTTTTTTTTTTTCAGGCTGAAAACAAGAACAAGAGCTCTTGTGAGCCTGCATTGTCTTATGGTGGTGCCTCTTCTATAGAGGCGAGCTCTTTCAAGATACGGTTATATCTCCAGGCAGCATTCATGAATCGGAAAATGCAACTCGCACATCGACCACAAGAGCGCAGAAAGTCTGAATGAGGGACATCGCACGACGTATTCAGCGAGGCGTCTCTTTCTTCTTATGTTGACCAATCATGTAGAATGCATGCAAGGCGTGCAGATTTGCTAAGCAAAGGCTCCCAGTAGATAGTGCACATGAACATTTAAGCTAGTAAAGGGATGCTATACAGTATTCTCGCGGTCTACGAACCGCGTATTTCGCGCTTGGCTGAAACAAGGCGCTGCATTCCAGACAACGAGAACGCTACCATTGCGACGATGCTCCTATACGACCTATTATATCGTCCGACTTTCTTGTTAAATCGAGGGCTAATTTTACTAATCGCCTGAGGCGGATAGCGCAATGAGATCTATTCTGGGCTATTCAGAAAAGTGGTCGTTAATTTGCAAGTGAAACAACAAGGAGTTAGTAAATTCTGCTAATTAACTTTCAAATAAGTTACTTAAGGAAACATGCAGTTTTGGAACTGAGGCTAGCCAGCTTTTTTAGACTGATTCCTTTACAGGGCTCCTCTGACTAGCAAGCCTCTCCAGATAGCCGTCCTCTAAATTGTGCCGACACACAATGACGTTTCGCGCCAATTTCCCACAAAGCTTTCCTTGCGCATTGCAGCCCAATACTTCATGGAACACTAGTTTTGTATTTTGTCGCACGTTTCGGGACAGATAATTTAAATTGTACTAGTTTCAGGGTCCCTTACAAATGTACTGCATGACTGAGAACTGGCCGTCCGTAGTTACGCACATAAATGTATTCCTTAAATAGCTATAACAACATTTGGCACAGATTTGCCCAATATTTAATTGCCCACTGCGATTTGCCCAGCGAATAATACCTGCATCTTCAAACAACCCAGTTGAGCAGGCGCAACTCCGTTAATACCGCAGGCAATTAAAATTACATCGGCCGACATTGTTAGCAACAACGAAACTTACGCAGAACAGAGTACCCCGTCGGCTTTCACCCCACAGCGTCTCAATCATGTTTGGTTTAGAAGACACTCTTGCTCCAGGAGGCCAGCGTAAATTCACATTACGCAATAAAGCAGTACGCGTATAGCATACTACGGCGCAACGCTGCTCTTACGAGGTAACAAAGAAATGCACACATTGGAAGTAAAGTTCACTGAAGGCTGTGCACTGAAGGCTGTGAAATTATACAAGTCAACGAAGTTTTTTGAAATGAAAGGGCGCTGCGGGGCTCTCCGTTCTCTCCTAATGCGTGCACATTCCGCACAAGTCCCCCTAACCTCAAAAGCACCGCATAACCAAAGGGTATTTACCCTCCATCACCAATTACAAGTCCGCTCTAATATGCTTTGTTTAGCCAGCGCCGCCGCATCACGCTGAATGCATGGTGGATGTGCCTGCGTGTGTGGAATTCCACTCGAGATTTTGACGAGGGGTAACCGGCCCTCGAGGACAGGTGCAAAATGCACTGCCCCAGTTGCCGGTTTGAAGGAACGGTAATTTAGATTTCTTTCTTTTTTTTTTCGACTCGTCTCGCCTCCAGACGAGGTTCGGCGAAAGTCGAAACGCGGCCCGCTTGCGACAGCGGCGCGCGCCGGACGCGGAAGAGCGAGCGCGCGCGTGTCGAAGGGCGCATGCGTGCGAGTGACCTTTGGATAGGGCGCGAGAGCGGAAGGCGGTGCGTGCGAGCGGGCTCCTCAGGTGCTGCTGCGTGCGCGCCGCTGGTGGCGTCACGGCCTGCGAGAGAGCACGTGGGCCTCGCCGGCATTCGACTCGCGCATGTGTCTGGCTCTGGAGCCGGCGGGGATGACAAAACAGAAATGCCATGTCGCGAGAACGGCGTCAGCAGCGGGCAGTGTTAATTGAAAAATGTGGTTCCAACAAAGCAAAGCATAAGAGAGAGAGAGAGAGACGAGGAAACGTGAAAAGTAATAAATTAAGTTAAACAAAATACAAAAATGAGCAAAAGAAATAGGGGAGTGGGGGTGGGGGGTGGAGTGCGGGGGTTCGGCGCAGGTTGTTAAATTTCTGGAATGATTTGTTCGGTTAAGGGACCTATGGCAGGTACAGGATGAACGATTCATTTTTGTTTTTGGGGTTTATGCTAAAGTAAAAGAATGTAAAGGACATTCCGCTTGCTCTTTGCGTTCATTCTACTTGCCGTGAAATTGGCATTGAATGAAGCGCTCCTTACAGTTGGAACAAACGAATACCGTAAACTGACTGCGTAGATCGCATTGCATTAAATATTTAAAAACAAAAATTGTGATGCCATTGTGGGCCTAAGCGTGGCATTTTAAGAATTCGGGCGCAGCTTCTGCTGTCTGTACTACGTAAAATTAGCAACACTGCGGCTACAACCTGCTGCACACAAGTGTGCTGTATGTCGTCTATTTGTAACTTGGTGTTTTGCCACAAAACGAAGGCGATAATATTTAAGTCACTAACTATTTTTAATGAAATTCCCCTTTACAATCAGCCACTTATATATATGCATATGACCGGTGAACACTAGCGAAGAGTTACTTCCGGTGTTGGTTCCACGTATGCAACTTGTGCTCGACTGGGAATTTCTCGTGAAAAAAATATTTGCGCTACAACAGACAGCTGCGAACAGACATTGCGACAGTTGATACATGGATCGGGCGGTTGAGATAAGCTTAAAACTATTTAGGGAGGCGCTTTTGATTTTATTCAGTTATTCCTGAATCACGTATCAGAGAAAATCAGTTCAACATAATGAATATGCTGAAGTGATTTTCGGCTGATACATGTAGATAAAATGGTATTGGCAGTCAGGCAAGGTATCATGTTCAGCCAGATCACATGCGACGAAGTTGTTCGCGCCAAAACGATCCTCCACGTGTACAATATGTGTCAGCGCGTATACGTGGATTCCACTGGCACGGTAGGAGCATTGGCAGTGCCTCAACTGCGTACAAAGGAGGCTGCGCAGCAGGTGCTTAATGAGTTTAGGTGATGCTATCGCGGATAAGAAGGTATGATCGGTACTTTGGCGTTGGTACCCTTGATTCCCGCAGCAAAGTAACCAGGTGAGAGTAAGAACGGCAGTCGGCTCGTTTAATGCAAGCGTGGAGGAGCTCACAACGAAGAGCGCGCTTGGGATCAGGCTTTTCTAACGGCGCGGATGGAGGCCACGTGCTCCGCGACTGTATGCGGTGAGGAAGAAGGAAGTGAGGGGTGCTCTGGCGGCGCGCGCCATGCAAGCATCACCGAAAGGGGTGAAAGGTGGAGACAGCATGCAAGCAGTGTGCCTCTTGCGCAGGACCAACGCACCCGTGGCAAGGCGGCTCACGTCACGTGGCAAGCAGAAGCATGGGGTGGGGGTAGTCTCCCGGCGCAGAGCAGATCGCGCGCGCCGCCGGTAGACCGCTGCCCCGGCCGGCGGGTGCTGCAGGCTGCCGCGATTCAGGCAAAAACGGGGCTGCTGTTGCGGCGGTGCCATATTCACCTCTCTGTCCGGCGGTTGCGGGCGCCACGTCCGCCCAGTGAACGTGACAGTGGGCATCTGCGCATGGACCAACATGCCCATTGTAACGGTCACAAGGCGGCCAGGACACACAGTGGCGACGAGTCGGCGTTGGGTGCTCCGAGCGTGGGTGCATGCGCGCATGCGTGGCCGCTGCCTCGGGTCGTGATCGTCCCCGCCCCGGCGGCGCGTGTCGTTAAATAGCCGCGGCACGCATGCGCCCTGGCGACGGCAGCTGCGCTCGGAGCCCCGGCTAATTTTCCGGCCCACGGGACGCGTCCGCTGCGTGGCGCTCGGGGCCGACGAACCGCGAACCGCAGGCGGAGCCTCCGGCGCGAGCCGGCCACGTGCGCGCCGCGTCGCGCCGCCGGCGCCCGCCGCGCGCGCGCAATTCTAACGAGCGCTGGGGGGTCGAAGCCGGGCGCCCGTGACCTGCGGCCGAGGGGGGCAGCCCGCCGGCAAACAGCCGCAGCCCCGTGGTCTGCCTCTTGCCCCTTTTACACCGGGCGCTTCTCACCTTTGTAACGAAGCATCGGCATCCTTTCCATTTCACGCATGATCTCATTCCGGTCGCACACATCCACATTCGTCGTGTATATACAATGTCTACGGGTATAAATGTACTTAATTTCTATCGGTGGGGACATGGAACGCTAAACGGAGCCCACCTCCTCTTTTTCTTTTCAACTTCTCTCTCCTAAAAGTGTTCAGAAAATATTTTTGATAATCATTCCGTCTATCCGTCTTGTTTTTTTTATGATTATTGTTATTTTCTCTCCCAAGTGCATGCGCTGATGACCGCGTATAACTAGGTGCACTACGCCCACTCAGAAGTGGTATGAATGGCCGCACAGAAGTTATATTTCCTTCGTTCTTGGAATAGGAGAAAGAATTCCCTTACATGTAGTGGGACCATTGGTCAGAAAGTGAAGTTGACAGAACTCTTCAATTGCTATGCCCAGCTTGATCAATTTGACAAGCGGTCAACACGTCCTACACCGGCGTCCCTCAGGCCTCGGCACTTAGCCCCCTTCGTTTCCTAATCTATATTAACGACTCACCTACATGCTTTCCTTCACATGTTCATTTATTTGCTCATGACCGCGTTACTTGCAGATAACTCGTGATAACGGTGTAACAACACTCCATCTCATCGCTATTTCTTACGTGTGTGAAACTTGACAAATGGAACTGAGTATTAAAAATGCAGAGTAATGCGCGTGTCAAGGGTCGCGTCTACTTTGCCATCTAAATAACTTCCCATTAGAGATTGCGTCATCTTGCAAGTATCATGGTATACACATAACAACTTACCTAACTTGGTGCCTCCATATAGCTAGAACACGCGATGTATAATTCTAAGCGCATGCTGGGTTGCATTCGTTCAAGATCACCTTGATCAATTCAGCTAGTACTATACAAACTACCAATTTACTGCAAACTGAAATATGCTGCGTCGTTATGGGGATCCATATTATTCAAATCTGATTGACACACTTGAAGTGACACAATGTAACTATATCCGTTTTATTCTCTCTAATTACAGGTGCAATGGAGCCTAACTACAATGAAATCCAGCCTAACCTTGCATCTCGTTGTAAGATGCTTCGTTTCGGAATTTCTCATAAAATAAATTTTCACTAGTACATGCGCGATGAACTAATCTTTTCTCCTGATTGCATTTCACGGTGACTAGATAATTTTTACAATGTTGTCATCGCGCCATGGACAACTAGTACTTTTCTGTAGTGTTTACCCCGTACGGCAAAACAGTGGAACCGCGTTCCCTGGCCGATTGTAACCACTCAAGATCATCACCAATTTGTGAAATGTTTGACAAACATTGTAAGTGACTTTTGTGTTTATATTGCTTATAACCCACTCTCCGTTATAATGTCTATTTGACCCTGAGGATACTTGTAATAAATAAATAAATAAACAAATAAATAAATTAGGAGATGGTTTAGAAACAAAAGTTATTCAACCCTGGCCACATCCGTTGATGGCACACAAGGCTATTCGTGCACTACTGGTGTTTTTGAATAATACTGGCCTCAGTGAAATATTGTAGTGTTGCTGTGCATCTATACTGCGTGAGTGCAGTGCTCAGTCTCTTCCTCTTTTCCTCTTTATATTCCCCCTTACCCTTACACCCAGTGTAGGGTAGAAAACCGGACACTCGTCTGACTGACCTCCGTACCTTTCCTTTTTTTGCTTTCTCTCTCTCTCTCTCTCTATGGTAAGGTGGGTTTTACTATTTTCATTAAACAGCAGCAAATATTACGGTACCCGGACCATTTCCCTCTACGTTTTTCTCATCATGTCTTTTTCTTTTCCCGCATTTTTTTCGCACGCAGAGGAGGGCTATAAGAACTGCTATTATCATAACATAAGCAGGTTTAACTTGGGAATTCCAACAAAATGTGACACGCAATAAAAAAGGTACAAAACCCGAAGAATATTCGTGAGTGCACTTTTCTCGGAGCTGCCAGTAATTGGCGAATCTCTCGTTAATAGGAGTCCACTCACAAGTCGAGCACGTACAGTAACGATCGTTTTCAACACAATGCTGGGAGCATTGAGGCATCAATTGTCGGAAAGAGATCAACGGCTGAAGTGCATATGACTTATTAGCAGGCGAATTCCTTGCGCTTCTTCGCAGCTGCCACTTCCGAACGTGGCCACATTTGCCGGGACAGAGGCTCATGTACTTTTCTGCGAAGTAAGTACTAAGCTCTCTCGGCGATTTCCCGCGGACGCCGCACATTGGGCTTATAACAAAATTGTTTGGTTGCAGTCAGACTCTATCTTAATGCACCTTGTCGTCTACCTGCCCCCTAACCATAATAGCCAGTCCTCGGCCGCGTATACCTTTTTTTTCTTTTTTTTTTTTCTGAACATGCAACGACACTTTGTCTCTCTTCCGAACGCTTGGGTGGCAATAACTTATCGCTTCCTACCGCATGTTTTGTTTTCTGTGTTTGTCTTGGTCAATGAATTAATACAACAAGCAAGCAAGCAAGCACAAGAACGATTTCTCGTCGCTGATACGTGCGCCGTTCCGGCAGGTCCGAAATGTTTCCGGGTGATTCGGGAGTTTTGTGCACAACGCATAAGGTTGCATAGCCGGCCGGTGGTGGTAAGGTAGAAATGTGCGAGAATCGCCGCTTATTGCGGGGCCCCGTGGCAGGCAGGCAGGCCTGTTGCTGCGTAGCACGTGTGACGGCGACCCCGTGGCGCAGCACTACGCCTACACTGCGCCGCTGCCGCCGCCGCGCACAGGATGCGCTCGTGCGGCCAGCCGGTGCGCTTCCTCCTCCCGCGCGCGGAGCCGCCTTCGCCGCGTTTTGGCCGCAGGTGCATCGCGCGACGTTTCGCCCTCGCGCCGGTTTTTTTAGACGAAACGCGCGCGCTCCGGGGCCCGTCTGCCTCTCGCGTCATGATTTTTTTTTTTTTGTACTTCTCTTCTTCCGCTTTGTTATGTGGCTTCGCGGTGCCCGCTTTGCCTAGATATCTGATGGGAGCCATCTCCGCGGCATGCGTACGCGCCGGGCTCTCTCTGTGCCTGTCGAGCTGCGAGAGCCCGCGCTCTCCTCTCCCGCGAACACTTGTCCGCCGTTGCGGGGCTGCCGCCGTCGAAAAAAAAAAAAAAAAAAAAAAAGAGCTGGCACAGCGTGTGATGCCCAGCTAATGTGGTTACAGGCCACGAATGAAAGACGAAAAAAGGGTGGCGGAAAATAGGAGGCCACCACAAGAGGCTGCGACGCTCGTGGATGCTCCGAATCAAAGTTTTCTTTTCCTTTTTTTTTTTTTTTGCGCAGGCCCTTTCCAACACCCGTTTCCCGAATATCCAATGCCGCCTCAGCTACCTTCTATCTCGTGTTGCGTTATGCGAGCAGCTTATTTAAATGTTATCGGTGAGGCTTATCGTCAAATGCACACGTCGATAGATGTACGTTGCCGTAATCGAATAGTTCATGATGTGACGTCTCGGAGTCGAAATGATATTGTAATTAAACCCTAACCTCTGAAGGACAGAGAGGAAAGGAAAGAGGCGGCGAGGGAACAACAGCTCGGGGACTTGCGTGTGATCTGTGATGCGAACGGGGAGTGTTTCGAATGGTCTGCAAATGGAGCCGCCATATATATATATATATATATATATATATATATATATATATATATATATATATATATATATATATATATATATATATATATATATATTTCCAGTTGCCACGGATTCCGGAAAGAGTGAAGTTTCCTGGTGCTTGCCCTCGGCCACAAGATAAATTTTGCGCAGAACTGTTGTTAACTATACGCTTGTCGTCCGTTGTTATTGCATGCTGAATGTTAGATGTTAATTCTACAAGCTTACGCTTTTCCGGAAAGCCAGTTCGCGCGATGGAGAAGTCATGAATAAATTATACGATTTCTACGTTGCAATGTACTCGAACAAAATAATAGGTTATCGGTTTCGCTTTGCGTCCTGCTACATTTATAAAGGAATTTACGTACTTTTGTGCAAGATAAGATTCGCATCTGTGATTTTAAATATACAAGCCTTGTCAAAAAGCTTTCTGGCCCCACGGCTTGTAACTAGGGTAGTCTCCGACTACTTTCGTACAAAGGCCCCAAAGGAGGTACCTTTGCCCCTCCTTTGGCGCTCGCGGCTGTGTAAGGCGCGTACGAAACGTCTACCGCTCAGCAGGATGAGCTGCTTCGCCTGCATTATTATTACATTTTTTCCCCTCCTGGAGCCTTCGGGAACTCGCATGTATTTGGAACACGGAGGAAAACCAGCAGCGTAATACAGGCAAGTTTGGCATCAATGGCCAACGCGAGCACTGGATGACGGCAGCACATGGTATACAATGCCCAAAGGTTCTCACGAGGGTTAAAGTGCATGGGGCGCCACTCTATGCCGCCGTTATTATTGGCAGTGTTCGGCCAGGTGAGCGCGGCGCGTGCCACATCCACGTCGGGTCACGCGTCACGGAGCGACACGCGGAGGCGCGCCACTTCTCTCTCGCAGTCCTGCTGGTGACTGCGATGACACCCATTAGGCATGCGCTCTGTTGCCTCGCGAAAAACGCGTGCAGATGCGGCTGTGCGCGACCGGCTTGTCTAATTGAGACGCATCGTATAAGGCACTCAAGCGACGACGGCGGAAAACGGCGTTCAGTTCGGCCATCGGCGAATGCTGCCCTTCCGCCGGCCTAATTGGGGACAGCACCTCCGACGGCGGTTATGCTTCGCGGAGTATCGTTCGTGTCCGTTTCCGCAGTGGCGCGTTTTATTGGGAGGATACTGTTGGCGTTCCATCATAGAAGTGGCTTCGGTGAACCAAACAAACAAGAACCGGAAAGGACGCTTCGCGTCCCACTGTAGGTGCCAGGTGGCGATTGCCGAGGCGGCCCTCTGGTACGTGGCCCGAGCGAATGCCGCAGCTGGTGGCGCCGAATGTGGTAGGATATTGAACCCCGTGCAACGAGTGGCAGCATATGCAAAATACGAGCCTTAAACCATGCGCGGTTTGACGCCGTTATGCGGCATACGCGGTTGAGTTTGGCTGAGTTTGAGCTGCAGAACGGGGAAAAGGAGAAACGTAGGTAAGACCATATACAAGAAACATATTAGAGGTTGGCTTGTATTTTACAGTTTAAACTGGAAATAGGACGACGCACGAAAAATTGACACTTGATGAGTAACACATACAGAACGCACGCTGCAGGGTTGTTGTTCTGGTTTCTTTCTTCGTTTCGTGCTCATCCAGTCTGATAGCAAAAGCACGAAAAAAAAAAAAGAAAGCCTTCTGACCCTCGCAATGTCAAAACAACTTTCTCTCTCATATTTTTACGTGCTTTTCATGCCGATATTTTATTTTATTTCTTCTCCTTTGCGCATTTGCAAGCTGTCGCGTCACAGTTCTTTTATATAGATGGTAATAAACGCGTCCCTTTTCGCGATAGGAGATTAGCTTTTACAGTTACTTTAACTATAACGGAATCGTTGACCGGTATAGAGCTAACACTATATACCACTGCTATCTTTTTTTTTCAATGACTTTATTGCCAAAAAAACTACACTATAGGGACCGCGCTTTTGATGTTTTGTCCCCTTGGCTGAGATCAGTATGTAGATTCAATTTCTGTTCCAAAGGGATAATTTTGGTCGCTCGTTATTGCTTGTAGCTATAACGTGCAATGCTTCCAAACGGCCTTGCAAGATGGCGTGAATATCGTACCACGCTTACTAAGGTAGCGCGGGTGGCTCTGTCAATTCGCTTAAATCATTCACCAAGAAGTACCTAAAACGTTTACGCCATGATGACTGAAGGCAGCCATTAAACAACATCAAGGAGCACCGATTTCTCGGCATAATACTAGGTTATCAGCTATCCTGGGCGCCACAAGTAAAAAAAAAAATCTCCAAAGTGAAGTTGATTGATTATCAACCACTTCACAGGCGTGCTGGCACGTGATGGAGCAGATCAGCATCCCCCGTGCTCCAAGTTCTCAATGGTCTGCTTAGACAAAAGATAGTATACTGTGTGCCAAACTTACACAGCCTTCTGCACACCTCGAAAGAGAGGAGCCAACGACGTTTAGCGAGATGTACCCCAATTTATGCCTTGGATTTCCGCGAGCGACTTGCTTAGTTATTTGTAATGCTTGTAAACTCCAATTTCCGCATCTGGGAACGGGAGAAACATGTCGTATGGTTTTCTTTCAAATTGTGAAGTCTAACGTATGGAAGCTGCATAGTGCATGGACTAAGGGACGCTGCAGAGCAGACTCCAGAATATATCTTGAACATCTGGGGTATTTTATAGCATACATTCTTTAGAGTTGTTTAGCACGCGGTTCACGAGCGTTTTTGCATCCCGCCGATATTGTAATACAGCCGCTAACCAGGAATTGAACCTTCGAGGTCGTGCTCAGCAGGGCAGAACGTCATAGCCACTTAGCAACTGTGGTGGGTGCCGGCAGGTTTTCCGACTTTATACTGAGCATGGAAAACACCAATTGGCATCACACCTAATGAAAAGGGACCGTAATCATGTCCACAAAGTAAAGCACCCATCAATATGCTGCCAAGTCGCGAGTCTTGGAAGCCAGACGTCGAATACCCGTTATGGCCTCCTCCTCCTCCTCCTCCTCCTCCTCCTCCTCCTCCTCCTCCTCCTCCTCCTCCTCCTCCTCATCATCATCATCATCATCATCATCATCATCATCATCGTCGTCGTCGTCGTCGTCGTCGTCGTCATTATCATCATCATAAAATGCAGCAGCAGCCTATTTTTCAGTCCACTGCACGACGAAGGTCTATCCCAACTATTTACAATTACTCCTGTCTTGCGCTAGCTGATTCAAACTTCGGCCTGCGAATTTCTAATTTCACCCCGCCCCCTTCCAGTTTCTGCCGCCGTCGACTGCGCTGCCCTTCGCTTGGCATCCTTTCTGTAACTCTAATGGCCCACCAGCTATCCATCCTACGCATCACATGCCCTGCCCAGCTCCATTTCTTTCTATTAATTTCAATTAGAACCTCGGCTATCCCCGCTTGCTCTCTGATCCACACCGCTCTCTTCCTATCTCTTAACGTTAGGCCTAACATTTTTCGTTCCACCACTCTTTGCGTGGTTCTTAATTTGTTCTTGAGCTTTCTTCTTAACCTCCAAGTTTCTGCCCCATATAGTAGCACCGGTAGAATGTAATGATCATACACTTTTATTTTCAACAACAATGGTAAGCTCCCAGTTAGGATTTGGTAATGCCTACCGTATGTGCTGCAACCCATTTTTATTCTTCTGTAAATTTTCTTCTCATGATAAGGATTCCCTGTGAGTAATTGACCTAGATAAACGTAGTCCTGTACAGATTCTAAAGGCTAACTGGCAATCACGAATTCTTGTTCTCTTGCCAGGTTATTGAATATTCCCTTTGTCTCCTGCATGTTAACCTTCAATCCTTTTCTTACGCTTTGTCGGTTAAGGTCGGCAATAATTTGTTGCATTTCATCCCCTGTGTTGCGGAACAGGAAAGTCTCACCTGCCAACAGAAAGTTGTTGAGATATTCACCGTTGATCCTCACTCGTAAACCTTACCTGTCTAATAGCTTGAATAATTATTCTAAGCATGCAGTGAATACCATTGGAAATATTGTGTCTCCTTGCATTGCCCCTTTCCTGATAGGTATTTTTCAACTTTTCTTGTGGATAATTAAAGTAGCTGCGGTATCTTTGTATTTATTTCGTAAGATATTAACGTATGCCTGCTGTACTCCTTGATTAGTCAAGGCTTCCACGACTACTGGTATCTCCAGTGAATCAAGTCCCTTTTCATAATCTATGAAAGCCATATAGACAGTTTAATTGTACTCCGGAGATCTGATGATTGAGATCCAGACTGATGATTATAGCTGATATGGCTACTTGCACCTCCAAAAATAGTTTGAATATAGGAGGAAGAATTATAAAAAGCTACGCGCTTGGGCCAAGGCCACGCAACAGCTATCATTATAATAGCCGGTGTAGATTTACAGACGGTATCAATTATACTTATATATCTGTACGGATGGTTCCCGTGGAACCAACGTTTTTCTTCGGCATTTCTTAAGCTACATCGCTACATATGAGGCGGAGCCACTCGCTACCCTGTGCGCGGGTGAGTTCGTAGGTTCCGTGTAAGAGACGCAAAAGTAGGTTCGGTTTTCAGCTACAGCTGAGCAGTCACATCGCTTAGTAGTAGAACCATGAAAGCAGTAAACGCTAGGGAAAGCTTATGAGACACTCAATCAGCTCACCTCACACATTGAGAAGAAGTATCCGCGAATGAGTACCACGATTTATCTTCAGGTATAGGGCGCTATATGTTTACCCATGCGTCCTAGAGTATCCTGCTGCACGTAACTCTCATGCCTACCATATATTTAACTCGATAGGCGCCAGCGCACCATATTACGGCTGTACGGCTGATATAATGATATAAGCGAGTAACACTGTTGTCTGCGAAGAACAAAAGAAGAAAGAAAGAAAGAAAGAAAGAAAGAAACTATGGTGGCACCTAAGCAATTCTTACGAAGTGTAAATGCGAGAGCATTACTTGTCGCTGAGTGTTTCGCTCCAGTTATGTCGCTGAGTTTAGTGCTGCTGCGTTATGTTTCCGAGTGTAAAGCTGCTGCTCATGAGGTCACAACAAAGCAAGATGACTAACCAGCCATATTACGATCTCGCAGCTGAGTTTTATTTGCGGAGTTCAGTTGTGTTTCACGAACATTGTGTTGAGTCTTGTTTCTCGATGACACCACTCTGCTGAGCGATGACAGTACTTTTCCAAGGGGCACCATAGCGTTGATATTGCATTTCTTCATCGAGTTCGTAGGCGAACTCCACCTGGGCGGATGTCTGCCTTTCGCGTTGTCGGGGACTTGGGTAGCGGACGTTGTTTCGCTGCAGCAGCTCGCTTCGCATGTTTCGCTGCTTTGCGATGATCTCGTACTTCGTCGGCAGGGAACTGGCGCCTCCGGCCACATTTTGCTGTCTCGCCTGATAATGTAGACACGAGCGATTAAGCTTCGCACGATGAAGACTCCATAGCGCCGACAGTGGCGCCATTCCTATAATGTGCCATCTAGTGAATCGCCCGTCAGGCAGAGCTCAACCACGCGCACAGCCTCGAAGGTATTCATCACTGTCGCCTGTTGCAACGATGGCGAAATGCAACGGTGGCTCAGTGGTTAGCGCGCTCGGCCACGGAGCGGCAGCAGTGACGGTGGGGCAGATGATCGAATCCGCACGGTGGCCACTTTTCTGATGCGAAAGCATCGAATGGCCCATTGGACCGCAGACTACACGCACATCTTGTGGGACTGCATTAAATATCCAGAAGACGCTATATCAAGAACACTCCCAGCGCGGCTCGAGGCAGCCGCGAAGAGCTACGATCGAGACGATCAGCTCTGGGCCGTCCAGCAGGTCCTCGAGGCGCTCGAAAGGCGCGGACGCAGCGAGCCGGCAACGGCGAGCGGATACCCGCGCCGAGTAACGCCAACTTCGAAGATGACGTAGGCCCTCGTCGGGGCGCGCGAGCGCCCAACTGCAGGAATAAATAAAGTTTCTCCAATCCAATCCAATGGCGTCGTCTGTAGCAGCGAAACGGCATCTAAATTATCATTGGCCGCGACGCCACGTCATGAGCGCGACTCGACGGAGCAGAGCGGGCGAATCGGAATGCCTGCTGCGGTGATAGCTCGCCACGCGTTGATAGCCACGCACTGAGTCTCAGATATACAGCGGAGTGTGGCTCAGAAGGAGAGCGTCTGTTGGCTCGAAAACGCGAAGCGGAGCGGCGTCGAGTGACTGTGAGGTGGCCCCACTTGTTGTCTCACTTCGTCGATACGACGCAGTGAGACAATCAGCGACTCCGCAAAAGTCGACAACCTACCCCGCAGCAAAACTCGAACGATGGTTCAGCGGCGTTCAATTGGACATTAATGCTTTCGCATTCACGACTCTTAAGAAGTGCTTAGGTGACCTCAGTTTTTTTTTTTTTGCTTATTGAGATGAAGACGGGCGTAATCTGTGTGCCGTTTTTCGGTCACGGATTTTCTGCCACAGCTTTCTATGACGCCGTGGTCGCACAATGAGCCAAGTAATGCTCTCGCATTCAAAATAATTAGAGAGAGAAAGAAAGAAATTGCGTGAAACTGGGAAATTTCAGGCATCCAAGGGGAGGATGTTCTTCAGCAACTTGCGGTTTGTGCACTCAAGAAATGATATACTGAAGCTCAGTACATTGCAGCTCCAGGTCGCAAAAAAAAAAAAAGCGCATATTTGTTAAAAGTTTATTAGTTCAGCTGTTTGTGGTGTGTTTTATTTCGGTTTTCGTTTTCTGCGCTGCTTACCGTCCTAAGTCAAAGTGTAAAACTTAGATCCACCGTACTGCTTCCGCTTCGATTGATCTCTAGCAACATTAACGCGTTTGTCGTTTGGATTATCAAGTACTATTATCTTGTGGAACTTCGCCGCAGAACCTTGCGTGAATACCCATTCGGTATGATTGGTTCACGTAACTGAGAATGATGTTGAACACGAGAGTGTTTTCTGCCGAGCCCCAGCGGAAATCTGTCCTCTCTACGCAAGTCAGGCAATCATCATCACGCGAATCCGTGAGATGTGGATACTTTCAGCTTTGTGCCCATAGGGGTTAGGAAAGCAGGCAGAGAAAGAAATGGGAAGGTTTGCTTTATTAAAGGAATTGTGTTTATGATGACCTGCGCCTGTTGCAATTAGGACATTGAGGTATCATTTCTTTCATTCCTCAGTAATTCCGTAGAAAACAAGGCCGGCAGCCGGCTGGCAACCTAAGAGTAGTAGAAATGGTAGTGCTTGGAAGTGTCTTGTGGTCAACTCAGTTGACGTATACGGGCCACGGCGTTCCTTGCGCGTTGAACGCGACAACCTGAGCCGCCGGAAGTATGTGACTTAGCCATAGTCGAGGACGAGCTATTTTCGGCTTTTAAGTCTATGAAGCATAATCGCAGTCCAGGATCCGATGGTCTGACAGTTGAATTTTATTTGAAGTTTTTGACACTGTTAGGGAAGCCGTTCACATCATTGGTGAACAGGCTACTCAGTGAAGGGACTCTGTCAGCGTCTCAAAGAGAGGGGCTAATCACTCTCCTTTGCTAGAATGAGTCGAGAAGCACCGACTTAAGAGCCTGGCGCCCAATCACACTTCTGAACTGCGATTACAAGCTCATAGCAAAGTGTCTGTGTATGCGACTCACTCCAGTACTCAACACTGTTTTGGGTCCATAGCAGGGATGTTGTGTCCAGGGACGTTCCACTCAGCTTCACGGTTTAGCAGTCGGGGACCTTCTCCTGTGGCCAAAGGCCAAGAAAGTTCCAGGTGTTCTGTGCTCCTTCGATCAGGAGAAGGCTTTCTATATCATTAGCCATAGGTACCTGTTCCAGGTTTTGGAAGAGGCTGGCTTTACCATGGCTTTTCGGCAGATGGTCAAAGCTTTGTATTCTCGACTGACTTCTGCTATTCTCATACAGGATCGCGTCTCGGAAGCATTCACTGTGGGACGTGGTGTACGGCAGAGGGATACTCTCTCACCTGCTTTCTATGCGCTCGCTTTTGAACCGATTCTGTAGAGGTTGTCCTTTGACAGTAGAATTGGCAGGTTCCTACTTCCACCAGGTTCCCCTCCGGTTGCACTCTTTGCCTATGTGGGTGATTTATCGATTATCGTCCCGGACCAGGCATCAGCTTGCACTGTCTTGGATGTCATGGACAGTTACTGCGCGGTGAGAGGTGCAAGATTGAATGAGTGGAAAAGTGCAGCCATGTACTTAACTCCATTCCGCTAAATCTGCAGCCTGTTCATCGTCTTCCCGTGAAAACGCTGCTGCGCATTCTAGGTTTCCAATTCGATCCAGACGGTCTGTCTCCTGAAATTGGCAGCTAGCTAAGAAGGAGCTCGAAACCAGGATTCAGGAATTCAGCGCATTGTCATGTCCATTGACGGCTAGAGCGACAACTGTTCGCTGTTTTGCTTCCTTACATACGTGACGTGTGTGTCTCCTCTTCCAACCCAAAGCAAGCTTATCTTGGAGAGGGCCCTCTTTCGTTTCCCCTGGAAAGGGACAACTGGTTCTGTAGCTCGGCAGGTGCTTAAATTGCCCGATGATAAGGGAGGACTCGGAATTCCCGACCTGGGCATCGTGGCTACTGCACTGCACGTCAGTTGGACCCAGGTCGCTCTTACCTCGGATATGCTCCTGACTTGAAGCTTTACATCCTTTTTTCTTAGTACCCGACTCCGTTTGTTTTCGCGAAGCACATTTTCCCACTGTGTGCCTCGCTCAGGTTCCCCGTCCACCATTTATGCGGCGGCTGCCAACTCTCTGGTATGCCTACGCAAGGTTTACCCCGGTATCGATGTAGTTTCAACTCCAATCTAAGAACTAGTCGATATCCTCACCGCAGGTCTCCCCCGCATTGCCAAAAACACGATCTGTTCATCCACAGGCCAAGCTGGAAGCTCATTACGGCCAGTTTCCTCGATGCCAGGCGAGCTCCGTTCATGTACCACCAGGCACGAGGGTGCCTGCCGTTGGCACCCTCGTGCACTTCACAGCCATCCCGGCTCATGGAATGTGCCCTTTTTGTGGTGGTCGTGATTCGGTTCATATCTTTACGTAGTGTTTTCTTCCCGCAGCTCTTCTCCAACGGACTGCTAGTCTTTTTAGGCTCCCAAGTGTACCCTATCAGACTGTTCGATTTTTGCACCCTTTGCCTAAGCAGGCGATCAACCAGTTCATGTTTCTTCTTGTCGAGTGCTCATACCAAGTTTGCTTGGCACGCTGCGATGCGGTTTTCGGGGGGCGGGCGCCGGGCCTTCACAAAGTTCTTGCAAAAGCACGGAAGGATGCCTGGTTCCATCTCACCCAGGAGCGTCATCACATGGGAGACAAGAAGGTTCTAGAAGTGTGAGCTCGTTCATCCGTGATTTTTGATGAGTCAGGTGGAAAGCTCTCCATTATTCAAACGATATTGCGCAACAAAAAACGACACGGACGTGAGAGGACGACATACCAAGCGCAAACTTTCAACTAAGTTTATTGTACCACTGAAACCAATTTTATACACGTGAAGCAGTGTGACCGCGCATGGGCTTACATGAAAATCAACTGCGCATTCGTGTAACATAGTTACAAGTCATGTGATGCTGCGTCCAATAAACTTAGTTCTTTTTCTGTGAGAGCCAAAGAAGGGAAGCTAACACACTTATCACCCAATTTTGCGATCATCTGCGCTTTAGATATTTCTCGGAGCTCATTTTCATGTAAGCGCATGCGCGGTCTACACTGCTTCGCATGTATAAAATCGGTTTCAGTGGTACAATCAACTTAGTTGAAAGTTTGCGCTTGGTGTGTCGTCCTCTCACGTCCGTGTCGTTTTTTGTTGCGCAATATCGTTTGAGTAATGGATTACCAACTTGCCCGGAATGCTGCTCTCTCCATTATGATATGATGCATGCTCGTAACGTCGCTCGACTTGGCCGTGCCTACCAGTCGATCGACGGGGTTTTGTTTTGCTCAGTGGAACCCAGAGCCGGAAGCAGTCGTGGCGCACCCTCGTGTGGTCGCGCTACTGCGCGGATGGCTTTGGTGGTCGCCATGGTGGTATGCCTTGATACTGGGTTGATGAGTACATGTAAGCTCTGGGACGCGGCACCTCCGGGTGGCAAATCCTCTTCCCATCTCACAACGGCACCGTCACCGCTCGGTGGTGCCGCGGCGCCTCATGCCTTTCTCACACGTCTGCTCAGCTTTGAAGATGTATACGGGCGCGCGCGTTGTGCCGCCGGACCTCTAACGACTCAGCTTCGCCCCACGTGCACTCAACGCCGCGTCGGAGATGCATATGACACCTGGTAGCCTCTGGGGGCCTGTTTACGCTGAGCAGCCGCCCAGGTCTCGCGTGCTTGTTTTCGCTGTCATTGCTTCGCCTTTCGAGCGCAACTGCAATTAATAAAATACTGCGCACATTTATGAGCTTGCATTTGTGAATGTGCAACAAAGCTGCCACTGTTTCTTAGAATACACGTTTCACTTTCGTCTTGTAATCAATCCGTCAGAAAGAAGGTTCAACCAATCTTTATTCTTGCTTCGCGTTTGTAACAGTAATACAAACAGAGAGAGAGAGAGAGAGAGAGAGAGAGAGAGAGAGAAAGAGAATAAAACAAATCGAAAGCGGCGTTACCAAACATGACTTGAAGGCTTGTATACGAGAGTAATATTCGAGGCTACTGACTTTGTAACTACCGCTGTACGTAGTTGTAATCCATGAGAAGTAGAGCGTATTAATTTTCTGGAAATGATACACTGCAATAACCTGTTTTGACTAATGCTCTAAGAATATTTAATATGGTATCTCAGTACGCAGCGACAACATTATTTGGGCGGAGTGGCCCAGCCTGCTTCATAACGTATTTCTATTCCTCAGAATAATTTTCCTACAAATTTTCTAAAAATTTCTGCCCTTGCTTTTCCTCGTTATCTCTCTCTCTCTCTCTTTCTATTGGTTTCCTTTCTTGCTCGTGCTGCTTCAGCTTGGTCGCATCTGTGCACGAAGACGGACAAGGCGCCTCTGATACTTTATTCTGCTCTTCCACTGAAATCCTACGGGTGTTCACCATGCCGCAACCAGCCTCACCAACAACTGCCGAGCTGACCGCGATTGATGCTGCACTGAAGTGTAAGAGGAGTTAACCGCATCGCACCCAGCACCCATAGCAGGCTACAGAGAAGTGAGGCTGATGGTCCACTCGTGCGTAGCATTAGTGAATCTAACAGCAAAATGAGATATTGTAGGTTATCCCGCGCTTGCCGGTATAGATATACCTTCGTGCGTCAGCGTCAGAGGCTAAAAAAATCAGAGGAGCAAAACGTAAGATATAGCACACTTGAATACTTGTGACCGCGAAGAAACGTCAATGAACCATCATTTAGCAGCCTGAAATAGAAGAGGTCTAATATGCCTTTTTGGAAGCGACAACATTTATTGTGTATATTCAGCCTCCCGATAAATGGGTTGTTTGCGCAGGTTCACAGTCTGTAATTGAGATGCTTTGCAACGTCCCGGCAAAAATGCACTCAGTAAAATAATCATGAAAATTTCTGAGGTAACACAAGTTGTGCGAAGTTGCGGTCACGAAACTGCATTTCATTGGGTTCTCAGTCATACCAGCATAATTCGAAATTAAAGAGCGGACGAATCGGGTAAACGTGCACACGAACATGCAGAGAAATACACCCTTCCGCTGTTCAGCAACGAAGTTAGAAACATATTATGAAAACTCTCAGCCAGATGATCACCTGCGGCATGGTGCGATGAAGAGTCCCAAAGATCTATTTTGTATGCCGTGCAGGCCCTGGGCTGAGACTCGGTGTATATGGACACCGGGAGGTGTGGAAATGTTGTTTTACCGCTTTCGCCTTGGTGCGGCACACACAAAGTATTTTATTTATATAATACACCGTGCAACTCCGCGTCGGGTTCGTGAGCAGTGGCGGACGAGGGCAGAGCCCATGTGCTGCCGGACTGCCCCTTATACTTGCAGCAAAGGCAACAGTTGTGCTTTAAACTTATGGCTGAAGTGAAATCGTCCAGTGTACCTTGGGACAACATTTGGTGCATGGCCTGTTAGTAGCCTTGAAAGAACAGCTTTCATTGCAGTGAAGGACTTTTTCTTGCGATAGCAATTATAATATGGACATTCCATGTAAATTGCTGTCGTCGGCGTCGTCGTTGCCGCGAGATTCCGTATATATTTAGGTGTATGCATGCTATATGCCATGCCACGCAATATGACATGCGGCATATGAACTTTGTATTGCCACGCCATTCTATCAATAAAATTGCTCCTACCGGGTTACATTCTTGACAAAATTATTCCTCAGGATTTTGAGAATGGCAGCCCACAAACAAATGTCATGATACAAAACACAGACCGCGCATGCGTTTTATCTTAAGTCTTCTCAGGCTTAGATATTAAAAAATGCGAAACAACAACAGGGCGCAAACCTGAAAATGATGTAATTTTTATTGGCGCGTCTGTGCACTACATCCGGGATCGGCCCACGAAAGAGGTTTCAAACGTACCCGATACTGCAAAAGTGGTGGTAAAGTCACTAAGAAAGACGTTGACTTTCATTAATAAACATAAATGAAATTGTCCGACGGCAGTATTCAAAGAGAGGACCTTTAGCACAACAGCTTGGTTTTACCCATAGCTTACGCTCACTTCAATTCGTACTGCCACTACAGCTACGAGTCTTACACTTTCTGCAATATTCTAACATATTGCTATTCATTGATTCGCCCTTATGGCGAAACTGGGATAATTTTTGATAGGTTCGGACACGTGCTCGAAGTACCAGAGGCAATTTTGTGCAGAAACTCGCTTTCGTTGTTATGTTTTGTCTGTCTTTCTTGTTTTTTTTTTCTTTTCACTCTTACATGTGTGCGTGCCTGCGCGTGCTAAAGTGTTGTGTTTATTTACATTTTTTTATTAATTTATGGCAAAGCAAATTTATTATATTGCATAGATGTCAAATGGAATAGCCGGGAGCATAGTGCTTCCAATCTTTCCAGTTAAACGCCATTTGAACCTATCTACCTACCTTCGCACAGAAATGAAGAGGCTTTCCCTTGTGCTCCCAACCATTGTGACTGTCGGGAAATGTCGGCTCGCGTCCTCCCCGAGCGTCACCCCGACTGCAGCGCGTCGCAAATGGACCGTTTCCTCTCCGTGTTCGTGGCTTGTCTCATCCCTCTGCAGAGCACTACGACACAAGTTAAGCATTCGCTGTGTCTTGGTGTGTGACTGTTTACGCCGACAAGGACGTGCGTACAGCCTGTTGTGTGCTTCTTGCCGCTCCTGTGAGATAACTTGAGTGCCCGATATTGCATTGTTCCGCTTACCTTGCGTAGCGCCGCATGGCTACTGCTATCTACTACTACTACTTCCTTCTCGGTCTGCGGCGTACCACCCTCGATGAATGTCCGTGTGTGAGTGCTTGTGCGTCTCGGGCACCACCAAGCTCATCGGGCTCTCCTTAGTTTTGCAGAAGAAGCTGACCTGGCTTCCCCTTCGTAGCATACTTTTCCTAGCGAATGACGAAACCTCAGACCTTCTTCTATTTCTTTTTTGCATTAGTTTGTAATTAGTGCGACCTGCGGTGATTTTCTACTGTTTCTACTGATGTACTCTATCCATTGGCACTGTTTTACTTTAGTTACTGTGATCCTGTCATCTTGTTCTTTCTTTTCCATGTCTTTCCATTCTTCCTATTTTCAATTGATATATTTCTAATACGCGCTTCGTGAAGATTAGGTAGGCGTCGTGCCCCTTCCAGTAAATATATATATATATATATATATATATATATATATATATATATATATATATATATATATATATATATATATATATATATATATATATATATATATATATATATATATATATATATATAAGCCAGGTCAACCCCGCGTACCTTTGGGAAACATATATATTGCAGAATGTATTGAATAGAATACTCGCTGCTTTGTGTAATGGTTACATAAGGCTGACTTCCGAGTACGAAATTTATGTTGGATAAACGGCACGCCCAGGAAAGATAGAATCCAGGAGGACCACATTCGAGGTATGGCAAATGTTGCCGCCATCAAAGCAGATATTCCAAGGTCAAAACCTGAGATGGCCGCGTAGTGAGGACTCACAAATATATCGGCAAGTAGGCGCTTAAGATTGATATTGATGTTAGAAAGACGCGAAACCCCACCGATAACGATGAAAGGAAGATCAGAGCTTGTCCAAAAAATGCACAATAAAATATAGAAACCGCATGGTAAAATGACGTCACCGAAGGTGTACAACCGATACAGTACAATTCCGCTCCTCGCTCTCCTCCCCCCCCCCCCCCCTACCAGCCCCCTGCTCCCACCCCTTTCGGAAAACGGTCGCTTTTCGAAATTAGAATAGCCCAGTTTGCTCTTGTTTTTCAGGATACAAACTACCACTGAAAATATAGGACGGTGAGATCAGAGCTAGCTATTGTCGATGCACACAACTGAGGCTCAAGGGGCGTTAGAATAAAGGTTTAAATATGTTTGTAATGATTAGCGTTTGCTCTATTAAAATGGATTTGTTCATCAGCGTCAATGCCAAGTAAGAACAATTAAACATGTTTAATTTACGGCGTACAAATGAACAAAATTTCCTTTAAATATTTTCAACTGCAGGCCTTACAGATTATACTACGCAGTTAATTTGTGTCTTCGTATCCTTCCCTAAACACTCGACTACCTCTAACCTATGCTCAGGAGTAAGCGTCGAGCTAGAACGTTTCGGTGCGGTCAGCAATTTTTCTCCCTGCTTACTTCTAGCAGCGTTGGAGACAGTAGTCGTCAGAGACCCACTCCTATCTTGTAGCATTTTCTTTGCGTGTATGGTTATAGAAACATAGGACATCAGCGTATTCAGCGGATCCGCGGAGTCGTGACTTGACGCAACACGGTGTCACTTTCGACACTATACAGCTAGCGACGCAATACGGTATCGCGTGCCACCGTGCCGGGGCTTGAGCAAAGTTAGTAGCAAAGTACCGTACATCGCAGTGATTCTTCACTAAGTCTACGAAATGAACATGGTGAGCTTTGTGGCATGTTTTCCTGCATGGTGACCGCACACTCATGCGCATTAAGGTCCAAATAAAACGCACTATAGTGAGAAACACGCGCTCGTTGTGCATATTCGGAAACAAAAATGGTCAGCCTCATATACTGATGCCGGGACTGTTTCTTCAATTCGAACAGGGTCATTTAAAAAATCACTTGAAACAAATAGCGTAATTCGATCTGTTCAACTGGATTACCTGAAGCGGCTGACATTACTTGCACGACAAATTGTAGTGCCCAGGTAAGTAATTACAAATACGCGCTAATTAACTCATGAATTATTCATGCCCGGCCGCTGGTTGCAATCGCGAAATTTACGTCGATCAAGGCGTGTCTGCTTAGTTAGCACCGCTCCTATCGCGATATACATTTCCAAAATCTGTTACAGAAAAAAAAAAGACGCACTGGCGTCTGCGTTAAGATCTCCCCGAATTGCTGAAGGTAGGTGTTTTGGAATGTGTTTATTGGAACGGTGAATGTATATCGTAGTATACGTTAAAAACGGGTATCTGGAAAGCAGTGCTGGTATTAGGATTTCTGCTAAGTGGTCACGGCTATATTGCTGGGCCTTCAAGTTCACGATTGTAACATGTGGCCCAACGTAAATAATTTAAAGGTTAAATAGCGAACCTTTTTAATGAAATACCTGGACGTTGTAATTTCCCGTGGAGGACATTCCCGCCTTTTCTAGAGATCCACCTGAAAAGGCAGAACAGCACTGCTACGTGCGATTAAAAAAAATATTGACTGTTAAATTAACCATCACCCACCCCCTCGCGAGTCTCCCAGTAGAAAGACCCCACACGACATTCGGTGCAACTGTCTTCGCGCACCGTGCCTTTCCCAGGTCAGGTTACGCACCTGTGGCAAGACCTTCGATTCCTCTATGGTGTATGAGCCGTACTGAAGTAAACCTTACAATCGCAGGACTTCAGAAAAAGTCGAACTTGCCGACATCAGCACTCAAGCAACTTGCCTTACTTCTCTTGTACGAGAAATACAGCGACTGCACACACGTCTATACTGATGGATCAACTACGTCAGCCAGTTCCGGTGGCGCTGTAGTTATACCAGCAATGGGAATAACCCAGCGGTTCAAGACTTGCCATATTACGTCTACAGCTGCAGAGCTCGCGGCTCTCCGCAACGCGCTTCATGTGATAAATGCTGAGAGTCCTCGAACATGGACAATCTTCTACGATGCAAGGCCGGCCTTGCAATGTGTGCCGTCGTTTCTCCGACATGGAACTCACGACCAGCTCACGTGCGAAATCGTGGAACTTGTCCATCACTTGAGAGAAAAAGGCCATGATACCTCTTTTCAATGGATATAAGGTCATTGCGGTATCGTAGGAAATGATGACGCAGACAAGGCAGCTGAGACGTCCCGCTGCGTCCCCATTCCTCTCTCAAGGACCGACGCTGCGAGATGACTTCGCATTATAGCACGCACGATCTCCTTAGCAGAGTGGATTACCGCACATACAAGGCGCACAAGACTGCCCTGACTAGACCCTTCGCTGCAACTGAGACCTCCGGCCATGGTCCAAAGATAATAAAAAAGGCATTAGGTACCAATGCCAAGAAGAGAGTATGCAAGTTACGGATAAGCCTGGCACCTCGCCCAAGCTTTTGTGCAGTCAGGTGCGAATTTCTTAACAGCTATGTAGGCAAAGAAAAAGAACAATGCGCTTGTAATATATAGTTCATGCGAGGTACAAAGTACATGCGGCGTTGATTTGCTCAACTGAAAAAGTGAGGATGTCACCAATTATTTTGCTTTGTTCCAAAGCAGCTGCAAATGTTGTTCGTATGAGCAATATAATCAACATGGCATAGAAGAAACGTTGCCATCTTAACATTTTAATACAAAAATTGTTGAACTGATTGCTTTCTCCAACTATTGCGATGTTTCTGACGCAACATTATCCGTGGTGTAAACACGGCGGCATCTTAGTTAAATCGCCTGCACACGCTTGTCAGCGAAGCTTGAGGACATTGAGCCGTTTGTACGTAGTGTGCCTATAGGCCACAAAAAAAAAAAAAAAAACAGCGCGAAGACCCTGTTTAAGACTTAACGAAGTTGCATAGGCGCGTTTGGCATGCGATGGCCAGCGTAGCGCAAACAAAAAGACCAATAGAAACAACGCGTTCATATTAAGAGGACAAAAGAGGGTGTAGCAAAGGAATTGCTTGCGCAGACATGGCCCGTGTTCACTAAAAGCTTTTGCGCTAGAACTGTTAGTAAGAACGCTTCTAGCGCAACAATTATAGCGAATTCTTCGTAAGAACAAATTCTTGGCAATCCTTAATGTGCACGTTAGCGAAGGCGGCCGGACAATGGGAAGAGCGCTTCCGAACGAAAGGCTTTATGAATGCGGTCGCAGATTAGACTTTAAGGATAGCGGCTTTGGCTACAGTGCTGCTGATTGCGTTATCAAATAAGCACAAAAGCCTCAAAATTCGCAATTATATCATGCTTTCAGTCCAGCCGCCAGCTCATAATGTTGGCATATATAGACTATATAGCCACAGAGGGTAGAAAATGGAGCGTATGGCTGAACGTATACTTACAATTTCTGTCAGTCTTTCCGGGGCCTCGACTCGCGCCATGGCCTGCGGCTTGTCTGGACGTGGAAAACGACTGAGACTGCCTCAGCTGCGACAGGTATCAATGCCCACGCCAAACGTGAGAAAAAGTCCGCGCGGTCGCACTCATCGTCCCCACGCTGTCGGTTCCCATGCTCGGCCAGTGGTCGCCGAGCGGCGCCCTTCTTCCCTTTCGTTGCCGTTTCCCTTTCCTCCCGTAGTCATCCAGTATCTCGCGAAGCTCAGAGGTGTTGGCATCTTGCATTTCCGCGTCGTCTTGCCGAGCATTTCTCTCACGTTATATCGTGTCTCGCGCTCCGGCATGGCACAAATGAATGCACCCAAAGCAGGAAACCGCACGCCCGCCCTGCATGGCCGTTTGAGCGGACGGCGCCGCTTCGGAGGGCGTCGCTCGTCACGTGAACGCCACCCTTCACCCCGTTTGTCTTATGGTTGTTGTTGTTTTTCTTTTTCTTTGCCTCAGGTCTCTATTTGTCCGGCTAGAATGCGGCCGTTCTGTCTGCCTCGTGTTGATGGAACGATACCCGCTGGGGTGGACCTGCCGTTGTGCTGCAGAGCACCAGGTTGCGGGTTCGATTCCCAGCCGCAGCGGCCGCATTTAAACGTGGGCGAAGTGTAAAAAACGCTCGTGTACCTTGTTTTCTGGGGCGATAAAGAACCCCATGTGGTCAAAATTATTCCGCAGCCCGCCGCTATGGTGTCACTCATAACCCGCTGTGCGGTTTCCCATAATTTAATTTATGTTGTGATAAAATTTATGTTGTCTTGTCCTCCACCCATGTACTTGGTGCGAATTCATGGATCGGGTGAGCAGGCCAATGTCATGCACAGCGACATTACTGTAGTAGTGGAGATGAAAAATAATAGAAGAAAATATCCATAGACACCTGGGGATGTGCCGCTTACAGGTGGGCAGAAATTTGCTTTAAAAGGGAATTAGCCTGGAGTAAAATTTCTATATCTTCAATGACGTAATACCTTTTCTTTCTATTTTACCATTTAGACTGCACGAATGAGACTATAGCGGGCAAATACAGAACCTCTGCAACACAACTTATTTCACTGCTGGTATATCTTCGTTGTGAGAAACAAAAGTTTTAAGGTGTATGCGCTACCTGAAACATTTTATATTAATTATATAACATACTACAGCGCGAACTGCCACAGCTCTAGGCGTTGATTTCAGCCGTACCTGTGAGAAAAGAAAAACTCGCGTTCAGCCTTGCAGGCGCTGTGAAAGCGAACAGCTGCCATGATGGCCGCATGCGGAAGACGCTCTTGAGATATGATATCGCACTGGCGAGAGTCAGGTGTATCTGGCGCGATTACGCTGAAGAAGACGTGGTTTTCAAGAAGACAGAACGTGTGTAGCTTCGTGCGCTGATAATGGAAAACGCAACAGAACTAAATCATACTAAACGTCCAAATGGCGTGTACTTAAATTTAGTTGCACGTTAGAGAACCCCAGCTGGTCAAAATGAATCCGGAGCCACCCACTATGGTGTGCTTCATAATCAGATCGTGGTTTTGGCGCGTGACGCCCCATAATTTAATTTTTTTAACGTCCAAATGTGCCTTCCAAATAAATGCTTTCATGGTGTTGTATGATGCCTTTTCTAAGAAACTGCGGAGCAGTACGTGTTTACCATCTACACTATTCTTATTGTGCGCAGCCTCACTTCGGCAGGGGCTCAGTTTTCGCCGTCTTCGCGAATGCTCTATAGTGCATGAAGACTGGGCCCAACGAAAACATGGTATTTTTGTCGCGATATATGCCCAATACCTCAATTTGTGGGTATTTAGCGCCGACATATGATTCCGAAACTTAAAAATGGCCTAGTGGGGAGAAGTGCGGGAGGTTACGAACGGAGCGGAGCAGCTGCGTTGTGAGCAAGACACGTCAGCTTGCAGCAGACCATCTGTGAGCATGCTGCATCTCAGTGATGAAAAAGTGTCAGTTGCTGGAATCACCATGCCAGTAGGGCCATTGCCAAAGCAGTCAAAATGAGAGCTTTACTTGCAACTGATGTGCTGTATGAAATAATTTCCCATAAAGTTATCGAAGCATGCGACACAATTTTAGATATATGGGTAACAGGGAGTGAAATCCCAACTACTTATCTGTATTGGATAGCTGTTACGCTAAGGTAGTGTGTATTAAAAGGGTACTTATAAGCGTTTAGCCCTACCTAGAAAGAAGTTGAGCTAGGTAGCTTTAAGTTGCAAGGTATATTGCCCAATTCGTCTATATTCAACGGTGCAAAAATAAGCTACCAATGTCCCGTGCTGTCATCTTATCATTCTTATTCAAGTATAAAGTGGAGATGGAAGCCCCTCCAGAAAAGTTCATTGTGGAAGAGCACAGTACTTTAATGAAGTTTATGTTTCTTCAAAAAAAAGAAAAGGTGCGAAGTGGATTCATGATGAAATGTCGCAAACTCTGGGTGACGGAAGCCCAGTGAAATGCTATTTCTGTCTCTGTGCCTCCAAATGTGAAAGCCATCCGTGACATGATCATGAAGGACTGCCTAATTATAGCCAAAAGTATTGCTCTGTATCTAGGAATATAATGTGAGAGAGTTATTGGCGTTATCCACGACGTCGTGAAGATGAGACAGCTTGCAGCAAAGTTGATCCTAAGACTTTTGACAATTAAACAAAAGAATAAACGTATGAAGACATCGGTTGCTGTTCTGCAACATTTTGCAAAAAAAAAAAAACTGTGTTACGTTTCCTAGACAAACTGGTCACTGTTGATGATATATATATACACTGTTATGATCCGGAGACAAAGAAACAGCCTAAGGAATGGAGGCACAATGGTTCACCCAGGCCAAAATAGTACATTGTGCAACAATAGGTGCAGAAGCAAATGGCAACACTTTTTATGCCAGAAGAGTGGAGTTCTGCTGGTGGACTACCTCCAACAGGGTTCAACCATTAGCCCCAATATTACTGTGTCTTATTGACGAACTTCTGGAAACACATCAAAGAAAAACTTTGAGGAAAGCCCTCAAAGGATGTCATCCTGTTACATTACAGTGCTTCGGCAAACACTGTGGGTGATACAATAGCAAAACTGGCCTCCCTTGACTTTAAAGTGATTTCCCTTGCCCCCTATTCGTCCAACCTAGCTCCTTCTGACTATCGTATTATTCAAAATCTAAAAAAGAAAACTCAGTGCCCTTCCAAGGAAGACCAGTGAAGATGTGTATGTGGGTCCCTTAATGGCGAACTGCCACGGGTCGGCCCGGCATTCCACTGTCTTCGGGATAAGCCCATGTATGGGGAGTACTTAACGCCTGGTTCAACTCCGCCGCGGGTCGGTCCGGTATTGCACTATCTTCGGGATATCTTGCTGCACGCGGACACGATAGTGGGATAAATAGCCCTTAACAGCTTCGCTGTAAAAAAGAAAGAAAAGGCACTTAGAGGGACAGCGATTTCGCAGTGTTCTAGAGGTATAGCGATGTAAATGAGCGGTTACACAGGAGACGACATAATCTTATTTACAAGGAGTTCAGAAGCGGCAGGACAGATGTTGCGAGTTCATTGACTTCCCGGGGGAAGATGTAAAACAGCGTCGATGTCTCATCTTTTTCTGGGTGAATCTGAATCACTTATCATGGGGTACTTATCAGCATCCCATGTCCTACTCCTTCTGGAGCGGCTTTATTTTACATACGCGCTTCAGAGGCTTTGTTATTAGTATTAGTGAATTGGTAGTGGTCGTGGATGAACGTACGTTTTTTTCAGTCAACGATTCAACGTGACTTTTTTAACGTGTCATCGTTCGCGTTATCGCTTCGCTTGTTTGTTGTGCTGGCACATGGCCCGGTTCTATTAGCGTTACCGTTGGCAGTAAAGTTGCAAATTTGTACGCAAGTAACACGTGTAACTTGGCCATACGTGAAAGAGCCGTACGTGTTTGCAGCTCCCTGTGACTTTGAGCGTCCTGTACGAGTTAGCATTTCGCGCTGCGCATGCCCTTGCAATGTCATTGCGTTGTCCCGACATGCCCCATCCATCTTAATGCCATAGAGTTGAAATGCATTTGCTGTTTTGTGCATTTGGTTTATCAGGGTAGGCCAATCTGGTGAGAGTTGTAACGAAGCTAGTACTAGCTGGGCAAGTGAGAGTCTTGGGTCGATGCCCTACGTCGTTTGAAAAACACAGCCGTTGCAGTGGTGTGGCACAGCTCGGTAATCGCCGGAGCGAGTGCTTCGGTCTTCGCTGCTTTGCAGCTATAACAGCATCCGGTCGTAACTGCGACGAACAAAATTTACGGCAAATCGAGCATCCTTGCGTCCTCCGAAAAGAAAGAAAAGCTGCAGAAAATAACTACGCGTACAGAATCAGTACCCAGCTTCGCAATTTCCTTCACCAAACAGAACCGTCGGCCAGAACTGCTGTGGGCCAAGCGCGCCAGGGAGTGACAAGGAGCCCACGAAAAAACAGTTATCACTAACGAAACTCTTACTGAATTGAGGCCAATAGAGCGGCTGCCTGAGCTAAAGCTTTGTATTTTCAGCTTCTGGCAATGAGGTCACCAAAGAGTAAAACAATAAATGTGTTCTGTAGGAGGCGATCTTCATGTTTTTAAGCTTCAGTAGACGCCGAAAGACGAAAATGGTGGTTGAGTGTACGGATCTCGAAGTGAAGTGTTCGTGGGAGAGCATCATTAACGAAATACACTGCCTAGATTAAAGAAGTCTACAGGGGACTTGCATAAGGCCGGCAACCTTGTGCTACAGTCAGTCGACGTTGGTTTTCGGCGGCCATTGTGAGGGGTAGACACGGGCCGACCCTGTAGTAGCCGGTCGCCTGCCACGCCGCCTTTTTGTATGTTTTGTGTTTTTTTCTCCAACGGCCCTCGACTAAAATTCGACATGCCGATGTACAACTGCATGCTGCTATGCAAGCCGTGTGTACAGTTCCTGCCTTAAGGTATACAAATGCGCAAAACTCAATACGGCGTTCAATGCACCAGCTTCACCTTGAACTCGGCCGCCCGTGGCCGTACCAAACGTTTGCCCGTATTTCACACCAATTTTTCACACTTTTATGTGTAGGAGCTTTACTTCACCATTCATTCAGTATATTTAATATAATGTGTACAGCGTACACATGACTATAATTATCCGTTTTTCGCGCTCACGAATTACAGTACTGATGTAATTGACGTGCGTCATTCACCCAGAGCCATGTGACAGCAACCACGTTTCTTGAGCGAAGGATGAGACGCCGGGCAACAGTGACTGCGACAAACTGTCAGAATCGTATGGCTGAATATTCGAGCGTTAGTGAGGATACACTTCAGCCGTGCTAGGTGACCGCGCGGAATCGCAACACTAATACACATGTCGCAGTATGCCGTGCTTCTTGATTTGCTTCCCTATTTTTCGTGCAGTTTGCTCTGTCGGAATCCGTGTAAGACTCGAAAAAAGTTGTAACTCCTGCAGTGAACGCCTCTCCCCGTCGCCGCTTTCGTCAACGTCGTATTTGTGACGCAAGCACGGGAGCACGCCAAGGCATTTCGCCTACCCCTGTGCGGGGAATCAAGCTTGCTTTCATTCGCCAGGGCGATGTTATGCGGTGAACACGCTGTGTGTACGCTAGAACACAACAGCAAACATAATTATACCTGTAGTGGAGCACGCGAGGCCCACAAACTTTCTGGAGGCGTCGTGCGGTCGCCTGCTTGTCTATCGTTCACGATGGTGGCGGGAACCCAACGTCTGCAAAGCGTGGTCGGCATTATGCGACAGGTCCATAAGGCTTAAGCAGAGCTTTCTGTTTGGGTGGCGATACTTTAAAACCTAGCGAGTTTGAACACATAGTGTAAACACCATAACGATATGCGTAGTGCTGTTTTTGATGTTATTCGCTTGCATTGACGACAAAATAAGTATGTCCAGCGATCTTTACCGATCTTCTTGAGAATTTTCAGCAGCGCTGTGTGGAATAGTCACCGTTTAGCGTATTCAACAGTGACAGATTAGAGGTAAAAAGAGTGTTTCTCGACCAAGTTTAAAATCTATGCCACAGAGTTCTTTGTATCCCAAGTTAGCGTTCACACATATTAGGGCTTCATGAGCACAGACAACGGCTCTCATACAGAACGTGTTCAATCCCTCTCACTCAGTTTTCTTTTTCCTTTGTCTCTTCTCTTTGCAGGCACCTCTTCCAGAGCCGCAAAGCTGGCGCTGCTGTGCGGATACCTGTCGCGCTTCCCTCAGCCACGTACGTGTGCAATCCTGGCTGAGCGCAAACGCGGCCGTGGAGGGAAGGCAAAATGCACCGACCGAGTCGGCAAAGCGAAAGAGATACGATGAGAGACCGGCGACCGTATCGGGCCACCTGCTACAGCTGCCATAACACTTGCATCACCGGCACCGGGCGCCGAGACCACAACGCTTCATGTGGCGGCTCATGACGTACGCGCTCTTGTCGGTGACCATGCGCTATGCGTGGTGTCCTGCCCCCAAGCACGATTCTACTGTTCGTTTGTTTCTTTTTGTTTCTTTTGCTATTAGATTTAGTAAGCGAGAATATCTGCGCAATCATTTGTATACCTCATTTATTGCTGCAGGAGAGGCAGGTCAGAAGCAAGGGGCAATTCTAACGATTACATATACTACAAGGCCGCACTGGCTCTCCTGCTGAAGCATCTTTCTGCTAAACGTGAGCCCCAGGTTCGATAACGGCGGTGTTTCGATACCTAGTGGCGACGCCAATGAGGCTTCGATATTTTTTTTTTGTCTAGACCTACGTTTACGCGCCAACTTAATACAATAAACATTCATACGAAATATCTAATAATAAACGTAATCAATTGGACATCATGCTATGAGCGAATTTGCGGGTGAAGAGCCCATTTTGCCGATCACTCCCGCCAAACGTATAGAGCCATCACTCAGCCGTGGGTTTGGGGCGTAGATCGCATATATATAATCTTTCTCAAGAGGCGTTGTAAAGTGAGAGCCAGGAATCTGAATATCATTGCGGCTATTTGTTCTGAAAAAAATTATCGTGCTCCATTTTTGCGTGAAACTTGAAACATGCAAAAAACAGAAATGTCTTCAGCGCGCGTCCTTCGATATAAAGCACACTGAAGACAAGACTGGTTGATACTATGAAGGACAAGACATGTATACTGTTATTGTACACTACGTTCTTGATCATAGTTCGATTTCTTTCAAATTTTTGACAGGTGTGAACAGCGTTGCATTTGTGAGTCATCAGCTTGTGTCCAACGGTGGTTTCATATTACGCTAGGTTTCGCTCATGCTTTACGTATGGGGACAATCAGAGTCGAGACTACGAGCGCAGGTGTTTCTGAAATGGAACTTGTACACTTTGCTTCGGACAGCGTGACAGGTATCGGCGCCAGGGGTTATATCGCTGAGCTGGAGTTCATATGAGCTGGGTGACTGAGAGGTGGGCTGGCTGTACGCAAAAACACTATTCGGCTGCATCTTTAATTTATTTTAGAACGACATAAGCAAGTGAGGATCCAATTCGCAGTTAAACTTTAAGAAGGTCTGTTGGAAGCACTGGGAAGTTCTGCAGTGCTTCACACCACCTGTTTCAGGGAAGTTAAAGATAATTATAAAATTACCAGTGACTGCTAATATAAATAATGAGTGACTCTATGTGCAGCCTGTTAATAACCACGGCGGACATTAACGGTAGTAGGTGAGTTACATGCTATTTAGCAGTCTACTCGACGTAAGTGTACTGACAACTTTTAATTACTAGATATTTGATACATCTAAGTGTGGAATGTAAAGTCACTCGCAATTCAGATAATGCCCTTTACTATAGAAATCGTCGCCCAAGGCCGTCGTTAGGATATCAGGATAGCCTTCCATGTATCCCCGCGGATCCTTCCTTCGTGGGTTTACAAACAATGCTATACGTGGAATGTCATATATTTCAAGGCATAGTTTGGGTATACTGTTGCCTATAAGTTTGTATTTCAAGTAAACAAACAATGCCTTCAATGACAGTTAGCACACTTTAATTCCACATCTACAACACAAGCAATAAGACTATCAATCAGAATGTAAGTTAGTCCGTTTCAGTTTATTGTGCCATTATTTAGTATCAGGGACTATCTGAGGTCTTCAGTCATTAAAAAATTGACTCGCCATCTCGGCACCGCGAAAGTGGATGCCCAGCGAAGCTGTTGAAAACCACCACTACAATTGCTATGGAGTGTATGCAATGCTTTATTGCTCAATTCCTTCTCCGGCGGCGCATTATTCAGCCAGAGGAGAATGTGGACGTGCGGACTTCCCCTGCGCTGGAATTCCACGCAAATACGACCAGTGGCAGCACGCCACCGCTAGTCGTATTGCTGTTTCTTTTTCCTTTTGCCGCTCCTCATATTCACGCAGCTCCTCAGGATTCCTAACTATGCGTTGACTACCCATAGCGGTGCTGCAACAACAATGAAATCAGTTGCTAGGCTGGTTCTTTTACTTGTATATACGAAAGGCTAGTGACGTCACTACTCACGTCGCAAATGCCGTCGCCGCGGCACCTTGCGCAACAGTAATCTTTACCGGGAAACGTATGCGGGGAGCACTACGCGATTCGCATTGTTATCAGGAGCACCTTATCATCAATAATGTGGTTTGGATGCTTGTTTTGTGCTTGTGCCTTAGTGAAACGAATGCGGTGTTGTATGTTGTATGCGTTATACCAAAGAATGAATGCACTTTTTGCATCAATCTCTGACGTTTCTTTTTGTTGTTGTTGTAGTTGTTGTGAGGCCGATACCGAGAAAGATCCCGACCAACTATAGAGGCTCACCCATCCCCCGTCCCCGCCATTTTCCCTCCGAGAAATAAAGAAAGAAATCGTTTCTTTTTGCTGTACTGCCGCACTTTGAGAACATCTGTCATCCTCTCTTAAGGAACCTACATACGGAATGCCTAAGTTGTAACTAATTTACTACTCGGCGAAAGCCGAATCGCTTCGCTAGCTTTGGTTCCTCTGCGCTACGTCAGGACGGTACCTACCCTAATTGTTATGACATGATGATACGCACATGAAAAGCAAGGTTGACACAAAGCAAGCATGATTACAAGGAGTGAGGGGAAAACATTCAAGCTCTGGAGGCGCCAAGTGAACAATTCACCATATGGTCTACCCCTGTTTATTGACTGCGATAGCAATGTATAATTACTTCTGGATAGTACCCGAAGTCACAGTTAATGGTGCGTCTTAGCAGCCGCTTTATTCTTAAATCTTCCCCATTTGTAATGTTTGTATTAGCATAAGGTGTAACTGAATACTTCCCTAAAGGTATCTTGCAGACTGGCCGAAATAGAGTGCTGAATTAACGAAACAAAACAAAAATTCACACTTAATACGATATGGTGAAGATGAGATCAGTGAGAACGCACGTTCTTTCTTTCTTTTCTTTTTTTTTTTTAGACCAGAGCCTTCCGACAGTCGGCCGGCTCCACGTGGCAGCTCTACATGCCGCCATGACGCCGACGGCCCCATATTATTTTTATTTACGAAGCTCCCTTCCGGCGGCACAGCCTAGCTGCATGCCATCATGCGGTTGTGTGACACATGCGCGGGAAGCATGTGATTGCTGCGGCTGAAAAGAGCCAACGCTGCTCGCCGTAAAACACTAGAGAGCAAAAGAAAAACAAAAGCAGAGAAAGGGAGAGGGACGTTGCGTTTCCTGCAATCAAGTCTGGCTTTGCGCGGCATGTGTTCGGTGCGCACTCGAAGCGATTCATGAAATCGCCTTTCGGGAGAGGTGACGGCCCGCCATTGTCATGGGGACGGGCTATTTGCTATCGTTCGCTCTCTTTTGCTAGCCGTAAGTTATATGGCCAGATTACCAGACATGGACGCCGCGTCTCGTAGCTTCGCTTAATTGCTATTGGGTAATGTCGGCTCGTTTTGCAATGTGACGTTGGCCTGCGCTGGCGCAATTCCCTGCTCCGAGTGCGTGCTGTCTGAAAACGAGCAGGCGGGTGAACTGTTTTTGAAAAAAAAAAAAAACTTCCACTGGCATGAAATATAAATTATACAGGAGGCGGTCTATAGCAAAGCAATAGACGGTGGTTATACTGTTTTAAAAATAAATGAATCAAACTGCAGCTCAAGTGCGTACGCTTCGGGAAATTGAAATTGCGTCATGTCCCGATACGACGCTCCAGAGCAAAGCATCAACTTATAATGCTTCCCATGCTGGATAATACAAACGCAATCTCAGGGCAGCCAAGTTGTTGCAATTCTAATACATATCGCTACTTTTTCTGGGATGAATAGTATGAGCTAAATACTGAGCACTGAACTATTTTAAGAGCATAAACCACGACTTCCACGATCAGTTTTTTTGGCACTCAGACCTTTGCTACCCACCATGGTTTCTACAGGCACCGAAAATAGAAACATCAATAGACGGTCTTAAAGATAAAAGCAACGTTTCCACATTAGCCGCGAAATAATTAGATTTACAGCAGCTATTTGACAAGTACCGGAAATCTATTCACGTCTACACGTACGGCTCTGTAATCAAAGAAAGTGCGACAGCAGCTTATATTATACCACCCTAATAGGTAGAGTACGCTTTTTCGACTAGGACGCCCGTCATCAACAACAATAGCGGAATTAGTGGCAATTCTCTAAGCAACTTATTTTATCAAACCATATGAGACACCAAAAAAGTGGGTAATTTGTACGGACTCCTTATCGGGCTTTAGCATGTCTTGAAAATATTGATGACAGCCAACCACACGCAAGAATAACATACGCAGTACTGAGCAGTTTAACTTAGGCTAATGAAAGAAAACATGAAGTGATATTAAAGTGGGTCCCGGGACATGCTGGTATAGCAGGCAACCAATTAGCGGACTCGTTGGCAAAATCTGCCCATGAAGATGCAGAAATTCAACTCATCCCTTTATCACCAATGGACACGCAACACAGTACTAAAGAAGGACTTGTGTATGTAAACCTGGTTCAATCAACATACTAAGGAATCGATTCTTTACGAAGTGGGCCCTCAACTGAAATACCGGCTGAATGTAGAACTTTCGAAAAGTATCGAGACGCTAATTCATCGACTGCGCCTGGGCAGCATACACCAAACACCTTCTATAACGAATAAAACCGACTTCTTCCCCTGCGTGCTCCTGTGGCAACGACGATTAGGATGTTCGCCATCTCCTGCTGGATTGCCCCAAACATGCTACGCAAAGACTGCAGCTAGAACAAGCACTACACTTCATTGATCCTCACGACCTTTCTCATTCGCAAAATTGTTAGGCCCACGGCCATCGAAAATAACCCACCGAAAAGCATTCAATGTACTCGAACATTTTTACGAAGATACAGACATATTTAACAAGTACTAGATATCGCACTGAATGTAACTACAACACGATGTAACTACAACTTGTTTCTGTTATTTGTAATTATTAGCGCTTGTTTATTGTGTGTTATGCTCTTTTGTATTCTGTGTATTCTCATCTGTTTATGTGCTCATGCACAGTCTACATCACTGCCACTTGTGAGTGTTTATGACTTTGTTTACAAACTCATTGTGGTGTGACTTGCATTTGCCTTTAATATTCATATGTTCGTGGGTGTATAGGACTGTGCGCTCTGGATTTCTGGCCCTATGACGCACTTTCATTTCATTTTCTTACTAGGCATATCCTTTTTGTTTTGTTGTTTCTGCTACACGAAAAGGATTAGTCGTCACCTCGTCAATATCATGCTCTAAATATTGTTTCTTATAGTTCTCGTTCCGACTTGTTTTTGCAGTTTTTTTTCCTCATACGATCCAGTGCTAGAATGCTTTGGCCAGGGATGTACGAGAATGCCTTTTAGATGAATTGGTTACTGCTATTTAATAGTTGTAATGTATGTGTAAAATTCATTGTTATTTTCCTACTCCTGCTCCTGCCATAGGCAAAGGTTACTGCAGTATTTACAAATAAATAAAATAAATAAGCTATAGGATGACTACAACTCTTTCTTTTGTTTTCATTTCAAAAAGGAAAGGTTGAACCCATGTGTGCTTAAAATGTACCTGGAGGTACCAAGGAAATCTTGGCACTAAACGTATGTGGAACTTTAACCTCGAGGTTTCCTTGTGCTTCGCGAATATAAGCAGGTTGAAAAGTGGCATGCATATTTATTACCATATGCGAGTGCGTTGATAAAACACCCAATTTGATAAATACAGCTATTACGCACAAGCTTACGACGCAACTATCATACGACAGGAATGACATCTACTTCTTGTCGTTTAAAGCGAATACATCATTTATGCGCTTAATTACCGTCTGATTAGGTGTTTGAGTAAGTGTAGAGTCTAGACATCCTGTAGTGCTTCTTCTACAGCATGTCTATCTCAAACGAGCGGGTCCATTTTATTTTAACTATTCTCAACTCATAAAACGTCTCCGGTAGCGCAATCAATCAACACAAACAATAAACTTATGCGCTTCTCTTGATTAGGCTAGAAACAGAACATCAGTTGAAGTACGCAAGTGTGGCAAGGATTGACTTGTTGCATAATAGGAATCAAAACGGAACGGCGACCAAAATTTGGTTGTCTAAAAATTCTTAAACGTTTCGGCTTCCACAAGAAAGCCTCGTTCATTTCGTCAAAGTCTTGATTTCATTGACTTCTGCCCTTGTTGGTGCGACATGTTTGATGTAGTATTTTGGCGCGAATACCTTTTTTCGCACCTACACAGGAAGGGACACACACAAGTGCTTACTATCGACAGAATGTTCACTGGAAGCCGGATCACTACATTATATATGCCATGCGACAACTCAGGCATGCGCAAACAGAGACGAATTCGGATACAGTAATTATTTGCTTGTTAAAGATACTGAAGGCGTGCTAACACAATCTTGGACTAGCTTCTCGATAGCTGCATTTTCAATTATTAGTCTGGTTATTTCGTCTTTCTGCTTGCGCACAACATTCTGTTGAAAGTTAGCGCTTTTGTGTGTTCCTTCCTGCGTCCGTGTGAAAAAACGTTTTCGCGCTAAAATGCTATATTATGCAAGCTTACTGTATTGTGTGTTTTGTGGTTAAGTATTGTTATTTTATGGCGTGTTGTATGTGTACCTGGCGAATGGTAATAAAACACACCTTATTTCATTTTCTTTTACCTTGACCATGTATATCTGGAACAACTTTTCAGTCTTGATTTGATAAAAAAATTCACGGTGCTTAGGGGTTGATGTTTTTCTCGGGTTCCAAGAGAGAGAGAGAGAGAGAGATAGATGAAGAGGAAAGGCAGGGAGGTTAACCAGATATCAGTCTCCGGTTTGCTATCCTACACTGGGGATGGGAGATAGGGGTTAGAAAGAGGACAGAGAGGAAAACGTTAAAAACAAAAACAAAAAGAAAACACACGCACACACGGAGGCACACACACACACACACAAGAGGCGTTTCTGTTAAAGACGTTCGCAAAGGCCGGTAGATCGCAGAAAGCGCAACAGCGCTTGCACGGCCTTCTTCTGTGACGTTAGGTCCCTTCGGTGGTGTAGAATTCTTTTTTTCGATGGCGGTTGGTCATCCAGTTGATCAAGTTGGTGGCGAAGGCATTCCCTCTGTGCTCGGGTTCCAAAAATATAAAAAAGGTAAGGTTGTTTGCCTCCGCAACCTGTCTCTCGCATATTACGATATCGCCAGAACTAGCCCAGATCGATGTATTCGGGGGGTTGAATCACTCTCGAAAGTCCTTAGTGGAGCTGTACATACGGTATGGTACAACGGTATGCATACGGTATGTACATACGGTATGGTACAAAAATCAAAATATTTTCTTTTCGTTTTTCTGTAATCTCCTTTTAGCAATACATTCAAGTAGGCTCCCGTTTCTTTCTTTCTTTCTTTCTTTCTTTCTTTCTTTCTTTCTTTCTTTCTTTCTTTCTAACGTATCGTGCACACAAAATAGAATTTTCAGAGACTGGTATTTGTTAGGCGCCTTTCCTTGTCTCGCTTTCTTTTGCTTTCTTTTTTTCTTTTAGTGAGTATATTTTGACTGGTAAGATGTATCTTAAGCATATTTGCTTGATGAATTTACTCATACACATGAGCCTCTAGCGACAAACCCATTTCAAAAGCGCTGCGTTGGCTTTCCTGTATGATCTGAGAGAGCCGGAAGTGCATTGCGGTGCAGTCCACCAGAGCGGTACGCGTTGAGAACACGTTATCCAGTGCTCATCAAGGTATCTTTAAAGCTGGTTTCGCACATTGAGTATACGAATACAGAAACTATTTGTACATTGGTAAAGTTGATTCGGAATTTCAACAATCCAGCTACGCGACCATTTTGCAGAAGGCGGTGCTATGCGGGAAAGCCATCAGTAGCGCAATCGATTCTTACCTCTTCCTTCAGTTACCCCATCATGCTCTCCTCTTCATTGTTTCTGCCCAAAGCTTTACCGAATAATATATGGCCACCCATCTCAACAGCCTTCTACCTCACCTTGAGCAGCCAAAAAGGGGCGACCATTTCTTACGCTCCGTTGGAGTTCAGCGGCAGTGGCATTCTGCCCAGCACATGGTCCTAGGCTCGGTTCCCGATCACATTCGACGCATTCCGATGGGTCGAAATGCCGAGGCAACCTTTCGCGGAGATATATATCTATATACAACAATCATAGATGGATAAGGTTGCTCAGGTAACCCTGAAATACGGCGTCCCTCTTAGTCCATGTGTAGCTTCGTGACGTAAAGCCCCATTCTTAATTAGTAAAGAACATTAGCTAAGTATTATTTGACGTTCGGTATACCACATATTTCTTGTGCTACAGTGAGTTTTATGTTTTAGCATTGTTAACATTCGTCCATATTAAAGTAGTCACCATCGCTAACACATGGTGGCGAAAAAAAAATAGAAGAAAGGGGAAAGAAAAAAAAAACCATACAATATTTTAATAATTCCTTTCTTGCAAACTTTGTTCCTCTTAGTAAATGGAATCCATGTGCGTGTGTATTACGTGCTAGAAGGTAAAAATTGGAGCGTTAATTTCTGTTACACAACTGCATGGGCGAAGTGCGGCCTGCGCCAGTTGCTCAAGCCATACAAACAATTAAGTTCTGTTAAAATATACTGGGTATTCAGCGGAACCGGTTCCAAGAAGAACCCAATTTGTTTCGAGAGTTTTTAGCAGCAGCTATATCAAAATGTGGCCCGTATGGAAAGAATGCTATGGTCTCAGAAAAATCAAAATTGTAAAGAATGCCGCGGACTGCATGCTTCTGCTCAAATCACCTAGCGTGGTCGCGTTTTATTCCTCGTGCTTATGATAAGCCCGGGCTAATTTATTCAGATTTATTTATTTATTGTACCTTCAGCACCAGAGCATTACAGAGGGAAGTAATTATGATCAACCAACCAGTAACAATGAAATGTTCCGAAGGTTAATGTACATAAAAAAAAGCGTAGCTTCTAATACAATTTTCTCTAATGTACAGAATTATTATTATTATTATTATTATTATTATTATTATTATTATTATTATTATTATTATTATTATTATTATTATTATTATTATTATTATTATTTGTTTTGAACACATATACACATTACACGGTTAACAGGAAATGGAAAGCGAGGAGCAGGCTGGCAACTGCCACCGGAAGGGGCACAACGCCTGCCTACTCTTCTGAAGGGAGGTGACAGCAACACAGAAACGGAAGATAGGAAGGAAGAGAGGAAAGAGGAAGGGAAGAGCAGCAGGACAAATCTAAAGACTAAATTAGAACACAGTACACTACGCACGTCGTTCTGTCGAGTTTCGACTCTGCAGCCGGAATTAAAGTGACGCCGCGTCGAACAGCCTCCGCAATTATCAACCACATCCATGGCTAGTTCGCTATGCGGCTAATTGTGCTCTCCACGATGAGACGCCAAGTACAGCTGCACGCAATCACCGTTTCACCGGTAGTCGGTTCACAATATACACTACAAGGTGTTTGAACCGGCCAGCTCCCATCTTCGAAGGAAGAAGCGTTAGGGCACAGTACTGATCACACACAGTAGGGCCGATCACTGAAGGTCACGTTACTACAGAGAGAGAGAGAGAGACAGAGAGAGAGAGAGAGACAGAGAGAGAGAGAGAAAACATTTATTTATCATGAGTTTGGGCGACTTCCTCGCAGGGTGGAGCCCTTAGTTCAGGGCCCCATTGGCTCGCGCCACTCCGCGTGCCCGCCGGATCAGCCGTCGCTGCTCTTGCGGGTCTGAGCTGGTCAGCGCAGTCTCCCAGGAGGAAGGGGAAGGTGAAGGAATAGGGGAGTAGCCCGGAGGGTGTGGGCGCTCCCACGTGCAATGATATACTGTGGGCTTTGCTCCACAATAGGGGCAGTATGAGGGATATTGTGTGGGGTGGAAGAGGTGAAGGTAAAAGAGGCAGGGAAATGAATTAGTTTGAAGCTGTCGCCACGCGACGGCATCTTCTCGATTAAGGGAGTTATGTGGGGGAGGGAAGTGTCTCCTGGTATCTCTGTAATATTGTAGAGTTTCAGTGTAGTTCAGTGGTTCTGTCGGTGCGTCGTCTGGGTTGGACAGCTCTTCCAATGGCGCCCGGTTAGCGCATTACAAACCGCCGACAAGGACTGAAAGAAAAAGACGTACTCCGAATCGTGCTAGCCCTCATAATTAGCCGATTAACATACCACCTCCCCTATCATAATCTGACTCAGACTGAGATGCACCAGATGGACACCCTCCTCCGTACGACACTAAAGGCAGCGCTGGGACTACCCCAACATGCGTCTACGCAGCTCCTACTACGACTGGGGGTGCACAACACCATCTGCGAACTAGTTGAAGGTCATTTTAACAGGCAATTGCAACGTCTGCAACGAACAATACAAGGGTGCCACATTCTATCCCGGCTAGGATACCAAATACCAAGAAAACCACAACAGGAAAACCGCACACTTCTTCCCCTTAGCATTCGCAACAAAATTCACGTGGCCCCAATTCCCAGGAACATGCACCCTGACCGTCATAAAGGTCGACGAAAGGCAAGAGCACAAGCTCTGGCTCGCCTATTTGGCGATTACAAATCAAACACTCCAGTCCTATACACCGACGTGGCACGCTACCCACAGAAACGTGCCCTATGTCTAGTCGTACTAGATAGTGCAGACATTCTGAGTGCTTCGGCCACGCTCAACACTGTGGACAGTGGCACGGCGGAAGAGGCTGCTATTGCCCTAGCCATCGTACATGCTTCAACCATGCCGGCGCCGGATGGACCTATCACAATGGTCACTGATTCTCAGACCGCCTGTAGGACTTTGGCACAAGGGAGGGTGACACCCTACACACACCGCACCCTTACATCATTACACCCCAGAGCGTTACACAGGGTGCGTATCGTCTGGACACATGGACACGTCTCTCTCCATGGTAATGAACGCGCTAATGCGGTAGCCAGCTACTACAGAATGTTAATGGTGAATGTTCACGCTGTTGAATGTTGGGCCTGATCACGTTTAGATGCACAACCACTGGGGTATAAACATTCCTAGAGTGTCGCACACCGCAGGCCAAGGAGATGATAGTTTCTCACTAGCGACATGCGCTGCGCACTGAAAGCGGGACACTCAAATATAAGGTGCTGAAGTGTCTCGTAGCAGCCACAAGACGTACACAATGGACTTTCCACACGCCCTTGTCTGTATAAACGTTCATGCATGTTCACACAACCAACCCTCAGCTTGAGCAGTTGGGCTCTAGCGCGACGAGGCAAGCCTCGACCACGAACACGGGGCGGGAACGTTTCATTTGCGACGCGCTGATCTGGATGCTGCTTGGGTAGGTGGCGACGAATCAGCAGACGAGCGTCATCAAGCTTGCACAAAATTTCTGGGCAGTCAGAGTTGTTATGAGCGCAACTTGAAGCGAGCCGATCAGCCTCTTCATTTCCGGCGATTCCTACGTGTGAAGGTATCCCTTGAGCAACGAGAGATATCCCACGTGATGTAATTTTGCTCGCACAGTCAGTAATGCTGCGCAGAAGTGGACAATCAAGCTCACTGCGTTGTAACCTGCTAAGGGCAGCACGGGAGTCCGTAAAGATGACGACCTTCGATGTAATTAACTCCTCTTGCACGTATTTCAGTGCAACATTAATCGCTGCTAGTTCCGCAGTTGTTGACGAAGTTGGATGAGGTATTTGAAAGATACGTCGTACTTGAGTTGAAGGGCAGAAAAAAGCTGCAGAGGCGCCTTGACCGTCGGTGTGTACAGATGCATCTGTGAAAACTTGAAGATAATCTGGAAACTTTTCGAAGAAGTGAGACTGAGCCAATTGGAATATTGCCGAAACAGCCATATCAGACTTCTTGTGCACGTCAGGGATTGTGAGGTAAATGGGGAATACGTGTTTCGTGATACCTTTTGCAGGCGTAGACGTATCTGAAGTAGCATGTTCAGAAATGGTAATGATATCCATAAATAATACCGCCATTTTTCCCATGCGAGATAACCGACGGTGAATGAGACGATCAAGGAGCGATTGACCATTCGATGCGCGGTGCAGACGCTCAATATAATACAGAGCTCTCTGATCTGCTTGCAGCCTCAGGGGTAACTGATGCGCTTCAGTAAGTAATGCAATAGATTGCGCCTCACGAGGTAATCCAAGCATTAGTCGAAGGGCAACGCGATGATCTCGCTCCAGTTGGGCCATCAAACTGGGTGGTATGTTCAAAATTGGTAATGCTTACAGCATGCCTGAGAGTACAGATGACTGGTACACCTGAAGAGCCGTTGTTTGGTCGCAACCAGCACCTCGAGCAGTCAGGGCGGCCACATACTTAAGGAGGTAGTGCGATTTGCGTCGTACAAATTTAATGGCAGGACGCCAAGAGATGCGTTCATCCACAATTAACCCCAAATAACGGTGTTGTCGCACCCAGTTTATAGGCGCTTCGTCAAGATACAGTCGGCTCATTGTTCGACGAGCGCGTTGTTTAGGGTGATATGCTATTGCAGCCGGCTTAGCAGGTGATATGAGCAGGCCAACTTCACCGAAGTACTCCGAAGTAGCGTTGAGAGCTCTTTGCAAGCTTGCACGCAGCCGCGGACCAAGGTGCGAAGGGCCGCTTATCCATAGAGCAATGTCATCTGCGTAGACAGCTATGCTCACAGGGAGGTCACTGTCCCGAGGCAAACGACTTGGAAGCGCGGCGAGTACGGTGTTAAACAAAAACGGCGATAATACGCTGCCCTGTGGGACACTGCACTTCACATTTCGGTATTCACTAGTTACTCCTCCGACACGCTCTTTCATCCGGCGCTCCGATAGAACATTATGCACAAATTATAGAGCAGACGACCCGAAATTCCTGTGGTTGCAAGAGCGAAAATAATCGCCTTATGCGGAACTGAATCGAAAGCTTGCTATATGTCTAGGAAGAGCATGTAGGCGGAATGCTTGTTTTCTTTAGCAAATTCGAGTGCTGAGACAAAGTCTGATATGCTGTCCAGAGCCGAACGACGGCGACAAAAGCCACTCATGACATCAGGGAAAAAATTCAGCTCCTCTAGCCTGACCTCTAAGCGAAACAAGACCATTCGCTCCATTAACTTGATGACATTTGAAGTTAGGGATATTGGACGGTAGGACTTGAGGTGCCTTGCAGGACGCCCGGGCTTTAAAATTGGTATTACCACTGACGATTTTCACTCAGCAGGGATTACACCGGTTCTCCATACTTCATTATACTCGTCCAATATACGGTCATGGAAACTCTTATCAACGTTCCGCAATACTTGGTACGTCACACCATCTGCGCCTGGAGCAGTGCGGCGTTTGGAGAGGCTCAGCGCGTGTCGCAGCTCCTCAAGAGTGAAATCTGCCTCGTCCATCTGGCAAGCTGGACCGTAGGAAGCGGTTATGGTGCTGTGACTTGTCAAAGAAGGAAGGTCGCTAATTGTGGTGTCACTGGATGTAGCAGAGACGAAAATGTCTGCAAATGCCTCCGTTATAACTTTTGGTGACTGGCCAGTCGCTATTCTCAATGCAGCCTTAGCATTCTTGCAGATTTCAGGAGTGCGGAGAGCCTTCAGTCTGCGTTTCCATACATTTCCAAAACCACTTCCAGTATGCAACGAACTACACAAAGCTTCCCAGCTCTTGCGACGAAGCTGTTTTGTATGCCGCCGTATGGCTGCATCAATGCGATTGTATATAGCGCCGTCGGTGCGTCGTTTAGAGCGCTGTGCCCGTCTATAAGCGCGCCGTCAATCTAAAGCAAAAGCTTTAGATCGGGATTTGGTTTGCCGATACTCCGTCGTCGTTGTACTGTAGCTTTTTGTAAGCACTCACTCATAAGTTTAAATAGGCTGTCTTGAGATGGTGCCTCTGAGATCAGCTGTAGGAACTTGTCCCAGTTAGTAACTGTATAAACGACATCCTGGCGACCCGCATGTGTTGGTGTTAACCAAATGGGTAGGTGATCTGAGCCCCACGGGTCGGGTTCACATGACCAGGCTAAGCACACATCTCTCGTTAATATCGCAAGGTCTATAGTGGAATGTTCCTTTCCTCTACCTATAAATGTAGGTGAACCGTCATTCAGTATTTGGAGATCGTTCTTCATAATGATCTCGTTAATCTCTGCCCACGATTGTCTTGTGGACGGCTACACCATCGTGGATGGTGGGCATTAAAATCTCCGCATAACACAAACGATGCACCACACCGAGACACTAAGCACTCAAGTAGCGAGGTATCGGAAGAACGTGTAGGCCTGTTGTACATGCTTGCCACCGTCGTACACACACACACCTCTGAGGCTCACAGTAACAGCTACACACTCAAACTCATCGTCACAGATGCCGTCTGTGTCAATAACCGCGAAGTCCAAGTCAGCGCGCCGCCTCCACACACTGGAAAGAGCCACAAGCTGGTTCCGCGCATCGAGTGTTACTGTGGACGCCCACGAAGCCTGGCAACCGATATTCGTCTTTCCTTACATTGGTTTCCTGAAGCGCTATAACGTCTGGTGGAGTCTTCATAGCGATGAGTCGAAGGACTAGATCAGCTTGCCGCGGTCGCATCGACCTGACATTCCATTGCAGCACAAAGGCATGAGGCTGCTGACAACTGTTAAAATTGTTTCCGGTAAAACGTCTAGCGAAGGCCGTCGAGGACAGGAACGAGTGCCTCCAAAAGTTGCTCTGCTGCTGACGCTGCTGGTGTCTGGCGACCGGCGATTAGAGATCTGATGACGTTGACAAGCATCTTTAGAAGATTGACAAGTTGCACATCGTCGTTGGCTGATAGCGGTTTAGGTACTGTGTTTGCAGTGCTTTCCACTGTGGTCGAAGTGTTTGTAGATACTTGTTCCGATGGTTTCGATGGAAGCGCTGGCCACGATGCGTCTGAGAGGCAGAAAGTCTGCCCCCCTACTTTCCGATGCGTTGTGTCTTTGTCACGCTTTGAACGTGCTGCTTTTCCAGTCGCTGGGGCAGCTTTCATCTCCTGCTGCCTTCTTTTTGGCTTTCTCTTTTAGTGCCTTTAGTTCATTCTTCAATGAGGGACATCCTTTATCCGTTGCCAAATGTTCACCATTACAGTTAGGGCACAGATATGCCTGACTTTCACAGGAACCTACATGGTGATTCCCACCGCATTTGGCACAGACCAGACCTCTGGTGCAAAGGCCCTGAACGTGACCAATCTTAAAACATTTATGGCATTGCATTGTACAGAAGTAAGATAATACGCAACACAGACAAAGAAAGACGAGAGCGCAGAGGCGCGGATTAGCGTAAACTTTCTGCAAATTTTATTTCTGTCAGACGCGTCGATATTAACACATTACCACACATGCGCAATGAGGCGGCACACATTGAATAATTATGTGTTTAAAAAGGTGAAACCCCCCCCCCCCCCCTATGCCACGCAATAACATCTCCTAAATACAAAACAGAAATTGACATAGCGCTTGCACGGGCATTAACTTTAGATGCGATATAAAATGCTTCCACAAGTGTGGCGATCTGGGCTTGTTGGTCGGCCATAATGCGCTATCCGGATACCGCTTCCACAAGCTATCTGGAAGTAGAAGCTTTGGTTCCCTAGTGCTTTGCCTCGCTATAATGCTTGCTTAAAGGCATTATTATCGTTTGCTGAAACAATGTCAGCACGAAGGTGGTCCCATTCTTGTGATATGTGAGGTAGAAAATGCACTAATTGAGATTTCTAGAAAATAAAAAAGTAGTTTTTACCTGGTTACGATGATCAATCTTGCAATAAATTTGTGCCAAACTGTTCATCAGCCACATCTATTTCTTCCTCCACATAATGGAAACCATAGAAATGACACTTGTCGATTTCAGCTCTTTTCTGCAACGTCTCGGTACACACACACACACACACACACACACACAAACACACACACACACACACACACACACACACACACACACACACACACACACACACACACACACACACACACACACACACACACACACACACACACACACACACACACAAAATGAAAAAAAAACACGCAAGGTTAAAGCCTCTATACCACTAAGCAGGTGCTTCGTTTCTTGAGCTACCTATTGGTTTGGCGCCAGAGCTCGCGCTCCTCTATGCTACGCCATTGTGTACCAAGCGATTAGTTCTGTCCCGCGATGTAAAACCCATATTCCTCTTTGGCTGTTCGTTCACAACACGAGCACATTGTACACGCTGTTGCTGTGTAACACGAGCACGTTGCTGGTAAATAAGAGGGAGAAAGTTGATTAACTTGAAAAGCATTTATTCGCGCGCTCTTGTACTGACAGACAGTGCTCATGGTGTCCACGGAAACTCCGCGTGCTTAAACCGAAGCCTGCAAATGCGCAGACCACAAGTCTACAGTATGTGACAGCTGTCTGGCTTACTGTGCAGCCGCAGACTTACAATGAGCCCCGAAGAGGCAAATAAGACGGCGACGCACAGGTAGTCGCGCTGGATGGCTTCTACCACAGGCTCCCGCTCAGGTCAGACAGCCCTCGCCCGGCACAGCGCACTGCGCTCCAGCTTGGCTGCGCATAGCCCGTGCGCATTTACCCGAGCACAGATAGCATCCGGCGTGGCGGCCTATTAATGCTCCCCCCACCCCCGTCATTTTCGCTTGCCCTTAGTACGCATCACATTGCTGTCATTGCAAAGCGTGGGTTCCCGCGTCCAAAGCGGGAATTCGGTGGCGCAGACACATGCGCAGCAAATCAGAAGCGCAACCGCCAGAGCGACTCGAGTAACTTGTGTAATTTATTTTCGAACGTCCTAATACGATAAAATTAGTTGTTTTTTTTTACATATTTACAACGAGGTCCTTCCTCGCGCTTGACCGGTGACTTCGAGAATGGTGGCTCTGTCACCCTGGCCGGCAGGGTGCTAGATCTCCACGGAGCTGGCGCTATCTGAAAAAGGGGAAAACAACGTTTCTCGTTCATTATTCAGGAAATAAGGATATTGAGCTGAGACGTAATATAGCAAAGTAATTTCTTTTTATTGAAATGAAAATAAAAAGAAAGAGATATAGTCGCTCTGTAATAGTAATGGCCACTCTTTTTCGCATAGCAGAAACAACAACAACAACAATATATATATATATATATATATATATATATATATATATATATATATATATATATAGTAAGAAAATGAAAACAACCCACATCATAGGGCCAGACATGCACAGCACACAGTCCAATGCACCCACGTACATATATGTTTATATATATAAAAGGCAAAGGCAAGTTGGAGCCTTGGCTCTTTTTTAGAACCGGTCTGTTACTCTTAGTCTTAGTTATATCGCACATCATTTGGTGAAATTCTGGAGCCGGGTGAACAATGCGCTTGCGTTAGTAAACCCCGTTTGCAATTGATCCACTGTAAGCCTATCCCTATTGGGCGGCGCCCATTCTCTCGAAATAAATGATTTTTCGTCTGAACGGCTTCGTGAGTTCCGTCTGTGAGAACTCTGGCGGCGAATAATTTACTAGATTAACCTAGTTACCTATAGTTACTTATTCCAGCATGCATTTCGATAAGTCAAGCATTTTTTTTTCTTCTGTTTGGGATGTCACATGTCCACTTTTCTTTTCCACGCTCATAAGTACAAATATTGCTTTGGATGCAGAATGTTTTGATCTTTTCTTTTCTCTCTCTTTTTATACCAGAATGCATTTGCTCGCGCACGCTCTAGGAGGTGCGTCAGGTTCACTGCCTGACTAACGTACCGACGTTTCTCAGGGCCTCTCCAGAAAACGTCTGTCAGCAAAGCCTCGTAGATTTGCTAGAGAGAACTAGAAATCGGGTAAGAAAGATCTTTGTATAACAAAGTGCCAGGCAATCGTAAGGACGAAGCTACCATTGCTCGGCAAGTGATGAACAGTGCTATAGAACCACTCTCTTATTAATGTGTGAATTCTTTAGGAAGGCTACACTAACCCTGCTAACACACTGTATAGACACTTGCTAAGCCCTGCCACTGGGGACATTAAATATTGCACCGTGATTGTCTATCTAAGATGAATAGTCTGGACTTCAAGAGAACCGCGGTTGGTGAAATTCAGCCACAAAATGCATACCCAAAAGGGGGGAAGTTGCATGGCAACGGGAGGCCGCAGCCTGCAGCTCACGAACACCACGCATTCGCTACTTCTCTCGCCGTAAAAAAATTCATAAGTGCTCGCCCAAGAATGCGTCCGTTCGGTGGATAAATGGCAGTTGGCATCACTTGCGGAACGTTGACGTTTCAGAAGATGCATAAACAGAGTACTTAAATGCATGTCAATGGGGCTGCAGGTTCTAAAATGGCACATAAGCCACCTGGATGAAGCTAATTACAAAATTAATTAGAGCCCCTTGGTTCTCTAGCTCCCTAATTAGTAAGCTGGAACATTTGTGTAACGTCCGTCGGTGCAGTGACGCCAATGAAATCACCCATGTATTTCGCATGCCTTATTTGCAGGTGCATTGCAACACCAGTTCGTTAAATCATACGTATATAACCATGAGCACACACGTGAGGCGAAGCTAAGAAACTTTGCTGTTGAACACGTACTCGCACAGCAGACAGGTTGACAGCTTCTGCTAACTTTATACGCACTGATCACTAGACATATGCCAAGTGAACGTTTGCTGCGTGCCGGTCCTGGTGCCGCATGTTAATTCCACTAGGAGCAAGACTGGTTACAAGTACAGAAACACATGGTGGCCACAAGGCGCCTCAGTGCATAGCAGCGTTCCATGCGCTTCTGGCTTTATTCCTGTTCTGAAGTTATCAGAAAACAATCCCAATAAATTCATACACAGCACACGAACGAGTAGGAAGTTACAAAATGTTTTACTAAAGCGTCACTGGTGACTGATATCGAGGGAGACGAATAGGGTCATCAGTAGTTTGTGGCACCATATGAATGTGTTCGATTCGATGTTAATTTGCTGTTCTATGACCGCTGACGAACTGTTTTTCGGGCGTAACTGTAAGATGGGTGAAATTGGTAACACCGGCGAGACTTTACGAGATCTGTGGGTTCCTGCGATAGCATCAGTGAAACATGGATCACTTGTGCTTGGCATATAAGAATAAAGTATATATATATATATATATATATATATATATATATATATATATTGTCCCAGCTAACTTGGACCAAGATTTTAAAGATACCCACGAGCTCTAGAGAAATCGTACCGACTGCATAGTAGCCGTAGTCGTACTTACTTATGGCCAGTATTTTTTTCATCACGAAGTATTAATTAATTAATTTTAACTAGTGAACTTTTTAATTATTGCTTGAATCGCAAACATATCAATTGCAAAGTTGTAGGGCACCTCAAATAACCTCCGAATCAAGCATTTGTTTAGCGCTCAGCTTTGCCTCGTTGGTTTTTCCAAGAAAGAAGAAAAGCGCGCGAAACATCCAAAATAAGAAATAGATACGCGCTCGCACGCCGCTACTCAAGCGCTCCCAAGCGAATAGCCACGGATACACGGCTTTACTAGCGGCGGCAGCTCGATAGAGGGCTTCACGCTATGTGATGGTCGCGGCGTCAAGGGAACAGGCTGCTGACGCATTCATAAGCGTAGCGGAGCCTTGTACGACGCGGCGATAAGAGAATGTAGCCGTAGATCTTTCAATGGTTGCTTGTAGGCGCTTGAGTAGCGGCGTGAAAGTGCGCATCTACTTCGTATTTCGCGTATTCCGCGGTCTTTTGCTTTTTCTTGGAATAAACAACCAGGACCACTTCACTACGAAATCAATGCTTGATTCGGAAGTTATTTAAGGTGCCCTACAACTTTGTAATTGATATGTTAGCGATTCAAGAAATAATTAAAAGGTTCGCTAATTAAAAGTAATTAAAATAATACTGGCCGTAAGTAGATACGACTACGGCTACTATGCAGTCGGTACGATTTCTCTAGAGCTCATGGGTATTTTTAAAATCTTGGTCCAAGTTAGCTAGGACACCCTCTCTCTCTCTCTCTCTCTCTCTTTCTATATATATATATATATATATATATATATATATATATATATATATATATATATATATATATATATATATTGGCATAACTGGCCTTCTGCGTTTGAACCACTCTCTCGATTATGTGTGTGGCACTCGTGTGTTCACTTATTATACCATATCGGTGCGTCTTGGGATGTGAAAGGAGTAAATATTCGGAGCACTGTTTTACACACTTCTTTTATACGACAAGCAGCAACCTGCTACAGCCCTAAACGTACTATCTTTCTTTGTATTCATGCAAATAATAAAAATAATAAAAAAAAATAATAATAATAATAATAATAATAAAGAAATCCGTTCCCTGCAACTGGTCAATTAAAGTCTCAGCTTGGGATTTCTAAGGCATCCGTATCTCTTTGTACAAGAGTTGCAACGACGGCTATAACAGCGCTTTTCATTAGGCCGACCTTCAGCGACACGATGGCAAAGGACGTACAGTGGCATCTGCGCTGGCTATATGGGGCACCAACCACACCTGCTGCCGCCGCCTGGCTAAGGCCACAACGATGCGCCGATACTTCATGCACACCTGTTCGATAATCTGCGATGCCTAGATATCGCAATTTAAAAAAAAAATATGAATACTGAATTCCATTAGTAGCTTTAACTGAGCCATGACGATATTCATCGCCAGCATAATAATATTATTGCAGCACAAATATATTGCTTTACTTGCGCTTACCTCCGGTGCGCCAACGACCTGCTGCCTCTACGAAGCCATCGGCTACCAACCACACTTTATGTTCGTGCTCGAATATTCATCACAACTGCATCCTACTGCACGTGGCCAGTCATGCAACCTTCGCCTGCGATATAGCCTTACATAGAGCCACTGTCAGCTTGCTTTTTCAACTGGAATGGCGGACGCTTTGAGCTAGTTCCTCTCTCGCTTTTCTTCTTTTATTTTGTCCCTGATGCAGCACTTGCAGCGCTCTTCTGTGAAACCTTTCTTGGGTGGCGAATAACAGAAGCTCGTCACGTGCCCACCGTCACGCCTCCGGCAGCCCCCGGCTACGTGCTTCTTGACTGTGTCGACACGAGCCGTTGTCGCGCATGCAATAAGAGCAACGCGCGACCACGCTCCAGCTGCACTCACAACGCGGGACGCTGCTGCTGCAGAGCCGACACGGCCTCGGCGCCGCCGAACGGTGGGTGGTGTGCGGGTGGTGCCGCCTGCACCAGCCGCGGTGGGTGCACGTAGCCGCCGGGGGTGACGGCACCCGAGGCACCGGCGGAGGAGCCGAACGGGCCCGCGCCAGCCAGGCCCAGGCCGAAGGCGCCAGGCAGTAGCGGCCGCATGGCCATGCGGAGTTTCTCGAGCTCGGCCTCCTTGAGCCGCTTCTCCTTGGCGCGCCGGTTCTGGAACCAGATCTTCACCTGCGCAGGACGAGAAGCAGCCGCGAGGTGCGCTGTCAGGGCCGTGAGGAACGGACACAGGCATAGCAAGTCTCTTACAAGACGCACACCGGTGTACAGAGGAAAGCGGACAAGATGAAATGGAATGAATCGACGCCACTTCGAAGAGCAGTAACTGAGAATAATAACGGTTTCTTCTGAGCTAGCTGATATACATCTTCACTTGAGAGACGACTCACTCGCATTTGGTCATATTACAGACGTAGTCTATTTTGTAGAGCTGACTTCGCATTGCCGTGCCTTATTCGTCCTCGTATGTATATAGGCGGAAACAAAGGATAAATCAAGGATGAGTAAAGACATGCGACGTCAGGTTCTGTTAGCACCACAGGCGATGTCTGGGCAGTAAAGTGCATGCAATTCACACGCAATGTATTCCGTGTTTAATGCACGCATAGAAGTTCAAAAGGGTCGTTGAACAGAAAAATTGACTTCGTTCTACTCCCTATTGCTTTTCCTAGTTCAACGGTCAATTAATTTTTCACAATGCGACGCTCAGAAACTCAACTGTAAGTGTTGTACGGGCCAAGCGTACCTTACAGTCACATTGATCTCTACATTATCCAGAAACATGAAGTTTCGTATTTCCGAGTTTATAGGTCGACCTCATGAAAGGCAACATAAGTGCGACAGAGCTCACAGACGACTCGAAAGCGAACTCCGTCCGAAACTTTTCTATTTCACAAACCCTACTGTGCCAAACATTGGACTCACGCAATAACATCTTCGAGAGTGTCGTAAGCATTCGTACAAACTAAATAACGAGTGTTCTGCTACTTCCTTCACCGGAGTAATTGCAGTGACACTCTTTTCAGTCCAAGCTGGTTCCGTTGCAAACATGCATCCCGTCAAATTGCCGATAAATTATGCTTTAGAAGAGGTTTCGCCGTTATGCTTTGCGGTAAGGTAGAGAAGCGTTAATTAGTTTCACGGACGAAGCTTCTTGCAATATTTCTGGGTTACAAGAGCATGATCGCGCACGAACGCGTTTGTTTCACCACCCACAGCTTTTTTCTTGCCGAACACAATACGATGCTGCTAAGACAAGTTGAAGAATGCAACACAGGTGGTCTCTTCATAAGTTGAGCGTGATGATATCTTGATCACTGTATGTTGCTGTATTACACGACATTAGATAATGATGTACGTATTACGTAGATAATAGTGAAACAAAAGACATGCATCCGCACTGTGAGTGTAGCTCTAAACATTGAAGTGCCTTGGGTAAGGCCGGATCAAATGTTTCTGGCACAATTTAACCCGCACACGGTGGTAACTTCCCACGCCTCAGATATTTCTCTACAATGTAGCCGACATGAGTGTCTACAAGACAACAAGAGATCCTATGTGCTGACTGGCAGCAAGTGGATTACTGTTCGCGACATCCTCAGCGGCGCCGTTGATGAATACGAACTAGTAATCGTGTGATGGCCCAGTGGAAGCGGTGGCTGCGACAAGGAGGCATGGTGTCTGGTCAGGCGGAAAGTGATCAGCGTATGGTTGCAATAACGAGTCGTCATTAAAGAGTGCAGGGTAGAGCGTGTAATGACTCAGTTTACTAAGGGTTTGCGATGCATAACTCAAAAGTTCCCGTAAGCATGCTTCCCTGCCTTGACGGAGAGTGGTATGCTTCTCCAGCACGGGAGGGCGCCTCTAGTATGAGTCTAAAAGAGGAATCTAAGAGGAACCAACTGGACTGGCCCAGTCTGACACCTTGTTTCAAAGAGGATGCTGATAAAATTCACCCATTTCCCCCTTATCCATGAGTAACTATGTAACTTAGCGCTGGTGGGGAAACGGCATTTATTTACATCGTGCGTTGCTGTAATGGCATGCCGACGTTGTTTCGCGTTGGTCGGGATGAGTTTGTGTGTGTGTGCGCGCGCGCGCGTGTACAGGCGAGGGAAAGTTAAGGGAAGTGTAGTGCTAATGTCTTGGGAGGGCCAGTGCCATGACTTCTTTTAAATGTCTCTATACTGTGTGTCTTCTGCTTTATTTTTTGAGATTTGTCATTTTGCTCCGTTTCTCTTTCCTCCCCTTCTTCCTGTTTCCGTTCCTACATTTCTATTTCCTTCTTTCTGAAGCACAGGCAGGCGTTGTGCCCCTTCCGATGGCAGTTGCCAGCCTGATCCTCGTTTTTCCTTTCCCTGTCAAGTGTATATGTTTTGAATAATAATAATAATAATAATAATAATAATAATAATAATAATAATAATAATAATAATAATAATAATAATAATAATAATAGCCTCATCTACCTGGGATTGAAAAGAATGACACTTTACTAAATCATGTTCGGTCGTTTCCTTGGCTTGCATACAGGATCGGAAAATAGCTACATTGTCATGTTTTTGCTACTTCTTTGACCGGATTAATTGCAGTGACACTCCTTTCAGTCCAAATAATGTTCGGTCGTTTCCTTGGCTTACATACAGGATCGGAAAATATCTACATTGTCATTTTCTTGCTTGTAAGCTTTGGTCCCCAAACACCTAGCGTCGAGAAATAGAGCGCTCTCCTTGGAGTATTAAAAAAAGATATATTTGTCGTAGTATTCTATGACCGTCCTGTTTATGCCTATAATATCCATTTACCTTGGGTTCTACTGTTCGTGTAATTCCTCTCAGTATATCGTAATTATTTTTCACGGTAAATGAGTATTTCGTGCTCCACTAAACAGCCCTAATAACTTGCACGTCATTGAGTTCTTTTGCACCAAGTGTTCACATCGTAGCCGATGCAAATAATGGAAAACTCTAGCTCCCATTGATTCTCTTCCATGTGCCTCAAATTCGTCATACTGAAGGCTGCATTTGTCTCGAGCTTTACAAGTTGACCCTCCTTTGTTTTCTTGGACTGCTTGATCTGTTTTGCTGCTATAGCGATTATCTACCGACAGTCCTGTGCTTTATTTCAAGACTGTCAATCCTAAGAATATTGCTGCTGTTGCAAATGTGAACTCATGATGGATATTGTGATAACTCATGAACTCACGTGGCAGAAGCTCGTTATTTTAACATTTCTGATGTATCTGACTACTTAAACCTCTATGTGTTTCAAGTACCATATTGGCAATGGAAAGTTCGCTTCATTGCATGTTTTCCCTACGTTTGCGCCTCCAGGCTTCCAACCGTCTCTTATTACTCTCCACAAACTGTTTATTAATGTTTCTTCTACTGCACCTAATAACTAAAGCCTCGGTAAAGCCAACTCCTTCCAGATTTATCGCTGAATGGATACTGTGACGCTCTGCCAAAATATTCTTGATGGTTTATGCGCCAAATATACACGCTATGCATGAATCGCCTTCCTCATGAAGCTTTCTATAACTACGCATTCTCACATGCCCTATTCTCGCTTCGAATAGAGCGCCACTGGCCTTCGAATTATCACAAACATTTTCCCTTTTGATTTCATTTTTGCTGCTCGATATTGTTCCATACCTAGCTTTCTCTAGTACGCTGTTTAGATCAACATCGTTAATTTAGCACCATTTTCTCTCTCGCTGTCCACACCATGAGCTCACACCATGAGCATTTACCGGTTAGTTCACTGACTCTTTTTCTCCACTGTGAGTCAACATGTTTCCTATACAGGTACCTAAGTAACCTAACCACCCGTCTATATTCATTCTTTTTCTCATTCGTCTTTCGAAGCAGATTTTGCTCTTGGCCTCCCACCCGTCGAATGACGCCCAGCCTATGCTTCTATGTACTGCTTCATATATGGTCTTTCCATGTGCACCCACTGCTAGCCTTCCGGCAGCCATCGAAAAAATTACAAACCCCCGACTACACTTCAAATTTTATGCGCAGCAACGATTTAGCAATTAAGCGTATGCCCGGGAACAATAATTCATTTTCGTAAGCCTTGTACTGCTTGACAGACCCATCGGTATACACGTGCGCAGTACCATATGCCATATGCCTCTGCTGCAGCTTTCGTCATCCCACTGATGGTCATCGTTCGACGGCTTAAACTAGACCGTAGGTCAACATCAAACTGCCACAGAACGTGTTGCAATGCGAGAGACACTTCGATTCCTCTCCGAGGTCCCTCTCGCGCATGGACGATATTCTACGATGCTAAGCCAGCTCTCAAAACCAAATGACTTCTTCCTGTGACAGGGCTCGTATTATTCCTTAAATCTAGAAATCACCGAGCTCCTCGACCTTGCAAACAGAAATGGGCAGAATACCATCTTTCATTGGATACCTGCACACTGTCATGTGATCGGGAATGAATAGGCCAGACGCGGAAGTAAAAAAATCTTTAAATAATGCTTCTGGAGTACACAATACGTTCTCACGTACAAACACAAACGCTATATGCTTCGTTGCTTGATACACAACTCTACGTTGGGGCACGGGATCCAACCAGATCGACCACACAGGTGATTGCATAAGTGGGACCCAGAGATGAAAGTTCACTGTATGCCTCACAAGCTCAAAATAAGCCAAACAGGTATGGTTCGCCGGATTCGCCTTGGTGTCGCATTCACCAGGCGCTATACACGGTGTCAGCGACACTAGCTTTAATTGTGAATAGTGTCACGTGCCAGAAACACTTGCTCACACATTTTGTATTTGTCCCGCGTACACAGCCCAAGAACGACAGCAACTGCTCTCATCCATTGCAACGTCCATAAGAGGCCGCCATCAGACGAGTTTCTTTTGGTCCGTTGGCGTGGTGCAAATAGCGCAGCCTTGATTACAAGTGAAACTATAGCGTTTCTAGATGCCACTAGGTTATACACACGGCTTTAGAGATGCTGTAAAGTTATGAACTTGCATATACGCACCTTCTTCTCCTGTCCTCATTGTCATTCCTTTTACTTCCGTTCCTTTTTCCCACTGTAGAGTAGTAGGCAAGAGCAAGCTATTATAGTTCAGGCCGACCTCTATACTTTTCTGGAAATAAATTTTTCTCTCTCTTTTTTTCTTGCACTGCTTCATATTTGTTGAAACCCCATAAGTTCCTTCATGGCGGCGTCTATCTTGCCTTTCGCTTTGATTAGCTATGACTAGCCTATCATTAAATCCATGTACCTGTTAACCTATCTGAGTCATATTCCTAGGTATTTGTACACACCTACCCTCGGCATCTCATTTCCCTGTATCGTCTCCGGTTGATCAGTCGCATAATTCAACTCCACGAAACCCGATTTATTTATCCACTAACTATAGATACAAGAGATCCGCCCTCATTTTCAGATAAATCAGCAAGGCGTTATGTATCTCTGACTTTTCGCATGAACAAAATAATGTCACCCGCGTATTACCTGTATTATAAAGACGAGTAGAGACAATGGGAATCCTGGACTAGACCGTTTCGGATATCTATGGCCTCATCATTAGTTAGCCCTAGTCATGGTAGCTAACTGAATTATTCCGCTATGTTTATTTCCTCTAGGAGTTGCCGCCCACGATTCCTTCCTATCTTAAGATGCTTTAAAAATTTTCCCTGTTTACGTTTTCGCGCACCTCGCTAATATCTATAACGGCTTATTGCTCAATGACTCAATGACCCATCACTCAATGCTCCGACATGAGGCTATGATGTATCTATAAAAAATAATATTATAATGACCTGTTCACTTCCTTGGCTATTTTGATACACCGTGTCATTAAAAGCATGTAATCAACGCAGCCGATGTGTCTGGCGATTCTACACCCGTTCGGTAGTTCTCCCAATCTCTTGCTCTGTCCTGTCCATGTTTTAAACTTCAATTCAGCTACTTGTGTCATTAACCGTTATACCACCTATAATATTGTAATCGAACTGTATGACCTAACGTTGGTTTTATCTCCATTACCTTTGTAAAGTAAGCTCATCCTTCTCTGCCGCCATCCCCCACGGTAGCTTAGTGGCCAAGGCGTTGCAATGCTGAGCTCGACGTCGCGGGTTCGATACCGGCCGCAAAGGCCGCATTTCGATTTGGGGGAAATACAAAAAACACTCGTGTACTTAGATTGAGGTGCACACTAAGGAACCCCAGGTGGTAAAGCTTAATCCGGAGTCCGGCGCTGCGGCGTGCCTCATAATCAGATCGTGGTTTTGGCACGTAAAAACCCAAATTTTCAGTTTAGTTCTAACTCTGCCGCCAACTTTAAGGAATTTTCTTCTCCTGCATGACTTTTTCTAACGACTCCAGCAACGCTTCCTCGATATTTGGTCCGAATTCCTTAATTAGCCTCACAGGTATTACATCTAAGCCCATTGAAGGGCAGGTCGAAATTGGTTCCACTGCATTTTGTTCTATTGGGACTTCTTAGCCGTAACTCATTTTATGCATTCACCTTGTTTCGGTTATTCACTTTTTCATGGGTCGTGCCGTCACCGCTAGTGAATGACGCGGTTACAGTGCCTACAATAAAATTCAGCGCATCTTGCCCCTTGAAATTGCTTCCGTCTGCGTCCTGAATGCAATATTTGAATGCTTCATTCTTTCTGTGGAGATATTTAACGTGGTTCCAGAATTTTTTGACGTTCCCTTGATTTGATTGCGCATTGCTCATACTGGAGGCGTGACCTAGCGGCGGCGCATCGCAACGCTCTGCGTCAAGGCAGGGCAGCATGAATCCAGAAACTTGTAAATGACTTCTTGTGCATATAGTAAAGGTGTGCTTCGGAGCAGCAACTGGTGTAGGAAAGCACTGGCTACATCGCGAATCGAGTGCCTCCTTCATTGTCGTCATATGCTATTTTCTGAGAAAGGATAGTGTTAAGGCATTTAAAATGGCAGCTATAATTACTGGTCAAGCGAAAGGACTTTTCTGCGTGAGGCGAGCCTGTTTTGCTCGTTGTAGGAAAAGCTCAATGCAGAAGGTGACCGCATTCGCTGGCAGTAGACGCCTAAGGACGCTGGTTAAGCTCACGACGGGTTACGCATGCCCGTGGGTGTGGCATCACGTGACCCCGAGTTTTCTGTTTCGCGAGTGCCGCGCCGGGAAATACCCACTGACCTTTTCACTACTTGTCCGACCACGTAGTTCTGCAGGAAATAACGGTACTTTGTCTGGAGACTGGGTAACCTTTTTCTTTTCTTTTTACGCCTTCTTCACGCCGAAGATGCTTTCAACAAGCTTATGTGTCTCATGTTCGCCGTGAGCCTATGCTACAACCAGTGTGCTACTATAAGCATGGCGTATCGATAAGACTTTTTATTTTCTTGTGTGAGTAGAGAAATGTCTAGATTGAGGTGGCGAAAAGCGAAATATTGTCAACAGGACTCTCTCTGTGGTGAGAGAAAAGAGAGCAACAAAATGTCTTTTTTTTTAGTATTTGGTTAAAGCTGAGCTTGCTGTTTCAGCATGGGTTAGTGGGTATAGTGTACCTGTATATGACTCCCAAAGGGAGCAGAGTTGTGCGAAGGTCCGCCATTTTGTTCCATAGCTTTTGTTCCATAGCATTTTGTTCCAGAAGCGTATAGACGCTGTTCTTTTTTTTTTTTTTATCTGCTAGTCGCGGTTGGAGAACATGCGAGACAATTATTCGCCCACACTATGCAAGCTGGCACTTACGAGGGCAGAATACAGTCGAACAGCTCAAAACTTCGCGTGTTCATTGCAGAAGGTTGCAATGGAAAATATGGGGTAAGGTTTTATCCAGCATGCTTAAATAGTGTTCTCGCCGTGGCCGGAAGGCACGGATTATTCATTTATTTTAAGGAGCTTTCCAAAAACGTCACGCACGCACCGGGGAACATTTCATCGTGTTTGTTCCGCGAATCATTGCGGACACGAATAAGTTGTCGCAGAAAGTGCATGCGCGCATTTCGGCCGCATGCAACCGGCTGATTAAGGATCGTCACCAAGAGAACTTCCGTGCCCTGCGAGTACACTAGCGACCGTTGGCAAAGCGTGAGTTACCGCTAACCGTCGTTCATAGCAGCTGCGCTGTCCGATTCCCGGGGTGCAGATGCACAGATTGAAAAGTATTTCACATTTCAACACGCACACATTTTATGTACAGCACATTTTACGATTCCCTTATGCGCAGACTAAACCGGGCGGCTCCTTTCGGAGCTGCCCGGTTGTGGCCCATATACGGAGAAGCCATTGCAGTCGCCGGCGCACAACTGACCATTCGCATGGCATTGCGTAAAAGGGTATGCCGCTTCCCTTACGGTTGGACGTGCTACACCCCGTCGTACTGGAACACAAGTTGTGTCGATATGACGTGGTTTATACCACTTCACTGCGCAAGATGAGAGAACACCGCCGCTATCGACTCATACCGTAGCCAGAGGGTGGCACACCAAGCCCGTGCCACTCTCCCCCCTTTGCCTATCCCAGTACCCGCTCAAGTTAATGTACCCCCCCCCCCCCCCCAGAACCCTGAAAAATATTCCTAGCTACGTCACTGACCGTAGCCAATGAATGAAACGCACGCTCCCTTCTCACCAGCGTCAGATTCCGATGTTAATGGCCTTTAATACTGTTCTAAAAAGTATTAAAGGACTCTAATGGCACCGAAAAAACTAAGTCTTTCGCACAGGACTTTTGAAGACGTCGTCTTCAAAGGAGGGCCTGCGGCAATCAGGAAGAGGGCGCAACGACTGCTGATTGCCTTTATGAGAGATATGGGGCTCCTGGACACCTGATGGCACACACAGTGACCCTCATAGGAGGCTCAGGCGGAATAATTGCCGGCTATGTATGCCAGGCTAACACCGCCTGCTGCACCACCACCACCACCACCACCACCTAAATGTCCGCGTTGCGTCCGTAAAGCTGTTTTCACCGCAGCGCGGCAGCACATTTGAGTCATTTCAGGCCCCGTGATGGCGCTCGGCAAGTAAGGGCGCGAGCGGCGCAGGGAAACAGACACCAAAATCTTCTCCCTTTGGAAGCATATGCAGCAACACTAGCAGCGAGTATTCGGCAGTGACACCGCTCTGCCGATGGAACACTTTCAATGGAAGCGTTCTTGCAAAAATTACCACGTACATGTTTTATAAAGACCATTCGTTATGGACGCTGGAGATAGTTATGTTCCTTATTTCATAAAGGTAGCAAATTAAAGGAACGACCAAAAAGGAACCGTGAAGCCAGGTCGCTACGCATTAGTTTAGCGCAAAAGCAAGTTCACTCTATGAAAGGTCACGGCTCCGTTTTGCTTGACGCACTTGACGCACTAGAGGGAGACGAAGAAGACGAAATGGATTAGAGGGTTTAATGATGTGCCACTTGCGCAGAGGAACAACAACAACAAATCTGGAGCACGGTGGAGCTATGAGCTGAAGCAGATATGCAGTATGTCTCTGAAGCAAATCAGTTGACACGCAAAGTGAGCTTCAAATGCTGAAGCACGTTGCAACACTGTGTTGGGGCGAAGTAGAACTGGTGCTGTCGTAAATTGCCAGAGCGGTTCAGACAGCAAATACAAGCCTTCTATCACTGCGGAAATCACTCAATTATACCAGTAAAGAAGAGACAAGGTGACTAAATAAATTGGATGGTTAAATAAAACATGCGCAATATATAGAAGCAAATCAAACCAAACCAAATGAAATATGAAACATAGTGAAACATAGTGGAACTGGGAGTGGAACTGGGAGGTGAGCCGGCGATGCAGCACACCTGAGTACCAGATAAACCGGTGTGCAAGCGAACACAAAATACTGCACCGCGTTATAGTTGTGCTTTAGGGTGAAGTAGAACTTATGCTAACGCAATTCGAGAGAGTATACCTACTGCAAATCCAGGCCTCTTTTCTATTGCTCTGGAAATTGCTCGTAAGGAAGAGACACGGAAGAAAAGATGGTTCTTCAAGGGGTAAAATTGTCCGTTCATGTGGTCTAAATATACTCAATTATGCACTATTTTTTTGTTCCCAGTTTCATCTTTCTCTACCTCTTCGTTTCATTCTTGTATTTATCTTTATTTTTGCTGTATTTTCTCCAACCGAAGGATTATTGACCCTTCCCCTAATCGGAGCGTGTCTGCCTTGTTTAAAAATTATAATCATCATCATCATCATCATCATCATCATCATCATCGATGAGGCGTGGATCATGGTAAAACTAGGTGCAGCCAGATATACAGTACATCTCTGGACTAGGTCAATTAATACGCATAATGTGGTCAAATACCGCAGTGATATTGTAAGAGGCGCTCGCGTGGAGCATTTGCAAGCCTTTATCGCCGGACTAAACCCGCCTATTCACCAAACTTTGCACAACCCACCACCAAACTTCAAACGCTGCACCGCGTTACAAGAGTGTCTTGGGGCGAAGCAGAACTCGTGCTAATGCAAGTGGCAGAGGAGGAGATCACGCAGGAAAGACACCTTTCTGCTGCTGAGGGCATTGCACGTAATTGCCGCAGGAAATGACAGCTGCATGAGCGCATCAGTAGTAAAACTGTTGAAACGGGAAAAAAATACAGTATAGGGGTATTTTTTTTATCTAGCTGCACCGAATTATTCAAAATCACCTGCGGTATATAACACAATTCTAACCCTTGTACTTGTAATTACTCCATGAGGCGCACATTACTTCGACGAGCAATCAAATGCTTAATTGACTAATGAACGACATTTACCTGATTCAGTTTTCTTACTAATTAATTTACAACACATATCGGAAGTTACGAACCGTAGCTAGTGAAATTGCAAGGCATATCGACTTGGAACGAATTCTCTAAATGGCACTGGTTGTGAAACATGCGCCGGCAAACTTATGGCAAAAATGTACTATTGTTCCACTTAATTTTTTAAGAAAATGCTGTTGTATGAATTTACGCGCTAGAGTAACCGGAACGTCAATGTATCCTGTCGCACACTTTGAAAATTAATATCTCGAAACTGGTGTTACCCTCAGAATTCGTTCGAAGTGAATGCGCCTTGCGAATTCACCAGCTACAATTTTGCAATTGCAATGTGTGCCGTGCAGTAAATAATTCAAGAAATAAAATTAGTAAATCTTTGTTAATTAGTTCAGCATGCATTCTGATTTCTCGTAAAAGTCATGTTCACCTCATCGAGTAATTTAGTTCAAGGCTTACAATTGTGTATTTTGCCACGTGCGATATTTAAAAATTTAGTGTTGCAAAAGAAACCACTTGGCAGAAGTTGATAAGTGTACCATGGCGGCAGTTTGGCGGATGAAGAATGCCTCGATTATGGCGTAAAACTACCACACGCTATGGGAGTGACGTCAGACACGAACGCAGCACCGATCACTTCACAACTATTTTGCAACATTTAAAATCTCTGCAAAATCTTGAGAAAGTGCGCATCGATGCATTCCGTTCATTCACATTTATTTCTTAATACGAGGATTGCAGTTCGTGTGAGCAGCGCTTCATGACGGCTCATTTCGTTTCACTCGTTCAAAAGAGCGCCTCCTTAGTTAGGCAGAAATCGACATGCAGGCTCGGACGACGGCGACAAAGTGTCTCTTGGTAGAGTGTTGTTTCTCTACCACTGGCTATTTCTATGAAATCTCCAGTGTATCCATCAGTCGTCGTGCCTAGTTCGGTGGCGGTGGACGAGGACCATCCAGGGCGTCTGCCGGAACCGGTGGCGTCAGCGACGGCCGCCTTCAGGAAACGGATCGGGCTACAGACTGACAGCAACAGCGAGGGCATCCATGTCTACTCGCTCATCAGCGAGGACCCTTCTGGTGACGACAACTTCAAATTTGCGCGGAGCCGCATGGCGAAGAGAAGGAACACCAGGACCTCATCGTCCTCCAGTACAAAAACTGTTGAGCCCACGCGGAGCCCCGACGCCAGCACCATCTTGTTTATGCCTGTGATACCCAACGGTAACATGAAGCGGCTTTATAGGCAATCTGTCTCGATTCAGCTGAAGACCGTGGTGCCCAACGAAATCACGGACATTAGAGTGAACCCCCGAAAAAAATGTACTGGCGGTTGATGTTCTGCCTGTGGGTGTTCTTAGCGCCCTACGCAAGCTAGGTAACAGATATTGATGGCATGCAGGTGCGCTATCACATCCCGCTGCGCTCTGATGTCATCACCGGTGTCATATACGACGTAGACTTGGCCATCTTCAGCAATGGCTTGCCGATTCTGGTTAAAGCAGCCAGTGATCATGACGTCATTGTTGATGTCTTGCACCTGGGCAACTCACGTTGCGTGAAGATTGTGTTCAAGGACAACTGCCTGCCGTCGCACATTAAGGTAGGCCACTTTCGCCATCCTGTCCGGCCTTTCATTCCGAAGCCTCTGCAGTGCCTCAACTGCATGAAACTAGGCCACGTGAGCAGCGTCTGTGAGAACGAAGCAGTGTTCCCCCGCTGCGCTGAGCCACACGCCGCGGAAATATGTGCAGCCACTATCATGAAATGTCCAAACTGCCACGGATCTCATGAGGCTTCATTAAAGGACCGCCCCAAAATTAAAAAATAAATGGCTATTTTGAAAGAAATGGCAAGAGATCATTCTTCTCATCGAGAAGCCGCCGCTAAAATCAGGAAGCGACGCTCACGTCGCCAACGTTCTTCAAGGAAAGCTGCGTCGGTGACGCGTGTGCCCCGTCCACTGCCACCTCCTCCACTGCCACCCTGTACACGCATCTCAGAAAGGTCTACAAAGGACAAGGAAAAGGGCACTGAGAAGAATATGGACCACGAAGCCTGGCTTGCTTTGTCAAAACGGTAACCACCAGCATAATCACTGCACGCCGACAGAAGTGATCCATCCCGAGCGTCTCTTGCCGGTAAATTGACTGAACAGGATCGGCAAGTGGTTATGATGGTGCGATCACTAATGAATAAGATTCGTATGCTACTGAAGAAGCTGCAGACACCGACAGCTCAAAGCGCATTGCAAATACTGGATGCACTGAATCCAGTACTTGCAAGCCTCATATAAGCACCATGGCTCACCCAAAACTTTCTTTTCGCACTGGAGTTTGAAGTGCGAGGATTTTCAATGGAATGCCAGAGGCTTGAAGTCCCGCATCTCGGATTTGAGCCAATTTGTCTTGAAGAATCGGTTTCCTATACTTCTTATTTGCAAACCGAACGTGTCAACTGCTTACAGATTATCCGGTTACGAAGTTTTTGCTTCTTTCACATGCGAGGAATGAAGCAGTGTTCTCATTCACATCCGCACGAACTTGACCTACGTTTCGCATACTGTTCAGCCTCATGACAACGACCAATACGTATGCCTCCGCGTCAGAAAGAATAAAGTGTCTTTCACTCTTATTGTTTGTTACATCTCCCCCATGAAGGCAGTTTGACTGTGAAAGACTGAAATATGTATTAAAGGAAACTGATTGCCCCTGGGTCATCACTGGGGACTTCAATGCGCACCTCATGCTTTGGGAAAGCACCAATATCAACTCCAGGGGAAGGAATGTTGTGTCGCTTGCTTCTGATTATGACCTCTGCATCATAAACGATGGTAGCCTGACGTATTTGCGGGGTCCTGTGTATAGCAGCTGCCTCGACTTGACCTTAGTGTCTCGGAGCTTCATGTAACATGTTAAAAGGCTTTGCGACATCGAGACTCACGGAAGTGATCACATTCCCACCTACCTAAAGATTAATGGACTCACTCAGTCTTTCTCTCGTGGTGTCTTGAAGAGCACTCACTGGACTATGTTTACATCGCTTATGGAAGAAGCGCGTCAAGGAGATTTCGCTGGCAATGTCGACGACACCATTGCAGAAGCAATGAAAGCTGCCAAGTGTTTTTTATGGCTGTCGTCAAACCGAACGGATTTCGACATTGAACTTGAGAGATTCGTTCGATTCGACTGAGTTCAGAGCGACGATACAGACGCACTAAATCAATTTATTATCTCAGAGAAGCATGACGCATTCAGGAGAAAGTTCAGCGTCGCATAGACAAACTAGAGAGTGAGCGATGGAAGACATTCTGTGAATCACTGCACCCTCGCAAGCCGCTTTCACATATCAGGAGGACAGTTCCTGGTCTTCGCTCATCCCCGCAACAACGACACCCATTCGCAGCTTTAGCCTTACATCTTGGTCAAACTGAGCTTGGTGTGGTGGAGGAATTCTGCTCGTGAGTCATTGGCGAGCCTGTCAACACCAACGTTGATGTAAGTGACCCCCCTGCGGCTCGGATACCAGAAATGGACGTGTCCTTTACCATGGAAGAACTCGAAGCTGCCCTGGCCGTTTCTAAACGATCATCCTATAGGATGATCCGGGCCCTGACGGCGTCACCTATGCTGCCCTGGGACACCTTGGACAAGAGGCAAGAAGAGCGCCTCTGAATAGTTTCAACAACTTATGGCATAGAAGTACAGTTCCCCGGCAATGGAAGTTAAGTCCGCTGGTACCTTTGCTAAAGCCAGGAAAATTTCCGTTGGACTTGGCGGCATATCGCCCTATCGCTCTGGCCAGCTGCATGGGAAAGGTAATGGAAAAGATGGTACGTCCTTGCATGTCTAGAATGGTATCTCGAGCGTTACAATATCTACCCCGCTTCTATGGCACGCTTTCGTCGGGGTCGTTCCTCAATTGATAGCGTCATTGACCTGACAACGTTTGTGCAACAGGAGAAAAGCTGTAAGCACATATCACATACGCTCTTTCTCGACGTGATAGGCGCGTATGACAACGTTGCACATGACACCATTGTCAACTCCCTGGAGTTTATTGGAATCGGCAGCCGCGTGCTTCGCTGGTTATCGGACTACTTTACTCGCCGGTCGTTTTCTTGTACAAACAGAAGATGGCCTCACAGCTGAATATTACACCTACTGCGGCGTGCATCAAGGAGGAGTATTGAGTCCCACTTTGTTCAATGTGACGCTCATTTAACTAGCTGAAATTTTACCTAAAATACTCTAGCTCTCGACATACGCAGATGACATCGGCCTTTGGACTTCTGCGGTCACTCGCCTTCAGGTTCGCGCACGATTGCAGCGGGCAGCAACTTTGACATCAGCATGCCGTCAAACACAAGGCTTGACTGTATCGACCGAGAAATGTACATTGATTGCATTCACACGTAAACCTATGACACTATACCCAGTTCCATTAATGCACACACTATCACCTATGGAAATACCCATCGATTATTGGGCGTAATAATCGACCGAAATCTTTCGTGGAGCCCTCATTGCACGTACCCGAAGAAAAAACTGTTGTCGATTGCCCAGGCACTGAGACTCATGTGCGGGAAAATATGGGGCACATCTGTACGCTCCATGTTTCAGTTGTATAGAGCTTTATTCCTAGGGTACCTAACACGCCGTGGTTGCTCAGTGGCTATAGTGTTGGGCTGCTGAGCACGAGGTCGCGGGATCGAATCCCAGCCACGGCGGCCGCATTTCGATCGGGGTGAAATGCGAAAACACCCGTGTACTTAGATTTAAGTGCACGTTAAAGAACCCCAGCTGGTAGAAATTTCCGGAGTCCTCCACTACGGCGTGCCTCATGATCAGAAAGTGGTTTTGGCACGTCAAACCCCATTATTTAATTTTTTTTCCTAGGGTGTCTAAGCTACAGCCTTCCAAAGTTGTCCAGTACGTGCAAGTCAAATATTCGCTCATTGGAGAGCTTACAGGCCCAAACATTGCGCACGTGTTTAGGACTTCCTCGCTGTGCGTCAACAGCTGCAACAATCGTGCTCACCAAAGATTATCCCATCCAAACATGCGTTGCTGTAGATTGTCTCAGGACGCATATACGTCATCTTTCCCGCGTCTCCGATCATCACTTGGCATTCTTGCCATCCCAGAAACCTCGCGCAACGTTTTCTGAAGCTACAATCACCCATACAGATTCTCTTCCCTTGGGAAACATATCAGCATCAAGGCCTTCATTGCCCTTGTGGTGTCTCCAACAGCCTCAGGTGCGCCTAAGTATTCCGGGTGTAAAGAAGAAGGCCAATAACCGAAAAATAGCTCTGAAACAGATGACGCTGCTATTAATCAATGTGGCATACGGGGACCGAATACACATCTATACCGATGGTTTGATCTCACCTACCAGCTCTTCAGGTGCCGTTGTCATTCCGGCTACGAAACCACAATGAAATTCAAACTGTCACACATGACAACATCAACGGCGGCAGAGCTTGCTGGCCTGCGTGCTGCTGTCAAATACTTCCTGCAAGATACAAGTCGGAAATGGGTCATCTTTTGCGACCTTAAGACAGCACTTCAGTGTCTGGATTTTGTCCTATATCATAGGACTCATGAGCAGCTGACATATGAAATAAGAGAAGATCACCATCAAGCTATCGCTAAAGGGCATGAAATTATATTCCAGTGGCTACCTGGACAGACCGGCATAGCTGGTAATGACCTCGCCGACGAAACCGCCCGGTCTGCCCATTTGAGCGTCCAGATGGGCAGACAGTCGCAGCACAGTTCCAATCTCCTTATCCAGAACCAACGCTGCAAGAAAGCTTCATATCGTGGCTAAAGCTATGACAAGCAAATACTGGTCTTCTCCCAACCTCCCGAAGTGTCTTCTTCATAGCCTTGATCCATCCTTAAAGCTGCGAGTGCTATCAAAAGTTTTCTGCTCTGAGGCAACACTATTGTGCCGCCTCTGGCTCGGGGTGGCATTTAAGAAGGCCTACTCGTTCCGCATTAGAATGGCGGATACGTGAAGCTCTCCGGACATACAGCACTGAACCAGCCGGACTCTAGACCATTTTCGGAAATGAAGATCCTTGGACCATGGCCGCACGAGTCGATGGCACAGAAAGCCACGAAAGCGTTCTTGAAGTACTTCAAGTCGACAGGTTTTGGAAACCCTCTGTAGACTCGGTGCGAACCTTCAGATGAGCGCGAAACTGTGCTCTCTCTCTCTTCCTCCCTATAACTCTTCCTCCAATGCAGGGTAACAAACCCGACGTGCGTCTGGTTAACCTCCCTGCCTTTCCTCTCTTCTCTATCACACACACACACACACACACACACAAACACACACACACACACACACACACACACACACACACACACACACACACACACACACACACACACACACACACACACACACACACACGCACACGCACGCACACGCACACGCACACACACACACGCACACACGCACACACGCACACACGCACACACGCACAAACAAACACACACACAAACACACACACAAACACACACACAAACACACACACACCTACACGCACACACATGCAGGCTCGCTATTGGAAAAGCATGCATGCTTTCGAGAATCATCGCGGTTGTTGCTGCTAGAGGGAGAACACAAGCCATTCAACAAATATTTAGGTGTTTGAAGTTTAACTCTTATACCGGGTGTTTCACGTAACATGAACCAAGCTTTTTTTAAAGAAAGTGACACGCATTAGGTGCACTACGCAAAAAGCACACTGTTCGCAGTCGTCCTGAGTTACTCAAGATAATTTATAAACAGCGAACAGTGACTTCATTAGTTAAGTTCCATAACGCAAGATTTTAAATATTTGTTTTGAGGGCATGCGAAAATTGTAGTATTTGAAAAGTTGTGGAGCGTGCTCAGAAACACCCACTGAAGGTGGATCCATGACATTATCACTTACGTTGTTCTTTGTTCCGGCATCTAAACAAAACGCACGATATATGCAGGAACACCAAAACAAAACAAGAAAAATAGCAAAAAAACAAGTTCACCCACCAACGATTACGATACTCCCTAACGCGAAATTTCAGCGCAGTTGTATACGTGTTTTTATTTCGCAATATATTGAGGCAAAGAATTTGAGAGAGACATGTAGCAGAGTCGGCGATCGGCGGAAATCTGATCTCCGGGTGAAGCATGTCGGCTTTTATACATGACTCGTTCGAAATTCCAGTGTAATGGCTGGTGCCGAGTGGCTTCCAGAAAGCACTACACAATTCGCGTCGCGCGTACATTCAGCTTACAAAACAATCGCAAACAATGACAATCAAAACAAGCGCGAACTAGACCAAACCAAGCAAATCAAACAAGCGCGAGCGAGAGCTAACGTGGGCAGACAATAGTACGAAAGGAGCGGTTCGGCTGAGACCAGAGGGCGCATCGAGCGGTTGGGCGGGTCCGCATGACACCAGTTTCCCACGCGCACATCACTGAAGGGGCCGCTCTCATTGGTCTCCGCCGTTCGCGGCTCGAGTCTTTCATATTCCGCTCCGCGTTTGCTCTCTGATCTTTCGCTGTGCTCGATCGCTCGGTTACGTCGCCGATGCTGCCGGCGCCGACGCTCGTCGCAGGAACGAGCGCCTAAGAGCTGCGCTCTGAAAACGGTAGCGTTCATCCTCCCACAAACTCCTCGTCCTACGTGACAATGACCAAAGCTAGTCTACCTGAATGTAGAACAATTTATTTGTTTCATGAAAACTTCTCGGTCCTTATATACCAACATCGACACAACGCAATTGAACCCCCACACCTCTCTAACAGGCACAATTGAGTTCTTTCCTGCAGATCACCTTGCCAACGCTGTTGCTATGTAAGAGCGCTAGAGCCCATCGACGTCTGGTGCCCCTCTGTAGGTACACATAAAAAAATCAAAATTCAATGTAGTATTTCTGAAATCGGGACTTCGTACAAGAGCACTTAACATGTACGATAGCAAAGGCCAAGAAGAATGTAACCCACCCTTAATGAGAGTGTCGGAGAGGATTCTATACCAAACATTTGTTCCCGCGATTTAAGGCTGTCGCGTACGAAACGCGAAAAAGCTTTACTGACTGGGTAACATGTGCAACTATTCATTTCGCAGTTGCGTGGCGTGCGCGTGACGCTCGAAAAATAAACAACAGTCGAGCTAAGGCCCCCCGACCATGCATTTCGATACATAAATGATGAAAGTGGAACAAAGGACACCGAAAAGCTACGCAGAGCGCAACCTCTGTTGACAAACTATGTATGTCATGTCATCGCTTTATCAATTTTGGCCCGAGTCAGAGGCCGTATTCACAAAGCTGCTGGTCCGTAAACCAGCAGCACGGTTGTCCAGTGCTTTCACCAATACGTCCTTCGCAACCACCATTGGCCAGCAGTTTTTTTTAACATAATCTGCCTCACCTCCCAACATCCCTTACAAATGAATAATATTCCTAAAGAGACTGTCCACACTGCGACAATGTTTTTCATAACAGACTTAACATTGTACCAAGGCAAATCAAAATATCAGTAAAAGCAGTAAGTTCGGCGGAAACTATGGAGATGTAAAGGTTGGTGTAGGGGCAGTGTGAAGTTGTAAAGAGTGACTTCTTCCTAGTGACGCCATTGCTTCCGTTGTGTTTGTAATTTAAACGATAATAAAATTAGTACTTGTTAATGGTGCTATAGTATTGACAGAATTTTTTTTCTAGTTACTGAAAAGTGCGAAGAGGATTCCTCAAAGAATTCCAATTAAAGGTCAGAAGCACAACGTACTATAGCCGTTGCTTGACCGCGCTGTTATCAGGCCTGAAGTGACATCTCTAGCAGTACCTACATTTAACGGGTGGCGAAATCCCATTGTTCACCCACGCTTTAAATTATGCGGTCTTCAGGACCAGATACTAAGGCACGGGAAGACCAAACAAGAGGTTGAAGAGGCAACGCATACAACACACTGGGCTATTACGTAGCTTCACGCCCAAGCAGCGTGGCAATCTGGGCATGTGTTGACATACGTTTACATAAAGAGCCGCGAGATTAAACGCGGCAAGTGGCCCCGCGCAGGACTGGTTGCAAAACTGATGGCCTGCCATCGCATGACATGATAAATATAAAGACACTCGTTTTCTATCAAGCACACCGAGTTCAGAATGCATTCAGCGGAGACTCTCTAATGGCGCCCTCTGGACTTCCGTAATACACAAGGCAAACAAAAGGGTGAACAAAGAGGACAAGAAAATACGGACGGAAAATGAAAAATAAAGGTCAAACAAATTTGCAGTCGGGCCAAGAGCAAGCACTGAAGGCCCAAACGAGGGGAGAAGGCGAGACAAATCGCGTGGTAATGCAGCATGCACAAGAGCTTACAGAAAAGAGACAATAAAAACAAAAGTACACTACCATTTCTTCTGCTATTACGTTGGTTGCGAGAGACAGTCCGGAAAATGGCGTTCCGTCAAGCTTCCGCCGCATACACACAAGCACGCCGCGTGACGGCAACAAGAATCTAACAGCGTGTTGTGTTGGTCAGAAATCTCAATAGACGAAGATAATTACATAAATATGTGCAGCGCATTCATGTATCAAATGGTTAATAGTGCCGAATCTTTAGAATCCTGTAGAGAGAGTGAAAATACAAGTTATGGTCTTAAGACCTACACGCAGTTCTCGTGTGGTTGGCTGGTTTCTCGAGTCTTTATTTGGTTTGTAGTTGACGCTCAGAAGGCATACACCCCCCGCGCCTGCCCGAACTCCCCACAGGAGTCGACGGCGAAAACTGCCACGGGAACATCGGATTCAATTACAACGTAAGCTTGTCGCAGTAAAAAGGGCTATAGCCTTCGCAAGCATAGTCTCCCGATTGTTAATTGCTTTATTCAATGAGGATCCTTGAAAACTAATGGCTCACTGCGACTGCGAACACGGATTCACTGACACGAGATTACATAAAGTGTATTTTTTAGAAGAGCATCACAGTTCATCAGTTCATAAGCGGACTGCAAACACTAATTGGGCGCACCAGCTCATTGCTTTAGATGGATAGCCCCGCGATTCCACACCGGAAGACAAATCGTGTATTGTGCACGAATGGCGGCTTACATTCAGCATAGAGCGGAAACAGCTTGCGCGCATTTGGAGAAACTGCGCAGTGAACCGGGTGTGACATCATGCAGGCATCTCGATTCCCGGTCGTTTGTCGTCCTTTGCCTGGGTCACGTGCAGTACTTTCCCTTTCATTAAGCAAATTGAGCCTGCTAGACTCGCTGTATAGTTATGTGTTTCACCGGCAATTGTCTGCGACCCCTCACGTTGAAGCGAGCCTCCTTTGACATTACAATGCGACAGCCTAGCGTCGTGATGGTAATTTGTTAAGTTGACAGGGGTTGCAATCTTTTTTTATTGTTCGTCAAGAGAGAAATATGCAAATGGTGGTTCTCTGGTGCATGAACAAAATCTCATTTTGCCTATTTGAGAGCCAGGAGAACAGGATACACCTGAAACCTTTGAATGTTGGTGTGCGTATACGGTAGGGTCGGACGAACTCTTTACCTGACCCGTATTAGAATAATAGCGTATCCATAGCTAGCCTAAATTAGCTTTCCTCCCCACCTCATCCCATTCCCACAAAAATGTGAAAAGGAGGCAATACAGGGCCGTCCCTCAAACCGGTGACAAGAACATGCTTTCGACTTACATTATCTCAATTGACAGCGAGCACAAAGTCTTCTTTCTGTCGCAATTAACCGCACAGACTTCAAAAACTGACAAAGGCGGCCTCTCTTGAAAGGCGGTAGCGTACAATAAATGCGGGTCAATTTATGGAGCAGCCGTTTCGGTTGCACGTTAATTAGGTGATATTACAGTGATTACTGATTATAATGAGTAACAACATGCCGCAAAACACGCTTTCGAAGTTTAAGCCCGCTCGTGGTGTCTATATGGGCGTCATTTAAAAAAGTTATATATTTCTTTTTAACGCTGCGATAATTCGCTACCAGACATTTCGATTTTTCAAGAGATGTTACGTCGATTTGACCATTTATTTCACTGTCACTTTCTATGTTCAATGGGGAACCAATTTACTAACGGCCAACGGCATCGAAGTGGAGCGTGAGCGAAGAGTAGCTGCTTCTGACCTGCGTTTCGGTGAGGTTGAGCGACGAGGAGAACTCGGCGCGCTCGGCGATGGAGAGGTACTGCTTGACTCGGAACTTGCGCTCGAGCGCAAGCAGTTGCTGCGTGGTAAACGGAGTCCGTGGCTTGCGGTTGCTCTTGTGGCGTCGTAGTTGACACTTGACCGGCAGCGAAGGCACCTCGCCCGGCTCTGCACCGGAAAGACGTGCCCGTGAGACCGCAGGCTTACGGATCATTTGGGCATGCCGTGCAAGGTTCGGTTACACTAAAGGCATCTTCCACTCAAGGCATCCGCGTCGTAACAGGAAGCAAGGTGTGACGTGCGGGATAATAACGTGAAAATAACCCAATTTACTACGTCGCGCATAAACTGGTGTAACCAACCATCATTGATTTAATAATACTGCAGAAGATTTTATCATCGGCAACCGGGTCTTCATGCACTCGGGCTCATTAATGCTCACTTGCGCATTCAGGATAATAATGCTCACTCACAGGCGGGGCTCAGTGGTACTACAACACTTTACAATTACACGGGCTCAGATCCATTTGTGTTAACATTAATCGAAATGCGTATAGCTGCCCCCCGCCCAGTGGCTAAAAATTGTACCCACCATCATTCACCGTCGTGTCTAAAATGTAGCGGTAACTTTAAAGGAAATTACAAGCTGCAAAAGAAGCCGAAAATGTCGAACTCAAGAGAAGGATCGTAGTTTATATTTTAAATGACTAATGGGACGCGTAATAATCCCATGATACACTAATCATGATGCCCGATGTCACCAGTATTGCTGCTTGATACACTAATCATGATGCCCGATGTCACCAGTATGAAATGACACCAGTATTGCTGCTTCTCCAACCTCATAACGTGATACTTAGCGTCCTGTCTTAATTTTAAAGAAAAGTTCATAATAAATAAAGCAGATAATAATACGGCCTTTGTTTCGCACTTCTTTTATTGTTTCATTAAATTAGATTTAGGCGCACGTTAAAGAACCCCAGGTGGTCGAAATTTCCGGAGTCCCCCACTACGGCGTGCCTCATAATCAGAAAGTGGTTTTGGCACGTAAAACCCCATAATTTAATTTAATTTTGTTTAATTAAATTTGACAGTAAGCTAACAATGTCTGTACAGATCTACTGGTGACTGACGCACTGGTTATTGAGCAGTCAATAAAGAAACCATTGTTTAAGGGGAAATACTAATAAAGCTGTTCACTTTATTAGTACGCAGCAGTCGAAATAAATTTTCAAATACCGCCGTCACGGGTACAGCCGGCGCACACAAGATGCCGACACTGTCAAGAATAAGCAGGAAGTAATTAAGTTTAAGTGTTACACAGAGCAACGGGAGCTCGTTCGTCCACGACAAACATCGTTCCTTATATTTTTTCTCATGAAGTCCTTTCTCGTAGGTCATGACAGCGATAGTCGGCGTGTTTCGCTGCTGCTGCCGGTGATTATCATGCATTTTTGCGAGCCACTGGAACGCGCGCGGTGCGGAATACGCAATAGTGCGTGAAACTCGTTTTTTTCGGACCGCGACAGGCCGCGCTCCCTGCGTGCGAAGTGGCGCGGCGCGGCGCGAACCCGCACGCTGCCAGCGCCCGACCCCGACGGGGCCGAATTCATTCCGCGGCGCTCTCGTCCCAGCATGTGGCGCGCGTAACTGTGCAGTCACGAACTCCTCGCCGACTTATTTGTCGTCGTCACTAATGGAGCTCCCCGAGCGGTCGGCGCAGCCGTGCTTCCAACTCCCTTACAAGCTTCTTCGCGCACTCTTCAAAAGGTCTCCCCGCCGAGTTCGTGGGCAGGATTAAAGGAGACCCCTACCCACACGGCGCACAAGCATGCTGCGCTGCTAGTTCAGCGACCACTACCCTGACAATCACAAATGGGGGCCCCCCGATGCCGGTTTGCCCTTCTTCGTGCCGCCAAGCTCGCGTCTTGGAGTGGGTATCGTTTATCTGCGCCAGGGCAGTGTATAACCGGCTAGCCTGAAGTTGCCTTCTTGCGGCTTATTCCAGCATCCAACACGCGGAAAAGGAAACTTGTAGCAAAGCCACGACGTAAGTAGTAGCACTGGTTGTTTGGGCGTGCTAAGCCGATTCTCATTGGTATTCTGGTGAATTATTTAATCAGGTGTTCGTTAGAACAGCATGCAGTACCAGTAAGAAAGCGTTACAAACTGCCGGTGAAAGAAACACTGATTTACGCCTGGTTTTACCGGTAACAACTGAGTAGCCCAATGTTTTGTGAGTGATATTCATCAGTTACTATTCCATTTCATTGAACTCAAAGAGGAAGATCATATATAGAGCGGCGACGTAACTGTATTTATGCCCGATACGGAAGGAATCAGGGACATATGTGACGGTTTTGCGGGACCGCATAACGGTTTTTCATGTTGCGATTGTCTACTACACGCATGCCATTTAAGAGGCCGCATAAGTACGTTTAGACTGAGGCACAGCACATGAAAAAGGCCGGCATGGTCTTCAAATGTCTCTGATGGGCGCAGAATGACAGGCGATGAAAAACTTCCCAAGAATTAAAACTTTATTCGGCGAACTTATGCCCCGCAAAGGAAAGTGGAGGTATAGCGGTGATAGTGGCGACGCTTACGGTCGGTGGTCGCCTGATTAAAGGACCCTGCTGGGCATCACGCCATAATTTGTAAGGCGTTCTGGAACGCTCCAATGCCATTGCTATAACTCCCGAATTATTTTTACAAGCATCGTGTATACATCTGTTAACGATGAGCCCATAGGGCTAGCTATTCACGCGAGTCGTACTAGCTGGCGAGAGGTCTGAACCTAAACATTTGATAGCGTATACAGAAAGCAAACACTGACGGAATGCACGGTAAAACTAAGTGCGCGCGAACATATCCGTAGTCTGATGTTACGTGCGATTCGGCCGAGTTGGTTCACGCTGCAAAACAGCGCGAGGAGAATAGAGCCCCCCCCCCCCCACCTCCCCCCTCCCGCAACCCCTAAATCTCAATAGCGCAGTGCGTTAGGTCTTTAGCTTGCGACCGTACGGTTACCGGCGATCAACTCGGGCCGCTCTTCGCGCGGCCAGTGTACGGTGACTTGTCATCGCGGCGACGATAATAAGGCGCACGCTGAGCACTTTCCGACTAAGAGGCGAGTCCGCGGGTATTTTAGCCGCACAAAGAAGGGCGCTGGCATGTGCTCCCCCTACCCCCCTATCTGCTCCGGGGTCAGCGTGTGGTTCACGCGGATCGCCTAAGCGCCCGCAGCCCATTAACGGCTGCCCCCTTTCGCCGTGGGAGAGAGAGAAAGCGTCGCCGCGGCTTGCGCACCCGGTGTGCCCTCCACGGCGGGCTCTGCCCCACGCGTGCTCGCGCTGTGACAGCTGCCGTGGCGGGCCGCTCTGTTGCTCCTCGTCTCCGAAGGTCGGCGAGTGAGGCACGATTAGCACTTCGGCCGCAGCTCGGGCGTCCATCACGCCACGCACGGACGGCCCGGCCCCGCCTTGAAATCAATTAACGCCTGCAAATACTCGCGGCCTCCCCGGTCGTCGTCGTCGGTGGTGGCAAGCAATTGCGGAATTTGCTTAGTAATTACTGGCGCTAATCGTGTTTAATTAAACCTGGGCGCCGAGGTGCACATCCCTCCCGCATGCTGCAGGGAGGTGCGTCGCGGCGTTCCGCAAAAGAGCCCGGCGCCCACTGACAGGAGCCCATTTATCATGACCGAATCGGCAGGTCCTTTTGGGCCGGCCACGGCTAATAGCGGCGCGCTCCTCTTATCGCAGCCCTCTCCCCTCCGCATGCATTGCGCGCATGTGCGCGAGCAGTATCCTCAAAGAGGCCGCGGTTCTCGAGGAAGGCGTCGTCACAGATTCCGGTCAGCCGCGGAGCAAGCGTCCTGCTACGCCGTCCCGGTGCCTTATAGCAGAGATAGAGAGAGAGAATGGCATATGATTCGATATGTTACTATAACATACTATATGCACACGCCCATAGGGTAAGCAGGCGAGCACGCGTCGCGATGTCGAAGGTGCGCGATTCCTACACCGGTCAACTGAAGCTAAAGCTTGGAAGCGTCACGGAGATTTATTATTACATGTATTTTAGGCGGGCGCATGAAGTAGAACCCACGCACGGTCTGCCTTCCATAGCTTGCACAAGCTTCATTCCCATCCTACGATTATTAAGAATGGCACAGTTGTTATCAACATCAAGTTTTTTTTTTTCGGATTGCTCTTGGAAGGAGTGATGACAACCAGCCAAAGGAACGGAGGAATTGAACAAAAAGTGACTTGTTACAGGGGCACGACGCGCGATAACGTTGACGTTTTTTTTTTTTTTCGCATCCAACGTTATCATGTCTTGCACCCTTCCCCGAGATTTTCAGAACAGACATAACAACCCATGACGACAGATGCATCCACATTCTATGGATTCCAGCCCACACAACGACAGGAGAGGACAACGCTAACGAGGCAGCACATAAGGTAGCTCGACGGCTCATTTTCCTAGCTACGGCAGATGTTGATCCCACGTCAGAGTCCCCCGATGTATGAGAGTGGTAGGACGGAATGACCAGATTCAATGACATTACTGAACATTATAAACTGCAGAAGTGCGTTTACCCACCACCTCACCCACAACTCAATCTGTCCAATGGCGACAGTTACAAACCAAGTCATAAGAGTCCGGCACTACAACATGTTATGCTGTATATCCAGCAATATAAATAAATACAAGGATTGCGATGCACGAGCTACCCTAGAACACATACTATGGGAGTGCCAGGGATTAATGCACAGTAATGAGAACGCAGCCTCCACCTACAGCCTCCGTGCGCGTTGGCGGGCCACGCTGCTCAGCTCAGTCCTGGACGAGCCACTCTGGGCAATCCGGCGGGCCGAGGAAGCCGCTAGGAGGCAAGACCTCCTGACCGATACCTAGGCGGGAGCCCACTCCACAAACACGCCGGATAAGAAATAAACTTTTTTTGTCTGTTTGTTGCCCGACATTAGCAGCTAATTCATTTTTTGATAAAGCTATATTTCAATACTTAGCGTAATCCGTTTGAATGGAAGACAGAAAACGCCAATGAGTGAGAGTTCACCAGAGAACAATCGCGGTTATTATTTTCTGTAAGAAATAGTAATGGTGTGTATACTTTAATATAATATAATAGTGTGTATACTTTGGGGTGCCCTTAGCACATAGTAACCCCATCGCTGCAGTCGTGGTCGTCGTAATGACCACAAGACCTTTCGCGGTCTTATACCCTCATGTTACTCATGTGCATGTACTTCGAGAACCTTTCGCGAATCTGCAATCTACCCTGCCAAATGCGAACGCAGCGACACGCTAAGCGCCCTATATAGCCTTATTACTTGAGTGCGCGTATACGCACACTAACGCTCTGTATACTTCCCGGTTAAAGCTGACAGCACAGACTGGCGGCACATCGACCATAAGCCGCTTTACACAAACGTTCAGTAGCCCACGTAGTAATATGGGTACGGATATATCATCACATATATAAATAGAGCAGAGAAAAGGAGATTTAATAATGACTGGAACGACGTCGCTCTATATCTGAAAGTCCAACTTGCCATTTCAAGCGGGGAGACGGAACGATTAAACTGTTGTGCATGAAAAGCACACCTTGATGAAAGTTAAGGCCAATAACTCAAGCGCGAACATTCTCATGCTACTGCGCGTACCGAGGAAGGGGCTACAGGGAGTCAAGATTAATAGCCGGTTTGGGCCGGTAATAAGCTTAAGCAATGCGCATGTCGAGCCGTGATTTATGCCTCCTCCAAGTGAGCTCCTCTTTCTGCCTTTCAATCTTCCCCTCTATGATAGGTTTAGTTTTGCGTGCGTATGCGCAGCAGTCAGCCTTCTCCTTATATCTTCTCACTTTCCTGTTGTGATGCAGACATCTCTTTCGTTCGTTCCGCTCCGTCTCCGTCTTCCCTTCTGAAGAAGACATTCAAGCTTATTGCGACTTCTGTGTTATTGATTGCATAAATCGGTCGAGGGCTTACTAAAGCTGGTTTCCTTGTTTGGTCGCACCAAGACATTCCAAAATGCGTCATATACAGTGGACGCAGCAATTCCCTCCGTCCTCTGTCATGGGTCGTTTTGGCAGACTGCTATCCATGACAACTATAGAAGCTTGAATAAATTGTTCATTTTTGTTTTTATTGGTTTTGCCTGGAAATTGTGCAATGAAAAAAAAAATAAGGGAAACGTAACGCAGGAATGGGATGGAGCTCAAATCAGATACAGTCAACTATCATTAGTTCGACTCGGTTAATTCGACTTCTCGCTTTATTCGAACGTGATTGAAAATATCGCTGAGAAACCATACATTGGCGGTTATGAAAGGAAAACCCGTTTAGTACGAACGCGAAAGCATGCCGCGTCGGTTAATTCGACCCCCACCACAGCCCCGCCATACGCGCTAACGATCACTAAAATCTTGAAAATACAACAAATCCAGCAGACGGCACTACTGCTTCCCTAGGCCACGACGGTGACCATAGCAACCAGTCCTGCAGGGATAATGACGACTTGCGCGCTGTGCCCTGAGCGATCTCTCTTTTGATAATTTTGTCAGCGCCAACAGCAGTGTTGGGGTCTGTGGGCCACTGACCGATGATGACATATGTATAGTTATTGTAAGGTTGTTTTGAAGTAGTTTATCGTCGACGAGAAACTATTTCAAATAATAAAAAGGTGTGAATTCGTCATCTTGCAGCCGTCTGTTATGTAGACCTTTCAGATAATTCGACCAAACACCGCGGTCCCGCAAAGGTCGAATTAACAGGAGTCGACTGTACTTATTTTTATTTTTTATTTTTAATTACTTTATTCACTGAGTGCTGCAGTGCGCAGCGGCGTATCTTGTTATTGGTCAACACCACCACGATGCTGAAACAGCAGTGCAATTCAGCAGCACTGTTTAGGACAGGAAACTGCACCCTCGCGTTCCCGCCGCTACACGCCCTCCTATCCATCGAGTCGAGATGCAAACACGCCCCATTGTGTAGGTATACGTAAAATGCAGCGGAAACGGCAAAGGTATACGAGGTCGAAACCAACATGTATTCCTGTACGGTAGTGTACCCTGCGATGACCAGGGGCGGCTCGCACGAACGTTTAATGACGAAAACAATAAAGAATTTAAGAACGTGCTCTTGTGCGGACTAGACGTTGTCTATGGAACATATAAGAACACGTTTTTAAATTCGTTATTATTTTCGCTATTAAATGCTCGTGCAAGTCACCCCTGGTGTTGCCTCTGTTCGCGTGAGAAGAGCTATGTACATACTTGGATCGCACCGGCTATTGAGGACTCGCAAAAATTATTGAAGTGTTAATCTGGAATCATATATCTCTTCAGTGGTCGGTGTCCGCGGGTACAGGTCTCGCCCAATACTGCTTTACTTGTGCTTTCATAGCTGATTCGACGGCCTGACAAAGACTGCCGATCATCCTATAGCCTCCCTAGCGAGAAGCTGTCGCACTTACATCGAGCGCAATACCGGTAAAAAATAACAATAATAATAAACAACGCTCCCGACTGTATCCAACGTGTACAAGGTCATTCCGCCGTGCACAAAGGCCCAATGTTGCTAAACTTGGACAAACTCCAATATAACAATAGAGAAATAACATGTTTGTTTAGAAGAATGAACAACCCTTTATAGGCGTAACTTATTAGGCCTGTCACCTCTTTCCCAGCCGCGAGCTTGCCGATTTCACGTTCAATTTCTAAGCTGAAGTAGCCCACATAGAGACGACATACGAAGTAAGAGACTCCCTCGAATGCGCTTTTCTTTCTTTCTCCTTTTATCCTCTTACTCAGAGGTGACTGCACCCGTGTACGGTGCGCTGTTTGGTCGCCAGGGAAATGAAGCGTGCGTCCCGCCCCGGCTGAACTTAATCTTGATTAAATATTTTCCTCGTCCGGAGATTATGAGTAAGCGCAAGTCACGCGTATTGTCAGGAGGAGGCGACCCTAAGGCGCGCTCTCTGTCGGCGGCCGCGCGACGCGATGTGTGTGCGTCTGTGCGCGCGCATGCACACATACACACACACACACACGCACACACACCGCTCCTTCGCCGAGGGAAGAGCAGCAGCAGCGACGGCCTCGGAAGCGTTGCGGCCGCCGTTCTCAAAACCAGTCGCGGGGCCCTCTCAGCTCCGCGACGGCCAGTTTCACCTTTGTTTTCTTTCGTCCCGCGCTCTTCGATGGTAATCTATCTCCGGCGATTGATTATAAATTGGACTTGTCAAATTGAAGCGATTCTTGAAATGAAGATTAATTACGGCTGTTAGCTCGTGGTCGCGTCGGCATTTTCGTTTTGATCGGTAACATCAGAAAACAGAAGCTACCCCCGCGCGCGCTACGCAAGAAAGCGGAGGTGGGGGGGACACGGAGGGGCTCTGCCAGGTAGAAATAAACGACGCTTCGGTGTCCTCGAAAGGATGTGGCATGCAGTAATTGCTGAGCGGCAGCATATATATCCGCCGCTGCCACTCGCTTGGCGGCAGCGGAGAAGCCGGATAATCCACGTCGGCTGAGCAAAAGAAGATCTCTCCTGGCGGCCTCTTCCTTGACCCCCCCCCCCTCTTTCCTCCCTCCCGAACTGGCCGCACGTACTTTTTTATTTCTTTTTGCCATGTGTACATTGGACCACGGCTTGAAAAATTGTTTCGGCATGCGATATCACTGCTCCGACCATTTGGAAGCTTTCGGAACCGAATGCAAAGTAAAAAATAAAGGGGGGAAAGGACGGGGGGGGGGGGGGTAGCGGCCGCCGCGCTCATACGCATCGCGTGGCCGATCTCTCAGCAAGACGGGAGCCACTGAGATGCCACTTTTTTGATATTTAAACTGACGGACTCTTTCCCTTTGGCCGAGGGCACCCCTCTCCGGCCGGTCGGCTTGTGGGTTTTTCTTTTTCCCGTTCGCTTTGCATCGGAACGCCCGTGGCGGCTCTTATCGCCGGTGCGGCGTGTGTGTGGTAGGTCATATTAAACAACCTTATCGTATTTATGCTCGGCGTGGTTGTGAAACGCCCGATACCTCAGCGCTTGGTTCGACCAGCGCCGCCCGTTCCCGTTATTTGTGAATGATAAAATGTGTTGCGCTTCTTTTGATGTAGGAGCAAGCAAGGATAAATTTGTTCGTGTATGACGAGTGGCACGCTAGTACAATTAAGGCGCACGCTCGAACGCTGATAAGGCAGAACATTTGCGCAGCGGAGACTAATTAACGAAGTCCATTGGACCGAATTGTTGCTGCTTCCCCACGCACTGCATTTTGGCACATGGGATGTTATGTTTATACATTGACCGTACAGGTAGCTTAACATTATTGTTACGACCAAGGAATGTTCTGTGAAAATTATTCTCGCTGCAAGTATGCTTCTTTTTATTTATGTGTGGTAGGCCTAAAGGATAATAAATTTTCGATAAGCGTCTACGATTTTGTGGGGAACGCCTCAAGTTCATGCGAAAATTGGAGTAACACCGATGATTAGAGGCCCTGTCATTGCTGGTTTTGACGGGCACAAGCCAATCCAAGTGCAACAAAGCATTTCTAGAGTAACTCCAGATGGAGCTTATGTTCCATACGTATAGTACCGCGGATAATCATGTAAGGGTTATTCTGATCGGGAGCGAAAAATGTGAAATTTCCCGTCCCTAAAACAGTAAACAGGGTTCTCGCTCCTGTAAAATAAGTGCTGACAGAGGAACCCAGCTACAAAGAAAAAAACAATGATGTTCTGCACGAACTTCTTTTGCATAAAGAAGCACGAAGTGTGCCCAGTCCCTGTGACTTTTATTGCATCGAAGACAATGTTGGTTTGTCGATGGCAGTGGAATCAACCTTTCAGAGCTCTATGCCATTCGTCGAAATTAAGAATGCAGAGCGGCGTGGAATGAGATTACGAAGTTGAATGTGAAAAAAAAATGATCCTTTGTAGGAAAAAAAATTTAATATCGCGGCCGATCCCCCGCATATGTGGGAATACGTGATAAGGGAAGCTCTTTTTGATGTTTATTGAATTTCCTCCATTTCAGTTCTTTACGTGCATATCTGTAGCTCGATGCTCGTCGCTCAACGCGCACGCTGGTCCAATATTGTCACCTTCTTTCCCCCACTCTGCTACCGGTTTTCTCACTTCTTGCCTCTTGGGGACTTATTTATTCGGGCACTTATACCCAGTGGCACATGCCCAGTGCAGTGACCCAAGTTGTCTAATCATGCAGAAAACCAGTTGCCCAATTTATTGTATAATAGGCAAGACAGCATCAGCTAGCAACCGACGGCCGCAAAGTGGGGAGAAGAGGCAAAGAAAGCTTAGCTTTAATACGTACGTTTGTACTCTGTTCCATGAAGCGGGCTCTGACTGGATGCAAATACACTTCTAAGGTCAACACATACATTGATGCCGAAAACCTTGTTGCATATGGTCAAAGTGCAATTTGGGAGAAATTTGCCGTTCTCTATTGCAAACGCGCCATTATTACTGAAATGAGGAAAACCTTAGACTGAGCTAGTTGGTACACACACATTCTTTCAAGGGTTGCGACACGAATGGTGGTCTGAATATGAATTCAATGATTGTGGCCGATCCTCTCCCATCCTTTCTCTTTACCTTTCCTGTAATAATCCTTAAATGAATATCAGTGGCGCGGCGTCAGAGACGGTGCGACAACGAAACGATGCCACTTTGACATTCCCGCACTCCCCCACGGTGAAGTAATGGATTTAGCAGCATCTGGATGATGTTAATTAACGGCTTGTTAATAAAAATGGATATGTTGTATTAGGGAAAAGATTAGAGAAAACTCACCCCGACAACATTTGTGTACTGTGCTTGCACAGAAACGGTCAATATACGTGAAAAGACCGTGAATTTCACTATAGACAGTGACATCGCTATGACATATTGCAACGTATATAGGAGAAGCAGCTTGGGCACCCATTTTATACAGACGGATATTTGGCTTCCAGTTCCCCCAACTAATGAAAAATCCTTTCCCGCCGCGGAAGGAATAGGAATAGACGGAAGAACAGGCACGTTAGCCAGTTCTCAGACCGACTGGCTATCCCGCCGCGGAAATACAGTTACGCTAATGAGGTGCACTTTTTCTTACTTTTCTTAACCTTGTGTTTTCACGCAGCTCGTATTAATGCAGAGGCGGTTCTGAAAGAGCAGTCTAACCGTCAAGGCTGGTTTAGTGCTTGTCGTTCCTTCTTCTCACTGTTGCGAACAATTGTTGATGCACAGAATAAATGCACTGAAAAAAAGTCGGTTCGCAAATACATCACCTGCAGTATGGATGTTATTTGCTACAAATGAGAAAAAGAAAAGCTTTGGCAGCTTCGCAGCGGTACACTTTCTGCCATGAGAAATGCAAAAGGTGTTTGCTTATGCAGCGAAGTGGGCGCACTTAGCAGAATGCTAAAGGGAATGTCTTTTTGGATATTCAGCGAAGCTGTGCGAATCATTTTTTTTTATTTTACAGCGCAGCTCTTAGGCGCCCGTTCCTGCGTCGAGCGTGGGCGTGCCGCGGCGTCCCTCGTAACCGAGCGAACGAGCACAGCGAAGGCTGAAAGAGCGAACGCGCGGAGCGCAGTGGGTGATGAAAGACGGCAATGGCGAAGAGAGCGCGAGGAGGAAAGCGGAAGAGGAGGGTATGGCAAAAGCGTAAGAAAAGCGTAGTGACGCACAAGACGGGCTCTGCGGCGACTATGGCTACGAAATGGCGCCTGAGCAGCGCGTATCAGACATATGGAAACAAAGCGCTGCCTGAGCGGAAGTCATGCAGCCCTCCACCCACCCTCCATGTTTCGTTCTTCCACACTTCCTCGCATATACTGTTCATGCAATGACTGGCCCGCGTTTGTGATTCCTCAAGCGCCAACGTCGCTAAATTTTCTCCAGTGTCCTTTTTCGTGCCTTATAAGACGGAAGGGCAACACTTTTCCTATTCTGGGACCGAATTCACAAAGCTTTTCGTTCATAAGGGCTATTTGCCACTCTGGCTGGCCGCCTTCGCTAGTAATATGTCCGGCGTCAGGAGTGGCTAGAATATCCTCGTACTAAGAATTCTACCGTAACACATTTTTGTGAATATACGGGCCCATATTAACGCACAAAAAAAGAAAAACACGTTCTTTCGCTAGAACTTTTACGAATAGTTCAATCGTGAAGTTGGACAATTCATTAGCAAAGACGGTCGCACAAGCAAGCAGACCTTAAGAAACGAAAAGCTTTCTGAATTTGGCCACTGATTCTGACGTAAATGAACGAGAATAAGGGGAACCGAGGGCCTATATAATAGTCACTTTTGAGAAGGGTGGTGGTTGTTGTGCCCTCAAGAAAAAAAGCACAAGTTTCTGCGTCAAAAAGAAAGGAGGGGAAATGCGCCGAAAGAAACACGTGTACCTGAACATCCGTCATCAATTTCGCCGCTTACTTCACTTTATCTCGCCAACAAGCGCGCGAGGCCCCGCGCCAGCAAGCTGCGCCCGCGAGTCGACGCGGGAGGGCGACATGCTAATGACGTGCGAGAGATTTCGTACGGCAACGCGTCGCAGCTGATTGCGGTTCTGGTTTAGCCAGCGGCCGGCCCAAACGAGAAGTCATTTCGGAGCCCGGTTTCCTTTTTTTTTTTCGCTATTTCGTTAGAGATAAAAATGCAGCCCTGCCTTCCCACCACGCGCGTGCCGGGAACATTCGTCACTGATATCGAGAGGCGAGGCTTCTTCCCCGGCCGAGCCGGGACGACTTGTCGCTCTCGCCGACCAGCGGCGAAAGCAAGGCTATAGCAATCAGTTCCGACTCGTTGCCGCGTGAAATCGCGCGCGTGTCATTAGCACGTCGCCCTCGTATACATCACGCCCAAGGTACACGGCTCTCCGGAGAGCGCATCACGTGACATCGAGCAAAAAAATAAAAACAGACGGCAAATTAAAAAACGTCGCGTTTTCTTCTCTTTTGGTATTATTTTCCTACTTTACAGCGACAGCTCTTATGGGGACTTCCAAGTTGTACTTGCGGCATCGCCACCGTTGATGCCCCTAGAACTCCGTGTCACACTATATGCTGGAAGTCTCCTACAATCCGCCCATTGTGAAAAAAAAGAAAGATGAAAAGCAGAAATACCCACCCAGTATATTTAGATTGTGGCGAAGATTGCTTATAAAACCTGTGCGACAAACAGGAAATGCTTTGTCGGTGAGACCTCTGGGTTTCCTCGCACTTCTGGACAACTTTGCTGAGAAAAATTGCTGGAAGTATAGAGAAACCATGGCGGTTTATATAAGCGCACCCAAATTGGTCAGCGCGGAAAAATTGTAGTACTATTTTACAGCGCAAGCCCTGAACGATATTCTCACCCGACTTTTCTTTGCCTCGGGCTCGGTCCGGACCGAGGCCAAGGTGTCTTACCGGTGGGGCCGGTCCGGTTACATGCAAAGTTCCACTCCAGCCCCGGCAGGGATACGGAGACTGTTCGTTCTGTCTATAGTGCGGCTGTTTAGCTATTTAGCTAGTACATACTGGGGCTATTTAGAATGCAAGTAATAGTGCACGACCATCATGACCCATACTGTGCTATATACTATAGCATACTATACTATATATTGCGATCCATACTGTATATTGCGATGGCTATCGCTGTTAGCGCGTCACGCACTGGGCAATACTGCCATCTTTTTAAAGCCTGCCTTCGTTAATGACTGCAGTGATAATTGTAATATACAAACTAAAATGCTCGGCCTGGAATGGAACAAAGGAGATGGTTTTTAGCAAATTATATATGGAGATTGTAGATTGCTGCTACGATACCAACAAGAATTATAGCTGCGTCTCCGTAAAGCTCAAATATAGAAAGCTGGTGGTATTTGCGCACCTGCACAAATGTAAACATTTTAATGTTTAAGTCATCGAATACCAGGATTTTCGAATATATTTTGTGTAACATGGCAGCTCCTAGGATGGCGTGGTTTCAAAGATTTCTCAGAACGTGATTTGAAGACTCACAGGGTGGCTGAAGGAAAGGTCTATTTCGACTAGTTAACTACAAGAATGCAACATGGGCATCTGTGCGTGCGATTGCGATTTGCCACAGAATGACCGAGGTTACTGCGAGATAGACATAATTATCTTCTCGAGCACCGTTGTACCACGCATGCACGCAGTCTGGTGTATACATAACCAGCTAAGAGCCCCCATCGCAGGTTACGCCGCTGCAGATGCGCTTGGCCTGTCACCAAGAACGTTTCCTCCAATCGCACTATAAATTTCTTTCTATATTTCCGCGAAACTAGGAGCAAACAGAAAGAGAATAAAATAGAGATGTTAAGATTCTGACAGATGTTCGAGAACTTTGAATTTATGGAATCACTTTGTTCACTCGATGGCAAATACATATACTTGCAATTCTGTAGGCCTCCTCCACATTTGCACGTTAATATGCTTGCGGTATAATATCGGCCTAAAGCGGCGATGCTTATGGAATCCCAACGCAGCGGCCAGTGTTTAACATTTGTGATGTTGCCAATATCTTGCGCAATTTTTCTCTCTACAAGCACGTTTATGCTTGTACAACACCGAAGCATTCTGTGCTTTCGAAAGAGATAACGCAGCAGGGCGCTTCGGCGCGGCTCCCTGACTGCGCTTGCTATGTCTCGCCAAGTTCACTGCCTTCTTTCATTAATGTTATTAAAAATTAATGTACGTATGGAGATGTTGGTGCCTTGTAGAGGCTCCGACGTGGAATAAAAAGAGGAACACTAATTGAAGAACAAAGCCACAACAACAACAGCCCTCACGAACGAGTTCCCCGCTGTGAACTAATCGCTGTTCATTGTCTTGTTGCTTAGTTACACTAAGGGAATATACTTCATGAGACTAGAGGACGTCAAACACCGAAGATGCAACGGAATTCACGTGTAGCACATGCTGGATAGATGCGTGGGAACTATAGACATGGAGGCCATATATGGCTAGTGTCCATCTATAAATATGACGAAAAGTCTGTGTTCACACTGTCTTAGCTCCAAGTCCGCTTGGGCATGAAAGTGAACAAAATCCTGAAGCTTTGGAGGCTTAGCACATTTGGAGTCGAAAGCGTGTTGAATTCTCTGAATGCTGTGAATCGAATGCACCGCCTTCAAATATGCACTGTAAGCAATTATGCGGACCACAACGCATAATTCTATACTTTCGGTGCCTTAGATATTATATTTTACCAAAATTGTTCTTTGAAATTGTTTTCCTTCAACAATAAGTACCAATGCTTATGCGGCCTCACTACGTACACGAGTATGCTACCTCAGAATGCAGTACACTGCACCGTACATTTGAGCACAGCGACTGGCAACTGCATTTCGCATGGTATAGCCGGTGTGCTTCCCTGGCTGCGGCGAAGTATTCGGGAAAAGCTGTGACCTTATATGGCGTGCCCCTTCGGGGCGCGAACTGTTGCGCCAAAAGATGAAATTGTCACTTCTTTTTCTTTTTTTTTTTGTTTTTAGTTCACAGACCCTCGGGTCGAATTCGCAACGCTTCAATTTGAATTAGCTGTTCTTTCTTTCTTCTTATTGTCCAATCGCCTTAGTAATCATCTGATACGCTACGACGATTGCTGGAAACCATTTTTATGAACCGCCCGTGTCCAAGGGTTCGGTTTACGTTTTAGAAACCGAAACCTTGCCTTACCTAATTCCGATATTGATAGGAAAAATATCGTTCATTAAATGTACCAAAATATGAAAAATATATACTGTATTTACTCACGAAAGTAAATGTGGGAAACCGTAGACAGCGTTTTTTTATAAGGTTATTAAATAAATGTGAAGAAGATCTTGGCATCATGGGAGATGTCGACTACTTTCCTCGTAGCAAACCGAAAAGTAAGAACAGTTCACATGTAATTACACAGTTTAGATATGCACAGTGCACCGCTTTGCATATACATGCATACAACCACAAGCTTGGACACGGTAACATGGTTTGGGAATAGTTCGCACGCCCGCGTCGCACGAAACACCACGAGCACAAGCACTACAAGAGAATGCGAATACATGTAGCCATTAACTCATTACTTATCTGCAACACTTCTGAGTCCTTGAAAAAGGATTTTAAAGCACATACTTGTTGGGTTCACTTGTTTGCCACGGTCCCAATCTTTTTTTTTCTGAGACCCGATATTTCTGAGACTGGAGTCATCAACCGTTTCATAAAGCGAAGCAAATTACAGCTTTGCATTCGCGCTGGCTGTCTTGGAAGTGCTGCGTCATGCTTTAAGCCTCAGTGATAGCATATGAGTAGTGAGTAGCGCAGTCATTGGTGGAAAAAAGGAGGAATAGTAAAATCTCCATGTTTAGATAAGCAGAACGCTTCCTTCAATAACAGCAATGTTGCGCAGTGTAGACGTGTAATGACAAAACGCGACAAAAGGAAGAAGTAAGCCCGCTGCAACAATTATGCCGATTAGTCCTCAATGGTATCACATCGAAGACAGTACTTAAAGATGCGCTCGCTAATTAGAAATAAATATATAACCTTGGAGACTTTATTTTTTCAGTAAAGTAAACGCATGTATAGAAAAGTACGCGGCATTCCCGCGTGGCTAGGCCTTTCGGCGCGGGCTGTCGCAGGAGGTTCGCCGGGCGCAGTGTTCACGAACGCGACTTCGCGAAGCGCACTGACCCACCAGAACACCGTGCACCCTTCGATACCCAAGCTCGTCCTCACGGCTCTCCTCGACTGGCGTGCGCCCCCCCCCTGCCCCCCAAAAAGAAAAATAATAATAATAGTAATAAATAAATAAGCCAAAAAAAGAAACAACCCCGGGCCGCCGCTGTGGCGAGCACTTTTAACAACAAGGGCGCAGCCTGTTAACCTCGGCTGCATCTGCGTGTACCTTCCATTCACACGTGAGTCGGCAGAGCATGCGCCAGTCGTGCCGTTCGTTGGTACGGTGATTATTTCTTCCTCCACTTGATGCCTGCGTTTCATTTGCGGCGGTTGTAAATAAGCGGCCGGCGGTCCCGCGCGCCGGTGGCACCTCTTGGCACGCCAGGGGCCGTCGTAGCATGCAAAGGGGGGGGGAGGAGGTGCGGGGGGGGGGGGGGGGGTCGACTGCGACCGGTCGCGCTTGCGGGCCGGACTCGGGGAGCTTCTCGCGCCCGTTCGTTTGCTTCGATTATTTGGCCATTTCCGAATCCGCGAAACGCATCTGAAAACGACTCGTGAAAAATGACGCCGCGTAATTGCCTATTTCAAAAGAGCTTTCACGCGCTCACGCGTGAGAATTGGCGTGACCACGGGCGCCGCGTGTAATCGTTTTACGAGCGAGGTGCCTCCCCCCCCCCCTTATTTTTTTTTTTTTTTCTCGCGCAGTACCCGAGGCCCCTGTTCGCGGGCGCAGTCCGCGGGTGGCCCCACTTCTTTCTGATGAGCGCCGGCGCTGCTACGCGCGCCCCCGACCCTGCCAACCGCACGAGCTCCTCTCTCCTTTCTTTCAGTGCGCTTCTCTGTCGACGGACGCGGAGAGCCGCAGAGAAAACATATGTCCTCGAGAAGACTCTCGAAGTGCGCCTCCCCAAACCGCTGTCATTAATGCGTGAGAATAACTTTTCTTTAACTTATTTGTCTTATATTTAATGCAGGGGTTATTGAAGGGACAAATCTGTTTCTGGCGTGCACACAAATTACGGTGCACTTAGCGACGCGTTTAATAGCGCCCGGTTTCTTAGTCTCGAGGCTTTCGAGGGAGTTCATTCGGGGCACATGACAGGCCAACCACACTGGGCGGTTTAGGTTTTCAGCCATGTAGCGAAGGTATACTTCTTCGCGCGAGCGACCATCACGGTGAATAAGCCGCGACGAGTTCAGAGACGCCTGCAGATAATGGGGTACTGGCTTCTCCTCATCTGGCTTGTGTCAGAATAAAACAAAAAAAAAAGCACTAAGAAAGCAAAAGAGCACGCAAATAAGAAAATAGAAGGTAGAGCGAAAGACTGACGTGCCTTTAAGCGTGGTATTGAACAAATATGCCGACGAAAAACCTCCTAATCGCCCCCAAAGCCCGTGACGCTTCCAGCTGGTGAGACACGCGAAACACCTCGGCTTTGGGCGAAAAAAGGAAAGAAAAAGGAAAAGAAAAGCTCGCTCGCAGGTGTCTTTAAACCTACACCACACCACGCGAGCTGCTCGGCGCTGTGTTTTTGTTCGCCGGAAACATTGGATTACTCGTGTAATTCCACCTTGAAGGATGGGCCACTTTCGTGAAGGAAGCAGCTCGCTCAGGGCGCCGCCAAGTGGGCGGGATATGATGCCTAATGACGCCGAAAGGATGCTCCGTCTCGCGTCGCCGCGTGTTCCTGATTCGTCTTGTACGTCTATACTTTCATCGGCGGCCGAGAACAAAGCGATTCGTTGAGCCACGCGCTGCTGGTGATCCCCGAGCGCCTGCTCGGTGCAGGCTTCTGCGCGAATGCACCTCCCTTCAGTCTGTTCCGTTCTTTTTGATTCATGCATGGCGCTGAATGAACGAAGAGCTGTACTGATGTGCCGATCGCATATGGTGTAATAGCAGTGAGCGCTTATACGTAGCTTTTGCTGATCTCAGCAACCTGTTCTCTACCTCTTCTCTAGCGTCAGTGAACCCTCATTACGTCTGCTGCCAAAGCGAGGAGCTCTTTGGCTCTCGGAAGCCGTGTCGATGTAGCGACGGCTTCTAAACGCGTAACCGTTCTGTACGGGACAAGGGGTCGTGATTTAGCGAGATTTCTTTGAGAAGATGGCGAGCGGTTAGAATTATTTGCGCTCTCTGCTAACAAACGGAAGAACGCAATGGTTATACCGAAGGTGCAGCTGTCTACAAAAGCTTTTGAAATGTGGAAAGTATACACGAAGAAGCGCGAATACCTCGGGTCCTAACCTGCTAATGTGCAGTGCAAATTGCACTTCAAGTGCGGGGCCTGGGAAATGTCTGATATGAAAACAGCTACGATATAAGCCGGCTACAACGGTTTTCCTAATTATCCAATAAAGGTTCAAGGTATGCATGAACACGGGAAAGGCGAAATACTCGGGTATCTTGAATAGCAAAACTAGCATCGAAATATCTTATTCCTTGCTCGAAATGAACTGCCGTTATTCAATTTCGCTAATACTTCTAGAACATCTTGCGAATATTTTTTATAATGCATATATAGGCTCGGAATCCCGGCTTCAGACAACAGAAGAACATTAAGGTGTCCGTGTTCAATGTTGAGCAGCAAGCGCCTTCGTTCTCCACCTAAACTATCCCGACTCGATACAACAGTACTTTTCCGACTTTTACAAAATCCTTTGCCTTGTCCATCAAAACCCGCCGTGGTTGCTCAGTGGCTATGGTGTTGGGCTGCTGAGCACGAGGTCGCGGGATCGAGTCCCGGCCACGGCGGCCGCATTTCGATGGGGGCAAATTGCGAAAACATCCGTGTACTTAGATTTAGGCGCACGTTAAAGAACCCCAGGCGGTCGAAATTTCCGGAGTCCTCCACTACGGCGTGCCTCATAATCAGGAAGTGGTTTTGGCACGTTAAACCCCATAATTTAATTTAATTTTTTTGTCCATCAAAAGGGAGCTGCGGCAGCGAGGAAACTATTGAACAAGCTCTTTGCCGCTGTCCCCGATGCAGCGCACACAGGAAGTCCCTCACGACCGCGCTGGCCCGTCTTGACGACCGGCCGCTTTCGGAGCTGCAGGCAGTCCTGGAACGTCGGTCTGTACAGTCACCACAGTACAAGTAGGTCAAGGCACTCTTGAAGTTTTTTGCGTTCAAGTGGCCTATCAGAGAGGCTATATTTCTCACGGACGTTCCCTACATTCTTTATTTTTTTCGTGGACTTTCTTTATCACTCCTCTATTCTTTGATCCTTTCATTTCCCCTTACCCTTCCCCCAGTGCAGGGTAGGAAATCAGAATCTCTTGCGGTTAACCTCCCTGCCTTTCCCACCCCCTTTATCTCTCTCTCTCTTCCTCTATTAGCACTAACCTTCCTGGCTTTTTTGTGCTGGTGCGCGTCGTAATTAACTTAGAAATTAAACTCAGAGAAATGACACTTATCATAATTCGGCCGCGCAAAAGGTTCTAGCAACAAGAATATAGAAAACACATAATTAATTCGAGCAATAAATATCAGTCTAACGAGATTATCAGCGACTCGAAGCCGAGATATACTAATCACATTTCGTCGATGAAACAATGAATTGTATATTACATCCCGATACTGACGATAACCTTTCCGGAATATTCATTTAACGCCATACGTTCTCTTTATTAAGCCTTCCTTTTCCATAGCCACGCCACTTACTGCATCACTTCGTACTGTAACACATTTCCTATTCACTTAGCAGTATTACAACACATTCAAAATCAGGGTGTCCCCATGCTAACTTGTATTTAATTGCGCAGATATGCATATTGGCTCCTCCAGTAACATGGACTATTTAAACACGCATCTTCAGACTGAGATGAAGAAGCCTCGAGGTACAAGCATCTTCAGAACTATTTCAGAACTTTCAAGACACCTTATTCCCTTTTCCGTACCTCGTATTAACCCAAACTCATTTGAACAACAAAACATTTCTCCATTCAATCTTACTTCCGGGTGTATATATCACTATGTACAATGCCTATGAACGTATGGTCGGCGTTCTTGCACGCACAACACTTCTAATCCAGTATTATTCGTAATGTCAAAGTGTCATTTCCTTAGTCTGTATCCGTGCACGTTTCTGTAATTGAGTGATTAGCAGTGTATTGGCTTTATTGAAATGCATTTGCTGTGCCAATAACGCGTATGTTCCATTTCTTTATTTTCACTGGAGGCCAACTTACGTCCAAGTACTTCGAGATGCCCTTCGTGTATATTGTCTTGCGCATTCATCTTTTGAATTAATACAACATTCCAGACCTGAAAACTACAGACATCACAAACACCAGACCTATCATCAGCGACACATTCCCATCACCACACGGGGCTTGCCTGTGCTGGTCTGATTTAAGCTATATAGGCACTGTGAGGATATTGTTGCGCGCATTGGGTACTCCATTATTTTTTTTTCTATCAGATGCTCCACCAACATACACGATCAGTTGCTCCAACAGAGCCCATCTACAGTAGCACGCGTTAAATGGCAGCCCTTAGGAGGTGCGTATAGCGCGGCGCAAAACTCGCGAGCCGGTTATCGTGCGACCGCGACCGCACTCGGTCGGTAACAAGCTTCCGGCTTCTTGGCACACCTAGTGAGAGTGGCTGGCCATGCGCGACAACACAAACAGCGTTCCAACTGCTCGTGTGGCGGCAGTAAGGTCTTTTAAGAAGAAATGAGTGTTCGCTGACGTACACCTCCCGCCAAGCGTAACTATTGCCATCACCTGCGAGCTGTAGCATAAAACAAATTACACAGTTCCAACGTCGCGTGCCCTCGCTGCGGGACAGCCCAGTATACCTTCAACGTGCGTGCCTAGTTAACAGATAGTACCTCACCCGATTCGTTTAGTTTACATGTGTATAGCTGTTCATTCAGGCTCACAGATATTACAGCTACTACTACTATTACAGATATTACAGCTACCCCCGTAAGCTATTGCTTACGGGGGTATGAGCCAATGCGAAGGTAACGTTTTTTTTTTTTTGTACCACTCGAATAGACACCGCGTTTCTGCATGTTATATGCATGATTCCAACGAATGTATAGACTGTACGCCTCACTTTGCTGAGTGCTTGTAGCCTCCGCATGACGAGAAGGCTGAACCATTGCGTTTTATGCTTGCTTGGGGTGGTGGAGGGTATGAGCCATTGCTGATGATGATATTTTTTGTGCTATTGGACCGGACGACGCGTTTTTTTTTTCACCACCGCCAAGGACGATTCTTCGGCAAGTACCCACGCTCAAAGCCTGGGAGTGTGCGATCAAGACGGGTGACCCAGAATGCCAAGTCATGCTGGCAGAGGGACTAACCGCGTCGCGGCCACATGGCCTCCATCGCTAGCTCCTCTGCCAGGATCTCAACTGCTCATTTACAGCTCCAATAAAGTTTACTTCTCTTTCTTTCTCTCAAAGCCATCGGGGGTATGAGTCACTTAAGGCTTTCGCCTTCATAAGTTTTATTGATAGAAAAATTTGCACAACATTGTGGATAGGAATAGCCAATGATCAAGAAAACTGCGCGCCTTCTTACGTTTTATGACTATCCTATGGCATTGCATTCTAGTATTGCATTTCTTGGTGTCACCATTCGAAGTAGGACAAGTATTGCGTTTTACATCCTGATACAGCATACCAATTGTTTCGCCTTACTGCAACTCGACATTGTGCTGTGGCTCTGCTTGTCTTATCACACGAATAGACCACTAAAAGTTTAATTGGAAGGTTGGTAATATACAGCACCATCGTGTGACCTCTTTTCGCCCATACAATGCGCACACTATATTACTATTAAAGGTCAGTGCTTAGGAGCAATGCGTTCGGATTGCTGGTATTCCTTCATTATTTTAATCCCTGTGAAATATTCTAAAGCGAAAATATGCGCGATATTTCAGAATAGTGAGTACATACAATTGCAGCTGTAATGATGGTAACACTATTAGTCCCGTGCACAGATGGTCATGGGAGAATAATTTGAGCACAACGTATAAATTTCAGCGGGTCAGGCGAATACTACAGAGCACGTTTGATCTGATGCCTAGATATAAAAAGAGAAAGAAAAATGAAAGAAAGAAAGAAAGGAAAAGGAGAAGGAAGAGAAAACACAAACAGTAAGGAAGAGGAGCCGTCAGCCTTCTTCGGGCTGTTGGCGGAGATCTGCAATATGATATTCAGGCAACGCCAACGTATTTGTTCTTTGTATTTGCTGCAGATACTGTCATCCGCCTTTAGGCGGCGCGAGATCCAACGGCAAACTATAGAGCAAACGCTGGCCCAGTCGCGATAGCCCCTTCAAGAGTTGAACTACGACTTCCGTTCCCATAAATCGACATTCTGATCACGAGACCGTATATCATACCGCAGAGGAAACCATGTAGCAAATCACTTTGTTTTTCGCTTGGGCGCTTTCTTTCTTACTTTATACTCGCCGTTGATTTGCGGCACGTATCGAGAATCATGACATCGGTTCGAGCTTGGCCACCGTTCAAATAAAATAAATAAAGAGAAAGCGAGGGCATCCCATCAATGCCGCGGGGCATACGGAGCTGCGGAAAAGCACGCCTCAGCTCTGCAGCTTCTTCCTGCTGTTTCAATAAAGGCCAGAATGCCGACCGTCATTTTTAAACCGACCCGGTGAACAGGTGAACACACATACACACGCACGCACACACACACTCTCACACACGCACACAAAAAGGGTGGGGAGTGACACGTTGCGGTCGGCCACTGGGACCGTTCCCACTGAACGATACTCACATACAGTATACGCCTGCAGAGGTGCGCCCACGGGCATATGGTTGCGGGGCGAACAAGTCTATCTGCGGCGTCTGCCGCATTAATGCACGCGCACCAGCCGCTGCAGGCCGCGCAATGGGCTGCGATGCCCTGTGTCGGCGCTTTCAATTTATCGGCATTACAGGGTGCGCGCACCGCATAAGCTACTTCGGCGCGCTTGTCAAGGGGGCCGATAGCGGGGCGGTAAAGGCCGCCTCGGCGCAATGCCGCGGCGGCGGCCGCGGTGGGTGTGCTTTATCTTGCTCCGTTGCTTCTCCACGGCAGGGGTGGAAGGAAGATTCAGCGCTCCTCGCTGCAGCCGTCCGCGCTCTGAGGGGGCCTCGCCGGAGGCCGCGCTTGGCGAGCCGCGCCGCCGACGTTACACCGATTCATCCTGCCTCCAATCTCGGCATCGCAATTGGCTGTCGTATACACGAAACGTTTAATTCCAGCTTGAACGTGCGGCGTACTAGCAGCCACCGAACTACGCCAAGTTGAAACAGTGCCGCAGTTTCCTGTTTCTGTTGCTTCTTCAGCGCTATTTCAATTAATCATGCCGTAGTATTAGGCTTAGATAATTTCTCTCTGTATAATACCGAACCTCCGCAACAGAGCTAATGCATACCTTACTTGAACGTCAGCTACGTCAACATCGGTATTCGCCTGACGAAGAGGCCTAATGTTTAGAAGGTTAAAGCTATTGATCAGTACTTTGGGGTCGAGAAGACGACGAAATGAGAGTTTTCTGCATGTTGACTTGAACCCTCTCGGCTCTCAGCTGCATGCTCAGCAAGGCATGCGACTGGCATTCTCTGCTTTTCTGCCGTGACTTGGGGCGCTGTAACGTAAAACTATTCCAAGCTTTTCTATTCCATTCTGCAATCAGCCCACCGCGATTGGTCAAAAACTTTTTCGACCACCCCCACTTCACCTGTCTGTCACGCGACGTCACGATAACCGCGATAGCTCCGCATCTGATATGACGTGTACACACTCATTATGCATAATTTGATCGAACAAAACAAAAATAGTTATTTCTGATTCGACGCCTTTTTGCCATTAGCCCTCGGCTACCGGTCAAAAGTTTTCGGGCTGCACCCACTTCACCTGCCCCTTACGCGACTTCACAAAACCGAAAAAACTTACCGCGTCAATGTGACGCGTACGCGTTAAAGATACATTATTATGCCGAACAAAACTGAATTTTCTTCGAAATAGCCGCAGGCTGCCCCGTTCCGAAAGGAATAAAAGATGGCTGCCGCCGATCGCTCCGGCACTGGCTACTCGCCCCTGCCGGAGAGCATGGGTTTATTTGCGTGTAATAAAACTTTTTGCGTGGCCGTGTAACGTTTTCGAGAACTTTCGGCACGTTTACGACCTCGATCTGCCAACTCTTCTTTGCTGAGGATCCATTTTAGCGTCATTCTTAAGCTTCCGTTGCATGCCGCAGCGATTGTCGACGAGCCACCGCAAGCTAAGTAAGAGAAAGCGGACCAATCACAGACGCCGGCACCACCCTCTTCATCCGGTTATCGATATTCAGTGCAGTGGCTCGGGCTCGGCCCCATAGAACCCCTCTCCATTGAGCGTGCTCCTCGCCTCTTGTGAGCCAATTAGATAATACAAGCCGCTCAGTGCAGACAATTTTATTCGTTTTTCGAGCAAACAAAAGTGACCGCCTATGAACGCGGGGAGCATTTGATTGGTTTGTTCAGACAACCCTGTGGGTGACCGCCCGACGTTGCGTCGGCGGTTACGCAAATTTGACGTCAGGAGATTTGAATAAAAAACATATTGGAATAGTTTTACGTTATACGGCCCTTGTTCAGTAAAGAGACAGGAGATGGGGAGGAAAGACAGAAAGGTTAACTATAGACTTTGTCGAGTTGGCTACCTTGCAGTTGGGGAGAGTGACGGCGGAACGAAGGAGGGAAGAGAATAGGCAAGCGCTCAGATTTATCACTTGCATCACTCAAGTCTGTTGTCTTCAGGAACTGTATACGCGCTCGTGTGGCCTTTTGGGCTGATTATGGTTGAGGTCAGGCTACTATAGAACCTTAACTTCAGTAAACGGTAGATTTTCCAGTTTGCTCAAAGCACACTGGGGAGTATTGACATTGTTCGTTGAAGCAGAAACAGACGCAGAAGAGATGCTTGATACTCCCCTCATATTTGCACTGAGAGCACATAGCAAGGTCACTCATTCCTATGTGGTAGTATCGTCAATTAGCGAAGACTACTCCAGTTTGCAGGCGACACAGCAGCGTTACATGACAGCGTGAGAGCTTCGGCGGTAACTGCGTGCATTGGTAATGGTAATGATGGAACGAGGCTGTGTGTTGAGATCAGCCTGCTGCTGAGCATATGCGTCACAGAAAGTCATAGAATGCATAGGAGATGCTTCCTGTACGCGCCTTCACAGGCTTTATTGTATGTATGTTTACTTCATATGGTGCTAAATATAAGAAGAGAAAAACGAACCCCTCGGTTCGCCTTGTTCTTTTTACTCATTGTCTATATACATCTACGTTTAGGTCCTCAGACCAGTAGGTGGCGTATTGTTACCATACGTGTGACTGCATGACGGCGGGCACTATTGGGGCTTGATGACATGTTTCAGCACAACGCATTTCATGCAGCACGAGATTAAAGTTGTAATCAGGTCGCGCGGCGATGCTCCTGGATGCTGTGCTTCCGGCGCTCCGAAACACTGTGCAGCAAAGAAAGCGGTCTTCCGAACCCTCTAGGAGCTTCAGATCTACTACAGGATACTATATAGGAAGCGAGACGCCACATTTCCCGGCGACGGAGGGAACTGCTTAGACGGTAACAAGATGTACAAGGTTTTATGCTGCGCCCAGAGCAAAATGGCGCCATTTCGCTTTCAGGAAGCAGTTCAACGCTATATACCACCAGAATCAGAACATTAACCATGCAGGAAACTTGATCAATGTTACTTGATCGCGAAAGGACACGACGTCGTGTTTCAGTGGCTGCCTGGTCATTGCGGTATCTCCGGCAACGACCTCGCTGACGAAGCTGCTAGAAAAGCACACGAAGGAGCAACCCTTGTTTCAATACCTTTATCGCGGACCGACGCAGCCCAACACTTAGGCAAGCTAGCGCACTCTTTGACATTGGAGAAGTGGCACACACCTGAATTCATCCAACATCGCTTGCATTCCCTCGATCCCTCTATGCAACTGCGGCTGTTACCAGGTCTTCCGCGAAATTACGAAATAGTGCTGTGCCGCTTACGTTTGGGCGTCGCATTCACCAATGCTTATGCATTTCTGATTGGAATTGCTGATAGCGCCGAGTGCAATGCCTGCGGTGTCGAGGAAACCATAGAACACCTACTGTGCTACTGCCCATCTTTTGAAAATGAAAGGCAAGACCTGTGCACAGCTCTCAATCAGCTAGACGGAAAGCCGTTCACCTTGAACAAGATCTTGGGACCATGGCCTCGCATATCGCAGCTACAAAAGGCCACAAAAGCGTTGCTGCGATACTTTCTCTTCTTTTAATCTTTCCGTCCCCCTTTCCCTTTCCCCAGTGTAGGGTAGCCAACCGGGCTCAGTCCTGGTTAACCTCCCTACCTTTCATTTATCATTTTCTCTCACTCTCTCTCTCTCTCTCTCTCTGATCAATGTTAAAGTGGATCTGACAACCTCAAGTAGAGGCGGAGCAGTTATGTGCAGCCTCAGAAAACGAAAGTGTTGGCGAAAAGCGCGATCGAAGAGAAAACACAGACGATGTATGACTATACATGGAGTGCGAGTGTGAGGTGGCACAGTGAATAGAGGCGGACATTGAAGAAAAGGAACGCGTTTTATAATACGTACATGTGGGAAGAATAATGTCGTTGTGCCGAAGCTGCTCGGTGGCGGTGAGCTAGAGAAACTTATCCTCACTGTCAACCATGCATGCCTGCAGTACAGAAAACCATATACAGGCATTTGACAGCCTGAAGAGATGGAAATATGAAATGACCGTATAAAATATCTTGGTACGAAATCCGTAGTGACATTCTGGAAACGCCCTCGCGAGCTGGCAATACAAATTTTTAAATAATTTTTTTTATAGTACCAAAGACATAATTTCCCTTCATTCTCACCTCAGCCGGATCTCTTCCAAATCTTCTGCGATGTAAACTACTGAAATTTCGCAACTCAGTATGATTTATTTCTCAATTGTACTCTACTTCTCAAAGTCTTAAGAGAGGCAATGAGAAAGCACTTACAAAAGCACAGTGAGAAAGCCCACCTGTAGACAGAAGAAAACGAGCTTGAGAAAAGTGGCTTCATTAAAAGGCGACGTCTTCGCCGAAAGGAGAGTAAAGAAACAAGAGCTTCTGTTACTTTCTCTTTTTTTTCCCGCAGTTTAAAAAAACAAGCATTCGGGACTTATGCCCTCGTTTGCCACAAATGCGCCGAATGCTGCATGTGAACGTCGCCGTTCTTTTCCTTTTTGCTCCTTCAGAAACGAGCGCATATAGCATTCAGTTCTCATTTGGATCGAGGAAGCGGAAGCAGACATGGACAGAAAGGCGAAAATGCGGCAGGCAGCGGGAATTAATGTGACGGAGCACTTCGTAACTGGCATAATTGTGTCAACTGCAGCGCAAAGCGTTTCCTATATACGGCCTCACTTATTGCGCGCCTGCGCGCGCAGAGATGTGAAGCACAAAGCCCGTTTTATTCGCTCACTTGTTTCATGGTTCGTGGTGGAATGCGCACGCGCCCGGTTCATTGCCTTCTTTGAGACGCTTTGCCGTTAGCAGTAGAAAATTAATGAGAGTGATGATGCCGGCGTTAAGCCTGTAGAGTGTGGTCATGCATTCTTTAATAGTCGATGTGCACTGAGGTTTCTTTCTCCTCTATTCTTTCTTTTTATAAATATGCAAGTAAATGCGTCGGAAATATACAAGGTGGCCCAGTTAACATACACGAAGTTTCTTAAGAGAATCAAAGCCCTCTGTGCTGATGAAACCAACTACGCCTTGAAACAAGATGTCCAGTTGGTATTCACAGACTCAGAGTATTCTTTTCTGTGGCTCTTCTGCGCTTAAAAGAAAAGCTCGCGAAATTTTAAAAGTTCCACCGCGGCCTCCCCGAGGTTCAACTGGTAGCGAAGACTTATAAACTCCCCTACATTCGATACATTCAAAAGATGGCGGCTAATTGGCACTTGAACCCGCCGTGGTTGCTCAGTGGCTATGGTGTTGGGCTGCTGAGCACGAGGTCGCGGGATCGAATCCTGGCCATGGCGGCCGCATTTCGATGGGGGCGAAATGCGAAAACACCCGTGTGCTTAGATTTAGGTGCACGTTAAAGAACCCCAGGTGGTCGAAATTTCCGGAGTCCTCCACTACGGCGTGCCTCATAATCAGAAAGTGGTTTTGGCACGTAAAACCCCAAATATTATTAATTGGCACTTGTGCCATCGGTGCCACGGGAAGACACTTCCGGTGGAAGAAAATCTAGTTTGACGTCACGTTCAGAGGAAAGCAAGAAATACTCACCAGGCTTGCGAACTACTTGGCGATATAGCGGCACAATCACATTTACATCTGCGTGCGCGAGCACATACAGAGTACGAATCCGTGACCCTATTAAAAAAAGTTCTGCAAAGTGATCGAGGCTGAATCATGGATATTTCGGTCTTGAGACGAGCAGTAAACCGACTGATCTATGGACTTGTTCACTTTTCGATCACTGATGCCTCGCCACGAGCTGCTCGTGGGTCAATGGGCTTGATGGCCCATTTATTAGACGCTATAGCCGTTGTCGTTAACGATGAAGTTATGCGCCAGCCGTAAGAACATCACACTCTGAATCTTGCGTACGTCCAAAGATTGCACGTCGCGGGGTTCTTCTGAGTGGCCTAATCGCTGTTTTAGTTCCGCCCATAATGGCACCGTAGGCGAGCTGCTTTGGTGCTTCTCAGCCACGTCGAGCTCGTCTGCAAACGTAATAGCCGATTTCGTCCGTCGTATGGATCCTATACCCTCTGAATACGATGTGACGATCCTTTCATGCACGCACAAGGCCAGGCGAATTCTAAGCCTCATGTCGTTTCGAGCGGGCATATTAGAGGGTGGGATCGGGCTCATTAGATACGATCAGTCACAGTGCTCTTAAAGCTACGAAAGTTGACTGCGCATCACCATTTCATCGTCAGCCTAAATAACGTCGACAAAAAGTGCTAACGCATACAAGGCTGAAGAATGGGAGAAACAGACACGGCCTCGGTTTTACTTAAGTAACTTGTTCATATGCGACGCGACGCACGCGAAATACAGTAGTCAGATTAGATACTATTCGCGCGTTTGAATCCCGAGTCTGGGTGCGGCCGAATGGAAATTGTCGCGCGCAAACGGGTTTTCGCTCGTGCTATGCGACGGGCCACATGCGACAGACGTCTCAAAGAACTCGCGTTGGCACGAAGCAAGGACATGCGGGCATGATGGCTAGGGCATCCGGCTGTTGTGCTATAGCACAACAGCCGGATCAGGGTTCGAGGGGGGGGGGGGGGGGGGAGCAGAACGGATGTGAGACAGGAATCTGCCTACGTGCCGCAACGTGCCTGGGATGAGGGAAGGAATGCTTCGCATTATTAGAAATTCAGACATCTCGCTTACAAATATTGAAGTCCGCGCGGGAAAACAGGCATCATGTAGTTCTGTAAGAATTCACTATGACAGAGGAAAGAAAAAAAATAGCTAAAAACAAACACAGATATCCGCTCCAATGTCGTGAAGTGACCACTCTCTCAGCCACATCGGCCGAATTTCACTGAGGGCACCCGCCACGGTGACTCATGAGGCTATGGTGTTGTGCTGCTGAGCACGAGACGAGGTTGTGGATTCGATTCCAGGCCGCGGCAGCCCCATTTCAACTTGAAATAAGTGCAAAAAAAAAAACTCGTGTATACTTAGGTCTATAGGTGTACTTAAACAAATCCAGGGGATCCAATTTAGTACACGGAGCCCTTCACTATACAGGGTGTCCTTCGTATAACCCATTGTGCAGTTTTGGAGCGTCACACCTCACTATTAAATTTTATTGGGGGGCATGGAGAAAAAGAATTAAATTTCTGGGGTTTTACGCGCCAAAACCACGACTCGTTTATGAAGCACGCCGTAGCGAGGGGCTCCGGATGAATTTTGACCACCTGGGGTTCTTTAAATTGCACCCAATGCACGGTTCACGGGCGCTTAACATTCCGCCCTCATTAAAGAAAGAGAGAGAGAGAGAGAGGGGGAGGGAGGGAGAAGAGGAAGGCAGCTCTTTTATGAAAACTTGTGTAGTTGTTGGAGTCGCTGGCTAGAGGAATATACCTCAGGCCGACCTCTCAGCATTTCGTATCATTAAACTTCTCTCTCTCTCTCTCTCTCTCTCTCTCTCTCTCTCTCTCTCTCTCTCTCTGTGTAGTTGAATGCCCGACGGTATCGGCCTTTTTACATGTCTTCAAAGTTATAACACATTCATATATGTCCGCCTTGATTTTCACTGCTGTCGCATCTCTCCTGCATATTTTCAAAACACTAACCTTGGTATAGTTTTTTTACTAAGATTGCTGTTTCAACCATTTCCGTTCTTTCGTGTATTTTATTGTATTCACTCGTATGTATTCAGTGTACGTATTCATTTTTAACCCGCGCTCCTCGCTAAGGTCTGAAACCCAGACCAGCAGTACTGAAAATAAATACATAAATAAAAATGGAGAAGTTAATTTGTCTGGCGGCATGGCTAGCATACGTACTGCTGTGAATGCGACGATAAATGAAATGATACGCGCAGGACATGCGACACTTAGCACACGCATCACACACAATACTAAAGTATTAAAGCATATAACATTGTCCCTTAGAAATGTTACGAGCGCCTTCGTAGCGTAGGACTCACAGGCGCACTAGCCTATATGCAACATATGCTCGGAGCACATTTCGGAGCTCAAGGTGTGAACCCTGAAGGGGTCACACCTTGAGCACCTTGGGATGCAAAGAGCTTGAAATTGCAAATTAAGTGTGCTATGACCTCCCGTACATTGCATGCACGCGTGGAACTATTGCGATTCTACCGGTTTTATTTTACACGAGAAGTATTTTGTGTAGGCAACGTTCAGACGAATACGGTGATGGCATGCCCGATCACGCCTGTCAAGTCCACACGGCATGCGAAAATCGCACATTGGGCCACAAGTGCGGATATAGGTGTGCTGCTCCGGTCTGTCCGCAAATATACACTGGCTGAACCGTATCTCCTATATACGGGCAGGACTGGGCAAAGATACTTTGCAATTGTATCATGATACGATGCAAGATATTCGAGCAACAAGTATTTCAGATACGGATACAAGATAGTACCGCAATTACTGTATCCGATACGATACTTTCCATTTGTATCTTAAGATGCTTCGATACACTGGGAAATTTCTTATTATAGATATATATGATGTAGCAGCAAACGCGCATGCACAAAAATGTTTGCTAGGAAATTTCTTAACTCCGACCAACCTTGCTTCATTGGAATGAGCTGTCAGTTAGTATCTCAAAATAGTTGTCTTACTTGCGCAAATTATAATATTTTCATTCCGAAGCAATGGGTCAAAGCGACTAGACGCAAGGCAACCCCATTCTTGCATTGTTAAGACTTCGTAACAAAGCACCACGCAAGAGAAATTTTGATAACGACACTATAACGTGTGGGGATGCACGACTCTCACGCGTTCCCTGATATGCTGTTTTCCCCGCATGGTTCCCGTCTCCGGTAATCCGGCTTCGCCGCGTGCTTCACGGCGGCGGTCGGTGTGGTTGCAGAGTACTACGAGAGATGGCGCGAGTGTTGCGCTGCTAACGTCACCTAACGGCGGGGTTACTTGGGCGCAAAAGGGAGAAGGCTGTTCCTCTTCGGCGTGGGGTCGGAAAGCAGCGCGGTCGTTCCGTGCGTGTGCCGGTCCATGCTTCTGAGAGACCGCCTCGCGAGGCCTAGGAGCAGGACACTGGAATGGACGAACACGATCGTTCGAACTCGCCACCGTTAGCATGACCGTACACGCGAAGACCAGGCGGTGGTGTCCAGTATGGGGACGAACATATTCGCTCGCTATCCAGTCGCGGTGAGTCGGACTTCCTCGATTTCGCGCGCCCATCGGCATGTTATGTGGATAGCAGTGCCGCTAGCAGGCATTAGTGTATGAGAGGTGGAATAAATGCCCTTGTGATTGTTTGCACTACTGTGTCCTCGTTCCTTTGTCCCAAGAGCACGTGCTACACCCGACAATCGGCATCAGTATTGGCGCGAAAGATGCCGCGCGCTTTGGCGTACGCAGCACAGTACAGTGACTGTAAGCGTCATGGCACCGACGCAACTAAAAAACAAAAAAATCAAGAGAACAAAATGTCGGCTGCGCGCAGACATTCGCGCGTTTGTTTTTGTCGAGACGGCGTGAGTTCAGCCAACGTTTATAGTCTCGCACGGTGATGTTGCGATAGCAGTATCTTGTATCTTAAGATACACACTACATTATTTCATGTATCGGAAATACAGATACTGATACACGTCGTTCCAGGCGTATCAGGATACAGATACAAGATACCCAAAGAGTATCTAAGATAGTATCTAAGATATACGTATCTTCGATACCAGCGCTGGATAGTGATTATTCTTAATATTTATAAAATTTTTAGTAATCGCCTGTTGCAGATAAGTTTACTCTAGTTCTTGAGCTCGATTATTCACAGAGGTGGACATTTCTCGCACGAGAAGTCGAAACACATATTCACCTAATTAATGAAAATAAATAGTTAACTGCTTAATTAATTTGCGGCACATATTGCAATTTACAAATTGTAGTCACTCAGCTTGCAAAGCGTATCCACTTGAATCTCTAGGATGACACCAGTTTCGAGATATTTCCGGAGTGTGGGATGAAATACATGGGCCTTCAAGTTACTCTCGTGCTTCAATGCATAAAAGAGAGTTTCATTAAAAAAGTAAGCGGAACAACAGGGCATTCTTACGGCGAGTTTGATGGCGCATAGATGTCATTCTGAAAATTCATTCCAAGTGGATACGCCTTGCAAACTCACAAACTACAATTTGTAGATTGCAATATGTGGCGTAAAGTAATTGATTAAGCAGTTAATTAGCGAATTTTTGTTAATTAGCTGAATATCTGCTTTGATATCTCGTGCAAGTCCGCCTATCTGAATAATCCAGCGCAAGGGCCACAGTTATGTTACCCGCAACAGGCAATTTTTAAAAATTGCATAGAACTTAAAGAGTGATCACCCCGTATATAAAAAGATATAATTCGTTCGGAGTCCGGAGTTGGGAATCGCATGCCCACCGAAGTTCGGTAACTCACAAATACGCCTCGAGTTTAGGCGCTTTTCACGCAACTCGGCATTTCATTTCACTGACCCCAGCGAACGCAGCAGTATTCACGCACCAAGCCATTATCTAGAGCCCTTTCGCACAATTGCGACTATACGGGATCACGGCCGGGGACGCTATTCATCGGCACGCCACAGTCGTCACCATGCAGCGTCCAGCCCGCGACCCACACAAAGCATTCAGCCATGCGCCGACTATACTTTTCTACAGACTCGACAACGCTCTCGTGTTACATTGATATATATTTTTTTGCCGGTTTACGCGTTTCGCACTCTGCATGCGCGCGCGTTGCGCGGTGCGTGAGGTTTTGATGTTCACGGATGCCGTCGTCACCCCTGGGAGTCTATAAGAGCTACCGCTGTAAGACAAATTATTAAACTCTGCATTCGCAAAACAGCGCTCTTTTCCGCTAGGTTTGGGTGCAATAGCAATACGTAACTGCAGCGAGACAATGTTTTTTTTTTTAATTTCACACGCTCATTGCGTTGAGAACGCGCAACAATGCTGCCAATTTACGCAGGCCGAAAGTGTTGGCAGGTTAAATTATAGGATCTAGTCGCAGAACCTGATGCGACCGTATAAACATCACTGTCACAGAGAAGATCTTTCATTTTGAGGCTACCTTAAACAGATTGAATAAAAACTGCGTGGTAGCATACACCAGACGACATATAAACAACGGCGTGCCCTTAAGTCTGCAAGTGCTACTCAAGCTTACACGAGAAATGCGTGTCTGTTTTTTTCTCCTCCTTTTTATTGGCGTATATAGCTTTCTTTCCATATAAGACTGTACCCAAACTTAGAATAAAGAGCAAAATAATAAGGGGCTTACACCTATATATATAGCGCTATATATAGTATACGCCGAACTGCTAATATCGGCATGCCATATATTTACGGCCCAATTAAGAAACACCAACCTCCACTGTCAATTACATCTCGGCACGCAAGGGTTTTGCGCTAACTATAAATTGGAGTCATAATTACCGCGTACACCGTGCTCATGGAGTTTCTCAAGCGGATGTATACCCGAATACCCGCAAATCGCCGCTTGTATTACAATACTTGCGTCTGTTACGAATGTGCTTTTCCGCATGACGAAGACAAGTGTCCTTGTCGAAACGTTGCCTCCAGAGACATTCCTCGTTCGATCGCTCTTCGTTTCCTTGACCGTCCACATTCCTGTGAACTTCTGCGTTGTTTGAATCCGATGCAGCTCATGCTTCAGTCACCATGCGAGCAGACCGGTGTGCGCGGCAACATGCGAACGGTAATGTGAACATGCATGCGCACTATAACCTCCGCATGGTTGATAAACTCTCCACCGTGGAAACTTGCCGCATCGAGCTTCACTGGTGGCAGTATACTCCCGTGAAACTGGAGATTGATGTTAACCAAACGAGGTGTGACCAGTGCGCCGAGAAACCCGGCTGCAGTGTGAGCGGATAGTTCGGTTCGTAGAGAACGGCCGCCGATGGATACAAAATACTCTTTGCGCTACCAGTTGAAACAATGTGTAAGAAATTTGAGGACCGCAGCAACCTTCATGCAGGAGCAGGCAAGCTATAGAGGGGGAACAACTCGAATCGTTAAAGTGCCAAAGAGGAGGTTTATGTACGTATATAACGGAAGTCGGAGACCCAAGGGATGTAAAAGCGACATCATCATCTTTACCTTTGACGAAGTTCAAGTGGGCAAAGGGGAGAGTGAGCGGACGATCCCACGCACCCGGAAAACTAATGAGAAGGAAGACGTTGATGACGACAGTAACACGAGTGAAATTACCCTTGACCGAGAGACGCAAGAACACGCGGCACGGGAAATCTATCCGAGCGTTTGCGTTTTGCGACTTTTGAAGGAAACGATGCCTAGAACCCACAATTTATTCACGCTGTCTTCGTGACTAAATTTCCGATAAAGCATACAGACTTCTCATCTAAAGGGCAAAGTGCAAAGCTAAGTGAGCTTAGCCTCATGACGTTATCTCTTTTTTCGAGTTCTAATTTGCCAAAAGACCATGGGTTAATTATTAGCGAAGGAAACCTTTTTTTTTAAACTCCGCGTCCGAACGGTAACAGCCTTGCATTTGTTTATGTGATAGATTTCAAAGTATTTTCGCCTGTCTGTGACGTAGTCTACTCTTTCTTTCTTTCTTCCTTCCTTTCTTTCTTTCTTTCTTTTTCAGAACAAGTTAAAAAAATTCAGTAAGTGGAGTCTTTCCTTTAGAATACAATATGATCCTTGTTTATCGATAAGCTATTAACCTGTACCAAACAAACACCATACAAATCTCAGAACGTCACGAGGAGATATATATGCATATACAGGGTTTCTTTTTTCTCGTTTTTTGAAGACAATACATAAACTTCATTAGCATGTAATGAGCACAAGGACCATGGCGTTTTCGCAGGCGATTTCCTAAGTGAGGCGGAAATACTTTGCTGATCGTAACGTGAGGTTCAGAAGACTAATTAAAAAAGTTCATTCATTAACTTTTTTATTAGTGCCTTGGGGGCAGTTGTCTAAATTGCATATTTGGAGGCAGCGAAATTTTCATGCACACCCGTCTTTTAAAAATCCTGAAAATCGTACCTAATTCGAGATATTCATCATCAAATTGCAAAGCTCAATCGAGGCAATATCGAGACTGAGCGCGTCCTGCTGCGCGCCTTGAGTGCTCTCAAGACATTGTAATGTATTTAGAAGCAATGTATAGTCTATATCTGAAACTAAAAATAGCGTAGAAATGACGTTTTCAAGACTGCAAAACGTATCGATATACCTTGCAAGTTTTCTGTTACGCACAAACGACCCTTACAGTTATGTCGATTACCGGTCAAAACCAGCTGTTTCTAATACCCCTGTTACACGGGCGACCATAACCGCGGTTACCGTAACCGCGATTATCGCTAAACGCGGCTAGCGAGGTTACACGGCAGGCGAAACTGCGGTTAGGCTGCTAACCGAGGTTATGGAGGCACCATACCGAGGTTGACCGCCAACCGAGCTTGGCAACCTCGGTTTAGTGTAACCGACGTTTCGGAAACGGGCAAAATGGCGGACGGTACTTCTCCCGAGTGCAGCGCTGGCGCTTCCCAGATATCTTCCAAAAAGCGTATCATTTGGCCTGACACGATAACTGAGGCACTGATACGCGTTTGGGAAGATAATCTGGCCGCTCTGCGCTCAAGTAGTCGGCACGCGCGCCTCTACACAGAGATGGCGGCTACGCACAAATTTCAAAATTTAAGAACACCGCTATCAAACTGGACAAGTGAGACACACACTGTGCGTCTCACTTTCTTGTATAGTTTGATGGCGCTGCTCTTAAACTTATCACTTCAGTATTTTTAACATGTACTTTTTTGTGATTATTTGTGCAATGTGAAATCGCAGTGCACATACATTAACACCTGAAATCACTGCCTCTTCTTCCTTTCTTACTATTTTCTTTTTTGCAAATGCATGAGTATAGTAAAGTGCATTCGCGTAAAGTTGTACTCCCTTTAATTATGTAACCGATGTTTGTTAGTTGAAACATTCATTTGTCCATGAAGAATTCTTGTTTTACTTTTTCGTTCAGTGGACTTAATTTTATTTTAGATTTACCCATTTGTGGCCCTTAATTCTGACTTTTTATGTAGTTTTTTGCCCACCAGGCATGTTCACAACTAAGAGCAGGAGTATCGAAAATAACCTACACGTGCAAAACGCAGTCTTACACGTTAAAGCTCTCAAATATGACAATTGTTTTGCTGAAAAATAACATCTTTATACCACTGTAATCAAATGTCGAAGAAAAATTATTCACAACGAAGCCTGTACGCAAGAGATCACGTCACGCGTCATCAGACCATTAACTGTGATCGGGATAACCCGTGTAACTCTGGCGGACTAGGGTTCGCGTTAACCACGGTTGAGCGAGTTAACCACGGTTGTTTAAGCGCGGTTAAGCTGCCCGTGTAAATAGGGTATAAGAGTATTTTGCCTTTGGCTAGCCTTTCCTTCACCTCTGTACTGTATACGTACTACATATGTATATATAGTTAGCCTTGCAGGCCGATGTCGTCACATCTCTCGGCTGAATAGCCAGGCAGAAACTTATTCGTCGCTTACATGCATGCACACGTGAAGCTCACTTTGAGCAAAGCATCGTGTCCAGAAAGATTTATGACGCTAATGTTGGTGCATATGGTTTTCGGTGTCCTGCTGGAAAACCAAAGCCTCAACACGTTCAAAGAACATGCACAGTCGCTACTCATTTGTCAAATTGAAAATCCTTTCTTGAATAATAAAAAGGCCATTCGGCTGTAACGTGGCGGCCCGTGCTTTATGACGCGCTTGCAGATACGGAGTGAGAGCTATAGGGTAAAGCGACACGGTGCTTCTTTTCTTTTGTTAATTGCATGAACGGTTCCGTATATTAACGAAATGAGGCATTTGTAGCGATCCACTATATGTACATCTCATCAGCCAATTATTTCACTAGACGGCAGGCTGAACGACCTCAACGTACATTTTCCTCCACATCGCCTAAAGGTCGTCAGCTCGCACAAGGGAGCTTGCCTTCCTCAAGTCCCCTTGTCGAATACGTTGGCTTCAGCACATTTCTTGCTCTACCGCTGTAATAACTTAAGCTTCCATCTTGCTCTGACCTTCTGCCTTGTTCGGACACACACACAAAAAAAGGGAAGTCTTCCTCACTGAAGACACTGTTGCCACGATGCAAAGAATGTACGCGACTAATTAGTTTACATTATTGTAATGCATGACATTTATCGTTTCACGATAGTTTAACACAAAGTGGTAATTGTATCACTTGCAGTGCAATAATTTTGTCAGTAAAGAGTCCAATATCTGTACAGCAAGTTAAGTAATGTATAATTAATGCATACATTTCCACTAAGTGCGTTAAATTATACATTTTTTTATATTATATAACTCATATAAAATAGAACTCATATAAGACATGGGACACGACTAGACGAGCTTGTTAAAAACGTGAAGCCGTCATCACATCTTCGGCCGCATGAAGTGCGCAGAAAGCGTAATACAGAAGTATAGCATTTTCTCAAGCCCAGCCGCGTAAGCTATAGGTATACCCGTATAGGATATCAGAGGCATTGATATCCTATAGTTCCGAGTAATTTCTAACCGCTCAGGAGTCTTCAACGCGCAGAAAAATTTTAGCAAACAAATGTTTTAACATACCGCCTTTATCTGAATCTGTCCTCTGCGGCTGATAATTAATCGAACCCATGACCTCGTGCTTAGCTACAGAACGCAAGAACCCCTGAGGTCATGCGGTGGACACTAATGAATTATCGTAGAACTACAGCTCCTCCACAAAACAAAGCGTGACTTGGATAAAAACTGTTTACAGCATGTGCTGCAACACCATTAGTTTATCACAAGGTTGCTATATACCATGTTAAATACTCATCGCAATATGACAAAATATGATATGATGCATAATTATAACTTTCAGCCACGCCTTGTTGCGTTTATATGTGTGGACAAAAATGTGAGGAGCATGGCTGTTAGCTTAAGCGTTAAAATTTTCTTTAAAACTCGGCACCAGGGATACTGTATAGGGAGGGTGTTTACAATCGAGGTTAGATCATTCAGGTTAATCTAGAATAATGCTTACCCCACCGCTATAAAGCTAGAAATATTTAATATTCTTACCGACTACGATTTCTTGCCATGAGTTTGAGCTCCATTTACTTATTTATTTTTCATTTCCACAGTGCGGCATGGGAGCCATAATAGTTTCCTTGCGATTTATCTGGTTAACCTCCCTGCCTTTCCTCTTCATCTCTCTCTCTCTCTCTCTCTCTCTCTCTCTTGAGCTATCTTGCAGTTTTTGTTTATTCATTGCGCATGCACGAAATTCACTTATTCATGTCAGACGTTTTTCACTCGTAAATCGCAGTAAGCGGGCTGGAGGCACGAACGGCTATAGCCTCGGTTTAACACAGGAAGAGTCAACGGTGCATGTGCAGTAACAGAACATATTGTATACATATATAGAAACGGAATACATCTGCTGCGAACAATCCGACAACTGCAAGCACTTCGACTTGGCTATTTAACTGGGTACTTTTCTTTACCTTTTGATATATCTATCTCTTCATATGCCCTTTACTAATTATAGCAATGCGCTGCTCACTATGTTATGCAGGCACGTAGAGCGTTACTTCGCGCATCAGGGAATTGCTCCCAGCATAAAGATGAGGGCCAGCGTATTCAGTATGGATCACAGGTCTCTCGCTTACATGAAGGTATAACCATTATATTGCTCACGTTACGCACTAGCTTGTTTGACGACGTCGGACTGCAATAATACATTGGCATATTGCAGTGATCTGAAGGCGATTAAAAGAGGTCATAACAAAGCATTTCAGACATAACATGATCACTTTTTGTCAGTTCTTTAGCCCTTTATTTGTGTCGATGCTCAGCACATGTATAACCTCTGATTTACTCAGTTTCTTTCCGTGCACAATGCTCGGACATGTTCGTAAAGAACGTGACATTATCATGCTTTCGCTATACGTGGTATACGCAAAGAGTGAGCATACTTGATCGATGCTTTCTTTCTTTATACGTCTCAGAGCTACAGCTCGCTGTGGGGAGCACCATATAGGGAAGGGCTGCAGGTGAATTTTGAGCCACCTGGGTCTCTTTATCCTCCGCGTAAATCTCATCACACAGGCGGGTTTCTATGCTGCACCTTTCGAAATGTGCAGTCGGTAATCAAACCCGCATTCTGTGTGCTCCAACGCGGAACGCAGTGTATTCTGAGGTATACCCCGGCTGGGCCAGAACGTTCTTTCTTAATTGCCCCGGAGATGTGCATATGTTTGTTCACACACAGGCTCATACAAACAGACACACACAGACACACGTACGCACGCACAAATGGAAAAAGTTATTGCGTCAGAAACGTTCGTAAGAGCAGGTGCCACCCTATCGTGATATCGCATGCATAAGCGAAGGCGGCCGACCGATTGCAAACAACATGTACGAAAGAAAAGATTGGTGGGATTCGGCCCCTGTACTTTAATTACTTAACTTGGCACACAAAGGATTGTACGATTGTATGATATAGTTCATACCATGTACGAAGTTGTATGAACAAATGAACCGAGAAGCACGTTATTAGCTTTCACATAGCGGTTTGTGGTACGAACTAATGTTTCATATACATGGGAATACGCACGTGGACGATGAAAATAGATTCGAAGTTAGTATCCTTGCGCTGCAGAGTACTAAAGTTGGCGTGAATAATTCACTTACACTTCTGAGCCCATGTACAGAAAAAATCTCTTACGTCAGTATAGCATATACTGTTCGTATGAGCAATGCGAGCCCATAGTTTTGCAGGAATATTATTATCAGAGGTGGTCGGTCAATGGAAAACATCACTTACGAACTTGGGCTTTTGTGGATTCGGCCCCTATACTGCGGGCAACTGTAGACTGCATGGCGTAAATAACAACATGAAATTAAAGGCGCCACCGGGCAGCGTGTTTCACACCGATTTCGGCAGCGCTTTCTAGTTTTCTGACGGCAGGAAACATATTGTGATGTAGCCATGCTTCGAACAAAATACAACTCGCAGTTACACGACGAAATGCGTATCACGAACGAAATGTGTTTTAGTTTTTTTTTTTCGTTTTCTGACAGCCCGAATTTCTATCAGCAATTCAGTCACCCGGAAAAATCGCATTTTTTGAGAAGCAACATTTGTCACCAAATGAGGCCGGTCTTCAAACAAACACCTTGGAACCCTCATCGGGGACACTTTCTCGGACGGACGCACACGCACATTTTGCTATACCTGCCATGACGGTTGCGCTCATGAAAAGAAAAGCTAAAATGACAGGCTCGGATCTATTGCACCCTTTGCATATAACGCGAGTTCTCAACCGAAGTGCTGGAAGCAGCTGGCAGTCATTCTGTGCACGCACCATGACTTCTATCAAAGCGCAAAACTTGGCGAGCTGGTCAAAGCTTATTGTCACGAAAGACACAAAATTAAAGGGCTACACGGTTTCTGGGTTGTGTTTATCAGTATGCTTGCGCTATCGCGAAGACTAAACGTGCGCTGAATGCTCAAAGTATGAAAATAATAATAATAATAATTATAATATTAAGCTAGCAGCTTCAGAGAATCAAAGCAATGTTGTAAATTAATACTCGTGGATATACAATGTCAGCGCATGTGATAAACCACACCAACTCCCTATTCTGCTTACATTAACACTATATTCAACAGTCATAAATTTGTTATTTTGTGGCAAGGGATACGAAGTTATGCATGAACTCCCGGCCTTCGCGAAAACAGAAATGGTGGCTTCTCACATAGCCACTCATAGTGTTTGCGTATTACCAATTACCCGACAGCGATTGCGAATTGGTAATTTATTCACCATGTATAATTACAGAATTGGTTATATACATCACATTCCGCTACAGGTTTGCAGAGGTACACAAATCAGCTTTCCTGACGACGACTCGCTTTATTTTTCTTGTTTTTTTTTTAATTTATACGCTCCTTGAACTTCCTTTATGGTAGCGAAACAGTGGCATCTATATCGTTGATGACAGGCTCGAATCCTAATTGCGTCAGTGTCTTCGTAGTAGCGTGCCCCTTCGGTTCCCTCAGTAGGCACCGCGCCAACTGCATTCTCTTTCTATTCAATCAGCAGCGATCGACGGCTTCATTCTCACTGCATTCCGAGGCGATGAACGAGGCCGATTCGCGCCGGCATCACAGCTTTGTGACATAATTCCATGGCCGTGGCTTGCACTGGATAGAGTTCGAAGGCATATTGGCTGCTGACGTAAGTAGAAAGGCCGTCGCGCTTTGAATACGCGCGAACTAGAGCATATATACGAACGTGGTACAGCGGGGAAGGAAGTATGCTTTGTAGAGCGTATAGGTTTTGCAAATAACTCAATGGTATACGTGCGGACATTCATTCATTTGCTAATTTCTTGGAGCTATAGAGATACTTGAAGTTTCATTACGCGCGCTGGCATCAAAATGAAACAAAACTCGTTGATGGACGAATTGCTGTTTATCACAGTTTGCATAATTTAGATTAACGTTTGAGAATTAGCAAGCTTAGTGTACCAGTGATTGAGGCTCCGGTTTGGAGGTCAAACCTCAATCAGCGGTTGTTTTCATTGATCAGTGCATGCAAAGCAGCAGCACTGTCTGGCGCCTCATACACCTGAAAGCAATACAACTAGTGTTGTATTGCTTTGAGCTCAGCAGGCTGCCGAACACGCTCCGCACACGTCGTGAGTGTATTCTATGTTTATTATATCATAAGAGGAACATTAAGAAAAGAACATTTTCATCGAACACAACAAATGGCAGTGGTGCATTTGCTTGCCATACACGCTATGCATATTACATGTGAATTCTGCGGTCGTAGTTTTATTTTTAAATTAAATTATGCCCCAAAAATAAAGGTACATTGATCAGATTTAGGTGACGCCATTTCACATGTCATGGTCCCATTTTATTCTCTATATGACAACTTTTGAGAACATTCATCTTTAGTCGTTTCAAACCCCGTTACAATGGCGCGAAGGCTGCTGAAGTTCTGTTAAGGCTCGCTCACACTATAGCCGACCCGACACCGATTTCGGTTTGCCGACCGTCGGCGACAGCGTTTTTTAGCTTCGTGTAGGCGCCCTTGTCACACTGTACCAACGCCGACAATCTGCCGATGGTCGGCGAAGAGCTCGGCGTCGGTACAGTGGGACAGAGGCGCCGACACGAAGCTAAAGAACGCTGTCGCCGACGGTCGGCAAACCGAAATCGGTGTCGGGTCGGCCTAGTGTGAGGGAACCTTTACTGAACTGTCACCGACAAGAAGCTGATAATGGATTGTTTCGGTTCCATCGCGCGCATGCAGCAGAGCGGCAGACGAGTGGGCATTTGCAAGGCGACACCCGTCAGAGCGTTAAATAGGGGCGGCCGCGGAACTAAGGGGGGCGGCGACTCACTGGGCAGTGTGTGGTGTGGCGCCAGGCCGAACCAGGAGGGTCCGCAGGGCTGCGTGCCGCTGGCCGCGTGCAGGGCCCAGCCGAAGTGACCGCCGGCCGCCGGCGCGTGGAGGAACGAGAAGCCCGGGTCGCGCGGCTGCGCAGCCGCGTGCAGGAAGCCGGCGGCGAAGGCCGGCGTCGTAAACCTCATCTGTCCGCTGGGCCGGGTGTCGGCCAGCAGCGAGGCGACCGAGAAGGGCGACGGCTTGGTTGGCGTGGCCGCCCGGGTCTCGGGCGACGCGGGTTCGGGGGGCCCTCCTGCCGCGGGACCCGGCGAAGACATGTCACCGGCGGCGGTGCCTTAGGCGTCGCTCCTCCATGCCGGCCACTGCTCGGTCTGCTACACAACTTCTTGGCGCGAGCCGGCCGCTGCCCGACTGGCGACTCCCCCCGCCTCGGGGCCGTCTCCCCAGCGGGGCGCCCCGCCGCGCTCATTGGCTCGGCGCGCCCCTGCTCGCGAGGGGGACCGCCGAAAGCGTGCCGGCCCGCTTCCACGCCTTCGTCGCGTTCTCCCGCGCCGCCCGCCGCAGCGTCTTGCCACGGCTGTCACGCGCCTCCTTGGCCGCGGTCGCGCTTCAGCCGCCGTGGACATAGCGTGCTGACGATCTGCTTCGCAGCCTGAACGCTGCCATGGATTTCCTCCTCTGCGAGCTGCGCTGCGCTAACTGAAGCGCGTCACGCAGCCTCCTCAAGAACACGTTTCAGTCATATTTGCGTGCAACGTTGCAGATGCGAAACGACAACATTGTTAGTCACAAGACATGTAACTGATGAGCCACCCTGTGCTGCACTTAAGCAATGCAGATAGCGCCACAGCACCCTTGTCCGTCCTAGATCATGACGGTGATGGTGGCCTTGCCCTTTGCAGCGGCTCGCTGTAGTTTGTGTGTCCAAACCGACGTGGCCAAAAAGTGCGAATTGGTGTAAGACATGCACAAAAAGAGATCAGTGTTCGTCTAACAGATGCAACATACTGTCATATCAAGCAAGGATATTGAAATCCCACTGTCTTCACTTTATCTCGCCGCCGACGTGCCATGTTGTAGATGCATAGGTTGAGCAAACTAAGCGGAACGTGTAGAATTCATTCTTATTCAGTAATATGTGACATCATTCATTCAATATCGGCATGCAGGAATCACGTTCATAATGTGTGAACCAACAGCCCTCATGTAATTCTGAGGCGGGGCCATTTTGTCAAACTGTGAAGGTATTTAATTAATGAGAATATGCATCACCCCAAAATTAGGGATTTCTCGATTAACATACTGACTGACAATTCCTTGCTTATAGAACTATAGTCTATGGTGCCTATAGGATTTCCTGTCCTCCAATTGAAGAAGTAGCTGAAATCACAATGCGCCTTGCAATACATGTGCCCCCTTACGTATTTATTACTGTTTTCTTTCTTTCTTTTCAACGAACAAGGGTCACAAATACGGCTGTGTCAGATATTTGATTATCAAATACAATATAAGCCTGTGTTGGGCTCAACAAGGCACGTGGCCCATCGACGCCACTGCCCACTCCCCTCTACATGGCGGAACAAAGGGAGGCCTGGATCATGCCGACTGCATGGAAGATGAAGGGCCTTGCCGGAGACGACCATATGGCCCGGCGGTTGAGGCAATCATATACAACCTTTATACTACTCGTGGTGAACTCAGCGTACTGAATGCCGGTGACCATCCAAGAGAACCCGCGAAGGGAGTGCCAACTTGGGCCGTTTCTTCACGAGAGATGACTCAGTGCAATGTGCATCGATGCATAGGATTTTGAAGGTTGCAGTCAGCCCGTGAGATCAACGCAACGTGGTCAGTGACCGTGCGCTTTTTCGGCTGCCATGTCAACTGCTATATATTCAAGTGACCCTCGCCAAATCCGAAGCTAGAAAACTTTAACTGTCTTGATTTTAATTACATAAGCAAATGGACCAGCGGGTCATCAATAACTTGTTCCAAATATTGAAGTTAGTCTGTCCAGTACACATGTTCCTAATCATCCTAAGCTTTTAGCGAAGAATTACAGTTCCATTGGGCGATTCGCTCCACGCTTTAGATTAGTGTTGACAGCTACTGCTTGCAAACTTACTAAACCTAGATGGTAATGAAGTTAAATGTATCGAGTGTTTCCTAAGCAACCGAACACAGAACGTAACAACTCACGACCATCACGCCCGCCCTTGTCCAGTCTAATCAGGTGTTCCTCAGGGATATGTGCTAGGACCTTTTCTCTTCCTTTTCTCTATATTAACGACCTTCAAGCTCAGCTCATTCTTGAATGAGGCTTTTTGTGGACGATTACGTTATATACAGAAATTTCTAAAACTACCGATGCATCTACACTGCAGTCTGACCTTGATAACATTTCCAGCTGGTGCAATAGTTGTTTAACGAAACTGAACACTAACAAATGCAAAGCGATGCAAATTACATGCATGAATCAACCACCTGAAACCTATATCTATTCTCTTAATGGCAGCTCTCCGAACATCGTTAACCCGGCCGTACATGTATCTATTTACTAAGGTAATCGCAAATAGAATCAGGAACACCTTAGACTTCTGCCAAGCAAAAGACCAGGCAGGATTCCGTAAAGGCTACTCAACAATAGATCATATTCACACTATCAATCAGGTGATAGAGAAATGTGCGGAATATAACCAACCCTTATATATAGCTTTCATTGATTACGAGAAAGCATTTGATTCTGTCGAAACCTCAGCAGTCATGGAGGCATTACGGAATCAGGGTGTAGACGAGCCCTATGTAAAAATACTGAAAGATATCTATAGCGGCTCCACAGCCACCATAGTCCTCCATAAAGAAAGCAACAAAATCCCAATAAAGAAAGGCGTCAGGCAGGGAGATACAATCTCTCCAATGCTATTCACAGCGTGTTTACAGGAGGTATTCGGAGACCTGGATTGGGAAGAAATGGGGATAAAAGTTAATGGAGAATACCTTAGTAACTTGCGATTCGCTGATGGTATTGCCTTGCTTAGTAACTCAGGGGATCAACTGCAATGCATGCTCACTGACCTGGAGAGGCAAAGCAGAAGAGTGGGTCTAAAAATTAATCTGCAGAAAACTAAAGTAATGTTTAACAGTCTCGGAAGAGAACAGCAATTTACAATAGGCAGCGAGGCACTGGAAGTCGTAAGGGAATACATCTACTTAGGGCAGGTAGTGACGGCGGATCCGGATCATGAGACGGAAATAATCAGAAGAATAAGAATGGGCTGGGCTGCGTTTGGCAGGCATTCTCAGATCATGAACAGCAGGTTGCCATTATCCCTCAAGATAAAAGTATATAACAGCTGTGTCTTACCGGTACTCACCTACGGGGCAGAAACCTGGAGGCTTACGAAAAGGGTTCTACTCAAATTGAGGACGACGCAACGAGCTATGGAAAGACGAATGATAGGTGTAACGTTAAGGGATAAGAAAAGAGCAGATTGGGTGAGGGAACAAACGCGAGTTAACGACATCTTAGTTGAAATCAAGAAAAAGAAATGGGCATGGGCAGGACATGTAATGAGGAGGGAAGATAACCGTTGGTCATTAAAGGTTACGGACTGGATTCCAAGGGAAGGGAAGCGTAGCAGGGGACGGCAGAAAGTTAGGTGGGCGGATGAGATTAAGAAGTTTGCAGGGACGGCATGGCCACAATTAGTACATGACCGGGGCTGTTGGAGAAATATGGGAGAGGCCTTTGCCCTGCAGTGGGCGTAACCAGGCTGATGATGATGATGATGATGATGATGACATGTATCTCGGTGTGCATATTACTGACAATTTCCTGGTAGACGCATATTAATCACATTACAGATAATTCAGGAAGAACACTTAGTTTTCTTCGTCGTAACTTTTATCTTGCTCCTATGTCACTAAAGCTACTACTTTACAAGACTTTAGCAAAGTCTTCTAAAGTAGTAGTAAGCAAACTAAGAAAACTAGAGCAAAATAGGCAAACTTTCGTAACAAGCAAACCAGAGTTTGCGTCATGTTTCTGGGACATCTCCGCTAACTCTCTTATGTCCTTGTTAGAGTCAGTCCAAAACCGCTCTGCTATAGGTTTATCATAGCGGTAAATGCTCCCGGACTGCTAGTGTTTCACAAATGAAAAAAGCGTTAGACTTTCCTGACCTGCTACTGCACCGTCAAATTTCTCATTTGTCTGTATTTCACAAACTTTATCAGACTAATGAAAATTTGAAACAATCATTGCTAATGAATCCTAACTACTTGTAAGGGCTCATTGACCTATAGGCACAATGTTGGTGTTCCAGTATCAAGAAGTAACTTGATACTGCAGGGACTGGAATCACCTTCCCACCTCCATCGTATCCATCTAAGATGCCGCATTGTTCAAGTCGGTAATTTCTTACTATTTATACTGAACATGTAGCTTGCTGACATTGTTTTCGCGATTTCTTGATTTTCTTTTTGTCATCCACTCCTTTCTGCAATAAATGAAACGAAATTATTAGGTTAAGCACTGCGTTGTTTTCTCTCTGTAGTATTCAAGTAAAATGCCCTTAGATAAAATAAAGAAGTCCACATAACTAAGCTCAAATACATGGCTTGTAGACTCCTCAAGTTATAAGGGATCTGAGAGATGACATGCTGTTGTCTACATCTCCTTCTTATATCGCCATGGAACCTTTGAATGAGTTCTAAAGTAACTAGGAAAACGAAGTGACTCTCAACGCTAAGTGCATGCAAGATAGTAATATCGAACGCAAGAACGTCGGCACATTCTCGCTGTCCCTCTATTTCTTTCTTTTGTTTCACCTGGTGGTCCCCGAGTGTGCCTAGCCAGGCAACGTTGAGTTTACTCGCGTCTATTGGGGACCAAATAAAGTTGTTTCACTCACTCACTCTTTTGTACATGTCATTTAAATATTGCTTTATGGTTAAACAACATACACCTGGCGTATATTTGTTCGACTCATAAATCGATCGAAAGTTAAGAAATAATTAATTTATCGAAAGGCTGAACTGATGCACATTCGTACATACTGCTACATTTTTCTGCATAATTACCGCCACAAGTCTCAAAGTTGGCGCTTTAGTAAAACCTTGCTTTAATAAAAATAAAATGGTAAGTCTTAGCGTATACATTTCACTTTCCTCTGAAAACAGCGCAGCTGTACTGAAACGAATGGGTTTGTGTTTTCTTATTATAACCTAACATACCTGTCTCACATTTTAGCAAGACAAGTACGCTAGGTCATAATAGAAAACACAAACCCATTCGTTTCTTTGTTAAAGTCCATGCCTAACGTGCGTCCAACAGCTCGTTATAAATCGATGTCAATCACAGACCTAATAATGTCACACATCGTTATAGGCATATATCTTGGTAATGCTGGCATATAATAATACATTCCGTATTGTTGCCGTGCTTATAATATATGCACGTTTCAGTGTGGTCGGACAGTTACCAATACGTTACGCCTGCAAGAGGTGAAGACTTCTAAGAACGGTTCAAAATTCATGCATACGAACGAACTGACGACATTACAGCAAAGAAACAAATTGCGAAATCTGAAACTTGTCCCTAACTCGTTTTCTTCTTAAAGACCCGACAATTCTATAAAGCTGCAGATTGGACATGGACAAAAGTTATAAAACGATGGGAACATATTGGCAAGCGCGGTACCTCAAGGCGCATATTTAAGTTCTGTCGCAGGCGCTGCGCTCGAAGTTTATGCACGATTTTCCAACGCGGAGATGTTAGCCGCCGCAACCGTGACAGTGTATGCCACGTCGACCGAGAATGCAGCTGATATGCTTCTATATTCAGACAAGCGGGCCCGCGTAATTTCCCCCGAAGATCAGCCCAATAACTCATCGCTACTATATATGCCCTCCAACATTGAAAAGGGCATAGCATCGGTTTAGCGTGCGATACTGGCACAATTGGTTAACAGCGGCCCCGAAAGGTTGTCTCCTGCAGTGGTGTGAGACGCCAGCCGTTCAAGCTGCCGTGACGCCGATAGAAGGTTGAAGCATGTATGGATGCTGACCCTGTCCATCGACTGCTGCTGATTTAGTAACGCCAACCAAGAATGCCTGCAAATCAAATGAAATGATACGTAAGCCAACAGAGTCGTCATTCAGTTGGAATACGGAGAGTGGCGTGTTGTTTACGCTACGCTACGCTCACATTTCACGCGCACCGGCGGCAGCATGAATTGCGGTGATTTCGCTTATTTAACAAGCGCGTTTCCCAGAGACGCCATGGAGCGACGAGCTCTCCGCTTGGCCGTAAAACTGAAGCCAAGCATAGACGCATCCTCATGCTCCGCTCAATCGGTGCGCCTCACTTGTGCGCTCTGTCCAATTGCTAGCCACTTCGTAGTCATACTACGTAGTCAAAGATCAATATAACCCATTAAAATATATTCACTTTCGCGGTGTGCTATACTAACTATATTGCAACAGATCGATGTACCACGATGGGAAAATATTGCGATATATCTGATTTTTCTTTTTTTTATTGAGCTCCACCAAGTCTTTGCAATTATAGCAAAATAAATCACGGTAATACTCTTGTTATCATTTGGGTGTACACATTTGCGGTCTCTATAGTAATAAGTAAGTTTCGGAATTATGAGCGTAATTACCGAGGTTACGTTATTTAGTCTTTTAAGTATTGATCTTAGATGGCTAAAGCAAAGGAACAGTTTGGACCCGTCCTCCACACCATCTAGCTGAGCGATGAAATTTTTAGCAAAGAATTTATTTTGAGAGCTCGAGGACAAATATTTCGACCTTGAAGGCTCGCTGAAATCGGAACTGTCTCAGAAAGACAGCGCCTATGACGTCGCGATTTCGCCGTCATGTATTTCGTCACGTTGACACCGTCACCACCGGCACAGCCTCGTGAGGAGGTAGATGTAGAGACCAAACGTTAGTGGCACATACCCGCTCTGGGGGATTGGCGAAGAACCGGGTAGTTCAATATAAAAGAAGAAAAAAGTAATGTAAAAGAATGTAAAGAAAGTTTTGAGACTGGGTTGATGGGAATCAAGAGATATACTTGTGGATAGTGATTTTATTAAAGTGAAAGAATAAATGAAATCAAAAACACAGTTAAGCGAAATCAATTTTGTAGGAAGATAATGAAACCTTAAGGTCGGATTTTGTATGTGAAATATCATTGACCCTGCAAGAAAATCCTGGATGGCGTGTCCAACCTTCCTGTCGCTGTGCTCAACGCAGAGGCCCCCAAAATAGTAAATTTGGAACATTTAAACCTAATCTAAGAAGACGGAATGGTGTTTCTAAGGTTATTTTTCGCAAATAATAAAATTCTTCACAGCAAATGAGAAACTGAGTTATTGTTTGATGTTCCTCACAAGAGGAATAGTTTGGTAAGAGTGCCAGACCAGGGGGGGGGGGGGTTGTATTCTGTAAGTATCCACCTAGTGCACATGTCGATTTCGTCTAGTGCTGAAGTTGTGATTGACTGGGCTGGGTATGGGGCAGAAGGAGACAGACATCCCCAGCCAATCGCCACTTCAGTTGCGCTGATAAGTGCTCGCGCGGTGTTATCGCGCATGAGTTTCTTTACGCTGTTGCATCTTTTGTATCTGTGCCCACGGAAGCCACGGGGCGATAACGTCACACGGGACTTACATATACGGCTGGGAATAAACGTCGGGGACTCTTCTGCGGGCCTTCAAGAACTGGGCGTGACTTGCGTGTTCTTTCATCGCCGATAACTGGGCCGCTTGGTCGCCGAAGCACGTGGCAACGCGACGTGGTGTCAGGAAGTTAACCTATTCAGCCACCCGCGTACGGAAACGAGGACACGCCAAACAGGACACGTCATATACAGATTCTACAGTGCACGGCCTTCAACAGCCTCCGCAGCTGGACTTCGACAACGCGTCAGAGTGACCGGCTTTGATACAGACGTTCGACGACTATCGCTACGCATCGGGCCTGGACGAGCATTCGGAGGAGGCACAAGTGCGTGCCTTGCTCTACACAATTGGATGACAAGCACGAAACATCTACGTTCAACCTTTCGGTCGACGAAGCGAAGAAGTTCAACGTCGTTAAAACGGCGTTCGACCAGTACTACATAAAGGAGCTCAACTTGGTGTACGAAAGCGTTCGCTTCCACAAGAGGCAGCAGATGTCCGGAGAATCCGTCGACCACTTCATGACAGCGCTATACGTTCTGGCGGATCGGTGCGACATTGGCAATTCCAAGGAACGCCTCGACAGGGACCGTTTCGTCATCGGTCTGCGAGACTAGAAGCTTTCTGGATCAATTCAAACGGACGGCAAGCTTACTCTTGCAACGGCTTTAGCGAAAGCACGGTTGAAGGAAACGGTCCAGATGCAACAAGAAGGTCTTCGCGGATGTAAAGGCGTCAGCGACGGTTCCTTGTCCCTGGAGTGTGGCGAGGTTGGCGTTAAAGCCGTGGGTCATCAGAAGAAACAGCGGAGGAAAGTCTTCGGAAACCAATGTTCAGCACATGGGAATGAACGCTGCAACTTCTGTGGCGGCAACGTGCACGCCAGGACTGCCTGCCCAGCGAAGGCACAGAAGTGCCACAGCTGCGGTATCAAGGGACATTTCAGCAGGGTGTGCCACAAGAAAACTTGAGAACAGTGACAGGTACGGGTCTCTTCGGTGCACATGGACTCGGATGATATTTTTTTGGGAGTTGTCAATGCATCGAGCGCCCAGTCGCGATTCGTTAAAGTAAGAATTAACGACGTACCAGTCTTTGCTAAGGTGGATACGGACGCTGAAGTTTCTGTAGTAGCGCCATCTTTTCCAGGTTTACCCAGTAGTCTAAGGAAGGTAAACGAAGTGCTGACTGGTGCAAGCGGGGCTTACCTGACTGTTTTGGGCAAATTCGAGGCAGAAGTTCAATGGAAGGGAAAGTCTTCTCACCAAGTGTACTATGTCGTCAGCACTTTGCGCCGCATTCTACACAGTTTGTCAGCATTAGGGATAATTAAGTTCGTGGAGCCCTTAAGCAAGTACACTAATTACGAGGCCTTCCTTTAACAAGCTCTCAGCAGCCCCGGCATAGTGACACTGCAGACGTGTATCACATCAGACTGAAGCCGGAAGCCGTCCCTTTTGCTATATGCACACCGCACCAGATACCGGTTCTACTGAGAGACTATAGGTGAGAAAAGAAATCGAGAAAATGGAGGGAATGGGCGTCATTTGCAAAGTTGACGGACCAACCGACTGGTGCGCCGGTATACTGTGCCAGTCACAACACCTTCAGAAGACGTCAGGGTATGCGTTGACTTGAAGCAGCTAAAAAAATCGGTTTTGAGAGAGAAGTTCGCGCTGCCTACGGTCGATGAAGCGCTAGGTTCATTAGCCGGCGCAAAGTGGTTCTCAAAACTAAACGCGAATTCAGGCTTTCATCAGGTTCGACTCGCCAAGGACTCGGATAAGTTAACCACACTTATAACGCCATTTGGGCGCTACTGTATTACGTGGTTGCCTTTTGGCATTACATCAGCGCCTGAATATTGCCAAAAGCGCATGACCGAAATACTGGAGGGCCTCCCTGGTGTAGCTAACCTGATGGATGACGTTCTTGTGTTCGGTGACACTAAAGCTCAGTACAACTCGAGGCTGATGAATGTTTTAGCTAGATTGGTTCAGAACAACGCCGCTATAAACAAAGTGTGTTTTAGGTGTAAACGAAATCACCTTTTTAAGCCATTTCCTGAGAAAAGACGGCGTACACCCTGACCCGGCAAAGATGCCGTAAAAGAACTATAGAGCCTCCAGGTAACGTAACATAGTTACGCAGTGCTTCGGGCATGGCGAACTATCTTGGACGATTTTCGCCACACTTTGCACATGTAACATGCACTCTAAGGGCGCTGTCGACGACCCTCTTGCAGCGTTGTTTGAATGTCTTGTATATCAAACAACGCTGCAAGAGGGTCTTGATAATATCGACCCCTTTTTAAAAGAAAGAGGCATGAGTCTTTCATACGCAAAGACAGCCGTACTTCCTTTTACTAGACGACAGCTGAATAATTTCCAACTTATGCTTAATGGGCAAACTTTGATGTTTGTGAAAGAGCATAAATTTCTTGGCATTATTCTTGACCGCCAGCTAACATGGGCTTCACACATCCGCGCAATTGAAAAGCAGACCAATGCAGTAATAAACGTACTTCGGCGACTCGCAGGCACAACGTGGGGGGGATCAGTCTCTTCGCTACTACAAGTTCATAACGCACTCATAAAACAAAAAATTGCTTACTCGGCACCTATTCTCCATGGTTTATCGCAAACTTCTGAGGAACGTCTTCAACGTTTACTGGCAAGAGGGCTGCGAGTGTGTCTTGGGGTTCCGCAGGCTACCTCGAGTTCTTTAGTAATTGCTGAAGCTCGTCACCCACCATTTCCAGTCATACGAACGGTTGAAACATGCCGACATATTTATCGCATCTTAACCCAACACGAGAATCATCCATTAAACCTCACGCTTACCGAAAGAAACAAAAGCAAAATTCACGATGTTGTTCGAGAACATAAAGCATTATTACCAATATTTGAATTATGCAAAGTGGATGTTTGTTACCCTCCCTGGATGTTAACATGTCCTAAAATAGAATTATTGGTTGACGGGATTATATCTAAGAGAGACATGTTCATAGTAGCCGCACAACAACTGGCACTCTTCCAAATTTACTCCTTATATCCCCAGTACATACACGTTTATACAGATGGTTCGTGTCATAAAAATTCCTCGACTTCAGCATTCGTCATTCCACATTTAGCGCTAGAGCAAACATCTAAATTATCCCGAGAGACATCTTCCACCGTGGCAGAACTGTTTGCAATCCTGTGTGCTTTGCGTTTCATAGCATCAAAAGAACATTCGCAAAAATGGGTTATCTTTAGCGATTCACAAGCCGCTCTCACATTACTACAGATCAATAAGAAAAATTCTTTGAACACTTTGCTATTGTATGAGACACTCAAAGAACTTACAAAAGCAAGCGCAGTGAACCACGTAATTGCATTCCAGTGGATACCTGGGCACTGCAATATTCCTGGAAATACTGCAGCGGACGCAGCTGCGAATCGGGCGCACAATAACGCGGAGACAACCAATCTTCCTCTATTGCGTAGTGAAGTCCGTCTGCTCCTGAGACAGATTTCTTGTCGCCTCAGCAAAACTACCTGGTTTGATCAGCAAACTAAAAGCTCTGAGTTATACTTTATAGACCCATGTATAAACTTAACAATGCCGGAAAATCTAAGAGACAACAGAAAATTTGAAACATTGGTACACCGCCTGCGTCTTAGTACTGCATTCACTAAACACTTCTTGTAGAGGATAAAACGTGTCTCTAGTCCACAGTGTTCTTGTGGCCATGCAGACGAAGATGTGCATCATCTTCTCCTCGAGTGCACTAAATACAATCCACAAAGAAAGGTACTGCAAGCAAATTTGTTGATATTAGAAAGAAGACCATTCACTCTAAAAAAAATACTTGGCCCATGGCCAACTGCGGGCCTTCAAAAAAGAGCGCTTCTTGCTCTGAAAAAGTTTTTAGAGGAGACCAACATTTTGGGAAAATATTAGATATCAGATGATCCGAACGCGCTAAATGAGTAACATAAACGTTGTTCGTGATTCATAATTGGTTTATGTGGCGATCGCAACTTTTATGCAATATGTATAATTCTGTTCTGTACTTGCAGTGCATTACATGTGTTGTGTGTTATGGCTGTTCTAAATATCTGACTTTATGTATGCGTACGTGGACTGAACTAATGCACAGAACTTTGTGACTCATGTGCTGTTGGACTGTATATTTTTTATTCATCCAGTGTTCTACTGAGTGCCATATTTCGTGTCGCTATTCTCCCTTTCTACGCAAATTTATTTCCTTTGCCAAGTGACAAGGAGTAGCCGGTGCCACCATAAAGGCGCCAACCTCTCCTAATATTCACTTCAATTAAAAAGAAAGCCGAATGGGTTTGGGGCCTTGCGCAGAACACCACCTTTGAAAACCTGACGGCCCTAATTTGCTCCTCTAAGTGTATGGCAATGTATGACCCTAGACTTCCAACAATTCTTTCAGCAAATGCGTCATCTTTTAGGCTTAGTGCTGTCCTTTTCCAAACACAACGTAATGGCGAGCGACGACTTCTCTTGTGTCCGTGTCTGCGCGCCTTACCCCCTTTTTTTGCATTGTGAATCCTTACCAACCAGCTCAGCTTTCTGTCAAAAGACCAGTAGCTTTTGCCTCGCGATCGCTCACGAAAACTGCGAAACGCTACGCGCAAGTGGAAAGGAGGCCTTAGCTTTGCCATGGGCTGCTGAAAGATTCGACGACTACATCAGAGGAATTGAGGCTCTTTGAAACCGACCACAAGCATCTGGTATCTTTGTTAGGAAAGATGCCTCTTGATGTGATTCCCCGGTGCACGTGGACAACGCTTTCGGCTGAGACTAATGCGTTGTAACTTTCGTGTCATGCATGTTCCCGGAAAATGCCTTGTCACTGCGGAAGCTCTTTCATGGGCACCACTTGCGAAAAACAAGCGGCTAACCGGAGAACTTTCTCTGGGCGAAGTGTCACGCTCGCCAAATCATGCATTCAAGGCCTGAAAACGGGAAACAACTTGTTCCAGAGCGTGAAAGATGTTCAAGGAGCAGATCTTGTGTACACATCATTGCGTCAGTTATGTCGTAGTGGCTGGCCAGCGAAACCATCGCTTCCTTCCCATCTAGCGCTATACTGGGCAAGATAGAGCAATGATATATATAGCCGAGTGTGAAGGCTTGCTCCTACATGGCACCAAGCTTATCATTCTTCAATGCCTACAAAAGGAACTCCTAACAAAGCTACATGATGGGCATCCAGGCACTGCAAGGAGCCGATCACTGGCAAGGGAGTTGTCTTGGTGGCCAGGCCTTAGCAAAGAGTTAGCACGCCAGGTGAAAGAATGTGACATGCGCGCGATTTGCGCCGCAGCATTCTGAGCCTTTGATTTCAACCCCTCTCAAACCTTCGCGTGGGAAAGAGGAGGGGCTGATCTTTGTTTTATTAACAATTGCCGCTATCTCGTTGTGGTAGATTATACCTGTCATGTTATCCGGAGGTAGCATTGCTACCTTCAACCAAGACTGGTGTCGTAATCGAAAGACTGAAAAGTATCTTTGCACGCCACGGCATTCCGGAAACATTAGTGATAGATTATGACCCACAGTTTGTGTGCTCGAAGTTTGAGCAATTCGCAAATGACTACGGCTTTGGTCACATCACCGTCAGCCCACGGCATCCGCAAGGTAATGGGGAGATGAAATGGACATGTCCACCAGGTGGGAACTTACAGAATACCCCTCCAGCTCTATGTAAGCAAACATTTAGAAATGGAATTCAACAGCGTAGTTGATATAGTAATTGCGACTTTAAGTGTCCACGTTTTAAAGAGTTTACTGTTTCACTAATGTGACAAGGGCTCAAAATGTGAGGGGTGTGTTAGAGTTTCGGAGGCAGTGCAATGTCCTGGTACCGGTGGCATGCTAAATCTGCACCATCATTCGGTCGAGCATCCCATCTACGCCGTATAAAGTATGCGGCTGCCAGCGTTCGCCGATATACCGTCATCAACTCTACCTTCTCTCGAAAAGAAATATTAAAGTGAATTAATAAAATCATTGTGGTAGAAACCATCGATGATGATAGTCAAATTCAGCGGTAGTTTGCTAGTGCGACCAGCTTCATATCCCCATGCCACCTGTGAATCACGAATCCTTAAGGGCACATTAGCATATATACGAAGTAGCACAAACAAACGAATCACTTCATGCACTCCAGATGAAAATTTCTATAGTATTCTGGTTGAAATTTCGTTGCAATGACTATCCATCAAACGGCCGTGCTCGAAGTGAACGTGTCTGTTTGGGATGGGGTGCCATCGCTTTAATATTTTTAAGGGTACATAGACCTTGTGTCACCTTGGGACATCCTTTCTGGGGTATTAGCCAAGAGTCGGCAGGTACCAATATCACATACGCAGAACCGAACTTGTCTGTAACGGGCACGTACTGTAAGAGTTGGGCCCATGCCGTCGTCCAACTCTTCCACGCTAAGGAGGGTGTTGAAGGGAGGAACTTGTTCTCATCGAGAACGAGGAGTACTGGATTTATTTACAATATCTACATGAAGAGTGGAGCACGATAATCTCGTCACTCTAGCATGATTGAAAACGGAGCACACACAGGAGCCTAAAACGACTTTTTAAGACCACCTCTGTACTTCCTAGATCCCTAGGCTAGGGAAACTGCCGTCCAACTTTCGTCCATTCGGAGAGTCCAAAGTTGTATTGACGCCGAGGGTTCACACGCCCATTCCCGCACCTTTGTTCACTGAACACACAGAAAGGAGGGGGGCTTCGTAGACAAGAGTTGTCAGTCTTGACTCAAGCTGGCGCGTCTTGTTTCCTGGGATGACTCCGCAGTTAGCTGGGACGTTTATCAAACGACCGTGACGGTTACCAGAGTCCGTGAGGGAACACCGTAGAACACCCTTGTCTAGGGGTTTTCTTGCTCTCATTGGTCCATGAAGGCGACAGTGAACCAGCTAACAATACCCGGTCCGCCAAACGTGTCTCGCCTTGATGATGCCGCATGCTTGTTCAAATGGGACGCATTCGAATGGAATGGGATGAGATCAGTTTGAGTGCGATGGACTATGCCTACGGCAGAATGAGCGCTCTCAAACACTACTACTCCCGCTCGGATGGGCGAAGGTATATACTGCCGGACTACACTTCTCTGCAAGTCTACGTTTATTTACAATTGCGTCAAACGTGGCGCGACAACTGCGCCATCTGCGCACGCGACACTTTCATGATAGAACAACGGCTTCTTTCCTCTAAACGATACCAATGTAATGTGCGTAGGTAGTACGGTTGCAAATAGATACTCGGTATTAGTGTTCCATGTTTTTTTTTTTTTTAGATACGGTTTTAGCTAGCGACCATCTATGCTGATAGAAATTAGAGATGTTTCACGTCAACAATAAAAAAGTGAAAAAAAATACGGAAGAACCCATCTCGCGATGACTGTTGACGGTAATGCGTTAGCATTGAATAAATTAGCTACACAACGTACATTTCCACTATTGAAACGGACACGCTGCGTCATCTAGTGTCGCTGCCGAGAAACCCGCACGGGGCCTCCGAGATGAGAAGCGTGATGCACTGGTGCCTGCGAACGCTGAGAATTGTGCCCTCGCTTGCCGCACACTCAGTGGCACATACTCAGTGACTAAAGTTTGCGACACGTTGATTGAATACCGGCACCTACCCAATGAATTCATGGCACAGCTCGCGTTGGCATGCAATGCGTTCATTGAAAAGCGGCACATACCCATTGTGATTGTGGCGCAGCCTGCAAATGCATCGAGTTGTTCAGGAACGCTTGTGTCGTGGGTTCGATTCCGCTCAGCATCAGAGAAATTTAAGGGATATTTTTCGTCATTGTAGGGCGGCACATTCCCAGAGTCCCCTACCATAGTTACTCAAGTTGGCGTCAAATATGTTCACTGAAGAGCTGCATACACCTGCTGGCACATACCCAGTGACCCAAGATCGAATTAAGGAGGTTCGTTGAAGAACAGCACAGGCCGGATGGCACATACCCAGTGCTCCAAGTAGGCGTCAAAGAGTTTCTTCGAGCAGCGGTGCATGCCCAATCCCACATCTGCAGTAGCCCATGTCGGCGTGAAATAGCTTTGTTGAAGACACATTTGCCAAACTGATCCGATGGTTGGTTTCGAATCCTCTTACCTTAGCACAGTAGCCCGATGCGCTAATCATTCGGGCCACGGACTACCCAGTCACTCAGGTATGCGGGAAAGCTGTTAGATACAAACATATATGCATAGATACAAGCATTAAATTAGATTCTGGGTTTTTACGTGCCAAAACCACGATATGATTTTGAGACGCCGTAGTGGGGACTGCGGAATAATTTCCACTATCTGGGGTTCTTTAGCCCAATGCACAGTACAAGGGCGTTTTTGAATTTTGCCTGCAGCGAAATGCGGCTGCCGAGGCCGGGATCTGACTCCACGACCTCGTGCTTAGCAGCGCAACGCCTAAGCCACTAAGAAACCACAACGGGTATAGATACAAGCATACATACAAACATAAATAGGTAAATAGCACCCGGAAAGTGCGTGAAGTACCCTAAGAATGCGAACGCATTAAAACGCTTAAACAACAACTTTTAGCATGCATGGTGGCGAATATCCAGGCATGTTCGCCGATGAAGTACCCTACCCGGTCAGAAGCTCTCAGGTGAAGAAAAGAGGCCGTCTTTGGATTTATTTGACCTTGATTGTTCTAGTGAGCCCGGAGGGCAAAAGCAAGGAGGGTTGTTTCGAGCTGAAGCTATAGTACCGCGATCTGGAAGTGCTCTCTAGTGTTTTTTTTCCTGTCACAAGCCCACTGAAGGAAATGCGAAAAGCAACACAATCGGAACAGAGCGTCCCGATTGACGAGAGGATGCCCACTTTAACCGAACACCGACACTTATATATCTGCTGTATTGAAGTGACCTCAAGTGCTTTCACGAGATTCCGCAGGTAGAATGCCACAAAATGCTATGTGTTTCATGCGTGGATCTGCCGTCCCACGTTGCGAAGATGTTTTCTACTTCGACGAAGGACTGTTGAAAAAATTAAGTTCAGGCTTTAGAGTCAGTGATTCTCTGCTCCAACTCCTCTGGGCCGTCTATCAGCATGATCTTATAACGTCATCACGTCCCTTAGTGCCTCAAAGATTTACAGGTCATACTTGGCATACACCTTAATGTAAGCTTTTCTAGTACGAGAAATGCCTGTACCCAAGCTGGCCTCCCATGTAGCCAATCCATCACTACATGTTCAGAATGTAAATTCAAGCACCCCGAATACGTTTGACGGGGTTGCCGTACCATGTATACATTCGGCGCGAAATCTCGTACTTTGTTTTTCTCGCTTTCAGGATCCTTGCACCAGCTCTCCATAAATCACACACACACACAGAGAGAGACAGAGAGAGAGAGAGAAACGAAGAGTGAAAGGTAGGGAGGTTAACCAAGGACGTACCAGGTCGGCTACCCTACACTTGGGGAGGGGGAAAAGGGAAGAACAGATAAGGAGATAAAAGAAAAATAAGAGTCAGTCATTCAGAGTCAGTCGCAGAGGAATTTCCGTTGTAACAAGCGTTGCAAAAAGCCACAAGAACCCTTCTGCACTTCGTGAAGGATGCTAGATTGTACCATCTATAGATCACAGGTGCACAAGTGTGGGCTATGGGCACTCGAAACCTCAGGTTACATCGGTAGAAGAAAATTCTCACGACAATGTGTCAGTAAAAACAAAAAAAAAACTTCAGCGACCTTAACAGAAGCTGTCCTCTTCCATGATGTCACTAAAGTCAATGCCTGTTTTAAATTTCAAATAAGTTTGAAGTTTGTCCATTAATTTTGATTCAACTAATTTTATTTAGCACAACAATGGCGGAGAACTTTAACGCTATCCTAAAATTTTGCGTGGGCGTCAGCATTTTCCACAAGTTTACGGAGACATTCAGCAATATCATCCACGGATTACCGCAGAAGCTTTGGCGAAACGTCAACGAAAACATTGTCACGTTTGAGCGGCACAGACTCGAATCCGCACCCCCCTCCTCCAGCCTCCCCCCCCCCTAGAAATTCGATGTCTCATGCTTAATTCGACAAACTTTTTTCCTTCGCCAAGCACAAGGAAAAAAAAGCAGCACGATGTCAAACCATGGACGCAACACTTCGCATATCAGTGCCGAATGAGTGTCCATGTGCTGTGAACATGTGGTGCGACTTGTGGAGTCTGCCTTCGAATGGCGTCACTCTCTGCTGTCATACGCACGGAATAAAAAAATATATGGTCTTTTTGTTCATGATAAAGGTTGTTAATCTCCAATAAATGCGCAATTTTAAAGCTGCAGAATAACTAACGTGGGCACTGACTTTCCGGACGCTATGTACATGTCAGGGATTTTCGCGCAGACTACTCTTTCAGAGGTGTCATGTTTTCGATCTGTGGGTTAAAAGCAAATCAGCGGTGTTCTGTCCGAATTGCTTTGCCTTGCCAATCATAAAAAAACAATTTTATTTCAGAGAAGATCCTTCCAGAGTGCTGTTGGCCTGTTACTGCTTCCAGCGAACATTCCTGACATCTACCACGTGAAATGTAGATTAGATTAGCAATGACCATTCTACTTTTTTTACGAACTCTGCAGGTTTGTGGGCCAACGGTCGAATGTGATGCAAGAAATCAGCTACTCCTGAGTTGAGATTAGCATATCATTTCACCATCACTGATTTCAAGCACAAAAACAAGAGTGATGCCCACAGACGACTGATCTGAGTCGAGCGTAACCTGATGAGTAAGAAGACTGGTTGTAACAAAATTAAGGATGTTATTCGCCGGCACACACGAACATGAGAGAAGACGAATGGGCTATACTTTGTGCGAGAACTTGTTAGTCTTCTCTCCAATATTTGGATACCGTGTATCATCAATATCGTTGAGCGGAAGTTACGGCCACACCACCTTTTTAAATCTTCGCCTTTAAGCGAGAGAGGGCTCTTGAAAGATCAATGCCTGTTAGCCTGCCCAGATAAGAAGCAACACTGATGTACCGCTTTTGGCTGAGAATGGCGTTCATGAATGCTAATTCTTTCCGTACTGGAATGGCCGATAGTCCGATATGCGGCACCTGTATATACGAGGAGACCATCGAGCGCCTGTTGTATGTATTTCTTCGCTACGACGTCCAGGGCCTCTTTCTAGGCAACCTTAAACCGTCGGGATCTACGTCCGTTTTCTGACTCAAAGGTACTGGGGCCGTGACCACATACGTCGCTGGTGCAAACAGCTATTTGAGCTCTAGAGCAGAGTCTGCAGTGCACCAGCCAGAGTGCCCGCTTATATATACCTCCTGTTCATCCTCCAGCACGCGCGTACGATCTCTCTCTCTCTCTCTTCTTCTTCTTCTTCTTCTATTCCCGCTTTTCCTTACCATCAGCGCAAGTTTAGTAACATGAGGGATAGGGCTAGTTGGTTCTTAAACTTCGAATCACTCAGTGTAAGGTAGCAAACCGAACGCCCATCTAGTTCACCTTCCTCCTCTTTCCTATCATTGCCTTCTTACTCTCTCCCTCTTTCTCTCCATTTCACACTGACATTGTGGGAAATGAGAAACTGACATCTTAAAGTATACGGAGCTCTATTGCTCCCCTCCCCTTTCCTGAAAAGAAAGGGTCAGACCACAGATATGATTGTATTATGAAAGCAACCATTCGTATCATATTTCTTTGAATTCCGCCACGACGCCCTGCGTTGTCAAGCGACCTTGGATAGAAAAGTCTTTACCATATAGAATTTTCGTTATTATTGCGTGTGTCTCGATGCGGATATATTTAAGCCAATTAACAGCTTGGTTGCAGAGAAAAGTGGCTGTCGTTTTAAAAATTTTGTTAGAACATACCAAGATCCTAGATTTGTACTAAACCTTCATGCCTGCTATTACACAAGTCCCAATACTCAGATCATATGTGTCATGCAAGTATATTGAACGAGAAAACGGGAAGCAAGAGGCTCGACAATGAAGCAATGGATAATGAGGCTAACGAAACATGTGGGATTCGACTGTTATTTTGAATGAAAGTATAGAAATGATAAGGAAAAGGGAAGTTGCCGCAGGTACGTGGTAGTCAAGCCCACATCTTCCCCATTGCGCGTGCAATGCTCTACCATTGAGATACAGCGGCGATAGTCCTTCCATAGATGTTCTTTGGTATTTGCGTATGGTTATTTGTTTCCTAACATTTCCCTCCCATTTCACCTTCCCCCAGTACAGGGTAGTCAACCAGCCTCAGCCTAGGTTAACTTTCCTGCCTTTCATTTACCTTTTCCCCCTTCTCTGTATATGTGTACAAAACTGTCCCTGAGAGTGTGAGCCAGAGCCACTCATCGCTAAGGCGACGGACATGGAACATCCATCGCAGTAGCTCACTGGTGGAGCATCGCACACATGCGCTAGGCTTCCACATTAGGCAAGCTGTCTTTTTGTCCACTTTCCTTTCCTTTCTCACTATCAAAGCGGATACCTTTTGACTTTTTCACTCGTTTTTGTGGTTGGTGCTTCGCGGTCGGACTTTCGCCGCCAATACGAAGGAAGCGTACTCTCGCGCAACCAAGTTGCAGGGCGTGTGCCGATCGCCAACAGTAAATATATCAGATTACAAAAAAAAAACCTTCGATGCGAACGTAGTTCTCACAACATTATGATCTCTGTATAGATCTGGCACTTGCAACGGTAAAATAAATATTTAGTCAAATTTTATTAAACATCCAAGGCTATTCAGAGGTTGCGAACGTAGGCAATTGGCGACAATGCCAAGGTAGAACCTGGCTCCGTTGAAGCCATTCCTTCGCACCATCGTCTGGAGTCGTGCCTGTGAGCGGATAAGCCGGCACGTATTGTCGCACGAGAGTTTTGAGAAGGTTTAGACGCTGTGGTAGAGCGCTCGGGAGGGACTGCTTTCTCCCACCACCCTCTCCCGCTGAGCGGCTGCAGGAGAAGGCTTCTGCCCCACTACAGTTGTACTGAGTAAAGGTTCTGTTCTCTGCGAAATTAATGAAACAAAAGGCGCTCCTTAAAAGTCCTCACTGCAAGAATTATACGCCTCCAAGTGCTTCGCTCCTTTACTAACTGGGCGAATAGCTTTTTAATAGCGTTCGGTTATTGGCTTACACTGACAAAAAGCGTCGACAGTTTTGCACAATTTTATTTCTATATTTCAATTAAGAATAGCAGTTAATTTCACTGTTCATTGTTCGTTAGTTTCAAATCAATTCGCGCTTATGTTTCATCATCACCAGCCTGTTTTATGTCCACTGCAGGACGACGACCTCTCTTTGCGATCTCTAATTACCCCCGTCCTGCGCCAACCGATTCCAACTAGCACCCGCGAATTTTCTAATTTCATAGAACTTGCTAATTTCATCGCTCCACCTAGTTTTCTGCCGTCCTCGACTGCGTTTCCCTTCCCTTGGTACCCATCCTGTAACCCTAATGGTCCAACGGTTACCTAACCGGCGCATTACGCGACCTGCCCAGCTCCATTTGTTTTTCTTGGTGTCAATTAGAATATCATCTATACCCGTTTTCTCTCTGATCCAAACCGCTCTCTTTCTGTCTCTTAACGTTATGCCTAACAATCTTCGTTGCATCGCTCTTTGCGCGGTTCTTAACTTGTTCTCAAGCTTCTTTATCAGTCTCCAAGTCTCTGCCCCATATGTCAGCACTGGTAAAATGCACTGAATGTACACCTTCCTTTTCAATGATAATGGTAAGTTTCCAGTGAGGAGCTGTCAATGTGTGCCGTGTGCGATTCAACCCATTTTTATTCTTCTATGAATTTCCTTCTCGTGATCAGGGTTCCCTGTGATGTCATTGTTTATGTGGCGTGTTATGTAATTATGTGTGATTGCGTTGCTCAATTCGTCTGCAAAACAGTGAGATTCTGTGCGTGTTCTCATTGTCTTTTCAGTATTTTGCACTTCTTTGTAAAGAACGCAGAATGTCTGACATGTTCGTGTGTGTTCTTGCGCTGTATTCTGCGTTTTAAATTCCTGGCCTCGTATACAAAACGTTATCAGTGTTTGTGTCTTGAAGAGGAAGCATTAGCTCGGGCCCAACACCGATCGATGCCGCCTATTCAAATGCATGTAAAACCCCGAAACACTTTTCTGAGATAACCTCTGGACCGATCTTAATGAAATTTGTTGTATTTGAGAGAAAAAGTTAAATTTAGAAGCGGAATTTCGATTTAGGGCTTGATTCTCTGAAATGAATGTTCACAAATTCGCAAACTTGAAAAAGAAAATAGAAGCACGAAGTTTGCAAATTCGTAGCTGTACACCAAGAAGAGATATCGCCGTTCTGTAAACTGCATCCATTAGAGCCTACAAAGAGGACAAATTTAATATGTCATTTTATATATTACAAGAATCTGTTACATTGTTTACAAGCGTTTTGCAAAGGCTCTACTAGCATATTACTTGTTTTTTTAGAGCCATATGTAATATATCAATTTTGTCCGCATTAGATGTATTATTAGGTGCAATTTACAGAACTGTGATATCGTTTTTTTAATGCTAAGTAACAGAGTTGTGAACATGATAGTTTCGTTTTCTGAGTATTTTGACTTTTGCCAATATTTATTAAAAATTGATAACAAAACTCGAGAATTCGCAACGAACAGTCACTAGATTTTCACTTTTTCTTTTAAATTCAACAAACCTCATCAAATTTGGTGCAGTGGTTGCCGAGAAAAACGATTTCTCCTTTCCCATGTATTTAGATAAGAGCCCCCGAACTAAACCTTCCTCTTCAGTGTTATTCAGTGTCTTTCAATACTCTTCCTGATTTCACTTGCTCTTTGCATCACAATGAGAAGTAGCCGGTACCACCTAAGGCGTGAACCTGTCACTTCAAATCATATTTCTTTTCTTCTTTTTTAATTACAACGGCAACGTTTGCGCGTTTGCGCGTTTGCGCTTTGTTCCTTATGTGACAGGCGGATACGTGCAGCCCTTTATTTGGTCTTTCCATGGTATACCATTTCGAAAGGCGGAAGTTTCTTGAGAGACTGCCGAAGAAATAAATTCCTTCCAAATAAGCAAAACTTATGAGCTTCTCTCTCTCTCTCTCTCTCTCTCTCTCTCTCTCAGAGCTTATATGCAGAAGCTCTAGTTTCTGCGGAAAGCACCAAACTATATAGCTTGGGAGGAATTGTCACATTTACTAGGTTTTCTTGCGAGGCGCCACCCACTGCACGCGAAAAATTGCGCATGTGTGTTTCTCCTCGCAGCTAGTTTGACCTAAGCAAGATGTTGGACTTCTTACTGCAAGCGGAATAGAAGCATGACTGCGTAAGCTAATGAGACGCTTGCTCATACGATTAGGTGCTGACATGCGACCTTTATCTTCGACAGTACTCCGAGCGTGATGCCCCCTTTGTCCGCGTGCGGTTGTGGTCTTGTGAGTCAGAGCTGTACACATGTTCTGCCTAAGCACTGAGTTGTCAATGGAAAGGGGAGCGCAGTATTTCGCGATATCGAAATTCATGGAGTCCACCGAAGATATTAGGATAGCACTAGCTATGTGAACTTTAACGAGTAATTTTGATCTTGTAAATCAGATTCAATCGCTCCTACATAGCGAAGACACTGGCTTTGCACAGCAGAAGTACGTGTGTCCGCCTATGTCACGACATATGCATTCGGCAATGAATTAGACCAGGCGCAAGTGTCTATACAGCTTCTCGTGCACGAGGCCGTACCTCAAGAATATTCTTTTTTTTTACTTCGACACTCGGTTGCAAGCGAATGCTGCTGGATCATTTCCAGAAAATTGGCGTTGCAAAACGATTTCACCATCCGTTATGCGGATGACGTCGCATTCGCCATTACAGAAATAGTGCCCCGTGTGCTACGAAGGAACCCGTTCTTTCGTTCGCAGGCAATGTGCTGCGCACCCGAATTGTGACTGCAGCCCTGAGACGGAAATAATGCCGACAACTATCGCTTGTAATTTGTTTATGGCGTCGAACTGTCGCCGTGGGGCCTCTGCTCATCTAATTCCCCCGGCGCGGCCGTGCGCATGCGGTGGGACACAAGTGGGTATTCTTAGAAGGCGCACTGAGCCGGCAGACAGTGATGTGAGTGGCAGGTGCAACGTCGGGCCTCACCCCCCACCACCCTGTTTCAGACCCTCCCCATCTCGAGAGCAGTCGGCGGCATATTTTGCGCACATTGCATGTCTGATCCCACGCGGGAGTCGCGCACCTTAGCCCTGCAGCAGTTGACAGGCACAACGCACAAAAGAGAAGGGCCCCCGTCTGCGCGATATCTTCCTCCCTTGCTAGGACACGCGGCCAGATAATTGGGCCACTTCCCTCATTAGTACCGCACTCTTCTGCTCCAACAGTTCCTTTGGCGCAACGTTTCTAGAGCGAGAAGGAAGAGGGCGGATGTCAATCATTTGCGCAGACTGCGCGTATGAGCTTGTCTTTTGTAGAGCCCACTTCTTTTCTCCCTTTTTCTTTCTATAGGTTATATGTTGCTGAAGTAGCTAAGCCGACAAAGAAAATGAGAGAGGTCGAAATAGCTTTCTTGTCGCGGATATTGTGACCAATTAGAATAGATGTTAAGTAGATGGCATATATCGTTTTGCTCCGCCCACGGTCAGAGTGTTGACCATGTGCGGCTGGGTGTCGAACCGAACCGGAAAGAAACCGAAAACCTGCGCTGAGCCGTTGTTTTCAGCTGAACTGGAACCCAACGAAACTTATTTTTTCCTCACCATCTTGGAAATAAACCGGAACCTAAGCCTTCTGGAGGAAGCGTTTCGAACCGGTTCAACCGGAGGTTCAGCCAAGAGTCGTTATTGAATTTCTAACACCGTTCATGTCGCTGCGTTGACGAAAGAAGATGGTGCCTCTGGTGTCAATTCGGCACAGAGCGCGCAGTCGCTTCGGGAACAGTCATGTGGCTCACTACAGTGATCACACTAGCTCACTCAGCTGCATACGCATGGTCGGCTCAGTAGTAAACTATGGTCGGCGCGCAAAATCTTGACAGAGTGAACGAGCGCCGCCGAAACTGCGTCGTCGGCAAGGATGCGCGCGCGTACAGCTTGTGCTCGAGAAATCGGCGGTGCAGTTGTGGCGCACTGTTCATGCAGTTAGTGCTTTCAGTGACTGCTGTTGAATCCATGGTGATAAGAGGCGCATGCACAGAGAAGTACGACATGCATTCCAATAAATTCGAGCATTCTAAACCTCTTGCGTCACAGTTCAACACAACCATTCGGAAAGACTGGCCAAGAACGGACACACACTCCGTGGCACATATACCCAATGGTCCAAGAATAGGGTGCCGAAATATGAGAAATTTACGCAAATCAAAGACGTTCAATATCATGTATTATTCAATTGAAAGGTATGCGTGCTTTAGAGATAGCTATGAGCCGACATTATATGTGCAAGCTTATGCCTGGTTCAATGTTTTATTGTGCGGGGAACTTATACGGCATGATAATCTTTGTTTTCTGGAATTTTTTAAAATCGCCTTTGGCAGCTAGAGAGCATGAGTCCTGTTCTTGAGCTGAATTATTCCAAGATGCGGACCCTAGTAGCACTAGAAATCGAAACACATCATCAACGAATTAACCAAACTTCACTATATAACTTCTTAATTAATTACTTTACGACACATATTCAATTTACTAATTCTAGCCGGCCAGCGTGCAATACGTATTCCCCTGAAATAAATCTCTCAGATGACACTAGTTTCGGGATATTGTTTTCCAAAGTGCTGGACGGAATACAAGGGCGTTCCAGTAACTTTTCTGGTTCAATGCATGAAAGAGTGCCTTGATAAAAAAAAGTAAGTGGAACAACAGTCTATTTTTACGTCGAGTTTGACGGCGCTTACCTCCAGCTGGCGTCATTCTGGAAAATCATTCCAAGTGGATACGCCTTGCAAATTCACCGGCTACAGTTACAAAAGTTACTAGCGATTTTTGAAGTTCGTTCAATATGTGCTTTCATTTCGCGTGCAAGTGATGTCCACCTCTCTGAACAATCCAGCTCAAGGACTAGAATTCCGCTATCTGCAACAGGAGATTTCTCAAAATTCCGGAAAACTTGGTAAATGATCACCCCGTAGGTGTGCTCGCTGAAACCTCGCTGGAACCTCACTGGAACACAAACACGACACGCGAAACCGTTGTGAAGTAGACAAAGAAAGCGTCGCTTTGAGAAATGAAAGTCGGATTTTGTTGCGCGGTGCTCGGCTATTAATGAATGACATGGCTCTATATAATGGCTCTATATAATGGCTCTCTACAGCTTTTAGGAGGTATTCCCTTTTGTTTGTGGGGCACTTTGCACGCGCTCTAGGGGAGAGCCAGGATGGAAGGGATGCTAAGAAAGTATAGTATTCGTCCGAGCTCTGTACTCATCCGGCTGTAAACGTCGCAGAATGTGTACCGAGTTCTGCTCAAAGTGTTCGCACTACATACATATTTTTTTTTTTTGCTTTTGGTCGGCAGTATTAACCGCAAAGGAGTTTTCCCATATATCCATCTTTATTAGCTTTAAATTTCTTGGGTCGGAAACGCACCTTTGTTAAAATGTTATCTTGAAAGTGGCCTATGGCAGCGCAATTTGGTCTGTTCAGGTGGATCATCTGAAGAGGTGGACGTTACTTGCGAACAAATCTCAATGTTCAGGTAGCTAATTAAAAAGACACAACATTTACCTTTTAATTCACCTTATATGGCGCATGTTGCAATTGCAAAATTGAAGCTGAGCAGTAGTGAAGTTATGTTTCCTCAGCAGAAATCGTCAGATGAGCACCGCTTTCGAGATATACGGCCTTAAAGCTCGCAGCGAAACACATTGGCGTTAGAGTTGAACACTTCGTGATTACCTTAACTGCGACACCAATGAATTTTTAGCAGATTTTGAAGAGGGATATATCGAAAATGACGCCACGCTAATCTTGGGATTTCTGCTAAGCAGAAATGGCTATACACCACTGCTCTGCTTCAATACCGAGATGGCAACATGTACCCCAAACGAAAGTTGGAGGTGCATCCATCTTTTAGAGATGATTGAAGAAGTTTATTGAATAGCTCCGCATACCCAGAGTAACCTGTCCAGAGACCCAAGCTGGCGTAAAAGAGGTCATTGCAGAGCGACTCACATCCAATGGCACACACTCAGTGATCCAAGTTGACGTCAGAGAGAATAATTGAAAAGCACCACATACCCAGGGTTACGTACCCAGTGACCCAAGTTGGTCTGACGGATGAGTTTGAACCCGCTTGACCTAGCAACAGCAGCCCGGTGCTCTGCCCATTTGACCCTGGACTACCTTGTGGCCCAAGATGGCCGGAAAGAGGTTAGGCGCGGAGATAGATACGCAGGGACATAGCAACATAGAGACAAACTGCAAACTTGGGTATAAGTTTCCGAAGAAAGGTAATAGCATCAACGACTAATAGGTTAATTAGTAAATCTTAATTTACCACGTGCATATTGCAATTTGTCGCGCAAGTAATTTCCGCCTCTTCAGGCAACACCCCGGAGAGGCCAAATCTCGCTATATATGCTCCGAGCAATTATACATATATATATATATATATATATATAGAGAGAGAGAGAGAGAGAGAGAGAGAGAGATAAACATACAAAAAAGTTCCGTTCGGGACGCACCAAGTCGATATAACGAGCTGGAGCGTCTGTAAGGAAAAGCTGCGAGACCTCTTTTGGAAGCCCTTTGGTAGCCACACTGCAGCTAATAATGAGCTTGCGTATCATGCTTAGACGTCAACTGAGTCTTGCATTGCCTACATTCAGAGTGTGATCGCGATCTGCCGTAAGGTCAACAACGTTCTTATTCTCGTTCTCGAGAGCTCTTTCCCTCTCCTTTTTTATTTCTTCTTAGTTAAATAAAAATAGAATAATACTTGGAAAAACTCTTTGGCCGCCATAAAAGTGTAGGCATGATACAAATTTATTTCGAAAAGCAAGTAACGTCGAGGAGTTAAAATGCTCTAAACAAAATGTCGGTTACTCTATTTATTTGAAGAAGTGGTAGTGTCATGGTATACTGCTCCCACGTATAAAGAACATTCACTAACGTACTCTCATCAGCGCGTAGACAAGGCAATTGTAAGCCGTATCATGTTGAACAACATATAGGCTAAGGAATTAGGTCTTAGCATTTATGTGAGCACTACGGCTGAGAATTAAACTACAAGCAAAAAAGTTACTCGAAGCAAGCGGATAAAGGCATCACAGAGGTTCACAGAGGGCCAGGAAAAGACTTGAAAGAGAGAGAGAAAAAAAGAGAGAAGGCAGGGTTGTTAACTAGAAGAGAGTATGATTGGCTACCCTGCGCTGGGCGAGAGGAATAGAAAGAAGAGAGAGAGAGGAAGGCGGCGAATGTGTGCACGTGCGTGGACAGCGCTACACATTCACAGTGTTGCGTTTCGCCTGCGACGCTCGGTTTTGCCGGCGCGACTGCGGCGGGGCGGCAGACATTTTGGCCCGTTCGGCGTCGCCGCAACGCTCCCCGCCAGGCGTGGTCTGTTGCGTTTCGCCTGCGACGCACGGTTTTGCCGGCGCGACTGCGGCGGGGCGGCAGACATTTTGGCCCGTTCGGCGTCGCCGCAACGCTCCCCGCCAGGCGTTTCCAGGCGTTTCCAGGCATGTTCCGATGCCACGTGTCTTCATGTGCGTGTGTGAGTGTATGTGCCATTGTGCCCGAACCAGGCGATGCGACAGCAGGGGGTCACCCTCTCCTTCCAGTCATTGTGCCCGAACCAGGCGATGCGACAGCAGGGGGTCACCCTCTCCTCCCAGTCTTTGTGCCCGACCGGCGGCAGTGTGCGTCACCTTAGCCCATTGTACAATCACGTGCTCGTCTATTGAGGGGTTCCTTCTTGCCCTCAACTGCGAGAGTATAAAAACAGCTGCCCCCGGACGCCAAAGAGGAGGGCTCCGATTTCTTCTGTTGAGTAAAGTGCTCTCCCGTCTCTCTACTTCGGTCAACCTGACCGCCAACTCTTTGCGATGTTAAAATAAACAAGTTGTTTTGTTGTTACCAGTCGACTCATGCTTTGCCGGGACCTTCGGATGCTTCCAGTTGTACCCCAGGCCGCCAGGCCAACGCTACCCTTGAGGCTTGCGACCCAGGTACAACCACGGGCGTCAGCGCCGAGTTCCCAACAACCGATGCCATCGGTGGGATCCAAACAACTGTCTGCCAGCGGTGAGATCGCGACAACGGAGGCCAGCAGCGAAGAGATGCAGTTGACTGTATGCTGAGCAGCTCAACGACGATCCGGGAGCAGTGCAACGAGCCCTGTGTGACGACTGGTTGCCTGCAGCGGAACGACTGCGCGGAATTCCTGCCTGCGAGGTTTGGTGAGTGCGGGACTTTCTTCTTCTGAGCTTTGCCAGGCTTTTGTTAGAGTCAGAAACAGAGTTGGTAATTGTGGTTGTCGTTGCTGCCGGGTTAGTTTGCGGCAAGACAATAGTAAGCAGTAGAGAAAGCAGCATTCAGAGCAGCCATGGATTTGAAGTCGTTGCGCAAACCGAAATTGTTGGAGCTTGCAAGAGAGTTGGGTCTGGATGTCTCAGACAAACTAAGAAAACCTGAACTGCTAAAGGCTATTCTTGAGTTAGAAGCTGAGGATGACGAGCTGTCGGAATGCCTTGAGACCATTGAAGAGAGGGAGACTGCAAAAAGACAGGAGCGCGAACTTAAAGAACAGAAAGAAAAAGAAGAGCGTGAACGTAAAGAACAGAAAGAGCGAGAGCAACAAGAGAAAAAAGAAGAGCGCGACCGTCAACACGCGTTGGAAATGAAGCGTCTCGAGATAGAGATGGAACGCGCTCGTAATGGAAGTCAGGCACACGGTGCAGGAGAACGCGTATTGTTCAAAATGACTGACCTGATGCGGCCGTTTAAGCTTGGAGAGGACATTGGTTTGTTCCTGGTTAACTTTGAGCGAACGTGCGAGAAGCAGGGGTTCTCTCGGGAAACGTGGCCACAGCGCTTGCTCACTTTGTTACCCGGCGAGGCGGCCGACGTAGTCGCTCGCTTGGATAGAGAGGAGGCAGAGGATTTCGACAAAGTAAAATCGAGTCTGCTAAAAAAGTACCGGCTGTCTGCGGAGGCGTTCCGTCGGAAGTTTCGGGAAAATGAGAAAGGCAGAAGTGAGTCATATACAGAGTTTGCGTATAGGCTTATGTCAAACATGCAGGAGTGGCTCAAAGAAGAGAAAGCGTTTGGTGACCACGATAAAGTTCTGCAGTGCTTCGGGCTAGAACAGTTTTATAGTCGGTTACCGGAGAACGTGCGATACTGGGTCTTGGATAGGCCAGACGTTTGTACGGTGGCTAAAGCCGCTGAGCTAGCCGAGGAGTTTGTGACGCGTCGGGCTCGCGGAGCTAAGGACGGTCAAAAGGGTGAATTTGGCTCGAAGTTTGAGAGGCCGAAGTTCACACCCATGAGAGCAAAGGGGAACACGCGTAGTGCGGATGCGAGTGGAAGCAGTGCGACCGAACCTAAGGAGACGGCGGCAGCCGAAGCCGAACGCAGAAAGCGGTTCGAGATGAGGCAAGCGCGCGTTTGTTATACGTGCCAGAAGCCGGGTCACTTTTCGGCGCAGTGTCCGGAAACAACACCAAAGGTTGTGTTTTTTTCAATAGGCAGCACTGACGAGAACATGAAGCTTCTCGAGCCTTACATGCGAGACCTCCTCGTGAACGGGAAAGAGTGCCGAGTGCTTCGCGATTCCGCAGCTACGATGGATGTAGTTCACCCGTCTTATGTAGAACCCCATATGTTCACGGGCGAGTGCGCATGGATCAAGCAAGCCGTGGAAGCTCATAGCGTGTGTCTGCCGGTAGCAAAAGTGCTTATTGAAGGACCTTTCGGAGCGCTTGAGACGGAGGCGGCAGTGTCATCTATGCTGCCCCCCCAGTACCCGTACCTATTTTCAAACAGGTCCGATCACCTCCTGCGCGAGAAGGGGCTTTTGTTTGGTGAAGCTAGTGTTCAGGCCTTAACCAGATCGAAGGTTCGGGAGCTCGCTGCAAAGGCGGTAGTTGCGGGGCCGACGTTATCAAACAACGAAAAAGGGTCAGAGGCGCAGCAAGCTGATATTCAGAGCACGCCCGAACTGAATAAACTTGAGTCTGTAACGTTAAAGGCGCCAGATACTGGAGAGGAAACGCCCGACACGGGAAAGTTAGAAGAGCTATCTACTGATTTGCTCATCGCGCCTACGTCAGACGGACTTGATAGGTTGCTAAAAGTCAGCCGGTCGGCTTTGATAGCCGAGCAAAAGAAGGATGGTAGCCTAGAAAACATACGCTGCAATGTCAAAGAAGGTATCGCCAGGAAAACTGCGCGTTTTGTGGAAAGAGGTGGAGTCCTGTACCGGAAGTATCTAGACCGCCGAGGAGTGGAGTTCGATCAGCTGATCGTGCCTCAATGCTATCGTCAGGATCTGTTGCGCTTGTCACACGGGGGTTCGTGGTCCGGACACCTAGGAGTTAAGAAAACTAAGGACCGTCTCTTGCAAGAGTACTATTGGCCAGGGTGTTTTCGGGACGCAGACCACTTCGTGAGGTCATGTGACACCTGTCAGCGGGTGGGCAAACCAGGGGACAAATCGAGGGCGCCGTTGAAATTGGTACCTATCATTACGGAGCCTTTTAGACGGCTCGTTATTGATACAGTGGGACCTCTGCCGGTAACAGCCACGGGGTACAGACACATTTTGACTGTGATCTGCACAGCGACAAAGTTCCCTGAAGCAGTGTCGCTTAAAGAACTCAGCTCAGTTGAGATAGTCAATGCACTACTGTCCATATTTGCGCGAATTGGTTTTCCTGCGGAAATCCAATCAGATCAGGGCACAGTGTTTACTAGCGCTTTGACGACAACTTTTCTCGAAAGGTGTGGGGTAAAGCTGCTACACAGCTCAGTGTACCACCCACAGTCGAATTCCGTTGAGAAGCTCCACTCCGTCATGAAGCGCGTGTTGAGAGCGTTGTGTTTTGAACATCGAACTGACTGGGAGCTGTGTCTGCCTGGGGTGATGTTTGCTTTAAGGACCGCGCCGCATGCGGCTACGGGGTTTTCGCCAGCTGAACTGGTGTACGGTCGCTCGCTTCGGTCTCCGCTTCGCATGCTTCGAGAATCATGGGAAGGCAGGGGCGACGACCCAGTCGTGGTGGAATACGTGCTTAAGCTCCTCGAACGCTTAAGAAGGGCACAGGAGTTGTCAGGTGAAGCAATGGCAAAGGCCCAGCAGAGGGCCAAGGTTTATTATGATCGGACCGCCAGGGCCCGTCGTTTTGAGGTGGGCGATGAGGTCATGATATTGCGCACATCGCTAAACAACAAACTAGACGTGCAGTGGGAGGGCCCCGCACGAATTGTTCAGAAACTGTCGGACGTTAACTACGTGGTAAGTCTGCCAGGAAAGCGGAAAGCACAGCACGTTTACCACTGTAATCTGCTCAAACCTTATAGACAAAGTGAAGCAGTGGTGTGCATGATGGTAAACGTTCCTGAAGAGCTTCCGGTCGAGCTTCCGGGACTAGGCTCAGTGACGAACAGGGAAGACACCGGTCAAGTCATTAGTGATCTTATCAGTAAAGCACCGCTGTCGCCCGAGCAGAAAACCGAACTACACCAGCTATTACAAGAGTTTCAAGGTCTGTTCTCTGAGAGGCCTGGTAGGACTTCTGTACTTACTCATGATATAGAACTTACCTCCCCAGAGCCAGTACGATCCAAGGCGTATCGGGTGTCACCCCGCCAGAGCGATATTATGGAGGCTGAGGTAAAGAAAATGCTACAGCTCGGTGTTATTGAGGCAGGTGAGAGTGATTATACCTCCCCTTTGATTTTAGTTGAGGTACCGGGCAAGGAACCTGGTCCTTGCGTCGACTACCGCAGGCTTAATGCCATCACTAAAGATCAAATTTATCCGATCCCTAACATCGAGGAGCGCCTTGAGAAACTTAGTAGCGCTCAGTTTATTTCCACCCTAGATCTTGTCAGGGGTTATTGGCAGGTTCCACTTACAGAAGAGGCTAGTAGGTATGCGGCGTTCATTTCACCAATGGGAACATTCCGTCCTAAAGTGTTGAGTTTTGGTTTGAAGAACGCGCCATACTGTTTTTCAAGCCTCATGGATAAAGTGTTGCGGGGACAGCAAGAATTCGCTTTACCGTATCTAGACGACGTAGCGATATTCTCCGCATCCTGGTCTGAGCATATGACACACTTGCGGGCAGTGCTAACCCGCCTGCGCGAAACGGGCTTGACAGTAAAGGCTCCTAAGTGCCAGTTAGCACAGGCCGAGGTTGTCTACCTCGGTCACGTGATTGGTCAGGGTCGTCGCCGCCCCTCTGAAATAAAAGTGGCCGCTGTGCGAGACTTTCCGCAACCGCGCACAAAGACCGATATTCGGTCGTTCTTAGGTGTCGCCGGCTACTATCAGAGGTACATCCCCAGGTACTCTGATATCGCGGCTCCCCTGACGGATGCTCTAAGAAAAACAGAGCCTCAAACAGTCGTCTGGGACGAGACAAAGGAAAGAGCTTTTAGCGCCCTAAAGAGTGCCCTAACAAACCAGCCTGTGCTACGATCGCCAGTATATACAAAAGGGTTCATTGCTCAGTGCGATGCTAGTGAGCGAGGCATGGGCGTTGTACTGTGCCAACGGGAAAAGGGAGAAGTAGAACACCCCGTCCTGTATGCTAGTCGTAAGCTGACCAGTCGTGAGCAGGCGTATAGCGCCACCGAGAAAGAGTGTGCATGTCTCGTGTGGGCCGTTCAGAAATTGTCATGCTATCTAGCCGGCTCGAGGTTTATCATTGAGACGGATCACTGCCCTCTCCAATGGCTGCAGACCATCTCTCCCAAAAATGGCCGCCTCCTGCGCTGGAGCCTCGCTTTACAACAATATTCCTTTGAGGTGCGTTACAAAAAGGGGAGTCTCAACGGTAACGCCGATGGCTTAAGTCGAAGCCCCTAACGTAGGAATCAGCCTAAAAATTGTTTGTTACTGATGTTTTTCTTCCTGAGGCAGGATTTTTTTTTAACATATTGCTTTTGTTTAGTGTTTCAAAGTGATGATATGCTTTCTAGTGCAATTTTTCAATTTGTGGACGCGTTCTGAGTGATGCTAGACTACTGTAAGGAACTAGGCAGTGGTATAAAAAGGGGAAAGAGCCTGGCAGGGCTTAGTGAGGGTTGTGCCGTGCTTGCTGACTGAGCGGTTGAGTTTCAGCGTAGTTCTAACGCTTGCCGGGAACGAGAACAAAAATGTGAACTCTCCCGAAGTCACTTTGCAGTGTCCCGTGCGAACCTGAACGAGAGAACGAGGCCTTCTCTCTGCGCTGCGCTCAAGAAACGTCGAGGGACGCCCGACTTCGGTTATGAGCATCATCGAGCGACATCCCTCCGGACAGCGGATGCAGTCCCCTGTCCATCGGGATCTCCTTCCCCCGGCGGGGCGGTCTGTTGCGTTTCGCCTGCGACGCTCGGTTTTGCCGGCGCGACTGCGGCGGGGCGGCAGACATTTTGGCCCGTTCGGCGTCGCCGCAACGCTCCCCGCCAGGCGTGGTCTGTTGCGTTTCGCCTGCGACGCACGGTTTTGCCGGCGCGACTGCGGCGGGGCGGCAGACATTTTGGCCCGTTCGGCGTCGCCGCAACGCTCCCCGCCAGGCGTTTCCAGGCGTTTCCAGGCATGTTCCGATGCCACGTGTCTTCATGTGCGTGTGTGAGTGTATGTGCCATTGTGCCCGAACCAGGCGATGCGACAGCAGGGGGTCACCCTCTCCTTCCAGTCATTGTGCCCGAACCAGGCGATGCGACAGCAGGGGGTCACCCTCTCCTCCCAGTCTTTGTGCCCGACCGGCGGCAGTGTGCGTCACCTTAGCCCATTGTACAATCACGTGCTCGTCTATTGAGGGGTTCCTTCTTGCCCTCAACTGCGAGAGTATAAAAACAGCTGCCCCCGGACGCCAAAGAGGAGGGCTCCGATTTCTTCTGTTGAGTAAAGTGCTCTCCCGTCTCTCTACTTCGGTCAACCTGACCGCCAACTCTTTGCGATGTTAAAATAAACAAGTTGTTTTGTTGTTACCAGTCGACTCATGCTTTGCCGGGACCTTCGGATGCTTCCAGTTGTACCCCAGGCCGCCAGGCCAACGCTACCCTTGGGGCTTGCGACCCAGGTACAACCACGGGCGTCAGCGCCGAGTTCCCAACAACCGATGCCATCGGTGGGATCCAAACAACAGGCACTCGCATAAGCCAATTGTTTTTCAAGAAGCACAAAAGTGCTTTCACTGCAGAATCGAGTACAGTGGTACAATGGGCGGCCTATATTCTCGCAGGCGTGGGCATCACATGCAGGACTGTCAGTCACTATAATAGGTGAGGTGTTAACTCGTAAAGGCTTATGGGACGCGTCGTCTGCTCGGCGCTTGCGGTTCAACAGATGACGGTGCCGGCGCACGATGCTCCCTCCGCGGGGCCGGTCGAGCTTGCTTTCTGTGCACCTTCACCACAAGGTGTCGTCCACACTGCTAATTTCTAGAGCCTGTGATGGTCGCATCGATGACTGACTACGAAATATGAGCACACGCAGTCATTTAAAAAAAATTATTTTTTAGTCGATCGATCGAACATGTGAATTAGGTATACGTGCGGTCGCAGTTTCGGGCTTATCCCGAATGACGAATATCACTTGTTCTCACGTCAATTCTGTTCTGGTCGAGGACGTGAGTGATTCTGTAACATTTCAATCGTGAACAGCAGATTTGTACTAGAGCCCGTCCTATACTCTAACGTGCTCACTAACGTGTCGTAGCCATTGGTAAATCGCGTTGCGCAAGTGCGTACAGCTGCTAAGATTTTCCCTAGGAAAAATACCATCCACCAATTTGGCCTTTCGAACTTTTAAATCACTGCTAAATTAGATGCTTGAGCAAGTTGGTACGACATACTCGTAATTTTATGTCATCTTAAAGCGAACCTTTATACGATTCGCGAATTTTACGTATGAATCACGCATGTGTTGTCTTGTAAAATAACTTGCTGTCCACGTTACTGACACTTCCTGGAACATGCGTAATAACAAAACTTTAACCGCACGATCAGCATGGTTTAACCGTGCTTTAACGTAGTATCTCTTTCTCCAACTTGACCTAAACATTTGTCATGAAAGTCTCTAACGCGTTTAAAGCTGCAGTGTACCCCTTGTTTTTGGTACACTTTGTCATATTTGTGTGCCATATGGAACGTGAGTCATGCTTGAAGTGTTCATCGACTGCAGTTGGCTTCCCCGCACGCTTGAGTCCGTCTTAACATGCTTTCGACGTCTCTTTATAAGGAAAATACTGCAGCTTAGTGATCGTTAGGCTAGTACTTCTCGCCTCGTGCGCCTTTCACGAAATATACGAGAAAAATTGCGGTCTACGCCTTTTGAATCATCCCAGTACACTAAGCTCATCTTGCATCGAACACCAAATTACGGTCGCTATACCGCGCAAGGTGTTCTCCGAAATGGTGTTCCAAGACATTTGGGCCAAGAAAAAGCTTGGATTGGAAGTGCTTGCACGCCTAAGTGCCTCCGTTACTAAACCATGCATGTTTGAATCGGCCCAGTGAAACCGAGGTGAAATGAGTAAAAAAAAAAATTGTCATTGGCACGATCGGAATTCACTTGAAAACAAGAAAGCGCGACTCGCCATTCAAGATAAGCACCAATGCGACAGTGCGCATAGCTGATTAACGTGTTTGACCGATTCGGCTAAACAAATTATCTTAAATGACTGCCTATGCTCAGATTGCTTGGTCAGTCATCGAGGCGACCATCACAGGCTCTAGAAACTAGCAGCGTGGACGATACCTTGCGGTGAAGGTGCACAGAGATCAAGCGCGACCGGCCCGGCGGAGGGAGAATCGCGCACCGGCACCGTCATCTGTTGAACCGCAAGCGCCGAGCAGACGACGTGCCCCATGAACCTTAACAAATTTACGCCTCCCCTATTAGCGCTGAATAAGCTTTCGTGAAGGGAACTCCCAACCACAACCGACACAGAAGACTCCTCGCGTCGGTGCAGTGGCGGTGGTATGAGGTGTAGTGAAGGGTTTAGTCTGTGCAATGTGGTGCGCCTTATAGTGTGTGCGTTGTTCCACTCGGCTACAAGGAGAGTGTGCTTGCCAGAAGGCGACGCTGCTTCGCAGCGTCTGTCCTTGAAGATGCACAGCTGAATTAAACAAAAGTAGCTATGGGCTGAGGCTTCCTTTCTTCGCGCACTGTTGAAAAAGATGCAACAAAATTGGTATTATTAATGGAATGAAGAAGGTAGGATTCTTGTAGCTTGGCTAGCATAACATATGTAACAAATATGATACTCGCAAACGCTCGTAGCGTCGTATACGGATAGGAGAACTAAGGTCTTCGTTCTTGCTCACCGACACCAACACTCAACAGTGCGATCGCAGCGAACAGCTTAGCGAAGTGTGGAAAGTATAAATGGTTCTTTTGCAGGAATCCTACTTGACCTTGCAAAACGCCCGAATATAGAAGCGTAGCTATGTTTATTTTTTTTTGTCGATCTTGCTCTTTATAGGGCTGAAGCGTATAAAACATTCGTCGTCGAAGAGAGAATGCAGAGACAGACCAGGTGCAACATCCTCCCATGCCATCATCTAGGCCACGCTGCCATCCTTCACGTTCGCCCTCGCAAGTTTTCCCATGCTTACAGTCACCTCACACCAACCTGACGTCGAGGTGGTGAGTGCATATGAAGTTTCTTCTTGCCTATTTACTACTACTACTACTACTACTGCTACTACTACTACTACTACTACTACTACTACTACTACTACTACTACTACTACTAATACTACTACTACTGCTGTTTTTGTTGTTGTTAATGGCGATGCTAGGTAGTGAGCTCGCGATTTCCCGGCTTTGGAGACACGCGCGAGTGTTCCGCGGTATTTTTACAGCCTTTTGTTACAGTTACTTTTCTGAATCATCGAATGTACCATGGGTGACAGCGCTTCGTGCCATCCTGTTCCCGTTGTGTTCTGTTCCAATATACCTGTTTAGAGCAAGCATAGAGGAAAATGAGTTACTTTGATTTAAATCGATACGCTGCGTAATCAAAATGTTCTGCCCATCCTATTATTTTGCATCCGGCCATGCTTCTTCGCACATGGGAGTGTCATTTTCCAGCATCCTACCCATCTGCTCGTTTTACATTTCACATATATTTTTTTTCGACGCCAATTCGGGGGGGTCAGTTTTTAGATGATATCTACAGCGAATCAGTTTGGGACACATCAGGGCCTGTATTCACAAAAAACCTTTTACGCTGGACTTCTTTGTAAGAGCGCGTTCTACTCCGGGCGGCCGCCCGCGCCCAGCCGGGCCGTTGTATCCATGTCAGCGGCTATATGTTGAAAGCCATCTACGACGGGTAAAGCGTCCGCGCTGCGCTGTGTTTTCGCTGCTTAGTTCACGTTGATGCGAGCGGCAGCGCGAAGGTCACTTCACACGCTGCCGCTGCCGCGTTTCCTCACTGTAGCGTTTTGACGGCGAGTTTTCGCGGTCAGCGAGTGACATTTGTTCATGTTTGCTTGTGCGCGCGTGACACCGTGCTTGTTGACTTAGTTAGTATGCCTATACTAGTTTCTACGAGCGATAAAACTACTATCCTTACTTTGTATGTCCACTAATTTGCTTTCGCAATCGATGCGTCGCCTTTCGGGCGGCACTGCGGCTTTTTTCCCTTTCACATAGGCGGGAACAGCGCGGCAGCGTGTGAGTCAGTGGCCTAAGACTAAACGAATAGAAAGGAGAACACTATTACAAAATTCAGGCTGTATGTTGTAAAGATGTAGGGGCCCAATTCATAAATCTTCGCTTTCATAAGAAAATTTTCTCTTTATTCGCTAGCCATCTTCGCTAATAATGTGTTCGCTGTGGCGATTGGCCGACGCTTGTCCTTGCGACCAACTTTAGCGTATGAACTGCTTTGTGAATACGGGGCAAGTTAATTTTTTAGTGATTTTTTTTCTTTATTTTTATTTTCGTCCAATGTGATCTTATCCTCCATTGTGCTCGGAGGCCTAATCCTGGCAATAATTGCAGTGTCAGAACCAGTGACGAAGGACAAAAGGAAATAAAAATAGAAATCATTCGTGTGTACCACCCCTGGTCTCTGAATTTTATTTGGTTTAGGCTGCCTAATGAGCGTCGCCACCATCTTTATCTCATTTTTTTTTATACACCGCTTACATACAGAACGACACTTCAGACTAGCGCCGTAAGCTACCGGACAGCTCGTGACACAGGTCCCTGACAGTCCTCCCATCAGATAAAACGGACACGCGCAATGTTTCCATTGTGAGTTTTAGCGTTACGTAAATAAATACTCAGCGGTGTCACTTCTGCGCCATCCGTAACATTGCTCGAGGAGCGGCCCGTTCCGAGAAGAGTCGGGGCGCCCCGCTTGCCGCTGGCATGCGCGCCTGTCTTCTTGGCCCGGCGAAGACTCGCCGCCGAGATTTCATGCGTCAGCGTCGGCAGAGGCGCGCGCTGGCACGGTCGGATAGGGCACGTGAGGGGGGGAGGGAGTGCGCCATCGATGCGGAGGCAAGAGCATCTGGCGCTCGTTGGTTGCGACGGTGGCGGGGACACAATTATCCCGAGCCGCTCGATCCGCCCCCGTTTGCGAAGGATATTTTAGTGCCCGGAGTCACAGTTAATGGGCGCTCTAATGAGTTAACAAAACTGTCTGACAAGTTGACACTGCTGTCTATCTCGGCGCGGCAGGAGCGTGTCATCCCGCGAACCGAAATAGCCCCCGACTACTGTACCCGACGGCTTCGTCCGCAACACATGTCTGCGCCCTGACACCACCTCGCGGCGGCGGCAGCCCCCAGGCGGCGCTTCTGCAGCTCTTTTGCATGCACGTGCGCCTGGCGCCTCGAACGTACCCCGCGGTCCGGCCACGTCAAATCACGCGGGCCCCTTCCGCCGGGCCGAGGACGGGTCCCCGTTCGCACTCTCCGGCGAACGGACGACGCGCTGACGGTCGACCGCGACTCGATCTTCGCCGGGCGCGCGTTTGTTTGAGAGGGGGAGGAGCCCTCTTTTAAACGCGCCGAGACGAGGGGTATCGTGTCTCGGACGTCACTCTGCGGACGGCTTCTCGCACAGGCACTTCCCGCTCTCAACGGGGCATTTGTACTAAGCACAAGAGCCGAGGGGGGAGGGGGGGAGGGGAACGAATGTCAAGAATTCCTTTTTAAAGCGGAACCGCCGTGAACAACACGGAAAAAGGACGAAATACACGCACTCACGTAGACACATACCAGCACAGGCCGCACACACATACGCACGAATACACATCTATACCGATGGGTCGGTCTTGTCCACCACGTGTGCTGTTATCATTCTGGTTACGCTAACTACGATAAAGTTGAAACTGTCGCATATGACAACATCAGCTGCGACAGAGCGGGCTGCCCTACATGCTGCTGTAAAATACGACCTTCAAGGGCCTATTTAGGACGTAACCTTCAAGGACGTAATCTTGTAAACGGGTCATATCTTGCGACTCTGAAGCAGCACTTTAGAGTTTGCAATTTGGCCTATACATGAAAAGACCGTTGGTGCATGAGATAAGGAAGTACCACCATCAAACTCTCAATAAAGGGCACGACATCATACTTCAGTGGTTGCCGGGACACAGCGGCATTGCTGGTAATAACTTCCCCGACGACGCTGCCTGGTAAGCCAGTGCAAGAGCACGAACTCTTTCGACCCGCCCATATACAGAACCAAAACTGCAAGACAACCATATCTCCTGCCCCGAACTTTGATGCACATTTCTTGGTCTTCTCCTAACTTCTCGAACTGTCGTCTGCATACCCAGATCTGCAGGTGCCATTAAAAAGCGTCTTGATCTGATGCGATATTGTTGTGCTGCCTCTGGCTCAAGGTGGCAACTACAAAGGTTTACTGATTCCCTATTAGAATGGGGACTCCTGCGTGTGAATCATGCGGAAGCGAATATACTAACGAACACCTTTTGTGCCTTTGTTCCCGGTATGACGTTCAACGTCTTCAGTGTGGACCTCTCCGGACAGCACTAAGCCGGCTGTTTCGCCTAGCACGCCACCGAGCGCAGACTCGCTCGTGTGCAAAACAAATTACAATTGCAAAACTGTTTTCGGAAGCGAAAATCGTTTAACTAGGGCTGTGAGCGTCCATGGCGCAGAGGACAATGAGAGTATTCCTACAGTAACCTCACGTTGACAGGTCTTTGTGACCATTTATATACACTTAGTGAACACTTCTACGCGTGGAAGCAAGTAGTGCTCCGTCTCTCTTTTCGTCCCTTCAATCAGTGCAGGGTAGCAAACCGGACATGCGTCGCTAACCTCCATGCACTTCCTGTCTTCTCTCTCTGTCTCTCTCATTATTGTTATCTAGTACTGCAAGAAAGCCATTGCGCAGCTCTACGTATTGCCCTAAGTAAATTACCTAGATAATGCGTACTTGCATTATCTACACTGATAAAAAATCAGACTTGTCCACGTTACAGAAAAAAAGCGCCAACCGATTACACTTACGATTACTTCATTCAAAAATGTAATTTATTACAGTTACCAATTACTGCCCCACGAAAGTAACTGAGTAATTATTCAATTGTAATCGATTACTTCTACATTACTTTCTTCAAATGTATATTAACGTTGTATAGATGCCGTAAACAGAACGAGCAGGCCTGACCCTTTCAGTGCGTCCCCTGCAGCCCTTCATACAGTACTTATTTGCTCAATTGTTTTTAAAAATTTCGTCGATCGTCGTCTCTCGTTCTTTATTTTTTTTTTGGGGGGGGGGGGGGACAGCAGCAGCGACCCTGAAAACTTGCTCGAGGAGGAAAAAGAGAGGGACAGATGAGGAGGTTAGCCACTTAGCTAACAGAGCCCTACCCCTGAGGGTTAGGGCTGTGTTGAAACGTATACGGATCTTGAGAACAATATTGTAGTTACTCAGCAGCTGGGTCGTCTGTGAAGAGCAGCGCTTCATTGTTGCTCGGACTTGGAGAAGACACTCCCGGCTGGGACAATGTAAAGCTAAAAAAATCGTCCGTATGTGATTTCCTGGCATTTAGGTCCTAAGTGGCCTTCGCTATCGAGACATACGAGCACCTGTTCAATTCATCGACCAACATCTGGTGGAGCGTCTAGATGAGGAAACAAATCTGAGCCCACTGGTTTGCCTGTCTGAAAACGCGCAGCGGGGCTGCTGCGTGGGCATAACCTTGGGCATTCTACTGTAGTTTTCACCGAATTCGTATTCTCGAAGCGGTGTCAGTTATTACAGCTCATCTCATCAATTAAATAACTGGTTACATGTAAGTTGTTAATGGAAAAATAATTGTTTACATTGAGCGTTACTGATTAAACAGAGTAATCGTTAAATTCCAATATTACCAAGAAAATGTAATTCATGACAAGTAATTAATTACATGTAATTTGTAACGTACAATTCTGTAAAAAATACATGTCAACACAATCACACACACATCAAGCAATGGCGCATCACCCTCCAACACTCATCAGTGACACAGCGAGGATGCCTTAGTCAAGGGGTTTGGCTACACCAAAAGCGGTCACAAAAATCGCCAGACGACCGAGAGAGAGAGTAAAACATCTTTATTAATAATATTTGAATGGCGAGAGCAGTGTGGGAGGAACCCTCAGTCCAGGGTCCCTAAGATGATTCCGGCGATGTTTCGAGCCCGTTGTATCACTGCTCGGAGGACCTCGGGAGGTCCGTCGCGAAGTCACTCTGCAAAACCCCCCACTCAAATTCTGTGGTGGCAGGATGGGAAATATCCGCCCCGGACTCAGGCAAAGAGTGCAGCTAAGCACTCGGCGCTGGCTGCTTCTCGTTGACGCTCGTCCTTTAGCCTTCACGGCTTCGGCATTCCTCTTCGTGTACTTTCGATTCACCTCCCCACTGAATGCACGAATTCGAGCTCTCCTGCGCAAGGGATCGTGCGCGCGGCGCAGCCCTGCTTTATCGCGTGCGACAGCTCTTCCACCCTTCGCGGCAACCATGCATCGCGCTATCATGTAATGCATGTCTTCCTGCAGTTGACAAGCGCAATTAGAACGAAAAGGCATATGAACAAGAAGAAAGAAGTATGAAAGAGAGAGGGAAAAGGGTATATCAAATGAAGGGCTACTACAGAATTGGTGTAGAAAAAAAAATGAATCAGAATGAGACCCGAGACAAGCGCTGTCTTCGGCAAAATATAATGTGACTGGCAATAAGATTTCCATAGACAAGTAGTGGATTTCCCCCTTTTCTGTTTTCCTTCTTTTTCTTCGAGCATCTTGCGCTGCGTCATAGACGCGTATTAAAATATATGTGTGGAGGTCCTCCTCCTCATGTAGAAATTGCACAAGTGGCTTGGCGAACTTATCGTCCATGAGCCAACGCCTATACCTGTCTATTTGATCCGTTAGTAGCCTTGGCAGCTTTTAGAATACTCTCTCAAGTATAGCCTTCTCTCTTGCGCAGAGCCACAACAGGTGGAGAGAAGAAAATCTCAGGCGTCGCCGAGATCATTACCGTTGTCAACAAGCAACAATGAGTGAAACTATTCCGTAAGAGAACCGTCCGAGTAACCATGCAGAGCGCAAAGCTAACGTTTGGTATCACTGTCAATACTTCGAACTTCAGGCGAAACTGCGCATTTCTTTCTCTTTTTATTGGTTGATCACTAAATCAGTTTTTGTCCCTGATGCCAAGTTTCGGCATTCACAGTAGCTGTACTTGTACGCATTATGTGACTCGCGCTATAACTGAGACGTTGCAATTAAATAGATGTGAGACGAGGCTCGCGGGCACACAACGTCCGGCTGATATAGTGCCCCCCCCCCCCAATATATACATATAAGCAATATGAGCAATGACGCCGAAATTTAGATCCCCTCACCTTCCGAGATACATTGTTCAATGCATTAGCAAGGAAATTTTTGGCATTCTATTACATTTCGCAGCTAGGGAACACCAAAACATCAAACAACGCCACGATAGGAGTCAAAGTATCGGCAGGTAAAATGCTAGTCTCATTTTTGTGGAAGCCGTTCAGGAGCCGTACTTATCAACGAAAGATTTCATTTGTGCATTCTTTTTACACTTCGTAATTGGCTCACACGCAGTCACATCCGTGGCACCTGCGAAATAGGCCACTCGGTGGAAAGTATTATAAGAAATGAATAGAATCGAAGGAAATGGAACCATTTCCAAAATACGGCCTTTGTTCATTATCCACGACAGTTCTGGCTCGCCTGATCCTAAAGTTAATGTCACTCAAAAGTCGCTGTGGGGCTTCGGATGGCTCGCTGTTCATCCGAATGATGACTGGGTAACCTAGACAATGCACCAACATTAGTGTAGTTGTTTTTGTAATGCCAGATCATGGCATCAAGCTTTTGAAGGGTTACTGTCCAACGCGTTTATTTCGCACCTTGTTAGCCTGCCATCTCAGACAACAGCCAAGAACGAACGTGTACGGCCGAGCACATCCAGTAATTCGAAATCGAGGATCTCTGCCACGATTACATGTTTGATCCATGCCGTTGGTGAAGAGGATATATGTCAAGCGTCAGGCCCATCTATATCCATACTTCGCGAGTAAATCTCCATCGTGTTCTATTGTTAAAATATATAACAGAGCTAATGATCAAAGTATAATAAACTTAAAATCAATGTCGGAATCCGTTTTCTTCCCATGCGTCAGGTGATGCTAATGCCTTGTGGAAGGAATCGCGCATTGCGAAGATCTTTTGATCCATCCAGGAGAGAGAGTGAAAAGAACGCATAGAAAGGCGGGGAGGTTAACCAGAGGTAGTTCCGGTTGGCTACCCTGCATGGGGGGAAGGCGTAAGACGCTCTCAAAGTTTATCCTGAAGGCCCGTAGACCGCACGACCTTTAGTAACGCGGATAAAGTCTTCTGCGCTGAAGTTCTTTGGGAGCACTGCCCTATAGCTTTTATTTCTGATAGTAGGCGATTGTGCAACTGGCCCAGCTTCCAGGAAAAAACGCACAAAGGAAGTGCCATGAAAATTCATGGTGTTATTCCCTTGAAGAGAAGATTAAAAAGATTGCTTAAAATGAAAATGAATGACATGTCCATTGCATATCTTAGCAATTAAAAGCAGAAATAAAAATACGAGTAAGCGTTTTCTAACACCTAAATTGACCGACAACGATAAATGATGGCGCAACATCATACAGGTTGGCGTTAGTTACTGAAACCAGTAGGTACTGTCATTAGGCTTCAAGTTGAAAGCGCAGTAGTTGACGATATCATCATGCTGGCGCCAAATAATGATGCGCACTTTCAGTCCATCTTTGCACGCACACTAGCACCAGCTCTACCCAGTCATAGAATGCATACATCGTCGTTCCACGATGATTGAACCAGCAAAATGTAGAATTCTGAACCTACCTTTGAATCTGCGTACCGAAAAATCTCCCGGACAGGAAAACCTGGCCAACGTTTTTTTTTTTTTTTTCAGAATCAGAATCAGAACCAGTTTTATTTTCCTCAAGGAAAGGAAAAACGGACCCCAGACAAAAAGCTGCTCATTGAGCAGCTTGACGAGGCCTGAGGCCCTACAGGCAGTGGCAACAGCGGCAAAACAGCAGTGTATGTTGTACACCCATACTAGAAGAAAAAAATAAAGCAACTCGAGAAACGAAAAACGAAAAAACGAAAGAACGAAACTGTTCGCACCAAGCTGTGACGAACGAGAAAAAATATATATTTACATATACATACACCAATAACAAACCAATATTGTACACTGACATGTTACATTCACACGTACACACGCAAACACCCGTAGAAGTGGCGCGCATACGCCCCTATATATACATATATGTACACCTACATATACATTTACATGTACACGCGTACATGGCATATATACACACACCATTCAAGTGCACACATGTATAACGTTAAGTTAAATATTTTATGAAGAATGAACTGTTACAAAAACGGAGTGAGAAAAAAAGTGAAATTAGACAATGCCTGCAAAACTAACCCACACAAAAGAACGCACAACGCCGAATGTAAACTGTATGATATAAATATGTTGCCCATGCATCAAGCTATACTGTTTAAAAAGTACTCAATTAAAGCACGTTTATTTATTGCGGGGCCATCAATTAAGGTTGTATTATTGTTCAGGGTGTAAGGTATCATATACTTTAACATTCGTTGACCGTAATTCGTTCGAGTTTTGGGAAGACACCACTTTTGTAATTGTCGAGTGTTGGCTGCCGGTACACGCTCCTTGAGCGCTGATATTCTGATAAGGAAGTTAGTACGAAACGTGGTTTTAGTGGTGAATAAAGAAACAATAATGTGCGGTAGCATAGCACTGATGGGCAGAATTTTTAACCGAATAAAAAGCGGTTTGGAGTGTGCGCAGTACTCTTCGTCTGCAATGACACGAATCGCTTTCTTTTGCAGGCTCACAATTCTATTCATGTTAGTCGGTGATGCCGTGCTCCAAACAAGATGACAATATGCAACGTGTGATTGAAATAATGAAATATATATCTGTTTTTAAATGTGCACTGGAAGAATGCCACGACACCGGGAAAGTGCTCCAAATGCTTTAGATAGACTTAGGGATACGTAATTAGTGTGCTCAGTCCATCGAAGGTGCTCATCAAATACAACACCCAGTGTTTTACGGTGGCTAACGACCTCAATAATATTATTGCCTAGGTTAATGGTTAAGTTAGTTCCTATGTGACGATTTATAGCGCGGAAAATAACAGCCTTTGACTTAGTTGTATTTATTTTGAGATTGTTTAATTTAGACCAGTTTAAAAGACTGTTTAGGGCATTGTTTGCTTCTGAAATTATTTCTGTAGCCGAAAGACCAGAGATAAATAGGGAAGCGTCATCGGCATAAATTACAAAATCAGCTTCTGTCGAAGTTGTTATCACATCGTTTATATAGACATTGAAAAGAAAAGGTCCTAATATGCTGCCCTGAGGGACGCCGAATTTCAGATATAGTTTGGATGAACAAAAACCGTATATGTTCACTATTTGTTCAAGCATTAGGCAAAACATCTTTTTTTCTGTGTTATATGTAATATTTAGCATGCGGACAGAAACAACTACAGATAGCACCAGATGATTGACTGCGCGCAAATGTGATCGGGATTCATAAATGAGCAAACATAATACTAGCCGATGTCATTAACCAGCTAATATTGCAATATAATTGAGGACGACGCAACGAGCTATGGAAAGAATGATAGGTGTAACGTTAAGGGATAAGAAAAAAGCAGATTGGGTGAGGGAACAAACGCGAGTTAATGACATCTTAGTTGAAATCAAGAAAAAGAAATGGGCATGGGCAGGACATGTAATGAGGAGGGAAGATAACCGATGGTCATTAAGGGTTACGGACTGGATTCCAAGGGAAGGGAAGCGTGGCAGGGGGCGGCAGAAAGTTAGGTGGGCGGATGAGATTAAGAAGTTTGCAGGCATGGCATGGCCACAATTAGTACATGACCGGGGCTGTTGGAGAAATATGGGAGAGGCCTTTGCCCTGCAGTGGGCGTAACCAGGCTGATGATGATGATGATGATGATGATGATGATGATGATGATGATGCATCCTGTAAGTGTTTACTAGTGTTTACCGAAGCTAATTTGTCACAGTAAATAATGCAGATTCGAACCATATGGAAGTCTATTCATGTATACCTTCAGGGCATACAGATGCCTGTGTCGGCTGCAATATGGATACTGGGTGTAGATAGCGAACACGGTGTCTTCTGCATCTCGGAGATTGTGTAGCTGGCGTCCGAGCACCACTGCCCTTCTGCACGGACTTATGAGATACTTCGCTCAAGGAGTAATGTGCCGAGTGCTTCACGTGCAGGCATTGCTATTCACAAATCGCTAATAGCAAAATAGTCAAAACTCGCAAAATAGCAAAAATGCAGTTAGTATCAATAACATGACGTTAACTGCGTCAAAAAAGCATAACCATGTTTCACGTTTTTTTCTGTTTTGCTAAGGTCACTGCCACCAGTTTTTGAATACTTCTGCCACTAAAGTATATATATCGACGGGAAGAGCGCAGAGAGCACCCAAATGAACAACAGTCCACTCACTCTGATGCATAAATAGTGTTCTTACAGTAGAGATAAATCATCGTTTTCTTTACACAGACAGCAGTAACATTAAGATTTCAAGTATTGAGTCTCGGTGAATAAATAATAGATTTTTTGAGACCTTGAACATCGTAAAGCCAAGCATCATCAATCAAGAGTAAAAAAGCTCGCAGGTCGAGGCTTCAAAAACCACCGAAAGCACTAGTTTGGGAACAACACAGCTATCTTCCTTCTTGCAGAAAAATTAATAAAAATATAACTAATGACTATCAACAAGCCTTCTTATTGCACAGTCGACCACAAAAAACTGAATAACTGAATATCTCTGCAGCCTTACAACGCAGCCTGGTATCTTCACTTCCAGCTTCTACTATAGCATAGGCGAACAAAATTCTGATAAGCAGATTTACTGGCTACTGATGCAAGCTGCTCAGGAATTCAACGTTTTCTGAGATTCCATGGTCCGTAAATTTTTGTGGTCGACTGTACAATCTTAGACTTCGCAAATATAGTGCCCTGTGTTTTGCAGAAAGTTCTACTTTGTGACAAAAAGGAAAGCGCTTTTCTAAGGTTACTGAGGAATTTCGAGCGAGCTACAAGTCTTGAAACTTGAATTTTTACTTAGTTACGATGATGATAATCCCTTTACCTTTCAAGGCCCCGATGAGCAGCGTTCTTTCGCCAATTGAAGTCCCATCTGTGCTATAAAAGGATAAACTGCTTCATCAACAAAAAAAGAAGCAGAAGAAGAAAAGAGAAGAAAGCTATCATTATCTCACCTGGCAAAGACCCGGTCAGGCGCGAAAGGCGGGTTTCTCCCCTTAGACACTACAAAAAAAGTCATTAAATTTAGTAGAAAAAACGTCAAGTTGGCGACAATAGTATGGTCAGTTCCCAGTGACCTCGCTGCTATTTTGTGAAATAGATCGCGCACAAACTTTTTGCACTGACTTCACATTGAGTATCAGAAAGGGCGCTTCGAAAAGTTCGACAGAGTCAAAATAGAAACTCGATATATTCGTTCGCCTCGTGGGCGTGTGTGTGTCCTCCGTGCGTGCGCGTGCATGTGTGTGTTTACTGTGTGCCTTGGTCACACGTACGTGCGTGTTTGTGCACGCGTGCGTGCGTGTGTGCGCGGGCGCCTTGGTGACACACTTTGTGCGCTTTATCTGAGATTTGTTCTGCTCGACAAGCACGCTGGAGCCTGAAAAGAGGGGGGGGAACAAATTAGACAGTTGTCTCGGCTATACGGAGCGCATTAATCACCTCGCCCGGAGCCCGAAATGCGCAGCTTTACGGGACGCGTTCTTGACAGGCTGGCTCCCGGCGCCCCTCGGAGGCTGCTGGGCCCGCGGCGACGAGCGCTGAGCCCCGGCCGATCCACGGGCTCCGTCCCGAGAGAGGAATAATTCATCTGAAACTTGATCGCGGGAGCCCGAGCCCGTGTTGTTTTTCCCGTGACACACCACGCTACCCCCCCCCCCCCTCCCTCACATGCCGGCGCCGACTGCTTAGTGAAGCGCTTCTCCCTAATTGGCTTCGCGGACCGCGCCTTCCCGCCCGAACGGAGCTCTGGAAGACGGCGCGATACGCATCTCGGCTACGGTCCTTCCCCGGCCGAGCGACGATCTTGGCGACGCTTATCGCGGGTCGCCGCGAGAATGCGCGCGGCTTCGACACCTCCCCGGCAGACGCGCGCGCAGCCGAGCTTCCTTTCGGGGAGCCCCCCAGATGGGGACGAAGCCGTGCCCCCGCGAGTGCAGGTTCGGAAGAGCGCGCGCCCTCCCAGCGGCCGCGCAGAAGTCGCAAAAATAACTGGAGCATTTGTTGGTTCCACGGTTGAAACAGTGGTCCGAGCCAGATCAGCTTCTAATTGGCCATGCATGCCGTAGCTAGCGGGACGCAGGAAGTGGCGCCCTGAGCGATGAGCAGCGCCGGTGTGACGGAAGTCGCGCCTTCGGAGCTCGCTGTCAACTTCTCGGCTTCCCCTGTGACCTCTCCACTGCCCCTGCGCAGCATCGCTTACAGCTGCGCCAGCCTGGTCACGGCCCTGCCTGGTGCTTCCAGAGGGTGCACAGCGCGCCCCCAAAAATGGCTGTAGACTTCGCTGTATATGTAGGCGCGTTCCACCGAGAATTCGCGCAGACAGCTGGCATTGCCACAGTAACTTCAGGATAAAAAACCAGCCACCGCTGTGTGAAATAGGCATATTCTGACTTTTTTTAAATATCATTCAAATTTCATGTCAATTGTAGCCTTTAGGAATGGTTTATTCATCTATTGGGGACACATCTTCATTGTAAGCTTTCGAAAGTTCAAAACATTGTGACCATTCGGAAAAAAGAATGCTGCTGATCGAATTGCGTAGACGCGTAAAGGGGCCCGTTGCAAGGAAAACACCATAGGTCTTAGCACAAAACATAAAACTGCTACATGATAGAACTGCCCGAAAAACTACATGGCAAAATAAAAGCGAAAATCGCAAGTTCTCATGCAGACTTCCTCTGGTAAACTGGAAACAAAGTTTGCATTATACCCGCTTTATTTCTCCGTTGCTCCTAAAATTTTGTCATTGTCTTAATCCTGATGATTTGCGATACTTTGTTTAGCAGACAGAGAACGGTAACCAGACTTTAACATTCGTTTGTTGCGAAATATTTGGTTAGTTTAGAATATTCGAAAATTCGATGAACGCCCATAAAAGAGCGTTTTGTTATAAAAGTAAGTGAAACAACAGTACATTTTTACGCCGAGTTTGATGGCGCACATCTCCATACTGGAGTCATTCTGGAAATTTATTTCTCGTGGATACGCCTTGAAAACTCTCCGGCTACAATTCGTAAATTGCAATATGTGTCGTAAAATACATATTTAACAGGTTAACCAGTAAATATTTTTGATTAGTTAAACATGTGTTTCGATTTGTCGTGCAAGTATTATCCGCCTCTCTGAATAATCCAGCTCAAAGACTACAGGTATGTTTTCTACAATTTTTAGAAACTCCTGAAAACCTAAAAATGATACCCCCGATAGAAAAATGGTAGGCGACCCGAATCTTTGGCTTAGGTGTCTCTTAGTGGCACTCGCATCTCGGCGTTGGTGTTCTTTAGATTAACTTTAGGCGAACGCAACGTACGAACCGAACTCGGAGGCAACTGTTTTCCATTAATTAGCTGGTTGAATATCATGCCACCGTCTTGTATGTGACGTCATTACTGACGCCATTGCTTTTGGTTTCTACTTCCGGGTTGCCAGGAATTTAGCCAAAGTCGTGCTCGCGTGGCGGGTCTCTAAAGTCTACAATTATGTGCTTTGGTGTGCGGTGATCAGTGATCTCTAACTAATTCCGATTATTCCAGACACTTCGGTAACTCAACTTGTAAGTAAACTTATTCTCTGATATCATATAATAAAAATTGCGATTGAAAAATTGCGATTATATGATAAAACACATGAATCTTGTACTGTACTATTTTTTTTCTATTTTTTTCTTATTTATCTTGAATGTCGTTCCCAGTCATCTCAGGAGGTGAACCGGAAGTGCTGCGCCAGAAACAAAAGTGTCACTCGATGCTCGTGCCACAAAAAAAAAAAAAATGAGGCGCTACGTTTACAACACGTGAACTCCAGAGCAGACATTGGCATCGCGATTTGGTAAATTTCACCCATAAGAGCACATCGAACTGACGAACTCTACAAGTGAGAGATCAAAAATTTACGGCGTTTAGCGCCCCGAAACTGCTCAGTGGGTTATGAGGCACGACGTGGTGGAAGGTTCTGGATTAAGTTCGACCACGTGGTGTTCTTTCACGTGCACCTAAATCTAATTACGCGAGCGCTTATGCATTTCGCGCCCAACCGAAATGCGGCCGCCGCGGCCGGGAATCGAACCCTCGACTTAGTGCTCAGCAGCAGAACGCGACTGAACCACCGCGGCGGACAACACTCATTCTAAAGGTTGCCGCAGGAGCATGCTTAACTGGGCTGGTTGGTGCATATTGAAGGCGATCGAACAGCGTGAAAGACGAGACAAAGTGCATAGAACGATGTGTCTGTCGTCTGCAATTCGTACCGCCTCAGGCGCTGTTCGATCCCATTCAATAAGATTGTTACTTCGCTCATGAAAACTTTGTAGAAGTACCATTTTTCGGTGGTAACAAATCGTATATCCGTTTTGTAGCTGCCCTAACACGTACGGTTTACGGAATGAATACACAGGGTGTCCCAACTAACTTCAGCCAGAGTTTTAAAGATATGTGAATGGCTAGTAAGTGTCTGGCTAAAGTTAGCTGGGACACCCTGTATACATCTCGCAGCTTGTTGATCTCGCCATGCACTGTTTCAGTTTTTTTGGAATAGCGCGCTTTTAGTAGCCACACTTCGTATTTTTGTCGCAATTGATAAACAACAAACGAGGTGCGCAATGCGATAATAAAGCTTATTTCGTCAGCTATCGAGTACCGAAGATTTGGCGTTTCCCCTCTCGCTGTTCCTGTTTGTGTAAGCACAGGATATATATGTCCTCGGCTTATGCGGCGAGATGGAGACGTGTTGTAACTATATTGATTCCATGATGAAACTTAGACAACGGTATCCGGACATAAAGGCTTCTTTTCCTTTTTTTTTTAGGCGAGAAAAGTGATCGCACCTTCCTGCGCAATTTTTTTTAGCGTCCTAGCAGATATGTGTTTGAAACAGTGCACGATGTCGTTATGTCAGCGAATTGCACTTCCTCTCACAACGACGATGTTCTTACAGACGGACGTTGCTTGCCGTTCCTGGGCACCCGCGTAAGTACCCCGAACACAAATCTCGGTTCTCTCGTGAACCACACATCACTCGAAAGCCTGCACCAGCGAAGTCCCACGAGTTGCGCAACGCCTCCTTCGCCGCGCTGTTTCCTCCCAAATGAAGCATTGCGGCCTCCCGGCGGCCGAGACGAAGGGTTGCGCCGCAGCGGGAACGACGCATGGGTCGCAGCCGGTCGAAGAAGCGTTGCCGCTATACTTGCTGCTGCTGCGGAAAGCCGCACTTCCCGTCAGCGATGGCCCACGACGTCAGTCGCCCGCGACTGCTATCGCGTGTTCCGTCAACTGCTACCGCATGTCCTTACGATGTCGATTCCCGGTAAGAAAGACGCGGGGCCCGTTTTGGAACAGCCCTGCCATTCATTTCTCCAACGAGTCCGGGGGGTGGCGCGAAGAGGCCTCTCTTCAGCTTCCTCTCCCACTCACTTCTTTTTTTTTTTTTCCTGTCTTTCTTTATCGTCTTGCTCGCGGACGAGTTAGCAGGCGCTGAAGCTTCGCACTTGCGCATGTGGCCGCGTGGGAATATACGAGCTTGTTAGCCGGAAAAACATGACAGAGCGGGCTGTCGGCGTGAGTAGGTAGGCAGCGCGCGCACGTTCGTTGCTGCGGAGCATTCGCCTGGCAGGAAAGTACGGCTTCCAGATTTTTCGGACGGAAGGCGCCCGCGCTGAAAGGCGAGCTACCGTGCACACCCGAAGGGGGGGGGGGGGGGGGGGGGGTCACGCGGAGCTTCGTACAGCGGACAGAAATCGATCCTCTCCCTAACTTCTTCGACGTGTAGAAGAAAAAAAAGAAGGGGGGGGGGGTGGCTGAGAGAAAGACATGAAAGCCGAGAAGTAACTGCTGATAAGACGACGCCAATTGCCAAAGGGAAATGGAAGCTGCACAAGAAATGCTCAGAAAAAGAAAACTTCTGAGAGACAAAATACTGAGCTACAAAAGGTAACGTACGGCTAGTTGCTTCGTGCTTATTGCGGTGTAATAGAACGCGATAGAATGTGAAGTAAGACCAGAACAGGACAGAGTGTGAATATTTAGGACAGGAAAGACGCTCTTTCCCATCCTGGTATTCACGTTTTTTCGCGTTATTATTTATTACACCATAATTATCTACAAAAGCTTATTATAGTTATGTTACAAGAAAAAAAACAGTGACTGCAATAAATTCGGTATTACACGCGTATTCAGTAGTGAGTACGGGAACTATCGGTATAAAATACGTTATTCTTTGTACAGCATATTTAAATAGATATACTGCGTCATTTATTCGCCGCTTTTAAGTGCGACGACGACGGATAGGAACGAGTAAAGAGCCCCAATTGTTTTAATTAACCAGAATAAAGTTTGCAAGCTATTTAAGTACCCCTTTTCGTACCAGAGTTTCACAGGAGAAAGGATGTTCTAATAACATACATCGCCGTTTTTTTAATATAATTTAGTTTAATAACATGTTCATGAAGTGGCGCGATACGATTGAGATAGTCATCAAAAACCGAGCTAAAGTGCTCTAAGAGGTGATGTTTATTGCTATAGTTTGCATATCTATATTCAGTGCCCATCACAAAGTTAATTAATGCGGCCCTGAAGGTGCTTCTGAAAACAACACACGCACATGCATAGACATAAAACAAAGGCCGCTAAGAAATCACACCAACTGCCAAAAACGTCCCGTATGCGTTGGCGCACGCGAAACGTCTTTTGGTGCGAGAGAGATAATATAATTTATTTTGTTGGCTGCATTTCCTTGGACGCCATCCTTCGTGACCTTTTCTTTCTTTGTTATTATTGGCATCATAGAAGGAGATGTTGGCGTACAAATACAGCACCGGCTACTCTTTGGCCCTTCAACAGGTGGTGCAGTTATAGGCAGCTTTGTGTACATTTTTCACATAGGTTTGTAGGAAAAAGAGCAGAGTAACAGATAATGCGCACACAACGACGTTGTCACATAGAAGTCAAACTAACACCGCGACATTACAAAGGGACTCTCAAAGCAATAATGCAAGTAACGACAATATCACACGATATTGCGACATTGGAAGAAAGAGAAACACTCAAGCACCAATGCGAACCGCAATAATAACGTATATCATACATGCAGCATGCGTCAATAACGCTGCGATAACCCACCAAGACGCCGACTTAAATCGTCTTTAATGACATTAGACCACAGACCACTCCCTTAAAAGAAATTATTCGGCCCGTGACCAACGGCATGTATGCAAAAGTACGCTTTAATAGGCAAAATAAATTTTCATCGTGACTTAGAAGTCAGAAGTGATGGGCATGTCTTCTTTTTATGCGTGGATCGTTAAGCTCACTGCAGCTTCACCGCGTTAGGACGCAGGCTGCGCAACGAGTCTGCTCCTTCCGTACACGAACTACACCTGTGTGTTTTCAAGACTTGCGCTTGTGTGAATATGTTGCTCATTGCACGAGAGTCACTTCAGCCAGGTTTCTGCGATACCGCTTCGATGAATTTTTCTCAAGCACCAAGCCATTTAAAATTATTACTATATCAAACGCAGATTAGATCTAAACTCGAGTACGCGCCTCCTGTCTGGGATCCGGGCTTACGTAGCCTTGTAGATACGACAGAATCTGTTCAGAATCGTTCAGCTCGCTTTATTTTATCAGACTATTCCCGTACTGCCACTGTTTCACTGATGAAATCTAATCTTGGCCTTCCTAACTTGCTTTTAAGAAGAAAAATATCACGTCTTTGTCTCTTTCATAGAAAAATTTTCTTGAACCAGTCATTGAAATGCGAACTTTTATCACAACCATCATATTTGTCATCCCGCACTGATCAACAGTATAAAGTCGCCATTCTTTTTGCCATACTAACCTGTTTGACGATTAATTAATACCCAAGACTAGTTCAGAATGGAACCACCTTCCCAGCACCATCACCAGCATTGAGGATGCACTGTTATTCAAGGCCGCCGTCGTTGAGCACTTCTTAGAATAACCTGCGCTGCCATTTGTTCATTCCGCTTCGTGTTATACGTGTGCGATAGTGTTGCTTACGGTATTGTCATTGAAGACCTCTGTTACTGACCTCTGTTAGAATAACCTGCTCAGTTAATTATTAGTTTTTTTATTTCATTTCATATCTAACAATGGTGTTTCCGTTATTACAATTGTATGAACACAGTTTGCCCACCCCCTCTGTAATGCCTTCTGGGCCCTGAGGGTATTCCAGGAAATAAATAAATCAGTGAGAAGCTCTGAAAAATTGAAATTTCAGCAACGAAACTGCGCCGGGCATGCTTGCACTTTTATTATCCTGCTCTCGATACGACCGCGACGATTCAAACTTGCCACACTTTGGTTCTGGACAAACGTGGATCAATCGCGGCTTGCGCGGTCGCCTCTCATTCCGAAAACAAAGGGCATGCAAACGATAAATTTCCTTTGTTCTCCTGTAGTTCCTGTGTACAAGTTTCCCCACCGAAAGTTCAATGTTTCCTGCTCTAAAAATGCTGCAACATACACAAATATGGTGCACACATGTACGGTCACGCCTTCTAAGGCCACTCGGCGTATGAAAAACACATTTTGGATCAATATTCGCAATAGGTCCTTACTGTCGCTGCGCATGACACCAGAGGTCAGCCGGCGACGGCCCTTACGAGGGCTGAGCATTCGAATCCTTTCGGAGAAAGACGCAGGCACCAGTTGCAATGAGTCGCACTCGGGCAGGCCGGTCAGCCTCGACTGTATCGCAAGTGGGCAGGTAACCACAGACGCACTATCTTGTGGTGCAGCCTACATGCCTCTGCTTACACAGTTGATGTCTCGAACAAGCTGGTTTCTTGCTTCTGGCGACTTCAAAGGGAAAATGGCTGCCAGAGACTCGGTAAAGAGCACCCATCAATATACTGGCTGGTCGAAAGCGTGATCGAAGGCAGCACACAGTGTATCGAACAGTGATAGACGCCATATATGACTGATCCTCGTTGAAGTTGCTGGTTTAAGGGACAGAGAGCAGGCGCATACTGGGGAAGAATGGGGAATCACTGAGCCATTGGTATAAACGTGGCGCCGACCTCCGCGCCATCTTCAGATGTACCCAAGAGCAAAGTATTTTTTGAGCTCATTAGTGGGTGTCAGCTTTGTCTTTTACACCTGCATGGCACCGTCGCATGCAGTGACCGTTCAGGGAGAACACTTACATGGTGTTCCATGAGGCCAAGGATAGAATAAGGAAAATTAACTCAGTCAGTCAGTCAAGAACTTCAGTGAGGTCCTGAGGAGTTTTAAGCCGTTAGAGATCCCATGCGGGGAGCTCCTCGGGCCGAAACCGTAGGCGACGCCCAAGTCGGGACGGGAACTGTGATATTTTTTATTAGAATGTAGAGATAATATAAGGAAAAAGAAAATGAAACGGCAACAAAAGTCAGCTTGCCGCAGGTGAGAGTCGAACCCACAACCTCCTCATGACGAGTTCACATTTCACTAAGACTCGTCTCAGAAAAGGGAAAAAAATAAATCGGTCCCGCCGTTGCCGTAATATGGTGCCTGTTCAAGGCATATCTTTTCGACTGACGATTTGTGCATCCCGATGCCCCCTCTTCGAAATAACAGGAATGAGAGAGCGTGGGACAGACAGAAGGCACAAGGAAATGCAGGCATAGGTTCGTCAGTATTGTGTCCTCGTCGCTCTACTGCATTGGGGAAGAGTAATAGTGGATATAAAAATAATAAACAAACTTAGAGAGATTAGTACAAGTCATAGGAGACAATGATCTGATTCGTTTATTTAAAAATATTGAATGAGAGACATGAGTTGGCAAATAAAGCCGAATGTTCTCGCGAATACGGTTCTTTTACAATGAAAATCCGCGATTCCTGTACAGTGTACATTCTGTAACATCAGCCAATTTGTCGCATGAAGAGACTATTCCAGTTCGGCGGTTGGTATTTAAGGCATGTTGTTCATCATGAAATACCCGCTAGAAAGCTGCAACCAGCAGGAGTTAAGGGGACGTGAAAGCGGGATCAATAGCAAAAGCACGTATTTGGCTGAAATTCAAGACTAAACATTTCCTCGTTCTCTACAGATCTCTGTCGCACAAAGTGCTCTACACAAACACACACGCGCACGCACACACACGCGTGCACACGCACACATTATATATATATATATATATATATATATATATATGTGTGTGTGTGTGTGTGTGTGTGTGTGTGTGTGTGTGTGTGTGTGTGTGTGTGTGTGTGTGTGTGTGTGTGATTACGCGCGAAATGAGTAAACCGTCTTCTAAAATCTTATTATTCGTCGTATCGGTTATACCAAAATATGTTATTAAAGAAATGGGAAAATGATAAAAAGCAAGCTTTGTGCGTATACCACCAACAAAAATCGCAAGAGACGTACGCTATAGAAATTATATTGATCCGCATAACATGCCCAACTCGCGTTATGAAAAGCTGAGAACTTGTGACGCCTGTGCATCAAAACACAGGACGAAAGGGTATTGAAAAGCTTGTATATAATACAATACATGCAGTAAACCACTATGCAATAAATTACAAAGTGCTCAGTATACGCAATAAATGTTTAACATATGGATGTCCAAAAAAAGCACGTACATATAGTTTAATGCAAGTGCCTCGCTAAATGACGCTTGAGATGCCTAAACTAAACTGAATTCAGAGAACACTGGCAACATGCCACTCAGACACAGCGCAGTTGGCAGCCATCGGTTGCCTGCATCGTTCGTACAGCTTGATATTGCCAGCGGGATCGAGGCGACGAGATTTGCGTACGGCGCGCGAGACCATTTCCAATTGCATCTAAAAGCAGTCGCTCGACGAACCACTGCTGAGGCTGGTCGCAGGTTCACATTCAACAAGAAACACAATGCGCCAACCTGACAAGACCTTACAGGTGATGACCTCCTCAGTCCTGTTGTCCCCGTATTGACAGAAGCCTGAATGGCAAGCTTCTTAATTGAAGCCAGGAATAAATATGATGTTTTCCTGCGAAAAAAAAAGAAGGAAAACCTGAAGGGTTTGTCAAAACTATTGGATGAATTCTCTCACCTTTGGATTAACCCACGCAAGAACCATGAGTTGCTCTTACGTAAGGACCGGGGCCCCTATTTATAAAACTTCTCTGACGGAAGACTGTATCCTCACTGACCGTCGCTATATGGCGCCCACTATTGTTGATTATTAAATGTTCGTGCAAGCCACCTCTGATGTTAACACATTGTCGAGTCAGGGAACAAGAAAGCAAGACCATTAACTCAGCGCCTGCTGTTCCTCCTTTTAAAGGCAAGGTCAACGAGAGAAAGATCGTTATGAGAAAATTTTAAATTATGTACTCATAAACGATGGCACACGACTGCACCATCTTATTTCACCATGCGATGAATGGCCACTGAGAGGACTTAAGCAGACGTCCGGCATGACACCTGTATACCCATAGGGACGTAAAACAATCGGATAGTTTCGAAAATATTTTGCCGTTTTCCGACGCTCGGCTTCATACTGACAACACGCATTCACAAAGTTCACTCAGCGCACTCGCTTACGCCATCTACTATTATTTCAATCATTAACCTCACAATGCCCAAACTGGAAGCACCATTTTTATGCCACCCCCGAAACTCAGCAAAAAGTTCGACACATGCCCGGCTATGTTACATAATTTCCAATTACCCTGCGTAAAGGGCAGTTGTTCCTTTACCGCCATCATTAGATTGCTAGCCTTGTTCCGTGTGCAAGTATACACCCGCAATCGCCTATCCACCAAGAGTGCGCAAATTTTGTACTAAAAAATAACGGATCTTTTTCAACACGTACACATTGTTCACCAACAGCGTCATCCGGCAAGGAACCCGAGCACGTCGCTTTTAGTAACAGCGGCAGCTATCGGTATTTGGCGAGACAGTCAATCTCGTAGAATGATTTAAACCATGTCGTTGGCCGCCCCTCCGAGGGACACAAAAGAAGGAAGGCGCGCGCGCATCCGTTTGGGCGCCTGAACCTGGCATGCTGACTAGGGCTCAAAGGCGCTGACTGGGGTCTTTAAGGGTTGACAGAGTGATGTGCATGTCGGAGGCTAGGTTGCACGCGCACAGCGCACGGCTATTTTCGTTCTTGAAAAGCTGCGTGCAAGAGGCGCCTTTCACGCGCCTAATAAGTTACATCCAGCCGAAGGCAAGCGACTGACAGGCCCGAAGGACGACTTCGTCGGACCTGCTCTTTTTTCAACCGTTTTCTGCCTTTGTCAGCATGACGAATCGCCATTGCGGTGACAAGTGAAGATATGAACGTTTCTTGCGCATACGCGATCGGCTTGTACAGTCGAAAACTATACTCGAAAGAGCAGGTCCTAGATCCGAATAGGCGCGTAACAACCGCTTCAGAACGATTTATAAGTATGCCTGGATAATAAGATTTACTTGTGTCGAATTTACGGTAAATTGCACCCATATAGGCGTTGAAGTAATATGGAGGAGAAAGTGAACAGAACACCACAGGTCCGTGTTATAGTTAACAAAGTGTCTTCATTTACACCCGTCTACCGTCTATCTGCCCGTGTTGTCCCTCTGTTTCTATATATATAGTTTCCATCAGCAGTAATAGTTAGGAAGGACAACAAACGGCGACGTTAAAAGAATACGGTGCGCGTGCGTGTAGTGACCTCCTCCTGGTGGCAAGAAGCCGCCTTTCCGGACAGCGGCTCTTTCTGGCGGTGGACCGGAGCGCGCCCAGAGGCGCCCAGCAGCCGGGGTGCCGGTCAGCCGTCGGTCCGGCCGAGACAAACAAGCGCGCGTGCATTGTGCGCAGTGGTAGCCGGGATCGTGGCCACGGTGGTGCTCAATTGCCGGCGAGCGCCATCCGTCACTGTCAATTTGGAGCCTATAGCCGCGCCGGCGTGACGTCTCTGGTGTGCGCCGCTCGAGCAGCGCCATTATCCCGGCCGTGTGTGCCGGAACAGCAGCAGTCAGGCGCCGCGCGTCTCTATTGGGGGCCTTTTGTGACGCGCCACTTCGGGCCGACATCAAGTGCGTAATGAAGATGATGCTCTCCTTTTGTGGTCGGCCTGCCACACGGACCGCTTAATTATGACGCATCTGGGCATGGTCAAATCGACCAGGCAGCGAAACGAAAACACCGAATCGTTTTCTTTTGTGAACGAGAGGGACTCCGGCGGGATGGGTAGCCGAGTGGTCCGTGTAAAGATTTTGAGTTATTGGCGCGGTCCTCGCGCCAAAGCTTGACGGCCGAGATGAAGACGTCCCGGAGCCCGCTTGCTCCTGGGACGGTCGCGACCTCTGGTGCGCCTCCGTCACTTGGGCGCGTCAAGGCGTTGCGTGCGCAATTTGGCCGCGCCGAGGCCCATCTGTTAGGACGGCGCCGCTCGCGCGGACGCATTCTTGGCTCTGACGGCCTTTTGAATTGGCCACTGGTCTTCATCGTCCCTCTCTAATAACTTGGCGGGGACGCCTTTCGCGCGCGCCTCGAAAAAGTGATTCGAATTGGCTCGTCGGCGCACACGTCCGCGGCTCCCGCCAGCGCCCACAACTAATGAACTCTCCCGGGCACGCCCCAAGCCAAACACACGCCGACGCTTGCGTGAAGCGGCGCGGTACCCTTTTGCGGGCTTCCTGAAGTTGTAGGACTGGCCCATGGCGCCCAGTTTGAGTTTCACCGTGCGAGTGTGGCTTAGCTCTTTCCCCTGCCCTCTCATGGAAGGCGGCCACATTCTGGAGTAGTCGAGAATTGCCTCAATTGAATACTCTCTCGACGCCACAAAACGTCAGCAATATGTGAGATAACATGTGATCCCAGTATGACGAAAACGCCTTAAATGAAAGTAGTTAATTGGTAGCTTTCTTTTCTTCACATGGTGCTCCTGTAAAACGTGCATAGTCGGCGATTCCTTGTCTGTGTCTTTACAGACAGTAGGAACACGCAACTTCGGAGATCAAGAGACGGATGAAAGCGCCTCCCTAATTCAGATATAGCGAATCTGAAAGTTCACCGTAGCAGGCAGTACGTTAATGGCCGGAAATCGAGCATACGAATGGCGGGTGTAGGCCAGCACCCAAAAATGTAAGGAAGCACCAAATTCCCGCTCACAGCCGGATATATTTTCTTGTTCTTGTGCTGAAAAAAAAAAATGTTCCATCGCGGAAACACGCGATGGAACTTACCCACTGCGCTAAACACCCACGCGTGCAGCACGTGAATATATCCGAACCATATGAATGTGTTGCACCGGCGCTACAAAACAAATGTCAAAGGAGAACAGTTTCTATGAAGGCTTTGTTGAAAGATTTGGTGATGCTGGAATAAAGGCCATCTCTAGGCCCACATGTACAGCTGATTTGGAGTATTGTAGGCATCAGGAAGATTCTGATATTAGGAAAATTCAATGCCAAACACGCCATATCCCCGATGCGTTTCGGTGGTCGCGGGATGCACATACAGTTGTGGCGTTCCTTCGTCGACCGAAATGCTACCGACCTCTGAGGGCTCATGCACTTCGCGTCGCGCAACACTGAGAGATAAGCAGTCAGTGAGTTGATAAGGATGATAAAGAGTGATGAGGGATAAGTTATAAAGGTCTAATCACGGTTGATAAAGAGCGATCAGCGTTTATAATGATTGAAACCATTCTGTTAAGGTTGATAAGGGTTGATAAGGGTCGGATCGAGTCCGATAAGGTTGATGAGGACAGATAAGGGGTGATAAGGATCGGATCAATTGCGATAACGTTGATAACGAGAGATAAGGGTTGATAAGTGTTTATGCTGGTCGGATCAAGTTTGATAAGATCGATAATGACACCGGGCTGCATGTAGATAAGCAAGTGGCACAATACTTACGCATACTTTGATAACTCCAGCGGAGTATCTGCGTGAACTTTTTTGCTTTCATAAGCATTTTACGTGCCAAAACCACAATCTGATTATGAGGCACGCTGTAATGGGGGGAACTTTATTGATTTTGACCTTCTGGAGTTCTTTACCGTGTGGCCAAACCTAAGTACAAGATCGTTTTTGCATTTCGCTCCCAACGGAATGCGGCCGCCGTGGCCTGGATCGAATCCGCGACCTTGACTTTAACAGCGCGACGCCATAGCCACTAAGCCACCGCGGCGAGTAATTCGAGAATGACGCAGCAAGTAACAGTGAGGAACGCTCAGGCTAAGACGTTTCAGACTAAACCGCCAGCATAACATTTGTTTCTTTCGCGGCAGGGTGGAATCAATTGTCGATCAATTCGATGCCGACCTGGCTCGATCTATTATCTATAGCTAAATATTCAGATTTGCAAAATACGGTTAAATTTGGACAATAGTTCGGTTTTACAGCCTATCATTCCTGGTAAAAGAGTTTCAAACGTTCTTTATTGAGCTAGCTTCAGTTCTTGTTATTAGCGTTTTCAGAATCCTGCGCTAGAGGGCGCAGGCGCAGTCTGCGATCGCGATTAAGACTCTGATCGCGATTCTCGGATCGCGATCGCCCAGATACGGATCCCGCAGGATCGCGATCGCAAATGACCGTGTAGCAACACCCGATCCGGATCAAGCTCGATCTGGATCGGCCCCAATCGCGATCAGAAGTGTGCGTGTGACACCGGTATAAGATTCGCGTATAAGATAGCATTCTCACAGCGGGTAGGGGTCACTCCAACGCCTTTCCCTCTCTTGAGCTCTTTTACTCTCCCGCTAGGTCACGTGGCCCCTTTTTAGCGAAGTCTGACGACGGCACAGGGTCCGCATAAACAGCTTGGCTGTAAAACGTAGAGCGCATGCGCTCCTTGGAATGCGCATTGCTACGAACAGAGCTTGGCTGGAAACGCCGGATGTTATCAAGCGCCGATACGGGTACGCGTCTGTTATCGTTAAAGATACCTTGCCGTTTTCGTAGCGTCCTTGTGCCATCGGACGGGGCCTGCATATATTATTAGTACGACGTTCTAACGGCCGTACCACCTCCTGGCCAGCAGTGGTTCCCTATACAGACCACCTTCCGGTGACCCACGTAAATTCGTATCTTTTACTGAAACTGATGTCGTTCTTGGCGGCGATATCAACATAAGCATGCATATGCGCACAGGTTTCAGAAAGGCGCTTCAGGATTTACAACAAGTAATTTTAGTAATGTAATCACCAAACCGACGCGAGTGACGAAGCTAAATGCTAGTCTATTAGATGTGTTTATCACGAACGCTGAGTTAGATTCAATAACCGCAGACGTCGTCTACTTTGATATCAGTGATCACTTTGCTATTTTCATATTTATCAGTGCAAGCCGTTTTGAGGTGGAATGTCACCCCAACCGCTCCCCCTTGGGTGTGCTCTAAGCATCAGCAAAATGTTGTAAAATATTACGTTTTGCCACAACATATAATTGATCTGAGCAAAAAAGAACAGTTAACTTACATATTATTATTCTAAAAAAGGAGAGTGAAATAGAAAGTGGCACCGAAATTTTTTGCTTCGGTTTCACCGAGTACGATGGACGCTACAATTAGCCTGTAACTTTTGAACGGCACACGGTTGAGCCACGATCATTCTTTTCACAATAGGTAGAGAAACACGTGAACCTTCGGGCGCGAGTTTCAATTCCATTGGGACACAACATTTTCCCGGCGTCACCACCTCGCATCTGCTGCGCCGCACTCACCGTTGTGCGCGCGCGCGTAACAACATATGGCGCACACTACGACTTTCGAGAGACCGATGACTCGCACAGAGCAACACCAACACTTTAATTTATATAAAGGATTTACCTAATAATACAAATTCATCCATTTCCCTTCAACAATACCTTCAGATGGACCTTAATAATATTACGCTTGGTGTGAGCTCTGGAGTTAACATTTCCAAATGTAAAAAAAAAAAATGAGTTTCCCGTAACCGCGCACGTTTTCCTGACTACACGTAGTCTTTGAATGCAATTCCGGTCGAATTCGTTCGGACTTATTAGTACATTGGTGTACACATCACTAACTCTTTGTCATGGGCTGATCACATTGATTATATAACATCAAAATCCAATCGTATGCTCGGTTACATAGAACGTAATTTTCCCTTGCACCATCACCGTTATAGTAGCAGCTATATATCAGTTACGTTCGTCCTGTGCTGGAATACGCTTCATCCGTATGGGACCCCGCCCAGGTAATACTTATCAACAAGCTCGCAACAGTTCAAAATCGCTCAGACATTTTATGCTTTCAAATTACCATCGGACATTCAGTGTAACTACCACGAAAAATAGCCTTAATCTCCCTAACCTTGTGATTCGCAGAAAGTTATCTCGCCTCTGCGTTTTTCAAAAGATCTGTTATCACAATCACGTACCTAAATCGCTCTGGATACAGCCTGCTCCTTTCATGTCTTCACGTCCTGATCACCATTGCAAAGTTCATATCCGTCGAGGAAACACGGTAACATATTCCCATTCATTTCTACCCAAAACTAGCCGTGACTGGAACCACCTACCAGCCTCAACCGTCAGCATTACTAACCCAAAAAGATTCTGCTAGGAACTTAAGAGGTCCTTTTGATGTATTTTTCATCTTGTTCTTACATCTTTTTTTTTTTTTTGGCGCGTGTATGCGTGCATAGCGCAATGACCTGTGTGTCACCATGTCATTCCATGTACCTTATGTCAACATGCCATTATCTTTCATTCATTTCTTTTTGCTGTTCTTTTTTCTGATTTTGTGTTACATAAAGTGCTCCTTATCAATATTGTAAGTGTTCTTCCTGTGCCCATCTCCTCCACAATGCTGTAAAGCCTTGAGGGTACAATAAATAAATAAATAAATAAATAAATAAATAAATAAATAAATAAATGCATAAATAAGCACGTTTCTCTCTTCCTCTTCTGTTTATTTGATTTTTACGGCGAAGCTGGTAAGTAGAGTCGCTGTGGAACAGTTTTTCGTGAAGGGGCGGCGGCTTCGGTATCGAAGTGAGCTACAAAACAGCAACGCAGGCCTGAGTGACAGCAACGAAACAGCCCTATGAAGTGAGCGTCGCCGAGGACGCACTGCCGGACACAGGCGTCGGTGATGAACTATTTCTAATGGCATGTTCGGCTGGCCGCTCTCGTGAGCAGCGTTGTCTTCGACAGGTCGCAAGGGAGAGAGAGGTTCTTCTCGTCCTCTCGCGTCGAGCCCTGTCGTCGGAATAGTCGTCGAGACAGAGAGCGTTTCCCGCCACATTATCACAGCACAGCGTCACCGCTGTTAACGTTCCACCGCATCACCTAGGCAACTGGATGCTGGCGTTTCAACGAGCGCTCCCCGGGCCTTCCGCCGTTCTTCCCTGCAGCGCCGGAGGCTTTGGCTATAGGCGAAATAGGACGTTTGCTATAGCCATGCGCCTATCGCCTCTACTATAGTAATTTCCTTCTCTGAGAGCGAGAAGCGAGAAAAAAAATATTGTTATGTTCTTAACACGCTACTTAAACAGGCTAAAAGGCGATACTATGATAATGAATTTAATAAACACAGCAATAATCCAAAAAAGCAATGGAAGCTTCTGAACGAATTCATGAATAAATCTTCTACGCCTGAACAATGTTCTAAAATTAACCTGAATGGTACAACATGCCGCGAGCCCACTCGTGTTGCCAATGCCTTTAGCGACTATTTTGCTCTGCCACAAATAAATAACCCAGTCACTCAGCCAACCTTGTCTAGGTTACCTCACTCATTTTTTCTTTCCCCTGTTACTGTCCCAGAGGTGTATTTAACAATCTGTAGCCTTAAAAACACAAGCCCAGGTTTTGATAACATTTGCGCACACCATTTAAAGTTAGTTGCTAATATTATTTCTGAACCAATATGTATCAGAACTAATCGCATTTTCGAATCCGGCACTTTTCCTCTATGTCTAAAGAAGGCTAAGCTTATTCCCGTATTTAAGAAGGGTGCCAAAGACCTAATTTCTAACTACAGACCAATATCTATTCTTTCGTCTTTAAGTAAGATTACTGAACATTTATTAGTTAAACGTTTAAATAACTACCTTGAAAAATTTAGTATAATTAATCCCTGTCAGTTCGGATTCCGTTCCGGCAGTTCTACTTGCCTAGCATTGCTCTCTTTAACCGATTTTATTAAGAAATCTATAGATTGTGGTAAATTCGTTGGCTCTGTCTTTTTGGATTTCACCAAAGCTTATGACACGATTAATCACAGCATTTTGTTCACTAAACTTGAAGCACACGGTATTACTGGTCCCGCCTTAACTCTATTAAAAAGCTATTTATTGAATAGGCAGTACGTGGTTTTTGTAGCGGGTGCCCTTTCTCAAACTAAAATAATTAGCTTAGGTGTACCCCAGGGGTCCATTCTCGGTCCATTACTATCTATTATTTACATTAATGACTTACCCGACCTTTTACAATCATCTCACTGCGTTTTATACGCCGATGACACCACCTTATCATTATCAGACACGTCGTTAATGTCATTAACATCAAAGTTAAATGCTGCGCTAACTGACGTTATAGAATGGTGTCTCAGTAATTACCTAATTATTAATCCCGAGAAAACTAAATATATTATATTCAATAGTGGTCACACGGTCCTAACTTCTCCACTAGCGTTAACACTTGGTGCTCATCAGATTCCAGCCGGTGACTTGGTTCTATTCCTCGGTGTTCTCCTGGACGCTAACCTCAAATTTGACTCCCACGTTAACAATGTTAAGAAAAAAACGGCATTTGGCATTCGCGCTCTAATAAAAGCAAGCGCCTTCTTTTCTCACAAGGCTCTTTTATCTCTTTACTTCGCTTTTATCCATAGTCATATTAACTATGGAATCGCTGCCTGGGGCAACACGTACAATTGCCACCTGTCATCAGTTCAGCATTTACAAAATCAAGCCATTCGTATCATTACTAGCAGTCCTCGTCAGTCAAATGCATCCATTTTGCTCCGTCAAAACCTCATTTTAACGACCGTAAACTTGTTTCAATATAATTTAACAATCTTATTTTTCAAGCTACTTAACAACCGGTTGCTTTACGAATTCGCTGACCTAAATGATTTACATAACTACAATAGAACTAGGTTTGCCTTTAACAGAAATTTTTTACTGCCTCATAAATGCTTCTTTTTATGTATTCTCATGCTTTTTATGTCTGTTAAAATTTTGTATATTTCTAGCACACTTATATTTTTACTTCATGTTCATTTCGGCCTGCCGATTATATTTTTCTCTATTTCGTTCTGTTCCTTCATTGCATAATTTAAAGGTCCTGTTGTACGTCGATATTATTTTTATTTTTTGTTAGTATTACTGTACATTGTAATCATCATCACTTTTCTGTTGTTGCACTAGAGCTCTTCGTTTCTGTTAGTGTACATTCTATAAATTTTATTTCTGTCCTGCCACCTATGTAATTTTTTTTTCTTATAATTACCCACCGAGGGTCCCGGTTACAGTCTTCGACTTTGGGACCCTCGTCTGTAAAACAAAAATGTAACCGTTTCTTTGTTTGTAATGAATAAACATGATTTGATTTGAAAAAAAAAAATTTGATTTGAGTCACATGTTCGGCTGGCCTGGTTGTACTCTGCCTCCGAGTTTGAGAAACGCCGTAGCTGCCCCATATGATTCGAAGAACGGAGGCTACCAGCCGAAGGTGTACCATAAGCATTATGAAACATCGTTCCAGCGTGCAAATAAACACGGACGAGCAGAGAAAGACAAGAACGCCAGACTTCAACTGAATTGTATTCACGGAAAACGGGGCTTTCTGTAAGCGGGGGGGGGGGGGGGGGCGCTGCTAGTGCACTCGACCGCTCAATGACATTTCCTCTAACCAGGGCACAATCATAAAAGGCGGCAAAAACCAAATGAAGGCACAAATTCCACATCACTTATGTACGATCTTGCAACTTTCCAGCCCTACTTAGCTGACGCGACACGCACGTTTGTCCTGAGATAGTCAAGTTCTTTTCTCCCGAGCACCACAGAAGGAGCACTGACGCAGTTATGTTTTTCATTATATATAGACACTAAAAGTTTCAAAATTTTCCCGCGTTTTCTGAGCGCTAAATTTAAGCAACACAAGTGTTTGTTCTAAAAATGTTTTGCATGCTGGCTTGTGCGAGCAACGGTGAATGTGGTCGGCTAAATGACCACCGCCACTTAGTGAAGCAGCATTCCTGTGATGCTCTATACACTGTAAAGATCTTTCCTTAAAGAAACAGAAATTTTCTGGCAGCTGCCTTGCCAAAAAATTTCTGTGAAGCTGTTTTCTATTTTTGCTTTTAGAGCGCAGCTCTTTGGCGTCCGTTCCTGGGTTTCGCGTCGTCGTCGGCGTCGTCGTCGGCGTCGGCCTCGTAACCAGCTCCGCCCCCCTTTCATCCCCCCAGCGCTAGCAGCGACCGACTGATACCGCTGGATGCCGCTGACGCCGCTAGAGAGTCAAGATAACGTGACTGCATAGAACACCGTCGCCGCCATGCAGAAAGAGGAGGAAAGGGTCCCCCCCCCCTGTTCTTGTGTGGCGGATAGCTGGGGTTGACTCACTATCGCCGTCAGCGGCATCAGTCAGTCGCTGCTATCTCTTCCCTCCTCCCTTTATCGTGTTGTCCGCTTGCTGCGCGCGCTTCTGCCCCCATCGTTTGCCGCTGGGTGTACACGCCGCCCCCCTCCGCTTCCGCTTACTGCTGGTTGCTCTCGACGGCGGCGATGAGCCTCCGCTTCGGCGGCGCGAACTGCAGGGTCTTCTCGGCGGCGGCGATGAGCTTCTGCTTCAGCCTCGCTTACTGCTGGTTGCTCTCGACGGCGGCAATGAGCCTCCGCTTCGGCGGCGCGAACGGCAGGGTCTTCTCGGCGGCGGCGCTTAGCCTCTGCTTCCCCCACGGCTGTGACAACCTCGCGAGGCACTTGTATAGATCTCGTCTTTGAGAATCAAGCATTGGTGTACCAAGTCGAACATATATCAGTCTATTTCTCCGACCACAAAGCTTCCTTCATGACTGTCAAGAACTGTTAGTGGAGTCTTTGTTAAAGGAATACGTGTGAAAAATAAAAAAAAATTATGTGATAGCGCATACATGTGTTGCTCGATTTCTTTGCCTCAATCTATCCAAAAGGTGAAACAGCTTATTTGCTGCGCTCAAATTTCGCATTAGGAAGTAACGTAATCGTCGGTAATTTTTTTTCTGGTATTTAACAAGTTCTTTCTGTTTTACATCAACAGAAATTTTGTGCTTAAAGACAGTTATCTGTTTTGTATTACAGGAAAAGGTCTGTTTTCTGTTCTTAATTTTTCTGTTACATTAATAATATTTTCTGTTTTATTTTATAGAAAATGTGTGTGTAAAACAATTATCCATTTTGAGGAAAAGAAAAAGTTCTGTTTTCTGTTTGTTTTTCTTTTACTTCACTTTTTTTTCTCTTGCACTGCACAGAAATTTGATGTGTAAAGACAGTTTTTTTTATCGTGATGAATAATGGGCGAACCAGGTCTGTCGCTGAAGCCAACGCTTTGAATAGCTATTTCTCTTCGTGAGGACGGCCATTGCCCTCACGAAGACAATTTTCTTTATAGAAATGTTGACTTCAGCCGATATTCCTTGTTCGACCACTGTTTATCACTCCTGGCCTCCATTTCCACGTGGACTTCTGTCATGTTTGAGTTTTCTACCGCGCATCACATAATCCTTATAAAATAACAAATATAACATAAATATGCAGCTGATCTCAAAACGAAAACTAGGCTGTGTGGTCAAAGCTGAACATATTCAACGGTAGCGCAAAATGACAAAGGTCACACGTAAGCGCTCGTGTGTATCTCCATGCTTACTCAATTTTCTTGCGCTGCTGTTGAATATGTTCAACACTTTTTCTCTCAGTAGCCGTAAGGAATAATTTGTAATTTAGGTCATTGGTAGATGAAAATGAATTTGTCTTTTATTTTACATCAAAACATCACTGGGCAGATAAATATGAAAACATGTATATCAATAGAACTGATTATGCGCACTAGGTTGAGAAAACGAGCAGCATCACTTTTCCTCCAGGTGTTATAACAGCTTAAAAGTCAATTTTCCAGACTATAGATAAGCTTCCGCTTGCCATGGATCGCACGTACGTAAATAACGAAGAACAGGGAAAAGTGCATGTCTTTTCAAAATAAGGCAAGCGAAGTAAATAAATACGCACATCTTTGCGTATAATAGGCCCTGATGGCCAACTTACGGAACTCCCCCGACTCTGTCACTAAAGTTGTTTTGAATTAGTCGCGCTATGTATTCACGCACAAATTTGTGACTCACAATAGCATCAAGATGGGTGTGCAGCGTGTATGACGCATCATGGTAGGTGTGCATTATTATGTCAGTGTCCAGATGTTGTCAAGCACACATTTAAGAGATAGGCGTATTTTCGAAATGCAGACACAATTGAATGCTTTCTTTATGTAAAAAAGACCTGTTGTGTAGAATCAGATATTGCTTTAATAATCGTAGCTGACTGGTAAAATAGCAAAACTGTCTTCACTTGAAAATTCTTATATCTAATTTCACTCTAACGCTTTTTTTCATGAATGATTTCTGGGGTGTTACGTGCCAAAACCACGATTTATTATGAAGCACGCCGTAGTAGAAGACTCCAGATTAATTTTGATCACCAGGGGATCTTTAACATGCTCTTAATGCAAGGCACACGGGCGTTTTTGCAATTCGTCCCCATCAAAATGGGGCTACCGCGGCCGGGATTCGATCCCGTGACCTCGTGCTTAGCAGCGCAACACCATAGCCGCTAAGCCACCGCTGTTCTGTCTGTCGTTCTTTCTTTCTGTCTGTCTGTCTGTCTGTCTGTCTGTGTGTGTGTGTGTGTGTGTGTGTGTGTGTGTGTGTGTGTGTGTGCGTGTGTGTGTGTGTGCGTGTGTGTGTGTGTGTGTGTGTGTGTGTGTGTGTGTGTGTGTGTGTGTGTGTGTGTGTGTGTGTGTGTGTGTGTGTGTGTGTGTGTGTGTGTGTGTGCGCGTGTGTGTGTGCGTGTGTGTGTGTGTGTGCGTGTGTGCGTGCGTGTGTGTGTTCCTATAAACCATGGAACCAGACATTTCATGCAGCCATGCATGACAAAGAGCAGGTGGCAGCGCTAACACTATGGTAAATGGTGCTACAAAGAACTAGGCTACAGTTACTTTCGTACAAACATAGAAGTGTTTTATTTTAAATCAAGAAAAACTGATGGCCATATAAGTTGCATGAAAACAAAACAGAGACAGCTAACTTCTTACTACAGTGCAAGAGAACCAGCTTATTACAGGGTGTCCCACGTAACTTGAGCCAAGATTTCAAAAATGAACGGCGCGTCGAAAACGAATTGAACGGCACGCATGCTATTCGCACTGACCTATAGTAACTCCGGCAATTTGTTTTACCCGTAGCTCCCTCAATAATTTTAATTACTCAACTTTTTAATTATTGGCTGAGGACCCCAAGTATGATACGCAGATTTGTAGAGCACTTTCAGAAACCACAGATCAAAATATTTCCTGTACGGTACGTCTCACGTAGTCCTTTTGTCCGGGTTGCAAAGGAAGCCCGCGAAACATGAAAAAAAAGCCACGTGAGTGAGCGGTTGCGCAATGATATCGTGCTGCTCTCAAGCGTGCGTTCAGAGAACAAGGTCGGCTGCATCGTGACTGGCAATGGGGATGCGGCAGGGCGTTCTTTATCTGCTCGGCAGCTCTCGGCCAGCAGCATGCATTGGCGCCGTCATCCGACGACAGCCGACCTTCATCACCGAACGCACGCTCGAGAGCAGCACGACACCACTTCGCAAACCCGCCGTGGTTTCTCAGTGGCTATGGCGTTGGGCTGCTGAGCACGGGGTCGCGGGATCGAATCCCGGCCACGGCGGCCGCATTTCGAGAGCGGTGAAAACACCCGCGTACTTAGATTTAGGTGCACGTTAAATAACCCCAAGTGGTCGAAATTTCCTGAGTCCTCCACTACGGCGTGCCTCATAATCAGAAAGTGGTTTTGGCACGTAAAACCCCATAATTTATTAATAATACCCCTTCGCAACCGCTCCGTCATGTGGCCTTTTTTCTTTCATATTTCGCGGGCTTCTTTTGCAACCCGGAATAAAGGACTACGTGAGACGTATCGTACAGTAAATAACTCGATCGGTGATTTCTGAAGGTGCTCTACAAATCTGCGTATCGTACTTGGGGTCCTCAGCCAATAATTAAAAAAGCTGAGTAAATAACCTTCATTAGTGAGTTACGGGTGAAACAAAACTTACCTGAGTTACTATAGGCCAGTGCGAAGAGTATGCATTCGGTTCAATTCGCTTCTGACGCGCCTTTCATTTCTGAAATCTTGGCTCAAGTTACGTGGGACACCCTGTATATCAAATCATAATGGTGCTGAAAAAAAAACTCGAAGTGGCTTCGACATTAATTTATTATAGACTTTTTGCTTTAAAACTCAATCCTGAAGACACCTGATTATGGAGACAACTTTTGGCGCAAGGCCATGCTGCTTGCTTGGGCGCTGCACCTTGGTTCCTCTCTCAGGGTGTCATGCTGCGTCTGGCCTGAAAAACAAAAGTGGTGCTTTACTATACATATGGCTATAACATGATTGTACAGAGCTCAGCGAAGCGCTTTAGCACAATAATTCTTTTTTGGAAGAGTGGTCAACAAAGCCCTGCAGTGTGTGCGTATCTGAGTACCGTGTGGGAGGCCACTTCCAAATGATGTTTATACCACTCAGACGGCTATTTCGTTTTAGGTAACTGCAGAATATTATTACGTGGCTAGTCAGTGACACCGTATACACTTTAAAACAAACATCACTCCCCATGGGACAAAAATGTACACGCCCCCCAAACAACATGCACAAAACGCGCTCACACTCACACACACAAACACACACACACACACACACACACACACACACACACACACACACACACACACACACACACACACACACACACACACACACACACACACACACACACACACACACACACACACACACACACCATGCTCGTGGTCCCTGCTTGCTTCAAATATGTAGAAGCCTATATTTTATTATTACCAATATGCACTAAGCTCGAGGATGTGTTAACCTCAAGTTAATTGAGGCGTCTGTGGTTTTCTTTTTTAAGTACAGTTAAGCATACAAAAGGAGGCGCGCATTAAGAATGACTGTTGCTTTATTTAAAGGAACAACAGTCAAGGAAGACAAAGAAAGAAAAAGATCTCATGTTGGTCACCACCGGTTCAGCTACAAGTGCAATTACCACCTTCCCACTATCTTGGTTGTTTTGTTGGTATTGTTTTGATGCGTGTCACCTATTCCTGACAATATTAACATACCGTCTCCGCAACTATAGTTGAAACATTTTTGAATGATGCAGCCAGTTAGAATGTGATATTAAAAACGAATATGCACATTCTCTCATGACTTCCTATTTTATAATTCATTTAACTAATTTTACTATTTACTTGAGGGCACATGCTGAAAGTGCGAAATTGAAGCTGATCATTGGAGAAGTGATGCAATGACATGATTACTTCTAGGCTTCAATTTCGGAATTTGTACATATGCTCCAAATAAAATACTTATGAAGTTATTCGGTGAATCGTTTAAGTTAGAAAATGGAACATTGCAACCTGTCGCTCAAGTAAAGTCAACTTCATGTAATCCATATCAATAGGCCGAATTGTGCTCTTATGCTCCATGCGCTTTCCTTATTTTTCGAACTAAAAGAAACAGTCGCAGTTTCGCCCGAAAGGTGAAGCATCGATTGGCGATAGCAAATTAGTAAATAGCTATACGAAGTAAGGAGAGTAGTTTTCTCGGTAGCATAAACTTGGAAACATTCGCTTACTAACTGAATTAACAAGCATGGTGTCAGCGCGGACAAGCAAACATGAACACATCGCAATCGATGACCGCGGAACCTCGCTGTCGAAACGCTGGTGCGGGCAAGCGCAGCAGCAGCAGCAGCGTGTGAAGTGACCTTCGCGCGATCTATCGGTTCAATACAAGAGCGGCGAGTATAAAGGCGCACAAAGGTATCAGCCGTCTGGAGATCCCTTTCAAGATACGGCGCGCGCGACCGCACGCGGCCGTGCAAAGTACGCAATTGCTGGCCGAGTCGAAGCCGCCCCCCTCCCTCCCACGCTGCCTGCCCGCTTTCCTCCACATAGGGCGAGCGAGATTGAGCCGCGATCGTCAGTTCCCCTCGCGCCCGGTCGCGAAATGCGCAGTTGCTGCCGGAGCACAACACGGCTTCCCACTCCCTCCCCTCGCTCCCACCGCCCCACGGCCTTTCGCGCGTCGGAAGATGGCGCGCTTGCTCTCCGCTTTCCTCCTTCGAGCGCGCCCATATTGGGCCACGATCAACTTCCCTCGCGTGCTTTCAGTCGCACATACAGTATTCGACGCGAGACGACGGTGTTATCGCCCCTGGACTTTATACGGAACATCACGGCGACAGCGACGGCAAAAACGCGCCGAGAGTGTCCGTATAATTGTTATCGCAATAAAAGAAGACAAAAACACGGTGTGTCCTCTGCATAAACGCGAAGCTGGCTCTTTCCTGCTATTGAAGTATAATACTGAAAGCGAAGTTTGCTTTCGCGCAGCGCAGGCTAGGTGCGGTCAAAACACGTAGCAGTCGACAAGAAGACAGGCATGAGGGCCTCGCCGGCGTCACGGCGTCTACGCGACGCGATGCCACGCTGCGTGCATACACGTTCGGCAGAGTGCGCAAACATGCTAACGTCTTCACTGTTTGGTTGGAGGAGCCCATATAGACCACCACAAGATCTTTCTCTGTGGACACATGTGCTATCAGCGCGTTTTCTGTACCGCCTCTACTATCAGCGGTGAAAATGGCGCGCAGGTGCACAGGGCATCAAAGACAAAACTATTTTCATCGTGAACCCCTTGTAATCCGAACTCCCGCGTGTTGTCTGCTCTACGTCTCGCATACAATAACGTTGAACAGCAGAAACGGGAAAAAAGAAAGTCGGAATTTACTTCAGTAGCAGATATTTACAGCATTTACTAACAACACCGACACGACCCTTCGAGTGCCCTGTACGTACGTCGCAAACAAATCACACGTCAGCTATTTTTGTAATAATGTCAAGCAGAATGGCACAAGGTAGAAAATGGTCCTGATAATTTAAAGCGGTGGACACATTACGCTGTAACTGTATAGTATTAGTTACGTGAAACAATGACACATGCTGCCTTTTTACTTTTTTTTACCAAATGTTTTTGCTGCAGTTCAATTTATACAAATTTTGACCATTTGTTTCTTATTTTTGGAGTCCATCATACATATATTTAGTTATTCTTTGTCAGAGTCGGGAAGCGAAGCTAGCAGACGACATGCTAGCAATTCTTTGTGGCCACGAGCGTGATGACAACATATCATCGCGGCTCGGGCACTGGCACCTTCTGCGCTGTGCTTTTAAAATGCGCAGATAGTACACCAAGCCACGCAGTCCAGTGTTTCCTCTATGTTCAACATGAAACAACGTAGTCAGTGGCCAGGCAAAATCATTTCCTGACGGTAGCGCACTAAAACACTCAAACTGCAGCTAACCAAGCAACAAAATCAATACTGGATGTCATGTGCCCTCACATGCGGCGGGTTCATGTGTCAGCCTCAAAACAAATACAATAGTACACAACAGAAAAAAAAAGTCGCACTTTCCGGTCACTTCAGTAAACTAAACACTTGATCGTAACTAAGAGCTAACCTCTCTGAGTGAGCTTTGTTGAGAATTCACGCATGCTTTTTTTTTCCTTTTTTTTTCGCAGCCACTGCAAAAACAAGCACATTCCGAAAAGGCAAGAATAGACAATAATACATTCGTCAAGCCCACTGGTTAGCCCTTACGTTTGCTATGGCAAAAAACTAACGCTAAATTTGATACCTAAATCTCACGTTGCCTCACAAAGCGTTGTTCAGTGAGTACGCGGGAATGTCGGAGTGCATAGTTGGTAAATTTTGTCACTGTCCGCCTGAATATTTGCGGGCTAGATTGTAGTCCTGTTCTATGGCATGAACACGCGGAAAATATTGGGTACAAGAATACGTCGTGCGCTGTTTGTAATGTACTTGAAAATAAAACCACTCGCCTTTTACGATTGGCGAAAGAAGAAACGAAGCAGTGCCGACATGCGTCCATTCGAAGAGCAGCCATCTTCATTATGGCACGGGGCATCAAAGCAGTACCGCAACCAGCACGTCGTGCGTGGTATATGCAAAAGACGGCTTGTATGAAAAGAAAAAACTTTACATTTTATTTTATAGTTTTTATGCAGTTACAATAATTTAGAACGGTTATATTTTAGTTTCGACTCGACTTATAGGCTGGAGATCAAAAAGAACAGAAAATTTCGTTTTTTTCTTTCAACAGGTTTCTGTCAAAGCATTCACAGAAAATTTCTTTTGTGGTACAGAAAATTCTGTCTGTTTTTTCTTTAAATTAGCAGCTCTTTTTTTTTCAGTGTAGCAAGCGTTCATTGAGACAGCGCCCAGACTCCATTTCCCACAGGCGTGAAGAATGATGTACACCACACCAACCTCACATTCAATGAGGGCTTTGGTGTGCAGGACACAAGCGATGTTTCATAATAATTTAATAATTTCATTCACAACCAACTATATAGCCCAGCTATCCATGATGTTACGGTTGGCGTGTATATCCGGGCAAAAAGGATGCTCGAAAGACCCTGCTCAACCGAAACGGAAGATGGATTGCTAATTTGCTATGGTAGGCTTGTGGGGACGCCGGTCTGGCAGGCGCCCCGCAGTGATGACAGGACCCTTTGTGTGTGCGACCAAGGGGAGAACGCTTTCCGCGAACCAATGCCGCCTACGATCCCCGACGCACGTGTAGCTTCCAGCGGAGAGAAGCACGCGCGAACGGGCACCTGGGAGAAGGGCTCAGCCGCCTACGATCCCCGACGCACGTGTAGCTTCCAGCGGAGAGAAGCACGCGCGAACGGGCACCTGGGAGAAGGGCTCAGCCGCCTACGATCCCCGACGCACGTGTAGCCGCCAGCGGAGGGAAGCACGCGCGAACGTCACCTGGGAGAAGGGCTCAGCCGCCTACGATCCCCGACGCACATGTAGCTGCCAGCGGAGGGAAGCACGTGCGAACGTCACCTGGGAGACGGGCTCAGCCGCCTACGATCCCCGACGCACGTGTAGCCGCCAGCGGAGGGAAGCACGCGCGAACGTCACCTGGGAGAAGGGCTCAGCCGCCTACGATCCCCGACGCACGTGTAGCCGCCAGCGGAGGGAAGCACGTGCGAACGTCACCTGGGAGAAGGGCTCAGCCACCTACGATCCCCGACGCACGTGTAGCCGCCAGCGGAGGGAAGCACGTGCGAACGTCACCTGGGAGAAGGGCTCAGCCGCCTACGATCCCCCACGCACGTGTAGCCGCCAGCGGAGGGAAGCACGTGCGAACGTCACCTGGGAGAAGGGCTCAGCCGCCTACGATCCCCGACGCACGTGTAGCCGCCAGCGGAGGGAAGCACGTGCGAACGTCACCTGGGAGAAGGGCTCAGCCGCCTACGATCCCCCACGCACGTGTAGCTGCCAGCGGAGGGAAGCACGTGCGAACGTCACCTGGGAGAAGGGCTCAGCCGCCTACGATCCCCCACGCACGTGTAGCTGCCAGCGGAGGGAAGCACGCGCGAACGTCACCTGGGAGAAGGGCTCAGCCGCCTACGATCCCCCACGCACGTGTAGCTGCCAGCGGAGGGAAGCACGCGCGAACGTCACCTGGGAGACGGGCTCAGCCGCCTACGATCCCCGACGCACGTGTAGCTGCCAGCGGAGGGAAGCACGTGCGAACGTCACCTGGGAGAAGGGCTCAGCCGCCTACGATCCCCGACGCACGTGTAGCTGCCAGCGGAGGGAAGCACGTGCGAACGTCACCTGGGAGAAGGGCTCAGCCGCCTACGATCCCCCACGCACGTGTAGCTTCCAGCGGAGAGAAGCACGCGCGAACGGGCACCTGGGAGAAGGGCTCAGCCGCCTACGATCCCCGACGCACGTGTAGCTGCCAGCGGAGGGAAGCACGTGCGAACGTCACCTGGGAGAAGGGCTCAGCCGCCTACGATCCCCCACGCACGTGTAGCTGCCAGCGGAGGGAAGCACGTGCGAACGTCACCTGGGAGAAGGGCTCAGCCGCCTACGATCCCCCACGCACGTGTAGCTGCCAGCGGAGGGAAGCACGTGCGAACGTCACCTGGGAGAAGGGCTCAGCCGCCTACGATCCCCCACGCACGTGTAGCTGCCAGCGGAGGGAAGCACGCGCGAACGTCACCTGGGAGACGGGCTCAGCCGCCTACGATCCCCGACGCACGTGTAGCTGCCAGCGGAGGGAAGCACGTGCGAACGTCACCTGGGAGAAGGGCTCAGCCGCCTACGATCCCCGACGCACGTGTAGCCGCCAGCGGAGGGAAGCACGCGCGAACGTCACCTGGGAGAAGGGCTCAGCCGCCTACGATCCCCGACGCACGTGTAGCCGCCAGCGGAGGGAAGCACGTGCGAACGTCACCTGGGAGAAGGGCTCAGCCGCCTACGATCCCCCACGCACGTGTAGCTGCCAGCGGAGGGAAGCACGCGCGAACGTCACCTGGGAGAAGGGCTCAGCCGCCTACGATCCCCGACGCACGTGTAGCTGCCAGTGGAGGGAAGCACGTGCGAACGTCACCTGGTACAGGGATCAGCAGCCCATCCACAACCAGTCTCAGTGCCTGTCACGTGACGTTGACGTGAGCAAGATCCCGCCTACTATTTTAGGGGGCCGGTTTAAGGGGCCCCGCAATGTACTGTTTACTTCGTTCATTTTCTTCTTATCCTTCACGAACCATTCAATAAACAGTGCAAGTTTCGCAGTAGAAATCGTCTCGTCTTTGCCTGGTCGCCATGGTGTACCGGACGCCTGCAGCCCGCCGACAACGCCACGCTACCCCATAGTAACGCCGGTCGGGCTTCGAGAAACAAACTTCGCAACAACTGGTCGGCAGTGGTGGGGTACACTACCCTGGAGAACGCAAATGGTGGCAGCGGTAGGATACGCTACCCTGGATACCTCAACTTTGGACGGCATCTAAGAGATCGTCTCCTCTTCGTCCTGGTGTCAACGTTCGGAAGGAAGGTGTCAGGATTCATGACTGCATATGATGAGTGCACGGCTTTTCTTCGCTGAGATATCACTTGGCTTTACGTATTTCTTGCGGAATTACCAAGCAGTGATTTTTCTTTAACCGTTGACGAAAGTTTTGAGTACGTCGAGGTTGCTATAGAGTGAACAGTTAGTAGCACTAAGGGTAGCCATGAACTTGAAGGCACTAAAGAAACCGGAATTGTTTAGCCTGGCCAGAGAATTGGGCCTCCAAATTGCCGAATCAAAGAGAAAGCCGGAGATCATTGAGGCTATCGATGCGAGCGGGACACACGACGATGAACTGAAGGAATGCCTAGAGAGCATTGCGGATAATGAAGAAGAGCGTAGGTGCCTAGAAGAAAAGGAAGAGCGTAAGCGCCTCGAAGAAAAAGAAGAGCGCGAGCGGGCAGCCCGTGAGGCCAAAGGCCTCCAAATGACGCGCCTAGATATCGAGTTTCTGAAGGCTCAAAATACTGAAAGACCTAGCACACAGGCATGAGAAAGCGAGCGCAGAATGACAAGACTTGATGGCACCCTACGCAGTAGGAGGGGACATAGGTCTTTTTGCTGGTGCAGTTTGACCGCACGTGTGAGAAGGCAAACACGTGGCCCCAACGCTTGCTTACGTTACTGCCACGTGAGGTAGCTGATATGATTGCCCGCATAGGGAAAGAAGGAGCAGAGGACTTCGATTAAGTCAAAGCGAGTCTGCTTGAAAAGTATAGGAAGCATTCAGGTGAAAATTCAGGGAAGTCGAGAAGACCAAAAGTGAGTCATACTCAGATTTTGCATACACCTTGGAGATAAACCTGAAGGAATGACTCAGAGAAAAGGGTGCACTAGGCGACGCCGAAAAGACAACGCAGTGCGTTGCTTTAGAACAGTCCTACCGCCGGCAGCCTGTAAACTTCAAGTATTGGGTTCAGGATAAACCAGGCGTAGACACTATCACGAGAGCGGCCGATCTCGCTGAGGAGTACGTAACTCGCCGTGCATTCGAAGGCAACGAAGCTCCTAAGAAGGAGATGAATAAATACAGACCAGACAAGCCAAAGCGATGGTCAAAATCGAGTCGGTATAAATCAAAAGAAAGGTCAGATTCGGTGAAAATTAATGACGAGAACAGCAAGGGAAAGGAGGAGTCACGTGAACGTAGGGCAGAAAGGAAAAAAGAAAAAAGCTTTCGAGGCAAAGAAACCAGTAGTTTGATACAACTGCCAGCAAATATGGCATATCTCCGTGGGGTGAAAGAATCGTAAACTAATGTTGATGTCACTAACTAGTAAAGCGGAAAATCTGAACTTGCCAGAACCGTACATTCGAGACCTCGTGGTAAACGGCAAACCGTGTCGGGTGCTTCGCAACTCGGCAGCCACAATGGACGTGGTGCATCCGTCGTACTTAGATGAAGGCTAGTTCACGGGAGAATGTGCTTGGATAAGGCAAGCCGTAGAGGCCTCCAGTGTTTGTCTCCCTGTGGCGAATATTAGTATCGAAGGCACTTTTGGAGTACTGGACACTGAAGCCGCCGTCTCGGCGCATCTCCCGCCACAGTATCCATATTTGTTTTCTAACAAATCTGAGGACTTGCTGCGACGCAGGGGAATCGGGTTTAGTGAAGGAATAATGCAAGCTTTAACTCGTTCCAAGGCAAGGAAGCTCGCGGCCAAGGCAGTGTACGAATGTCCATGTGGAGGAAACAGGTTTGACGTAGGATTCGTCAACCAGCGCCAAACAGGACAGCCCTATAGGGGATATTGCGGAAAGTACACTAGCTAATGAAGAGGTCAGGCAAGCGCCGGAGCCTGAAATGTCTCGCGAGGCAGAATGCAGAAGAAAGTTATTGAATGTAAGCCCTGCCACATTGATTGTTGAACAGAAAAAAAGATTCCACCCTACGTAACCTAAGGCAAGGCGCGAAAGAAGGTGTGCCAAACAGAACGTAAAATTCCTCAAGAGGGCCGGCGTCCTCTATAGAAAGTACACCATTCGAAAGGCAGTGCAATTCGACCAACTCGTGGTGCCGCATCCCTATCGTGAGCAGCTCCTGCACCTGGTTCACGGGGGCTTTTGGACAGGGCATCTGGGCATTCGGAAAACAAAGGACCGCTTACTGCAGGAATTTTGCTGGCCTGGGTGCTTTCGAGAAGTGGAAGCATTCATAAGAAGCTGCGACACATGTCAACGCATACGAAAGACCGGAGATAAAGCTAAAGCGCTAATAAAACTTGTTCCCATTATCACGGAGCCGTTTCGCCGGCTCATAATAGACACAGTGGGACCACTCCCTGCAATGCAGTCTGGCTATCGGCATAATCTCACTGTACTATGCCCCGCAACGAAATTCCAAGAGGCGGTGCCCCTCAAAGAACTAAGCTCGGTGGAGATCGTCAACACTCTTTTGTCTATCTTCGCGCGAGTGGGGGTTCCCGCAGAAATCCAGTCAGATCAAGGATCCGTCTTTACGAGCACACTGGCCTCGACGCTTCTGGAAACCTGCGGTATTAAAATCATTCATAGCTCAGTGTACCACCCGCAGTCAAACGAGGTCGAGAAAGGCCACTCAGTCATGAAACGGCTTTTGCGAGCCCTTTGTCATGAGCACAAAGCCGATTGCGAGGTTTGCTTGCCTTCAGCAATGTTCGCACTTCGAACTGCATCGCAGCAGACAACAGGGTTTTCACCCCCAGAGCTCGTTTACGGTCGCTGCCTTCGGTCCCCTCTACGCATTGTTCGAGAAGCCTGGGAAGGCCGGGCGGACGATCCTTCGGTTGTGGCATACGTGCTAGAGCTGTTAGACCGACTGCGCACTTCTCAAGAATTAGTAGGGCAGGAAATGCGGAAGGCACAAAGCAATGCTAAGCATTACTATGACAGGACGGCTCGAACACGAGGCTTTGAAGTTGGGGAAAAGGCAATGATCCTGAAACCCTTATTGAAAAACAAACTACAGGTTCAATGGGAAGGACCGGTTGACATAATTCAGAAATTACCTGAAGCAAACTGCAATCACAGTACCGGGAAAACGAAGGACACCACAAGTGTACCACAGTAATCTTCTTAAACCCTACCGGCAGAGGGAGGCCATTGTGAACATGTCCCTTAACCAACCTGAGGAGATGCCTGTCGACTTTCCGGAATTGACATCAAAAACGGGGGCAAAAGACATTCACGAGACCATTGACAAGCTAGTAGATCAGGAGGAGTTGAATCCCAATTAAAGGGCCGAACTGAGGGAACTCGTGCTTGAATTTAAAGACATATTTTCAGACACACCTGGCAGGACCACTGCGATCGTTCACGATATCGACTTAACCTCACCGGACCCAGTTCGTTTGAAAGTTTATCGCGTTTCACTTCGTAAACGTCAAGTCATGACCTCTGAAGTAAACAAGATGTTAGAGCTAAGGGTAATCGAGCCAGGAGAGAGTGATTATACCTCGCCTCTTATCTTGGTTGAGGTCCCAGGAAAGGAGCCGCGACCGTGTATCGACTACCGCAGGCTCAACTTAATCACGAAGGACCCGACCTACCCAATACCGCATATCGATGAAAGGCTTGAGAAAATGAACCGTGCTAATTTCATCTCTATACTCGATTTAGTGAGAGGGTACTGGCAAGTTCTGCTGACTGAGAGGGCAAGCAGGCTTGCGGCGTTTATTTCCCCGATGGGAACCTTTCGGCCGAAAGTCCTGAGTTTTGGATTGAAGAATGCTCCCTATTGTTTCTCTAGCCTTATGCACCAGGTGCTACGGGGAATGAATGACTTTGCACTTCCGTATCTCGATGACATAGCAATCTTTTCTTCATCATGGGTGGACCATATGCAACACCTGCGAACCGTTATGTGTCGTCTACGAGAGGTCAACTTGACTGTCAAGGCTCCCAAATGCCAATTAGGGCGCGAGGAGGTAGCTTATCTAGGTCACGTAATAGGGCAAGGCCATCGTCGGCCTTCCGAGGTTAAACTGACCGCAATAGATAACTTCCCGCAACCACGCACCAAGCGGGACATCTGATCATTCTTTGGCTTGGCGGGTTATTACGAAAGATATATTCCGCGGTATTCCGAGATTGCCAGTCCTTTAACGGATGCTCTCAGAAAAACAGAACCACAAAAGGTAAAGTGGGATGACGCAAAAGAAAAGGCTTTCAGTATGCTGAAGAACGCACTAACGAGTCAGGCAGTGTTGAACGCGCCCGACTACTCTAAGCCATTCATTCTTCAATGTGATGCCAGTGACAGGGGTATGGGGATGGTGCTTTGTCAAAAGAGAGATGACGAAAACGAAACCCCCGTACTGTACGCCAATAGAAAGCTTCAGTTTGTGAGGAAGCATATAGTGCATCAGAAAAGGAGTGCGCCTGCGTAGTATGGGCAGTGCAGAAGCTAGCTTGCTATATCGCTGTTTCAAGGTTCACGATGGAGACTTACCACTGTCCCCTCACATGGCTGCAGTCCATGTCTACGAAAAACGGCCGTATTTTACACTGGAGCTTGGCTCTTCGACAGTACACCTTCGATAGTCGCTACAAGAAGGGTAAACTTAACTAAAATGCCGATGGTCTGAGTCGTCTGAGTAGCGAAAGCCTCATGCTCACTCTGGTTTCCGTGGCAAGGTGGATTACGGCAGATGAAGGTAGAATTGTGAAGGACACGTAACAATGTATGAACTAACGTATCACGGTCACGTGATAATTGCAAGCGTACATCCGTGAAGTCATTAAGTTTTCGCCTTCCTAAGTGACTGTCGATCTTTTTCTAGGATTCTGTTACTGGCATGACGGCCACTCCAAAATGTATAATCGCGAAAAAGTACGCACTTTCACTTACAATTTGATTATCATTATATTTTGTGCTCACAGTAATATTATCATGCAATTAAACACTTCTAAGACAAACTTCGGTAGCAGAATGAAAACACGCTAGCAACTTGCACAATTCTGCACGAATATTTCGGTGCCCTTAAAAGCCCAACAAAAAGTGGCGAAATTAAAGAAGCTGTCTGGATACATTGCTGAACAAACAGGGACGTGCTGTTAGACGAGCCTCTGCTGTACAATAGCATTAACGTACAATTTGCTGGGTGACGCCATAACGAAGACATTTATAGCGGCGAGATCACGCTGGAAGCTCGCAAACACATATCTCCTCGTACCTTGCCTAAGTTATTCAGAGTTTTACTAAGCTACTGATCTGCTTTCTAAGCGCATCCTCGGACACAGTTTGTAAGGCTCAGCCTATATATCAGGGGCTGGTGTCGTCAAAGCTGTAATTGCTTATCCACAGCATACGCTCTTACAAACGCAGTCTTCAGTCGCCTCATGAATGCTTACACTTGGCCGTCGCACGACCAAGATGTGAGCGCCTTTATCGAGCCACAATATTGCTGAAACTACGCTCTGACCTCGCAAGGTTGCTTGGTTCGGACGCAGCGAGTTGCAGCGAGTAATTTAATCCCACCTAGAGTGACTGGAAAAAAATTTCAGATTACCGCATTCGTTTTCCCCGCGCTGCCGACGCGTTCATTGGCCCAACCGTAGTACGTGAGTTTGGAGTGCCATATACCTTCCAAGCGCCGGGCGAGCCGGCTGAGTTAGAGCGCAGGCAGCGCAGGTTCCCTACGTTTTTGGTGTTCCGATTGTCGCGCTCGCGTTTGACTGCAAGGAAATCATGCCTGGCTGCTGCGCCTTCGGATGCAGCAACCGAACTGAGTCTGCAAAGACTTTTTTTCTAGATTCCGACCGGGACAAAATGACCGAGGGCGTCGTTCTGCGTAGTTACACAGAATCGGCCGGGAAAACTTCAAGCCTACAAAAAACACCCGCGTGTGCGAGGTATAAGTACACTTTGCTTGTGCTTTTCGGCACTGTTCTAGAAGATATTTAAGCGAAGTGCACGAGGTATTAGCGATGCTACGAAAATGGGAGCTCATTGCAGGGATCGTTCGCGTCTTGCACGTTTGACGCGGGCACACGTGTACACGTTTGTTGCTCAACACACGCGGTTATTCCGTGCTCGTGGCACGCGAAGGCACACTTGTCGCGCCAGAATTCCGCATCCTCACGTGCACCAGGTACTCGCATGATTTCTCCGCGCACGTGAGCGCGCTCTCGCCTCGAGTCACTCGACCCATATGGCACTTGCTTTTCGCAGATCGTGACGATCGCAGTCAATAAAAACATGGTCAATACGAGGCCCATGATACTTCCTTTTTTCCACTTATCCTTTGCTCATTTATACATGGGCATTTCGAGCTTGAAACCAATGGCCAGGTGATATTAACAACACATGCTTCAAATTTTGAGCTTGTAAGCCGAGCAGATGCAGTGAACTGAAGTCAGCATACATATTATGTTTTATGTTGAAATGCTACGGTGCATACCCAAATAATGTTGTGCTTGATGCATAACAAGAAATAGAAAACAACAGAACACCCAGTAGCTTTAGTTTCACTCTGTCACTATGAATGTTACATAAACCGCTATAAAAGCACAAGAATTTTATACATCACCTATGTAACTTAGAAAAAAAAAATTACCGACGATTACGTTACTTCCTAATGCGAAATTTGAGCGCAGCAAATAAGCTGTTTCACCTTTTCGATAGATTGAGGCAAATAAATGTAGCAACACATGTATGCGCTATCACAGAATTTTTTTTTTATTTTTCACACGTATTCCTTTAACAAAGACTCCACTAACAGTTCTTGACAGTCATGAAGGAAGCTTTGTGGTCGGAGAAATAGACTGATATATGTTCGACTTGGTACACCAATGCTTGATTCTCAAAGACGAGATCTATACAAGTGCCTCGCGAGGTTGTCACAGCCGTGGGACGCGTTACGAGCGAGAGGAACGGGATGTTCTCCCGCATAAGTGTTAGGAAATTGCTGTTTGTCTTTATGTCAAGCCGCCACCGATCTGGCTCTCTGATTGCCACCGCACAGGGGTTGCATTGGAGTAGGAGCGAAGAAAGGAATTAAGTTCGAGCCGGCGCTTTGACAACCGGAGACTCGCAGGAAGAGGGGGGAGGGGGGCGGCGTGTACACCCAGCGGCAAACGATGGGGGCAGAAGTGCGCGCAGCAAGCGGACAACACGATAAAGGGAGGAGGGAAGAGATAGCAGCGACTGACTGATGCAACTGAAGAGCACCCTATCCGCCACACAAGAACAGGGGGGGGGGGGGGGGGGACCCTTTCCTCCTCTTTCTGCATGGCGGCGACGGTGTTCTATGCAGTCACGTTATCTTGACTCTCTAGCGGCGACAGCGGCATCCAGCGGTATCAGTCGGTCGCTGCTAGCGCTGGGGGGATGAAAGGGGGGCGGAGCTGGTTACGAGGCCGACGACAACGCCGACGACGACGCGAAACCCAGGAACGGACGCCAAAGAGCTGCGCTCTAAAAAGTACTGCGTCACCAGCGGGCGTTCCTGCTTTTTGTTACACAGGCAGCAAATCTTGGCAGTCTAAGAAAACCGTCATAAATAAGTTGAGAAGAGTAGCCGCTCATGGAACGCACTAGACAGCCGCGTTCATAAATCGCAATGTAGCAAACTCTCGTTCATAATCAGTGTACAGAAGTACATATACGTTGCTGCAATCACGCAAATGGCTCATATTGGCCTTCCCCAAGATTTAGTGCGCAAAATGGTCATCGAAGTTGGTTTTTACGCCTGCTGTGCACAGATCGTGTTACGATCACGGCGCAAACACCGGTGCACACATGGCAGTCGTAGTGTGTCGTGCGGATACGGCGGACGAAGTCGCCCGGCAGAATCGAGAACGCGCGGTATCCGTTTGCAAACTAAATTAAATGTATCCGATTTAGCTTGTGAAATTATACAATGAACGTACGTGCCTGTGACACTGTCAGGTGTTAGTTTCGTCCTTATTGGAAACATTCAATAGAAGCCGACAACGGTCCACGATGTTCATGCCCAAAAGCACAAGCTTGCCTCATTCCGGCTCGAAGTGACGAAATGTTTCCTTCGTAGCTCGCTCCGCGGAAGGAAAAAAAAACGCGTGCATAAGCTCCCGATAGCAGCGCTAAGCTGCTGCCCACAATCGTAGCACAGTTCCAGCAGTAGACACGATCGGCGTGCAAAACAACCACCGGCTGCATTACTTCGCACAAAATAACATTTTATTTTCATTCTTAGATACCATTATCTCCGGGCACAAAGTATTTGTACTTCAGTAAACACTCAACGCGATGTGTCACCGAATATCAAGCTCTTCCAACACGGCGGCCTTCCCGCGACGCAGTCGGCTTGGAACGTATATGGCGGTGGCCGCTCAGTGTTGCCAGTCAAATCCCGACCTTTGCGGTCATAGAGTTTCTAAATAAATACCCTAGATAGAAATGTGGCGCTAGTGTCTACGGGGGTTCTCATGAGCGTTGCCTCAACCTACATGGGAATGATGGGAAGTACAGGCTTCGGATTGACTTCGGTCTTTAGACTTGTGGCGTTCGCTTGTGGCGCAGTAAACAACGCCATACTCAAATATTATCGCGTAAAATCTAATTATATTTCTGCAGTATGTTATATAATGTACAACATGCTACATAAACCATAGAGTTTCCTACAAAATTACTAGAGGGAACTCTGGCGCTAGTGTCTACGTGAGCTACAATGGGAGCGGTTGTCCCAGCATGGGAATTATGGGAAGTACATGGATTTGCCTAAACTTCGTCCTTTTTGGCTTCAAACGGCTTTGTGACTTAGTAAACTCGTCATTTTCAACAGTTTATTGCGTAATAAATAATTAAATAAACATCATTAAAATTGCCCGACTGCAGGATTCGAACACAGGGACTCTAGTACAGACGCCTGATATTGAAACCATTAAGCCACGGATGCATGTATCGACAAGCGAATGAAACGCACTTATGAATTTATCGCGGGCATGCCAGTGCTTTGAGACGCTTGGTGCATTTCGATTTGGGCACATAAACAAGCTCAATCATTGCAATTAATAGCAATTGTACGCGTTCCCCGGCGTCTTCTACACTTCGAAGAATATAGATTGCGCTGAAATATACGACAATAAGATTTATATAGCGTAATATACAAAGCCACAAGAACGTCTGAATCCACAAGCACGAAGATCAGACGAATCCATGTACTTCCCATCATTCCCATGGTAGGACAACGACTGCAGCGCCAGAGTTTCCTCTAGTAATTTTGTAGGAAACTCTATGCCTAAACTTCGTCCTTTTTGGCTTCAAACGGCTTTGTGACTTAGGCACCCGAAGACCAGGAGTGGGCCGTCCAGCGGGCCAGGGCCGTTGCCGAGGATCTCGAAAGATTTTCCTCGGGCGATGGAACTCTGGCAGCCTAGCCCCGGGCACCAACATCAACAACCGTTGGACAAATAAAGTTTATTCCTATCCTATCCTCTATGACATAAACTTTGTATGACTTCGAGATGGAAGCATGGTTTACTATGGTTTGTCACCAGGACACACCAGGGTATGCATACTTGTGCGATTCTGTTCCCGATTTAACGCCAAATAATGATTATTTATTCATTTTTGCAACAGCAAAACAACCGTGCATGTACTTATATAAAAATACTCATCAAGTATTTCTGGAAATAAAAATGTATTGTGACAAAGCGTTGCGCCCTTGAGCGGAATGCTACAAGTGTCGTCTGCAACGACGCCTGCTCGCTGCAAACGCGAGGCTTTTCTCGCAGACGACAGGCACTTGCGAACTCTCTCACTCTTTCGAAAGGCTGCGTCGGCTGTCACGATTGCGGAACGTCTTCAAGTACTTTTAAGCACATCTGATAGAGTGCTAGCTAGGACGCTAGTGGCCTCCTACGAGTATTTCGTCATCATATTTTGCGTGCGTCCATCAAGCTTTTTCTTGGCGACCTGAGAGCGGACGTTGGGAGCGCCAAGAATCTGCCAAAGCTGGTGTTTGAATGCCGCCCAGTCAGGAAAGGTGCTCTCGTGGTTGAGAAAGCAAGTCCTGGCAACGTCAGTGAGGTAGAATGCGACGTTGCGAAGCTTGTGGATGTCATCCCACCGGTTAGACTCACTCACGCAGTCATAATTCTCCAGCCAGTCATCAACGTCGTCACTACGAAGGCTGCGAACATGGTGGGATCGCGCTGCCGTGCGCTGACGGTCCATGAAGGAACGACCGGTGGGGCGAGAGGGTGACGCCGGAGGCTCCTGGAGGATCTTCTTGGAAGAAGATCCTCCTCGGGGAGCAAGCGGCGGCCTGAACGAAGCTCCAGGGAAACTCGAAGGCGTAGAGGACCAAGGAATCGAAAGCAGCCTCCACCACTTGCGAGACAGCTGTTAAGCCTCAACGGTTTATTGCGCAGGTCGCGCGCTGAAGACGATGACGCGCTGGCCATGATGAATATATGAATATATACAGATGAAGAAGATGAAGGGGTAATATAATGCGCACAATATTGACGTACCGCTTCCGAAGCGTTATGGCGTGGCTTTGCACTTACCCATTTTGCGACACTAAACTACAGCCAGGAAGCAGCAACCTTTCCTACCACAAATTTGTGTTCTCAAAGTCCTAAAATACGCATTTCAATGAGCACGTAAACGAGCAATGCATAATGAAGCTCTCAATAAAATTTGATTGTCAAGCCACGAGAAGCTTGTATATGCCTTGTATCAGTAGTGCCTTCTTTGTCCTATTCTGAAGTCTCATAAAGCACGTAACGCTAAAGTGCCAACCTAACACACTTAACAAACCAAGGTCCAAACGCTCAAAACATGTTCTTTCAACGTTTACGATGCCACCGCTTTCTCGTCAAGGCTTCGACGCCACACTGCGACACAAGCATCGTCCCAGTCGCTGGCCCAGCGCGCTATCGCCACTCCGAGCAACATAACAAAGGGAGAAGGCTTTGCGTTGCACTGTCCCACTGCAGGTTATAGCAATTGCGCTTGGAGCGAAACTAAAAAAAATACTTGTAGACTAGTTCGCCAGTCAAAAGAATGCCAATCCGAAGCCTGTACTTCCCATCATTCCCATGATGGTTGAATGATCGCTGCGCCAGATTTGCCTCTAGGTATACTAATATGAAACTCTATGTTTGCGGTACTCTGAAATTTTTTCCAGTGACTCTAATCCCACCAGCAGAAGAGCGCCGATCGCCTCCCTCACGGTCACGATTTGTGTGCTGTACCCACAGTGATGCGGCACAAACTGCGCCCCCCCCCCCCAAAGAAAAAAAAAAATGCTCGGCACGAAACGTAGTAGGAACTACCAGCTCACTGCCCTGGTTAGCGACCACAACAAAACAGCAGCAAACGGGCGGCCATGCGAGCGAGGAAGCCTCTTGGAATAAACGGGTAGCAGCAGGCGCTTTTTTTTTTTTTTTTTTAATAATTCGGCTGACTTCGGCGCAGCGCAATCTACGCGGCCTCTCCCTGCCCAATGAAAAGCGACCGGAAGTGGTGACGTGAAGGCGCTGTATCGTCACGGACAACTATAGGCGCCCGGCAGGACGGGAAGGCGGAAGCTGCGCCATGATTACATTCGCTGCTCTTGCTAGTTGCTACATAAATACAGTCTCTATTTCGCCTGTGTTCGCGTTTCGCGCTGTACGAAATAATTTTAAACGTGTGATTAGTTTTGTGTGCGGTGTAGAAAAGGATGTGGCGCGTGCTTTGTGTATTACTCGTGCCCCACTTCAAAGCAAAGCTTTCGTACGCACTGGAAGATGGATCCATAGAGGCTGAGACGAGCAGTTTCAATGTGCCCGGTGTCGGCGGTCGGTAGTACTGCCATAACGGAAATTTTCAGGCAAGTGTCCATTTATTTGGTATTTCTTTGGTGGTTTACGTGTTTTTGTTCGCTCTAGAAGTATCTTACTGTGATCTCGTAGAATAATTCACTAATGTGAGGGCAAGAGCAGCTGCGCTCGTAGTAGGTTAACTACCTCGATCGCGCCCCGTGTGACTAATGTTTGTCAAACCTACAACGGGCGTGGTGCGCCTGCATTGTTCCGCTTTGTTTCTCAGCGCTTGAACGTTCGTAGATGTGATTCTCTTGTAAGTACGTTCAGCGCGGTTTGTTGTAATACGGTCAATCGCACTTAAGTGAAATGTCTGCTATTTTTGCGTCGCGTAGAAAAAGGACGACTGGCTTTGCCACCTTTCGAAAGAACCGGCGCGGTATTGGTTCTCCCTTACGCGGTCGCGTGCTGCTGTTTCTGCTTGCCGGACGCTTTCAGCATGTTTTCGGCTCGCTGTGTGCGCGCGCGCGTGTCCGTCCGTCCGTCCGTGTGTGTGTGTGTGCGCGCGCGCGTACATGCCGGTTTGTATGCGCTGGCGTGTTTGCGTGTGTGTAGTGCGTACTACGTGCTCTGTGAGCGTGTTTGTGTGTATGCGTGCGTGTGTGCGCATGTTTCTGTGTGGGTCGTGTGTGTGCGTGCGCGTGTGAGCGTGTCTGCCTGCATGTATGTACGCCTGTTCGTGTTTGTCAATGTGCGCGTGCGCGCTTTTGTACAAGCCTGCGCTTTAAGAGTGCATATATTTGTGCGTGCGTATGTATTGCGTAAGGTCGGTGGACGTTTACTCGCAATAAAACTCTTCAAATTTGGTGCAGCGAGCGTTCCCGCCTGAAAGCCGAGTTTGGTTTCAAGCCACCCTGGACAACTGCTGTATCAGGCGCCGTTTCTCGGGAGGACCAGCGGGAAGGCGTCAGGTATACGCTTTCTCCTATTCCCTCCTCTGCCCTGATGAATCGATATCCTTGGTTGTTATTGTGAAAGGAACGTTACATCCAGAGCATAAATAAGTGATTAAGAAATGTGGTAGTGTGTTTCGCCATTACACCATTTCTGATCTTAAAGTCGTGGATTTCCCATTAGCCCACATTTCCGTTGATGCGGACAACCGCTAAAATTGTGAATGGTGGGTTATTCGAGACGTTCTACGCATATAGCAATTGTCTCCTGGAGCTTTAATGAATTCTGAAAATTTCGCTTTAGAGGTATCATATACAAGCTTTAGGTATCTCTGGGTTGTTTGCATGCCCTTCGAGAGCTGTCGCCTACAGCCCTATTGAAATTCGTAACTACAGCTTGGAGCACTTTGGAAGCTAGAAGGCTTGTCCTGGCTCTCGAGAAAGTGTTTAAGCTGGAAGTGTAGGGTGGGGAGTTTGGGGTTGGTCACACAACGGCTTTTTTATGCCTTAGCAGTAGGAGTGTCAAAGGATAAAAAATAGTTTGTGTTTCAAGCGTGGAAAGCTGCTCATGTGGTAGAGGCTTTGTGTGTGTGCGTGTGTGTGAGCGCGCACCCGTCCGTGCATGCGTGCGTGCGTGCGTGTGTGAATTCGCTCCTCAAAAGGGAGTATGTTGTAAGTGAGCTACTTTGTTGCGCGGCTGTTTGCCAAGAATTGACAAGAAAACACAATAATCAATATAACTTGAAATAATAAACTGCAAAGCATGCTGGCATAGTGGCGACAGCAGCATATGAGCATGCAAACATGCACCTGTGTGACAGTCTTAATGCATGACTGCAACATATGGAAGGAGGCGTGCTTCTTCAGTAAGCAGCATAAAGTCCAAATTTTTGGCTTTTGTTGTGCAAACCAAAACGAGGCCCATTGCCAGTGATCTTGTCTTTTGTTTTAATAGCATTTGTTTATCTTGAACTTAGGGCGTCGTTTCTCGCAGCTCATGCAGATGATAGCAGCAGTTTCACAATGCCCAGCCTTGGTGACCTCCATCAAGAGCAAGTCACTTGCATTCGCCTTCAGACAGATGGTTGATGGTTGACAGATGGTCTTCTTGAAAGCAGTTGGGAAGACAACATTGTAAGTAGATGTAGGTGTGCAGTGTAATATAATAAGTCAAGTTATAATTTAAAACTCTGAGGCTCCTTGGCCGCCTAAGCTTGATATCATGTGCAGTTGTGTGTGGTTGTAAATATTGCCGATGGTACAGTGCATACTGCAAATATGACTTCTGATCCAAAGTATACACTTGCATTTTCTTGATGGCCTTTCATAATGAGGATTTTCTTTGTGCAAGAATATTCACAGAACGGGGCATTGCAGCATCTTATTCTTTATTGTGCAGTCACTGCTAATTTCGTATGACCTTCCTGCTACCAATTTATTTGCAGGAAAAGAATATTTGTTCACTCTCTGCAATAAGCTTCTTATTAGCTCATTGCATTACACTCTTCTTCCTTTAATTTATTACCATATAATTCTCAAAACCTTAAAATTTGAGCTGTTTTTATTTTGAATACAAAATCAAAATGCGCCGGATTGCAATCTAGTCTGCAAGGGATTTGAAGAAATTACAAGAAACCAGGACCTCTCGTGGGCGTTAGAAAAATCTTTCCGCAGGCAATGTGCCTATTTCTTGTACTGAGCTAGCTGCTCATGAAAATTGCAAGCATATTTCATTTCACACAGTTTCTCAGGATATAGCAGGCCCATCATTGTCTCTAAGCACAACCTTTCCTCATTTGCATCATGAAAATCTGTCTCATGCTTAATTTGGGATAAGTCTTGAAAAATGAATGTTTTATAATTTTGAAACTACACAAAGTATTGGTTGAGGCTAGACAGTTTTCAGACAACTTGACCATCTTGAACCTAGCCATTACAAGACGAGAAAAAAAAAAACATGCACAGGAGCACTCATTCAATCAAATGTAATGCTTGTCATTTTCCACGTGGCAAAATATACTTTTAAGCAAGAGAGGGTGGGTAGCCAATTTACAACCATTGTGACTCATGCGGGTAGTGGCAACACAGAATGAGAAATGGTTGTGGCTCTGAGGTTCATTGAATGTGTGAACACTTATATACAATCCCCCCCTCCCCCCCAGTGAGGGGTAACCATGCAATATGTTTTGGGCGGTAAAGATGATTGTTTTAGGAGACCAGAAATTTCAGCCTCTAGTTGAGAGGCTACAGAAAGAAGGACCATGTAAATAGTTGCAGATTAACATAAACTGCGTAGGAGGGGCATCACAGTTTAGAGCATGAAGTAGAAAGTGGGATCATGAGGAAGGATCATAAGTTTAAATAAGGGAATACTACTTGTCAGCGTATTGCCAAGCTAAACCATTGAAAGAAGGGGGTGTGCTCTAAGGAAAATAGTTGACAGCACATGCTAAATTTTCGAGGAAAGTATGCCGAAATGCCAATTCTTACTAAATTAGTAAATAAGAAATACACAATAAATTTTAGGACACAGAAAGAGTCTAATAAACTGCATTGGAGAGTTGGAGATTGTTGGGCTGTATGCATGTATTGCAGGGCAAATGAGAATGCCAGTGGGGGTTCCCTCATTTTCATTTTGTGTTCACTCTCTAAAACAGTACTCCGTCTGCTAGTGTAATAATGTTGTGTAAAAACAGTCATTTAATGTCTTGTGCATCTCAGTCTTAATGTGCCATATCCTGTAAGGTTCTGACGTAGTAGTTCTGCGGAAACCCGCAAGGTGCAGAGAAGTAATGAATAAAGGGAAAATCAGACATCCACCCGTTCGTAGCAATTGCTACAAAGGAAACCCATACGGGTTCCTCGAAAGGCCTTTCTTTCGAGGAACCCGTATGGGTTTCCTTTGTAGCAATTGCTACGAACAGGTGGATGTCTGATTTTCCCTTTATTCACTGTAAGGTTCTCAGCTGCAGTACTTATAAAGTGTAATGCACAGATATATTGTAGATTTCATAATGTCAATTTTATATTGAGGTCACATACAGACTCTTGGACAAATGTTTGTTGAGAGATGTCATTGGTAGCGTCTAAATTTTATTCTCTTATTTTCTATGGTGAAAAGGCTACTGTAAATTTATTTGCTTTTGTTGCTGTATGTGCATTGTATTCACAATTGCATAGTGGTTTAGTGTTCATGGTAACATGCAATTCCTAAGTTTGCAAAATAGAAATTTCTCCTACCTTTCACTTGTCTTGCCCAGTTGCCCAAGCTGTGCATTGTGTCCAGTCACATTAAGTTTGTTACGTTCAGGAGCTTGTTGCATTATCAAATTTTCCGCTGTGTACATGTGTAATTGCAGACTGAACTCTCATGACTCTCTTCTTATTTTGCTAATGCAGGATGCAAGATTCCAGCAATGCCATGCACTGCATTTATTTGTCAAGATGCTCAGAGAATGGGAGTCCCTGCACCTCGTGGTTAACCGTGAACATATTTTTTCTTTTGGAAAGCTAAATGCCATTTGCTGCATCAATTGCATTTTTGCAGCTCAAATATGTACTATATTTTTTTCTAATTTTGAATCGATTAATATTCACCGTTCAGTATAAAAAATGACGTACAACGTGAAGGACAAGGACTGCGAGAGATGACATACACTGCGCTGACTTCCAATTTATTTCGTTGCCACATCGTGTGTGTATACGGAAGAGGGGTCATGCGCAGAAAATGAAAGGCAGTCACAAGGGTTGTTCTAACAGCAAGTCATTGTACTAAGAACATGGTCACTTGAAAAAAATAAATCACAATTTCTATCTGTTGAGATACAAGACTTCACTAGGGGTCAGCGTGATAGAGGGGGCACTAACGCACAAACTACCTTGTTTTCAGGTGAAATCGGCAATAATTTACCGGGTGAGCTGTGTCTCGCTAAAACTTGCGTATCTTCAAAGAGGAGCATGCAGCCGCAGTCCCGGCAGTGAGTGCCCAAGTGACCTTGAACAGTGTTATGGAAGTTGTTATAGTGCTCTCCTAAACGATCATTTAGGCACCTGCCTGTCCGTTCAACATATTTACTGCCTCAAAACAGGGGAATTTAGTAAACCACCTTCGTCGTACATATCGCAAAACATTTTCTGTGCCCGACAGAGCAACAACTTTGACGCGATTTAGGTGCATTTACACGCTTACAGAGCCTTGCCAGCTTCTCCGGGGCTGAGAAAAGGACTGCGATTCCTGCAGGTTGCCCAATCTTTTTTAGTCTGTGGGAAACATGTACATACGGTAGCACTGCAAACCTGTCTTTCAACTGGCTGGTTCCTTGACTGAGCGGGCTCATCACGTTTCGTGCGCTTCAGAAGCTGTTCCGCTATGACTGAAATTCAGGTCAAGGGGTAGCCAACCCAAGAAAGGTGATCAACCTGTGCAGCAGGACTATCATGCATTTCATGTGAGCAAGATTTATTGAGGCTGTTAAGGAGGCGAAACTTTACAATACCTCGTTTAACGAGCTTTGAGTGTGGAGAGTTAAAGGGCAAGAGTGACTTCTTACTTCTCGGTTCGAAGCACCAACACACATGTTTGTTTGCAAGGCACAGCCTGAGATCTACAAAGCGCAAGGAATCGTCAGTGGGAACCTCATGCGTTAGTTCTAGAGGCTGCAGCTTTCTTAAAGATCTCCAAGACTCCCGAAGCAGCAAGCTCGAAAGTGTGATCAGTGCAATCAATAAATACGAGGTAGTCGTCCACAAACCTGCACACTTTAACAGGAGAAGCATCTAGGTGACCTTGAATATTGCAGTCATGATGAGCTAGATAAATATTGCTTAATGGCGGCGCCAGGCATGATCCTATACAATATACATAGGAATGGTGTTTGTATAGGATCATGCCTGGCGCCACCATTAAGTCATATTTATCTATCATGATTGCAACATTCAAGGTCACCTAGATGCGTCTCCTGTTAAAGTGTGCAGGTTTGTGGATGACTACCTCGTAATAATTGCACCGATCACGCTTTCGAGCCTGCTGCTTTGGGAGTCTTGGAGATCTTTAAGAAAGCTGCAGCCTCTAGAACTAACGCACGAGATCCCCATTGATGATTCCTTGCACTTTGTAGACCTCAGGCTGTGCCTTGCAAACAAACGTGTGCTGGTGCTTCGAACTGAGAAGTAAGAAGTCACTCTTGCCCTTCAACTCTCCACACTCAAAGCTCGTTAAACGAGTTATTAAAAGTTTTACCTCGTTAACAGCCTCAATAAATCTTGCTCACACGAGATGAAACATAGTCTTGCTGCACAGGTTGATAGCCTCTCTAGGGTTGGCTGCCCTTTGGCCTTAATTTCAGCCATAGCGGAACAGCTTCTGAGGTGCTCAAACCGTGATGAGCCCGCTCAGTCAAGGAACCAGCCGGTTGAAAGACAGGTTTGCAGTGCTACCATATGTGCATGATGTTTCCCACAGGCTAAAAAAGATTGGCCAACCTGCAGGAATCGCAGTCCTTTTCTCAGCCCCGGAGAAGCTGGTAAGGCTCTGTAAGCATGTAAATGTACCTAAATCGCGTCAAAGTTGTTGCTCTGTCGGGCACCGAAAGCGTTTTGTGCCATGCGCAGCGAATGTGGTTTATCAAATTCCCCTGTTTTGCGGCAGTAACATTGTTGGACAGACAGGCAGGTGCCTAAACGATCGTTTAAGACAGCACTATAACAACGTCCATAACACTGTTCAAGGCCACTTCGGCATCCATTGTCAGAACTGCGGCTGCATGCCCCTCTTTGAAGATACGGAAGTTTTAGCGAGACAGCTCGCAGGTCATCCGGGAAATTATAGAAGCAGATTTCACCAGAAAACTGGGTAGTGTGTGTGTGTTAGTGCCCCCTCTATCGCGCTGACCCCTAGTGATGTCTTGTATCTGAAGAGATAGAAATTGTGATTTATTTTTTTCAAGTGACCATGTTCTTAGTACAATGACTTGCTGTTAGACACCCCTTGTGACTCATTTTCGGCGCATGCCCGCTTTTGTATATATACACACGATGTGGCAACGCAATAAAACATTGTTGGAAGTCAGCGCAGTCTGTCATCTTTTGCAGTCCTTGTCATTCACGCTGTACGTCATTTTTTCTCATTAATTGCCAACTATCCCAAGAAACCACCCTTGTTCAGTATATTTGTAATATTTGATACGACCATTTGCTGGTAAATGTTAACAGTGTGATGTTTAACTTGAATTTACGCATGACTGCCTGTGCCTGTGTTCTTTTAGTAACCAGAGTATGGCTAATTTATTAAAATATTTGCTAATTTGCATACTCGCATGCTACAGCAAGCCCTAATCTTGTATTACTGCATCTAAGTGCAAATAATTTAGAAATTTACAATGTATTTTAGAACACTGTCCACCTTTTGTGCTCGGCAAAATCATTTAATCAACAGAGGTTTGTTTTTATCAGGCCTCCTACTGCACTTTGCATCCAGACAGTAGCAAATGTGGAATATTCGCTCTTTTGATTTATAGTAAGGACCCATTTTCAAACTACATATAGTATATGTACCAGTGCCTTCGGGTTACAAAACAAAAATTTATAGAAACTGGAATTGTAGTTAGAAAATCTGCTACACAGCACCTTTAGCCCAGAGAACTCTCGTTTCACAAAAGAGGACAAACTATGTAGGCACTAAAAAATTCTACATATCTTTCGTGCTCAAGTTATCTTGTTGGAAAGAGAAAATTAGCAATAATGCTCCTGGCTTAAACCTCACTTAAAGCACGTCCATGCTTGGAAAGTATTGTTTCAGTCTGAAAAATGTTGGCCAGTTATGCTTTACATAAACTTTCAAACTTTTCATAATGCTTTGCGATTACATTATTGTACAAAATAACAGGTGTCTTTCTTGTGTTTGCTGTGCATTTCAATTACTTCCCTAATTCACCTTTGCAATATCCCTTGTTTTTTTTTTTTTTTCAGGGCATCAAAACTTGATTTTCGTTCATTGGAGACTAATACTGAAAATTTATTCCTTTATGTGGCCCAAAACACTGCGAGGTCAACTCGGGCTCTTTCAGTGCCGCTATACGTAGTTTCTTCTCTAATAACAGATTTGATCAATACATACATTTAGATACCTTTGTGGGAAATGTACATGTTCTTGTACTTACCGATGTGTTTGGTGATTGTGCATGTTTATGTTTCATGTGATTTATGTATATCTTGTACTCTGTATTGCAGCATGCAATAAATATATTTACATTTTTCTTGAAAATGCAGCATATCTCTTACCAGTCTGTGTTGCATGTTATGTGGATCTGGAAATCGTGATAACCATTGTTGGTATGCATGCTCAAAAGTGTCAAATTTGCTAGGTTGTATTGGTGCAGCAAACAGGTTTTGCACTATACAACACGAATCACTAATATGTAATGTGATCCACACGTATAGGTGTTGTGTGTGCCCATCGAAGCTTCAAGGCCGGCTGTTGGTGCATTTGGTAGCCGAACTTGAACCTTCTGGCACACGTGAGAGTTACGCGTGGATCGTTGTACATAGTAGTAAGTGAAGGCGTGTTGTGCCGAACCTATACACACTAGAAATAAACGGGTGTACACCCTTCCAACACCCACATAGATGGGTGTTAATGTCGACTGGCACCTTTACACCCTAAATTTATTTTGCTGAACACCCTTCCTCTAGGTTGCTATAATTGCACCCCAACTGTAGGGTGTAGGCAGCAGCACCCTTAGGGTATTTGTCTCGCGACAAACTGATTTATACCCTTCAGGGTGTTAAAATGTTTAGTGTGTCATAATCTTTTTTGAAATCCACTAACAGGTTTATCACGAGTTTGTAGAACCTGGAACCACTGTGAACTCCAAATTTTATGTGGAAGTCCTCAAAAGACTGAAACACAGGGTTCAACGCATCTGGTCAGACATCGCAGGCAACTGGAAGTTGCACCACGATAATGCGCCGGCCCACAGTACCTTCATTGTCGCCGGCTACCTGGTTAAAGCAGCAGTGCCAACGATCCCCCAGCCCCTGTACAGCCCGGACTTTGCTCCTTCGACGTTTTTTCTGTTTTCACGCTTTAAAACACCGCTGAAAGGCAAGCATTTTGGGACAGTGGACGGGATGAAAGTAGCTTGCACCGAAGTATAAAGGCCATTCTGGAGAAGGACTACCGCAACGCATTCGAGAGCTGGAAGTCTCACTGGAGATTTTTAAACACTTGTAACGATAAATTCAATAAATGATTTTTAATTGGCCTTACTGACATTACTTTCAAGACAGACCTTGTATATGGGGGCGACGTGTTCGCATGAAGTGGTACGTGAGGCAACTCCTGCTGCGGTCTAGAAGCAGTCCTGGCAGCCACCAGGTGCTTCGCAACGCTGGCGTGATGAGGAGAGGGCGAGAAGCGACGCACACCAATGGTGCACGAGATGTATTCGACAGGAAACAGTCTGCGTTCTTAGTTGCTAAATTACTGCCCACTCGGAACACTATGCATCACGCTGTGGTATAGCTACAAAGCAGGAGCGCTCGTGTTCGTGCGCACAACGTGCTCATGCCAGCAGTGAAAGGCACAACGGTGCCCTCGTTAGTACGGTGAAAGAGACTGCGTGTCCCTGAAGATCTAACCTATACTCCGTACCATACATAGCAGTCACCGCTGTGGAAGCTACGCAAGAAGTTCGGTCAAGAAAAGTTATCACTCCGCGGCGTTCGGTCCATGCTTCGCTGCGTGCCAACACTGTTCGCTCGCGCGAGCATGCACGTGAGGCTCCTCGCGACGGGTTGCAAATAAAAAAACCCGAAAAGAACAACAAAAATGCAAATGATCTAACACAACTCACTAGTGGCCGTATACAACAGTGTTTGTTTTTACGAATAAAAACTTGTTTCATTGAGTACTGAGCCTATATACAAAAAAAAATGCACAGTTCCGCCCGAAAGGCGAAGCACCGATTGCGATAGCAAATTTACGACGAAGCAGTACGACGCAAGGTTAGTAGATTTAGCGGCCGTATAAACTCCTAAACATTCGCCTACTAAATAAACAATTATGCTATATGTAAGGGTGACTCAACGAGGACGTAGAAACGGACAGAGACAGCGCTGTCTTTGCTTCTTTCTACGTCCTTGTTCAGTCGCGCTTACACATTTATCATGGATTCAAACCAACTATCCCGTCAACATGTTTTAACTAAATTAACCAGCACGGTGTCACGTGCGCACAGGTAAACGAACACATCTCGCTCGATAACAGCGGAAACAGTCTGAAAACGCTCGAGTGAGGAATCGCGGCAGCAGCCGCGACCCAATTAACCTCCGTGCATCTATCGCTTCAACGCGAACGAAACTGCGAAAGCACAGCGTATACGAAGCTACCGGCACTACGCGCACCTCGGCAAACGTCGCAGATCGCTTTGAAGACACGAGCGCCGGCAACGCGTCCCTGCGGCGTCCGCGATTAGCGTGGCCAACGGCGTAGCAGACGTGGTTGTCTCCACTCTGTACGGAGCGGCGGACCAGAAGGACAACGAAGCACCGTAGCAGCCGCCGGAGAAGAACGCCCCTCCTCCCTCACCTCCCTGCCTCGCGCGCCACAAGAGAGGGCACGTATCCGGGCCTGCATTCCGCGCTCGCGCGCGCGAGATTGAACCGCGTTCGCCGGCTCATCCTCACGCGCTTTCACTCAAATGAAACGTCACGGCGACGGCAACGGCAGAAGTGCACCTGGAGTGCCCATATATTTGCTATCGCAATAAAACATTTGTGCACAATTGTGGTCGAACAACATCGAACTATATCTAAGGGCAAAGGAAAGAAGTCGCTCAAGCTTCCACAGCGTTGACTGCTATGTATGAAATGGAGTATTGGGTGCATCGATGTCCTCATCGCCAGCACCGGGCGAGGAGGACATCGAGGCACTCTATTCTAACCCTTAACGCGCGAACCGCGCCTGATACCGTGACAGCCGGACGTCGGCGGCGCCCACAACGCGAATGCGCCCCGAGAGTCCATGTAGTTGATAATAAAGACGGCCCCATGCCTCCCCCCTTCCCCCCACCCCACCAAAACAATCTTTTTTAATCGGGTATTAGCTCGAAGAGCCAGCCATTGATTATATTTCAATATGCCCACTCGGCCACAATATAATGCTTGGCTGCTTGAAAAGGTATTGAAGTCCCCTTTGCTTCACGAGCTCCTTTAGTAAAACAGACATACAGGAGAAATTAGACGGCACACAGCTTTGAAAGAGACGGCGACACCTTCCTCGTTGGCAATATATAATGGCTAATTAGTGGCTAACATGCAAGTGAGAAAAGGAAAAAAAACAGGTTATTGCTGTGTATCTTCGTTGTGTACATTTACAGACACGTTTTAGATCGCATATCAAACGAAAAGTATTCATTTTTGCATCTGGAATTGGCAGAATAACAACATAATAATTTAGCATTTTTTTGACGTCAGAAAGATTACCAATTACCACAGGGTGACCATTAGACCTTGCGCATTGCGCCTTTTTTACTTGTCTTGGTGAACGTACCCCTATGAAGATATAGCCAGATTTAAGTGTAACGAGCGGCGTTTGACTTCACCACGTGCGCTCTACAGTTTTTCTTGCAGTGATCTTATAGAACGTATGATGAGTGCTGGACCGAGTTTGATGTTCATGACTTTAATAAGGTGATCTTGAAGAAGGAACATCGCCTTTCCATCAATCTTTTGGGTGCGAAATTTTTCGGCGTAGTCGGGGCAGCCCGTGACCTCCCATATATAGTGTCACCTCGTCCAGTGTCCATTCTTCTGGGCTGTCCGAGACCTCCGTATTGATCACTCGCCCAAGGGAGACGGGGCCGCTATCACAGTTTGCGGCCTGGTCGGTGTTCATCGCAGCAATCGGGGCCTGTGACGTGGTCGGTACTACGCTCGTGACAATGGTTGGCAGGGACGTGCGCTTGTCTGAGGCGGCAGCAGGAGGTGATGCAAGGCAACGACGCGGGCCCAAGGCAGGAACTGCGTTCTGTTCGTTCTCACGAACACTCATCCCAAAGTTGCTCGGCTGTGGTTTTAGGTATTGATCGATGACGTGCGTGGTAACGCCTGATCTGGCCGCCATTTCATCGAGTGGTTGGCAAGATGATGAAGACAGCATATTCTCTTGAGGCCGATGTTGTGAACAGTCGCTACTGATTTGGTATTCGTCGCGGTTTTGACGAGGCTGCGTCCTGCTGTATGGTGCGGTTTTCCGGGCCGTGCCAGCGCTTCTGGCAGCTAGGCCTCGCGTACTGCGCTTCTTCATAATGCTGCACTCTGCTTGGTTCAAAGCTGAAAGCCGTCGGTTTGCTGCAAGTCTGTACGCAGGATTATCGCTCACCAATGCAGTCGTGCTTGAGGTAGCTCGGTCCCCGCTGTAAGAGTCGTGAAATCGTGTGTTTAGAAACCAGGCTGTTTGGAGACACCGACAGTGCCGACAGCATTAAGCCTATGGCTAACCGAGGAGCTGTAAAGTACTGATGACGATGACACTGATGTTCTTTTTTTTTCTTTATCATAACTCAAGCTTAAGATATCCTTAAATTTAATCGCAATCAAGATCACAAGTATGGTTTTCTTAATGCACAAGCGCGACAACGAGTTTTTAAATATATCAACTGAATCATTATTAATGTGTAAGCATTATATGTCCCATGAAGCAGAAAAGCAGGCGCCGTAGGCAACAGTGGAACCAACTATCATCATCACATCATGTGATGTCGTCAGCGTCTTAAATGGCGTCAGTAGTAATACAGAATATATTAAACGGTAAACAAGGATAATTGTAGTTATATATGGGTAATTAAAATGAATTACAGTGAAGTAAAGTGAATTAAAGTTAGAACAAGTTAGAGTCAGGTGACTTAAGGTGGAATAGTGAATTAGGATGGAGTGAATGAAGGTGAATTAAAGTTGGTATACAAATTTGATAAAAATGTATTAAAGTGAAATAAGGTAGATTGAAGTGGATTAATGAGGATTAACGTTGGTACAAATTACAGCAAGGTGCGTTGCGGTGCAATACGATGAATTAAGGTGGATTAAAGTTGTACAAATTAGACCAAGGTGGATTAAATTGTATTAGAGTGGATTAAGGTAGACTGAAGTGTATTAATGCAGATTACAGTGGATTAACGTTGGTAGAAATTAGAGCAAAGTGGGTTAAGGCTGGTACAAATTACGACAAGGTGGATTAAAGTGATTAAGGTAGGTTAAGATAGATTACGGTTGGTGCAAATTAGAGTAAGGTGGACTGATGTGGAAAAAAGGTAATTAAGGTGGAGTAAGGTTGGTACAAATTAGACCAAGGCGGATTAAAGTGGACAAAGGTTGGTACAAATAAGAGCAGGGTGGATTAAAGTGAATTAAGGTGGATTGAAGTGAATTATATCGGTACAACTTAGATCAATGTGGATTAAAGTGGATTAAAGTCAATAAGGTGGTTTAATGTGGACTAAGGTTGGTACAAGTTACAGCAAGGTGGATTAAAGTGAATTAAGGCAGATTAAGGTTGGTACAAATTAGAGCAAAGTGTATTAAAGTGAAATAAGGTAGATTGAAGTGGATTAAGGTTGGTACAAATTCGAGCAAGGTGGATTACCGTAGATTCAAGTGAATTAGGGTAGATTGAACTGGATTAACGTTGGTACAAATTAGAGCAATGTGGATTAGGGTGGAATCAAGTGAATTACGGTGGTTTAATATGGATTAAGGTTGGTACGAAATACAGCAAGGTGGATTAAGGTACGCTGAAGTGGACTAATGTTGATACAAATTAGAACAATGTGGATTAAAGTGAATTAAGGTGGTTTAATGCGGATTAAGGTTGGTACAAGTTACAGCAAGGTGAACTAAAGTGAATTAAGGTGGATTAAGGTTGACACAAAGTAGAGCAAGGTAGATTAAAGTGAAATAAGCTAGATTGAAGTGGATTAATAGGGATTAAGGTTGGCACAAATTAGAGCAAGGTGTAATAATGTGGATTACGATAGATTCAGGTGGATTAATGATGGTACAAATGAGATCAATCTGGATTAAGGTAGAATCAAGTGAATTAAGGCGGTTTAATATGGATTAAGGTTGGTACGAAATACAGCAAGGTGGATTAAGGTACGCTGAAGTGGACTAATGTTGGTACAAAGAACAATGTGGATTAAAATGAATTAAGGTGGTTTAATGCGGATTAAGGTTGGTACAAGTTACAGCAAGGTGAACTAAAGTGAATTAAGGTGGATTAAGGTTGACACAAAGTAGAGCAAGGTGGATTAAAGTGAAATAAGCTAGATTGAAGTGGATTAATAGGGATTAAGGTTGGTACAAATTAGAGCAAGGTGTAATAATGTGGATTACGATATATTCAGGTGGATTAAGGTTGGTATAAAGTAGAGCGAGGTAGATTGAAGTGGTTTAATATGAATTAAGGTTGGCACAAATTACATCAAGATGGATTAAGGTGGGTTAATGAGGATTACGGTACATTCAAGTGAATTAATGTAGATTGAAGTGGATTAATGTTGGTACAAATTAGAGCAATATTAATTAAGGTGGATTAAATTGAATTAAGGTAGTGTAAAGTGGATTAAGGTTGGTACAAATTACAGCAAGGTGGATTAAAGTGAACTGAGTCAGATTAAAGTGGATTAAGGTTGGTAAAAATTAGAGCAAGGTGGATGGAGGTGGATTAAGGGAGAGCTGTGAAGGGCACGTGACAATGTATGACGTCCTGTATCATGGTCACATGATAATCGGAAGCGAAAGTGATTCCGAGATGCTCATGTATGACGTCACGTCATTACACGTCATATTGCTTTCGCATTCAACTCATGTAATGATACTTAAAGGACAGACAACTGATCAGGACAAGAATCGAGATAACCCCACTGATAGAAAGATTGTCTATCATATCGGTTAAAAGATCCATGTTTTTCTCATTAGCCCTTTCTCCCTAATCGCGAAAAAGGAAGTACAAAATTTACCGGAATTTTTTTAAAACAAAGCGTCCTTTGCCTCTTCCTTCGACTTTCCCACTGCTGCTGTGGGCTGCTGCTGTCGCGCACACCGCGTCAAGGGGCTGGTTCAGAGTGTGTATATAGATGACAGGCACGGGTAAGAGGAAAGGCTACGGGAGAAACTCGTTTTCACCCCACCGCGTCGAATGTGCACAATGCCCTCTGGAGATCCCTGGCCGTCGCCACATTAGTCGCTTGACAGCTGTAATTATCCATGACTCCCCTCAGAAGCATTGTAGAAACTGCAGTGTTTCCCTTTCTACTAACGTGCGAGGTCAGAGGTGACGCAGATAGAACTGCAGAGAGAAGAGGAGAAGAAGGAGAGGGAGGAGAAGAGGCAGTTCCCATATAAGAGAGGGGGAAGGTGACGTAAGAAGGTAAAACCCACTACTCTACGACAGCGGTTGCGGTGAAACAGGATAAGCTTAAGTTCAAGGTACGGTACAGTGCGTTGCTGCTATTTCTGAAAAATAAACGCCATGCAAATATGTCGAGCGGACAACTTACGCAGGGCGTGCAGAAGCAGATCCGCATTAATTAAAGCGCATCGCAGGGTCCAGGGGACACTACAGAAGTAGTCGACCGTAATATCAACACTTCTGTGTCCGCCGCATTAGCTTTGCGGCTATGGCATTGCTAGAGGTCGTGGATGTGATCCCAATCGCGGCAGCCGCATTTCGACGGGGGCGAAAAAGAAAACGAACGTGCACTTAGATTTCGGGACACGTTAAAGAACATCACGGTGTAAAAATTAATCCAGAGTCCGCCACTACGGCTTGCCTCATAATCCGAGTGTGGTTTTGGCACGTACAGCCCCATAATACAATTCAAGTTTAATTCTTCTGAGACGATGCGATGTGCCATGTGAGGAAATTACAACGTTCAACCCTCTCAGAGGTTATAAAATATGGCGCACAACAACGCCTCAAGCAAACACCTCTCCCTGTGTGTTCTGTGTACTACGCAGACAAACAGTAGTGGTGCATGCAAGGTAATGTTTAACATCAACTCACCACTCTCGCGTTAGCCTAAACGTTGAAAAAATTAAGCTTCAGCCATTGTTGCGTACTCCAGGGTAGCGTACCGTGCTGCTGCCGAGAAGTAGCGGCGCCTGCCTATCGAAGCTCGACCGACATTACTTATTGGGTAGCGTGGCGTTGTCGGCGGGCTGCAGGCATCCGGTAGATCATGGCGACCAAGCAGGGGCGAGACGATTTGCTAGTGCGAAACTTGCACGGTTTATTCAAACGTAGTTGAAAGAAAATAAGAAAAGCATGAAGTATGAAGTCTCAAGTATGAAGTCTCTCAAAAGTACATTTCGGAGCCCCTTAAATAGCTCTCTACAAGTGTGGGCGGGATCTTGCTTCCATCGATGACACGTGACAGGCACGGAGAGAGGGCCCCCGTGGGCTCCGGCTCAGGAGGTAGGGTGAATGACCTCTCCGGCGCCGTGGGGTCCGGCCAGGAGAAGGTGAAGGGGATGAGGTAAGCACACACGATGCCACGACCATGAGAGGAGGGGTAGAGGTCGCTCGTGGGCTCCGGCTCAGGGGTAGGGTGAATGACCTCTCCGGCGCCGTGGGGTCCGGCCAAGAGAAGGTGAAGAGGATGAGGTAAGCACACACAATGCCACGACCATGAGAGGAGGGGAAGAGGTCGCTCGTGGGCTCCGGCTCAGGGGTAGGGTGAATGACCTCTCCGCCACGTGGTGTCAGACGCCAACCTTAACAGCATCAACATCACCGCCAATTATCGTCAATCAAAGCATCCAACACTAAAAGCTTCGCTTATATCGATTCCCACAGTGCGTGGAATCTGCATAATTTTTTTCACTCAATTTGTAGAGCTTTTTTTCTGAATAAAACGGTACCATTTTTTCAATTCAATGGGGCTCCTTTAACTCACAAATTGCATTAAAGAAATAGGTTAAAGAAGGCCTCACTGCATGGCCCTGGTGTCTTGCAAAAACGCGTTTTGCAGGGCTCGATACACAATTAAAAATGAGAATGCGAAGAAAAAAATAACCTAAATGTTGCGAAAACGTGCACATGAATAGTGGCTACTTATACGAACCTCCTAAAGCAGTTAGTAGGCCGTCTTCGTATGGTAGACTCACGGGCAGCCGCAAGGTCCTCCGGGCCATCCATACAATAGCTGTCATCAGACTCCTCTTACGACAACACATCACTTGCCGTTTCCGAGCAAAACCCTACAGAGCTGTGGCCTATTAAGGAGTCGTCAAAATACTTTGTTTTACGCGCGCTTTCATTGCCTCGCTTCGAGGAGGCAGCCATGCTTTTGCGGGGGTGTCAGAGGCGGCAGTATAATGAAAGGCGAGACACAAATGACGCAACATGGAAAAGTGTGGCCATATAGTGTCAGGAATGTAACTAGATGCAATAGGACGAGTATAGTCGTCACAGGTTCACTGTGTCACAAATTTTTGTTTATGACGCCTATAGACGTCGTTGGTTATATTGGTACAAAATTTTATGACGACTATACTCGCCACCAGGAGGTATAAATTAACTAAAAAAATCGCTGCACTCAAAAAATCGTGCATCCACGCAATGGAACAAAGTTTTCGTCGGCAGGTTGACCGGCTTTCTAGGGATGGTTACCCGTCGCACCTTCTTGTGTCCGTTGCGGAAAAAATGAGCAAGAACCTAAAACTCGAGCTTGCCCATGGCGAGCCAGGTGGCGAGAAGCCAAAAATGAAAGAAAAGCGACGGACCGTGGCCCTGCCATACGTGCACAACTTATCTCACCGCTTGAAAAAGATTGGGCGCAAAGCTGGAGTTAATGTAGTGCTTACTGCTCCGAAAAAACTAAAAAGCCTCTGCCGACGCGTCAATGCTGAAGAGCCGATAAACCAGGAAGGGTGCACGATTAATCACCAGAATCGTTTTGTGGAGTGCACAGAAGCCGTGGTGTATTCAATACCTCTGAAATGTGGAAAAAGGTATATAGGGCAAACTTCGAGATGCACAAATGAAAGACTAAAGGAACACAAACTTAGCGTCGAGCAGGCTAACAGGAATCTAGGCATCCATATCAGCGATTGCCCCTCAAAATATTGCGCCGCAGAATTCAGACGCTGTAAAGTGCTGAAGAAACACAATGACCAGCTGGTCCGGGAGATAATTGAGGCAGCCGAGATTACCAGACTTCGTGACCAATGCGTTAGCACGCCTTCCTTGTTACTGACAAAAGAAGAACTTGAGCTTTTGCACGTGCAATCACTATCTTGAGTGCAAAAAAGAAAAAAAGTGCACGTTTCACATGATGTGCGATCACGTGACTGCGACACGTGTGGGCAATGGTTATAAGAAGCCGTGTTTCTTTCGGAATAAACGTTGTTGAAAGTCAGCGCTTGTGGTGTCTTCTTGTCTCGTCTCTTGTCTACATTTTGCGCTGTTACTAGCATGAGATTTAACGAACTGGGTAAATAACTTGTCTTTTAATTTAATTTGACGAATTAGTTATGCCGTTATCCATGGTTTTCCATTTTTGCATTTTCTTGCGTGCCTCAGAGGAAAAGAAGTGTCGTAAATAGCTTTCAGTTTGAATAGAAAAGCATCGTAAGCTGTGTCAGGCTCATTTATTGATAGGAAGTATTCCCAGTCAGTGGCGGAAATCGCGTTCGGAAAGTTGCTCAAGGTGTTCAGATCAGTGCGGCGATACTTGAAATCATGCGGTCTACGAGCGCTATCTGGTCTAGCGTTGTTGACGAAAGCAAAGATTGGGAGGTGATCACTGATGTCACTGGCGACGGTCCCTCCATCTATGTTAGACCTATCTGTATTTGTGATAACGTCGATACACGTTTCCGTGGAGCACGTTATGTGCGTCGGGGCTTCGATAACGTTGCAAAACCCATAGGCATCAATTAAGGACACAAGTTCCTTTCCTGGCTTCGATACACATTTCATATCTATGTTCACATCACCCGACAGATAAAGCAATCTTCCATTAGAAGACGCGTAATCAAAAAGAGCTTCTAGTGTTTCAAAAAAAGTGTCTAGTCTTGCATTAGTGGGACGATACACCACACTGAAAATGCTACTAAGGCTTTCTACAGTCAATAGCTCAAGATCTTCCGTTGCCAACGTAAATTGCTCGCTTTGATCAACAGTTATTGCATTATGAATATGCATACACACGCCCCCACCTTTGCGACCGGATCTGTTAAGGAAAAAGTGCTTATAACCATCTAGAGCGAAATATTCAGATTCATCATTATACCACGTTTCATTGAACATTAGCACACCAAAGGAGAAACCCAAAGAATCAAAAAGTAACTGTAAATCTTCAAACTTATTGTTAATTGAGCGACAATTAGGATGAAAAATTCCTAGTGTATTCTCCTTTGCAAACTTCTTGAGAACTGAAGGAGCTAAAAGTTCGTGACAATTCATCAGAACGATAAGTTATACTAGATCATTTTAACGAGGTCTGCACTGCTGATCACTTTTAGCAGCCTGCTTTTTTCTTCTTTGCGTGAGGATATTTGGCCACTGCGCACCCACACGAATTTCCAGTTGAGCTCCCGTTTCTTACTGATAGTCTGCCTAAGTAGACGCTTCCGTTCAAGACACAAGTGCTCGTTGATGTAGATAGGGGTAGACTGCAGTGAAACCGAGGTCATTAAATGTGATCCTTTTCTTTCTGGCTTTCTCAAGGACAACATCGCGTTTCTGGCGGTGAGCGAATTGCACAATAGTGTTCATGTTCAATGAACCGCCAGGAACTGACACTCTGTGACACACTTCTACATCAGTGGGTAGGATAGGCTCTCCAATTTTATCGACGATATTGCCGATTAACTCAAGCAGGTTTTCTTCGCGGTTCATGAGAATTCCTTTTATTTCCAGGTTGCGGTTTCGCGAATACTGTTCGCATTCCGTGATCCTTACGTCTGCTTTGTTAAGTTGAACATTCAAGAGATTACATCGTTTTAAACTTTCGTTTTATACCTGTAAGCGTTTGCTTTCATCCAACACCTTCTTCAGGTCCACGGTCATTTCATTAAACTTTTGGTCTGAAAAAGACAGGCTCGCCTTAATCTCCCTTAGTTCATTGCGAGTATCACGTTCAAAGGAGTCTCGAAAAAGCTTCAGGTCATTTTTGATTTCATTTTTCAGATCGTCAAGCGCAACACTCAACTCTCAAAAATTCAAAATGTCAAATTCAATTCAAATGTCAAAAATTAGTGACATGATAAAAAACAGCTAGCAGACAGATTTGACTCCCTGATGACATCAGTGGCGTGCAAGGGCCAATATGTATTGCGGAAGTCGCAAGTGCCAGGCACGAGCCTGCAGTAGAAGGGAAGACGAAGCTGCGAGCCGCCCACCCGTGATGTTCACGCCACCGCTGCCATATGAGGGAAGCCGGCCAGGGCTGCTGAATTTGTAGCTGTATGTCGATGACGTCACCAGGCTGTCCAGTGGAAGCGGCGAGGGGCTATCACGCAGGCAATCGACGGTCCTTGCGCGGAAAGTCGGCCCGATAATGTTGATTCAGCGTGGTAGACTGTACCGGGTCGATGGCGAAGCCCACGGACGAAATCCTGCTGTAGAAGGGAAGGCGAAGCTGTTAGCCGCCCGCTCGTGCTGTTCACGCCACCGCTGCCATATGTACTGTTTCATTACCAGACCACTCGCCACGATGTCACTGGCCGTGCCCCCTTTGAGCTCCTGCTAGGTCGGATGGTCAAGACACCCTTGGATGTTTTGCATCAGGACCTCTGATCCACAGTGCTCCTGAAGCAGCTGAAGCAGAAGCTGCCTGCTGACTGAGGGTGCCGTCCCGGGCCTTTGCCGGAGTTGGGAGCTCCAGTTTTCGCCAGGAACTTTCGCCTGGCCAACCCTGGTCTGCCGGTCAGGTGGTGTCTCCTGCCAGCGCCTCATCGCTGCTCGTCCGCATGCCAGACGGGGCCCCGTGGCAGAGACACGCCGACCATGTTAGGCTTCGCCTCTGGACCTGGCCAGCACCCTCGACTGCCACTTCCTAGTTCCAACCCGCAGGAGGACTAGCGGCAGCACCAGTCGCTTCCAGCGGAGCACCGCCCACCTCGGAGACGGCAAGCGTTGCCAGTGGTGCGGCGACCGTTGGGCCGGTGTCGAGCCCGTCACCACTCACAAGGCCGACCCCTGCGGACCCTCCGGATGGAGCGAGGCTGTCTCGGGCAGCACCCGGCGTTGCCACACCCGGGCCGTCAACACCGGTGTCCAGGCGAAGTACTCGACGGCGGAGGCCACCGGACCGTTACTCGCCTGGGTAACAGGCACTGTCGACCCGGCTTGGACGGAGGCAGAGCCTGGTACTTTGAACTTGGACGTTTGTTTATTTTAGTTAACAAACTGGGGGTAAGGGGGTGTAGCAAGCATGTGACGCCCTCTCGGGCATAATCTTCGTTGGCCCGCTAGGCATGGTGGCCTGCCAGCCTCGGTAGGCAACATTGGTCGCCGCGCCGCGATAAACACCGACAAGCTCAGTTGCTCGGCGGTCAGTCATCGTTCATCACCACCACGCTGCGGAGCGTCCGTCTAACGGAGGGTGCCTCGAGGCCTCCCTTGTTCCCGAACCCGGGCGGATCGTGAGACTTCACGAAAAATGGACTTTGACGGCCCACGTGGCAAAAACGTGAAGATACATAAGCGACGTATCACGTGTCCTTCTAGTAGTGTACGTGTCTTCTGGTCTTTTCATTAGCATTGAAATGCGGTACACTCTTTCTAACTTGGAAAGTGCATTGGCCTTCGTTTGTAGTGAGTAGAAAAGCGGCGCTGCCTTCACCTTCGATGGGTTGGCTTCGCTCATCTGTCGACAGAATAACGACGACGGGGCCAACCAGCCATGACGTACACTATTTAAAAAGTTTGCACCCTTTGCGCAGTACCTTGTCCCACAACAATAATCGTCATATGTCTTGCCCGCATTTCTTTAACGCTGCGAACCCGGTACTTCCATGTCACGAACAACACGCACGTTATCAGAGTGACATAGCATTACCGAAAGTAGCAGCGCTGAGTTTTCAAGAAAGGAAACGCAAGCACACTCTTAAACAAAATTACACCCTTTGGGTCGTATCTTGCCACGCAACGATAATCGTCATCTATCTTGTCCGCATTTCCTTTCTTTAGCGCTGCGAGCCCGGTACTTCCAAGTCACGAACGGCATGCGCGTTATATAGCATTCTCGAGAGGAAAACAGTTAGCACAGCGTTTTGAAGAAAGGAAATGCAAGCAAGGCAGATGACGATTATTGCTATGGTACAAGATACGACCCAAAGGGTGTAAATTTTTTGTAGAGTGCAGTGGCGTAGCTAGGTCGTCTGGCACCCGGGGCCCTTAGCTCTTCTGTCACCCCCCTCCCCCCGGGTGTTGTCGAGGAAGGCGCGGATATCGACAATTTTCGGGTGTCTTCAGACGTATATGACACCCCCTCCCCCCCCCCTACTGGCCCCGTGCACCCGGGGCCCACGGCACCCCAGCCCCCCTTGTTGCTACGCCACTGGTAGAGTGTACACAATAATCACACAATACAACAATAATCGTCATCTGCCTTGCTTGCGTTTCCTTTCTTGAAAACGCTACGCTCGCTACTTTCCTGCCAAGAATGCTCTGTCGCGCTGATAACGCGTATGCTGTTCGTGATTTCAGAATGGAAATGAGAGCAAGACAGATGACGATTATTGTTGTGTGACATGATACCACCCAAAGGATGTAATTTTAAGAATGTACACTATTTAAAAAATGTACACCTTTTGGGTTTATCTTGTCCTTCAAGAATAATCGTCATCTGGCTTGCCCTCATTTTCTTTCTTTAACGCTGCAAGCCCGTTACTTCCAAGTAACGAACGCCTTGCGCGTTATGGGCGTAACATAGCAGCCTCGACAAGAAAGTAGCGAGCGATAAGTTTTCAAGAACGAAAACGGCAGATGAAGGCAGATGACGATTATCGTTGTGGGACAACATAAGTCCCAAAGAGTCTAAACATTTTAAGGGTGTGTACTTGGGGGGAAAACGCGGTACAAATAAAGGTCTGCACAACTACGCAAATTTGCAGTATCAGCTTTTTTATTTTCCAAAGTGGTTGAAAAGGTCAAAATGGTCGGATGGTTAATCACAGTTGCACGCACTCCTGTGAAAGCAGAACGATGGACGGCTTTCACAATTTGCGAGGCGGAGTATCGGCATCGCTCTCACTTCTCAGGGGGGACTCTTTCTCTGGATCAAGACACATGGTCGCGAAGGCGAGACTGAAATGCTGTTCCAAACCAATGAGCAGCGACATCAATTATGGTCGTGCGATGGAAGCGCGACTACATCTCGCGGTGCAAAACACTAGTTGATGAAAATTATGCATCCACCGCAAATGGAACCATTTGAAAAAGTACAGACAATGTCATTAGAATAGGAAAATGCGAAGTCACAGGCTCTTAGCTTCCATCCACAAATAAGTATGAGTACAGAAATTGTGTAGGCTTTTGAAGTTTGCTCGGAGATGCGTGTTGAAATATGCCGAGATTGTATTACCGACTGTAATGTCGCCAAAACTCTATTTTGCGTAGCCATAAAGTGTAATGGCAATATAGATAGTATTAAATATAGATAGATCAGCAACTTTATTTTTAACTGCTTTTTCACTAAATATTATGTTCTAACTATGCCTTCAGCACCATAGAAAAGCTACAGGTGGCACGTGTGTGAATATTTGTGAGTTATTTCAATGTAATGTTGATTTTATCTTAACACCGAAATAACAGATGTGTGTTGGTACTAAGTACACATGCATTTGGTGCTTAGTTCAAAATCTGGGCGAACCCACTGCTCTGAATTTATGCAAATATCTCAAGATTCACCAGTGTAATGCGTGCTGTTATATATAAGGGCTATAAAAACAGGTGGGTGTATTCATGTTACATTTTGACGCGATGCTGTGGCGAATATTCTCACTTACTCTTCATTTGCGCTGTTGTGTGCTGGCGCAGTAGACGACTTGGCGCAGCAAGCCTCGAACGACAAATGTGGACATTTTCCACCGAGAAATTGGCCCCGCGAAATGTAGGTGCAATCGCTTGCTTGACCCAGGGTACGAAGGTGCATTCGCTATGACAATGTTGCTGTTTGAATAACCAGTCCCATTGCTTCTGTGCGACACAGGCACGTGACGTCTGCCACACTTCCCCAACGCAGCCTAGCGACGGGGCAACACCTCCTAGAACGCAGGAGCCTCTCCAGAGCTTTCCTTTTCGATGTATCGCCTTAAAGGTTTAACATAAACAAACATGACGGCAGCCATCGAAGCGACAGCTCTCGCTTAGCCCCAATTCTGACACTTCTAAGTCTGGTAACGAAGATTAAACGATATAAATAACCGCTCTTTTAACAACGGAGCTATTTAAACTTTCGTTACGCCGTACAGAGTGTTACCAGAAAACTCGGCCCGGCTGTGCGCCGCCTCGTGTCGCCTAGCAACCACCTGCGAGAGCACCGAGCCATGTAACCTCCTCGCACCCAACGCGCGTAGGCGGGGTGATGACGTCACAGGCGAGTAAACGCTCGGAACAGCCGGAGCGGCGGCACACCTCTCGCCTATTCTACTCCGTGTGTACTTGTGCTGCTGCCATGAAAAGACCGAAGTCCGGACGCCCGAAAAGGCGGCTTACCAGGAAAAGCGCCGTACTGCCAAACGAGAAGCGATGCGTCGCCGCCGAGCTGATCCGGAACACCGCGCCGAAGCTGCGGCTGAGAAGAGGCGACGCCGAGTCGAGGATTCCGAGTTTCAGTCTGAGGAACGGGAGAGTCGGCGCATGAACGCTTGACGTCGCCGAGAAAGCGATCCCGGCCTGCGACTGCTCGAAAACTTCCAGCGTCAAGCCCGTCGGGACACAGGGGGTACGAACGGCCGATTCCAGCACGAATTTCTGGGCATAGAGTTTGGGCACAGCTGTCGCTTCTGTGACCTAGAAGGAACCTCGGCGCGCGGCTCAGTGGGACTATATATGATCGACGAAGGAGAACCGATCCTGCCCATCGCGACGAGGCCGCCGCCAACAAGCACCATCGCCAAGCCGAGGATCTCGAGTTTCGGGCCAGAGACAACGAACGCTGCCGACTGGCGTGGACGTCCAAAGGAGCCGGGCGCAGCTACTGACTAAGAAGTCGAAGGTTCGTCCATCAGAGCCCGCGAGAGAACTCGCCGAAATCACCGCGCTGACTGGGAGCACCGCGACGCGCGACGCTATATATAGATCGGCCACACAGTTGCCGGGAAGCAGCAACTGCAGCTTTTGCAGCCGTAATCTTTACCGGAAAACACTTGGGGTGAACAGTACTCGTGAAGGCGAGCTTTCTGGTTCTTTTTATAGCGCAGCTCTTAGGCGTCCATTGCTGCGTTGAGAGTCGGTGTCCTCGGCGTAACTGAGTGAAAGAGTGAACGCGGAGCTCAGCGGGGTATGAAAGACGGCGAGAGCGAAGAGAGCGCGAGGAGGAAAGCTGATGAGAAGGGTGCCGCGGAAATATGAGGAGGAAAGTGGGGAGCAGAGTATGGCGAAAGGGTGAGGAGGAAAGCGCAATGCCGCACGAGACTTGCTCGACGGCGGCGTCCAGGCATGCGGCGAACGCGTCCACCAATACGATATATAGAAAAAGCACTGGCGTGGGGCTGCGGACCCACTGCGCATGCGCTACTTCGCCTGCGCCGCCTCCGCTAGAGAATGCTTTCCGCGCGAGTCACGCGTTCCCGTGGTCACGCTTTCTTTCTGTACAATGAGCGACGCAACCGGCAGAAATGCTTCGTCTCCGCTGCTGCTAAACGAGCCGCCCTCCAGGCGCCAGCTGCGCGCGACACCGTGACAGCCGCGCTGCGGCGTCGCCGACGACGCGAACGCGCCCCGAGAGTCCGTGTGGTTGACAATAGAGAGTTTTAGATTAGAAGGACGCCAACATTGGGGTCGGTACTGCGCATGCGCAGACCGGCCAGCGCATGCGCAGTACCGGGGTCTCGAGTGCTAGCGGGCGCCAACGCTTGAGTCCCTCTAATCTAAAACTAATAAAGACGGCTCCATGGCCCTCTCCCCCCCCCCCGCCCTGCACCCAACCAAATAGTATCACGTTGATTAATCGAGTATTAGCTCAAAGAGCCAGCCATTGATTATATATTAATATGGTCGCTAGGCCACTATATAATGCTTGGCTGCCTGAAAAGGTCTTATAGTCCCCTTTGCTCCCCGAGCTCCTTTAGTATAAAAAAAAAAAACATGCAGGAGAAATTAGATGGTACACAGCTTTGAGAGAGACGGCGACACCTTCCTTGTACCTTCCTCATTGGCAACATCTAATGGTTAATTAGTGGCTAACATGCAAGTGAGAAAATGAAAAAGAAAGCTATTTCTTTATATTTTCGTTGTCATGTACATTTACAGACATGTTTTAGATCATACTTCAAACAAAAAGTATTCATTTATTATTTTCTTCATCTCAATTTGGCAGAATAACAATATAGTAATTTAGTATATTTTAGATCGCGTCAGAAAGGTTACCAAATTATTACCAAGGGTGAGCATGCGAATTTGCGCATTGCTCCTTTTTATGTTCCCTGGTCTTGGTGAACGTTACCGTATAGCCAGATTTAACAAACGGCTGCTGAGTTCATCACGTGTGCACCACAGTTTTTATTGCAGTGATCTTATCTTGGAACATATAATGAGTGCTGGACCGAGTTTGATGTTCATGAATGCCATGAGGTGATTTTCTTCAAGAAGGAGCATCGCCTCTCCATCAATCTGCTGGGTGCGAAATTTTTCGGCGCACTCTGCGCAGCCCGTAATATTCCATATATAGCTAGTCACCTCTTCCACAGTCCATTCTCTTGGACTGTTCCTGAAGAACTCCGTATTGCGCGCTTGCTCAAGTGGTGCCGTAAACTGGTCAATGGCCGGTTTTTGGAGGGAGACAGGGCCACTATCATAGTTTGCGCTCTGGTAGGTGTTCATCACAGCAGTCGGCGCCTGTGACATCGTCGGTACTGCGCTCGTGACAGTGGTTGGCGGGGACGTGCACTCGTCTAAGTCCGCAGCAGCAGCCGATGCAAGGGACAAATCGATCGGGGCCTGGTAGGTGTTCACGAACGCAGCCGGAGCCTGTGACATGGTCGGTGCTACGTTCGTGACAGTGGTTGGCAGGGACGTGCACTTGTCTAAGGCCGCAGTAGGAGCCGATGCAAGGGACAAATCGATCGGGGCCTGGTAGGTGTTCACGACCGCAGACGGGGCCTGTGACATGGTCGGTGCTACGTTCGTGACAGTAGTTGGCAGGGACGTGCACTTGTCTAAGGCCGCAGCAGCAGCCGATGCAAGGGACAAATCGATCGGGGCCTGGTAGGTGTTCACGAACGCAGCCGGAGCCTGTGACATGGTCGGTGCTACGTTCGTGACAGTGGTTGGCAGGGACGTGCACTTGTCTAAGGCCGCAGTAGGAGCCGATGCAAGGGACAAATCGATCGGGGCCTGGTAGGTGTTCACGACCGCAGCCGGAGCCTGTGACATGGTCGGTGCTACGTTCGTGACAGTGGTTGGCAGGGACGTACGGTTGTCTAAGGCGGCAGCAGGAGGTGATGCAGGGCACCAAGGTGAGCCCAAGACGGGAGGTTCGTTCTGTTCGTTCTCATCAACACTCATTACAAAGCTGCTCGGCGGCGGCTCTGTGTATTCTTCGAAGATCAAACCGTCGATGACGTGCGTGATAACGCCCGGTCTGGCTACTGTTTCATCTAGTTGTTGGCAAGCTGATGGAGACGGCATATGCTCTTGAGGCGGATGTTGTGAGCAGTCGCTACTGATTTCGCATTCGTCGCTGTTTTGACGAGGCTGCGTCCTGCTGTGTGAGGCGGCTGTCTGGGCCGTGCCAGCGCTTCTGGCAGCTAGGCCTCGCGTATTACGCTTCATAATGCTGCACTCTGTTTGATTCAAAGCTGAAATTCGTCGGTTTGCGACAAGTCTGGACGCAGGATTATCGCTCACCAATGCAGTCGTGCTTGACGTAGCTCCGCACCCGCTGTGCGAGTCTTGGAAGCGTGTCTTTAGAAGCCCGGCTGTTCGGAGACACCGACAAGCTGTGAAGTGCTGATGATGATGACACTGGTGTTCTTCCTTCTTTGTCATAATTATATAGTTTAATCGCAATCAAGATCACAGGCGTGGTTTTCTTGATGCAAACGCGCGACAACCAGTTTTTTAAAATATATTAACTGAATTGTTTCTTATTAATGCGAAAGCGTATGTTCCATGAAGCAGAAAATCCGGCGTTGGAAAAAAAATTATGGGGTTTTACGTGCCAAAACCACTTTCTGATTATGAGGCACGCCGTAGTGGAGGACTACGGAAATTTCGACCACCTGGGGTTCTTTAACGTGCACCTAGATCTTAGTACACGGGTGTTTTCGCACCCATCGAAATGCAGCCGCCGTGGCCGGGATTCGATCCTGCGGCCTTGTGCTCAGCAGCCTAACACCATAGCCACTGAGCAACCACGGCGGGTAGCCGGCGCTGTCGGCAACGAGTGGTACCAAGATCATCATCACATCATGTGACGTCATCAATGTCTTGTATGACGTCAGTAGTAATACAGAAGATATTAAATGGTGTAGCAAAGATAGTTAGGACTAATTATGGGTAATTAAAATCAATTATGGTTAATTACAGTGATGTGAATTAAAGTTAGAGTAAGGTGACTTAAGGTGGGGTAAAGTGAATTAAGGTAAACTGAATTAAGGTGAATTAAAGTGGGTTAAGGTTCGTAAAAATTAGAGCAAGCTGGATTAAAGTGAATTAAGGCAGATTGAAGTGGATTAATATCGATTAAGGTAGATAAAAATTACAGCAAGCTGGATTAAAGTGAATTAAGGTAGATTGAAGTGGAATAATATGGATAAAGGTAGGTACAAATTACAGCAAGGTGGATTAAGGCGGATTAGAGTGAATTAAGGCGGATTAAAGTGGAGTACGGTTGGTGCAAATTACAGCAAGGTGGATTGAGGTGGAAAAAAGCAAATTAAGGTAGGTTAAGGTTGGTATAAATTATGCCAAGGTGGATTAAAGTGGATTAAGGTTGGTACAAATGAGATTAAGGTGGATTAAGGTTGGTACAAATTACACCAAGGCGGATTAAAGGCAATTACGGTGAATTACAGTGAAGTAAACAGAATTAAAGTTACAAGTTAGAGTAAGGTGACTTAAGGTGGGGTAAAGTGAATTAATGTGGATTAAAGTGGATTACGGTTGGTGCAAATTACAGCAAGGTGGATTAAAATGGATTAATGTTGGTACAAATTATACCAAGGTGGATTAACGTAGATTAAGGTTGGTACAAATTAGACCCAGCTGGATTAAAGTGGATTAAGGTTGGTACAAACTAGAGCAAGGTGGATTGAGGAGCATTAAGGTAGAGTTGCGAAGGACACGTGACGTGCATGACGTCACGTATCATGGTAACGTGATTATTAGACGTGAATTGGATTCTGAGATGCTCATGTATCACGTCCCGTCACGGCATGTCACACGTCATATTGCTTTCGCATTCGAATCACGTAAGGATACTTAAAGGGACACTAAAGCGAAACAATAAATCAGTTTAGACAAATAAAGCATTGTTTGAGAACCCTGCAGGCAGTCATTTCAAAATAATAGTTTCATTATTAGATGAGAAAATGAAGGTCGAAGTATCAGTATTTGAATTTCGCGCCGAAACCCCGACGCCGGTGCGTCAGTGTGACGTCAGGGACTCCAAGTATGTTCTCGCATTTGGGCCGCGTTGATTAAGTAAAGGTTCCCGAAACTTGCCATGTTGAATATTTGGTTCCTTTAAAACGCAATGTAGTCAATCTGTACCGCTATATATAATTAGTAGGCCCTAGAATATGCCAGCAAAATCCATGACGTCACAGCGACCAGGTGCGGGAACTTGAAGGAGGCGTCGCCACCTTTCTTTCTTTCGTTTGTGCGCTTTTTCTGGCTTACCAAGCGTCTTTTCGTGGTAAGAGTGGTGTTTTTTGTTTCGTAGAAAGCTAATCTACTGATGCAGAAGAAATCATTCTTCTCTTTAGTGTCCCTTTAAAGGATAGGGAGCCGCTCAGAACATGAATCGATATAACTCCGCTGATGGAAAGATGGCCTATCGTATTTGTTAAAACGAGCCATGTTTTTCCCATTAAACGTGGATGTATATTTTTAATTCTTGACTAAAAGTCGCGAGAAATGACTTTTGGCGCCCCACGCGGTAAAAACATGAAGATACATAATTGGCCTATCGCGTTACCTTCTAGTAGTGTACATGGTTCCCGGCAAAGATTTTCGTAGAAAAATTATTGTACGAAACTCTATGGTTCCTGGTGTTTTTATTAGTATTGAAATGCCGTACACTTCTTCTAACTTACAATGTGCAGATAGGACTTTGTTTATATTGAGTAGAAAAGTGGCGCTGCCTTCGCCTTCGCTTTCGACGAGTTGGCTTGGCTCCGTTATCGACATAACGACGACGAGGGCCACCCAGCCATGACGTAGGCGTGTACTTGGGTAGAAACGCGGTACAAATAAAAGAAAGGTCTGTACAACAACGCAAACGCATTGTGCCACCATTCCACAATTTGGGAGGCGGGCTATTGGCATCGCTCTCACTTCTCAGCGTTGCTGGAGGAGGGACTCTTTCTCAAGGTCAAGTCACATGGTCGCGAAGGCGAGACTGAAATGCTGTTCCAAACCATTAAGCAGCAACATCAATTATGGTCGTGCGATTGAAGCGCGGCTGCATCTCGCGGGGCAAAACACTAGTTGATTAAAAATATGCATCCAATACATCACAAATCGAAACATTCGAAAAAGTACAGACAATGTCTTTGGAATAGGAAAACATGAAGTCACAGGCTGTTTGCTTCCATCCACGAATTACTGTGAGTACGAAACTGCGCAGGCTTTTGACGTTTGCTCGTGGCGATGCGTGTCGAAGTATGCCGAGAATGTATTGCCGTATTTAAAACTATAATGTCGTCAAAACGCTATTTTGCGTAGCTATGAAAGGTAATGACAATATAGATAATATTAACCTCATAAGATTCGATCATTTACGTTATTTTTTGACTGCCTATTCACTAAATATTATGTTTTAGCTGTGTCTTCAGTACCAGAGAAAAGCTACAGGTGGCACACGTGCAGTGTTAGTTAAGATTAATATACGGTTTTTGTGAATTATTTCACTGTAATGTTTATTTTATCTTAACGCCGAAATAACAGATGTGTGTTGGTACTAAAGACACATGCATTTGGCACTTAGTTCAAAATCTGAGCGAGCCCATTGCTCTGAATTCATGCAAATCTCTCAAGGCTAACCAGTGTAATGCGTGCCGTTATAAATGAGGGCTATAAATACCGATGGGTGTATTAAGATTACATTGCGACTCGATGTTGTGGCGAATATAGGCAGTTAGAAATATATGCCGCCGAGCCCCGTCAATTGCCAAGGTAACGTAGTACTTGCGCTGTCCATCAGCTGTTTTTTCCCCCGGTTTAAGCGGCAAAAGTATAGAGCTCTTAGCGCTGTTTAGTTTGGCACGCACAGGTTCCTCACGGACGAAATAGCCCTCCATCAGTTCTTCTAAAGCAAGGGATTGAACACACACACACACATATATATATATATATATATATATATATATATATGTGTGTGTAATTCTTCCTGGTTTGAGCGTAAACCAGGAACACCAAGCTGAATGAACACCAACAGGAACCTAAAGAACTATGGTGACTGCGAGCGCAGCGCACCGTGCCGTCTGTGGGTCAACAGACGATATAAATGACCGCTTTTGGAAAGGACTCGTTGCAGCAAGAGACATAACACTTTTATGCCCTCTCTCAACATAATTTAAACATTTCTTTCAAATTTTACTATGAAAACCAATTATATTAATATAGCAGGCGCGCAATAATAACAGACTGAGTAGCAGGCGACGCGCGCATCGCGACAAGCCTCTAACTGCAACGCCGCTCCTGCTGTCATGATGCGGAGAAGCAGTGAACTACGCCGGTCGCCTGCAAGTAATTATTGTATAAAACTCTATGGCCGCACCTTGTAGGAAACTCTCATAGAGTTTCCTACAAGAATTTTTGTAGGAAACTCTATGGCCGCACCTACCCGTCTAAAATGCAGGGTTGCCAGATTTGGCTACTTTGTGCCAAATTGGCTACTTTTTGAGGCTGTTGGCGGGGGAAAAATGCCTTGGCTACTTGGCTACATTTTTGGCTACGTTTGAAATAGCTTGACTATTGTAAAACTTGGATAGAAACTTGTGTACCTCATATTATGCAGCAACATTAGCAAATATTTGGGCCAACTTCCAACAACCAACTTCAAATCTTTTCAAGCTGGTCCATCATTATCGTCAATCTGACTCGGGCGCTTTCAATTCATGCAAAGGATTTCGCACTAATGACGTCACAGCGTGTTCCATCTTCGCATTGACGTTCCGCGTCAGGCCTTCTATACATTGGGCTTCTTCGATTTTCGGAGTTCTGGCAGCCCGCTGGCAGCTAGACGGCAGCCAGCTAGTTCCGGTCCTGATAGGAAGTCGCGTGAGCTGAGATCCTAAGACAACCCGAAGCTGCCCGAAGTTTGCAAAATCGAACACTCGGACCGCTGGCCGCGGGATAAATGTAAACATGCCAAGGCGGATTTAAAGTGGTGGCGAAGGCTGGGCCGAAAAGTGGTTTAGCGCGACTGCAGCACAACCAGAGGATGGGGGGCAAAACACTCATATAAAGAAATGATAAAGCTACAAAATTGGAATGTAATCTGCCAATAGAAAAGAAAAAATATATTAGCACCTTGTTTTATGAAAGAGGTAAGTCATTTTATTAAAACCTGGCAAATTTTGTATTTTTGCAACACTCTTGACCTGCCCCCTATTCATGAGTGTGCGGTACATTACAGCGCGTCTTTGCAGGCCTTGTTTCGATACCCGGCTAACCCGGCCACAGTGGCGGGAGCTTACGAAGCGATTTCTTATCGCCAGCTGTCTGCGATGGCGCGCCTGGTAAAGCGTATAAAGTTAGCTCGCCGGTCTCAAAATGCTCCTTTTGCGAAGTTTTCGTCGTCCTTGTACGTCGCTTCTTTGTCACCGTTCGGTAAGATTTGCAGCCCGCTGCACCGCTGCGGCAGTTTTCTCGGTTTTGTCGTTTCCTTCGGCGTGCGGCCAGTGCGAAGTCTTTTTCCGTCTTTGCATGCTTCGCGCTCTTCTTTTGAAGCGCTTAGCGCTTCATTTCAAGATGAGCTTGCGGCATGTGAAGAAACGATGCTCCGCGGTACACTGCGATAGCGTGGATAGTACCATTGGTGTCACGCTACACCGATTCCCGCTGGACTTTTATCTGGCTATATTGTAGCGTACAGTACACTGATTACATGCTTTACTGCCCCGCGAATGTCCTTGCACTTCACTGTACGCTGTACTTCATGTGTACTTTTGTTGACTTAAAATTACTTCAAATTGATCCGGCTAACGACTAGAAGTACTCTGGAGATGGTACGCCGGCTCAATGTCTGGTATTTGCTCCTACGTTGAGCACGTTTGAGGGTGCTAAAGCTGGCTTTAACATTGCCTTGCAGATGTAAACGCACCTGCTATATTCTTTCAGCTGAAAAAATTAAATGTGAAGAATAATCCCAGTGTACTCTATGGTCTGTGTTGATGCGCCTACTTATGTCATGTTATGTTTGCTTCAATTGAAGCTGTCGTAGCATTGTTTTCTATACTTTTCAATTTCCTAACTGACAACGTTCGTGGCACTTCAGGGCTTTTTCCTATCTGCACTGTGACTATTGAGATGATTAGCCAACTCAAACAATACTGCTTGTGCTGCCTGTGACATGTATTTTTTGTTTGTGTGCCAAGGGTGTGCTTTGTGACTGTATTTGTTTGGTTGCTGCAATAAACAATGAATATGAAACTATGAAAACCATACTTGCCGTACGCTCTATTGCGAACTGTGCACTTGAGCCAGTGCTTTGTGCATCATACCTTGCTGTACTCAAAAGCTCTCAAAAGTACTAGCACCAGTATTTGCACTACGAATCATGCATGCTTCGCCAGTGTCTGGAAGTGTTGCTGCCTTTCTATGCTGCCCCTCCTTTACCAGTCACTTTCATTGCGTTCCCAATTGCACATTAACAAGGCCATAACTAGCAGGAACTCGAGCACATTTGACTGGCAAAGGTTGGGGCGCGCTGAAAGGCAGCAACCTTCGAGAGGTACGGGCTCGAAAACGCGGATTCTACAGAAAGACCGCTTTATAATTCGCGCCAAAAGCATACGTATGCGTGACGTCATTCTACGTCACGTTTGCGTAGTTTGCCCCCCAAAATCCAGGGGGCGCAGGAGTGCCCACGAGCCGCCATTTTTTGGACCAATCGGCGTCTATGGAGCCTTCGCTACCAGTACATCTACCTTGAACATGCTACCAGCACGGCAGCGGCCGGTGTGGCCGGCGCGCTCTCGGCGTAGTCGGCCCATTTACGCGTTACCTCAGACTCTGCCCAGGCGGCGCTGCGGAAAAACCCGTCACCAGCGCCCCCATCGCAGCCTTGGCGCGAACTGAGTAGTGCAAAAAGAGCTGCCCGCAAGCGAAGGTGCACAGGCCACAATGGACCCTCCTCTTTCGGTTGTTTTGAGGCACGGTTTTCCTAAAAATCAAGGACCTGGAAAGCTTCTTCCGCCCATCCACGCTTCGGAAAGGGAGGAAGCTCAGCAGGACGAAGTACGTGTACAATTTAAAAGAAGTCTCGGGTGTTATTTCGGCGTGCTGCAACTCGCAAGTACAGAGAGCATCAGGTTTGTTTATAGGCATATCAGCATAAAAATCTAAGCATTTCAAAGTGGTTCATACTGAAAATGTTCTGAACACAAGACTTAAGTATCTCCTATATTTTTATGCATTTTATGGTAATGTTTTTTCTCACAATTATTTACAGAGAGTAAATCCTTCCATAGCCTTTTTCAGGGCAGCCAACAGAAAACGTTTTCCATGTTAGCGAAGAGCGTGCGAACATAACGAAAGTAAGCTTCCTACGCTGCCTGCGCGCCGCATCTTTCTGTCTCGCAGGAGCGACAGCATCACTCAGCACCTTTGAACTTTTCGCAGACGCTTCAAGCAACACACGCGCGCAAGTAAATGTAAATAAACGCGAAAATTATTTTTACACACGTGCGTTATCCAGTGCTCCTACAGCAACTTTATTGCTCACATTTAAAAAATGCAGTTGAGCAGGCTCAGCACATTGCGAAACGTGCTTGTTGTATCGGCGCAGGACATACAAAATACCGAAACTAGAAATGAGCTCGCGATACAACGGTGCTCTAGAATAGGACATTGAATTCATTAACGAACCAAAATGTTTGGTTAAACTGACCTGCCAAATCTCTCCGTTCTACTTGTTGAGTCAAGCGGAGGCGGACGGAAAATATCGATGGCACATACGCAAGATGGTTCGCAACGTTTTTTCTGTTGCTAACGGAGTGGCGGCTGCAGATTCTTGAGTTTTTGCTTGGCTGTGACGGTGCTCCGTCAGGGCAACGCAACAAAATTACAGCAGAAACACATTATCGCGCTTTCTCATGCCAGCCGCTGTGTTATGGGGAATGCAAGTAATTCGATTACCCAACACGTCGAACGGCCCGTATCCAGTGCTCTCGCCTTTCCCCTTCATACGATCGCGATGGAAATCCGTAAAACTGAACGTTGTTATTCAGTCCTTCACGTTCATGGCAATTTATAACACAACAGTAGCGTCGATTATGGCGTTTCTTCGTATAGCGCGCGGAGCTATCGAGGTTGCCGTCGCTTCCACCATCAGCCTGACGAGTGAGCCATAGAATAAAGAAAGTGAGCCAGCAAGCGGTAATTTCACAGCTCTGTGTCTGGGTGTTAAATGCGCAAAACACTCGCAATATGGACCAAAAACTAGTTAAATCGCTGCTTCGCAGTCGCTAGTTGCATATGCAACTTAGCAAGGCAGTCGGGCTTCGCACTATTCAATTACTGCCTCTTCGCACCGGCAGGTGGCGCTACGCGTCTAGCAAAACTCCAGAGTCTGACGCCTATACAGCTGTATTCGGGAATGCGATCACTTTTGGGAGATTTCGCGCGACTGGGCATCTCACTTTGCACAGCGTAACAAACGGCCTGCGACGCGTCCGATGCCAAGACGCAAAATCGCACGTAAATAATCGCGAAAGCGATCGATCAAGGATGACTCGAGCTTTGACATTCCTCCAGAAATGATTGCCAAGAATAACGCAGACATTTACACCTGAACTGCAGCTGTGACTGATTTGTGATAATATTCTAGTCATATTACATGCTGATCAAAGCGCTGTTAGCTGTAGTTATACACGTCTCATATTTTTTTTGTATATTCCTACATTTACTAAAAGGAGCTTAAAGTGTTGGCTGTGATAATGTCTTCAGAGCTACACAATAAATGAAAATGCAACGTTTTTCCATAACGTGGCTACTTTTTTGGCTACATTTCTGTATCTGGCCAAAGTTGCATACTTTTCTGGCTACTTTCCGAGATTTTTTGGCCACTTTTCACATTTTGGACCTGGCAACCCTGGTCTAAAGCCCAGACCACACGTACGCTTGCGGACGCGCGCAAGCTCGCGTCTACCCGCCTTGCGCCTGCCGCCGCCGCTAGCGAGGAATGACGGTTTGCATTAGTTTGCATCCACGATGACGCGCGATAGCGCGCGCCGCGCGTGCTCACTGGGCTCACTCATAGCTCATAGACGCCTTGGCAGACGCCACTTCGTACTTTGTTATTGCCAGTGTTTCAAAATGCTTCGATATCTATGAACGTAATTGTTGTATGTTTATAGCTGTTAAATCAGCACAAAAAATGAAGAATCATTTTCTTGCATAATATAAATCTGCTTCTCTGAGAGTTGCATGTAGCGCGCCGTAGCTGCGTAACCAGACGCGAGACAGCCCATGCGCGCGATAATAGAGAGTCGCGCCGCACCGTCTGCGCATGCGTAAGCGTACGAACGCGAGCTTGCGCGAGTCTGCAAGCGTACGTGTGGTCTGGGCTTAAAGCCCCAACCAGACGTACGCGTTGGCAGCACTGCAACATGGCCGCCATTATACGCTGGAGTCCCCCCTAAGCGGTACACTCCCTCGAAGGAAAATTTTGTTCTAGTCATTAGCAGCTGAATTCTAGGGTTTCACGTGCCAAAGCCAAGATTTGATTATGAGGCACGCCCTAGTGGGGGACTCGGGATTAATTTTGACCGCTAGGGGATCTTTAAAGTGCCCCCCCATGCACGGGGCACGGGCGTTTTTGCATGTCGCCCCCTTCGAAATGCGACCGCCGCGGCCGGGATTTGATCCCGCTATACTGCGATTATTCGCTCTTAATAAACAAAGCGAACGATCACGCCGAGAAGTCCCTGTAATGTATTTGCAGATTCATGACGTCATTGTAACTGCTATGTTAGTGAAAGTGGTGTTGGCGCCAAGAGAACTTACGTAAGCAGCAATAAACGCGAGAGTACCATAGGACGCTTTCCTATAGCGAGGCATAGGAACATGTTCAGCATAGATGCCAGCAGCGTTCCGGGTGCAGCGTCTTTATCCCATTGAAGCAGATTACCCGCGGCTGCCCGTCGCAGTGAATATGCTGCACTGACATGATCATGGCCGCCATTTTGGTGTACGGTGAAAGGCTACGCCCGTGATATCAAGTGAAAACATTGTGATGTTCAGGCTGAATTATTGGCAATTGTTTTAGCTCAACATAAATTACGATCACTTCTGTCATCAGCTGTAATTTTAACCGATTGTCTGTCCGGCTATTCTCCGCTAACCACTCCCAATCAATTGTCAAATGCCTTTCTTCTCTCGTCCCAACATCTTTACGCCTCGTTCGTTTAGTGTGGGTTCCAGGCCACAAAGGTTTAGCCCTAAATGAATATGCTGATGCCTCGCTGTAGCATCCACGATGGTTCTGTTAACTATTTCACTAACGTCGGCGGTCGTCACTACGGCGTGACTCAGAAAATTTGTCGCTACAAATAACTTTGCCAATAATCTTTTGCCATTTCAATTTTTCTTGGAGCAATAGATGGTGCCCCACTAGAAAACCTGAAGTAGCGATTACAAGACTACATTGGCCGAGTTCTCCCACTGAACATTTACCACGGCCGTGGTAAAATTGAAGCCACGGCTTCGGAAGGGTCCATTTCCGAAGCCGTGGCTTGAATTTGACTCTTACGGTAGTCCTTTCCTTTGGTGCCATACGATACTGGGCAATAGCAGCAGGAACGTTCGTGATGCCTTTTCCAACTTTCTGCGCGATACGAAAAGAATTTCATGTAAGAGTTTTTTTTTTCTTTCCTTTTTACGCTCACGCGTATTTACTGTAATATTTAGTTACCTTAGCCTTGATATCTGTAACGATTAACATTTTTATTTTTTAAAACTATTATTGCGTCACCCGATTCATGGCCGATATTCCACAGTGGGTCGCAACATTTCACTGGGGAACAACCACAGCGGCAGAAGCTGATACGGCACGTTTTCCCTGGTAAGCAATTGCGGCGACCGCGACGTGGCAGATATCAGCATTCGCAGTGGCAAGCCATCATGCAAACTTCGTCACACGCTTCGTCACGGGGCGTTACCGGTCTGACGTAGCAGCAGGGCGTGCTCAGCTTCGATGTATTGCCTGAATTGAGCATTGAAATTTGATTTTAAAAATATCTCGAAATAAGTGCGATTTTCGAGGTCTTAAAGAAAAATGGGGGTGCAATAATTGCGATCAACACAACTGCCCGCAAGGCTCTGATAAAGAATTAACGAGTTTTAGTTAATTAGCCTTTGGAAAGTGCCGATATTAGAGCTGCCTCGCCTCGGAATTCCTCTGCGAAAACGCCACGTTCGCTACGCTCAGTGTTCTTTTAGTATAAAAAATGTGTACAGTATTAGAAAAAAAAAAGCATCCTGTATATTGCACAGTTCATTTTTCTGTTTATTTTTCTTTATTTTTTTATTATTTTGGCTGGGACGCAAGCTGCTCGGAACTTTTTCGCAGAAGCCATGCCCCGCGTAAACTTTTGACGCTGGCTTTACCTAACGAGCATAGACTTTTACTCTTGTTCTCAGAGTGTTCTCAGAGTGTTCGCCAATTCTCTACTGTCCACTCGCTTTGTCCGTGTCCTTTATTCCACTTGACCATTTTTGAAGAGGATCACGTGATGTGGCATAGGTGTCGCACGATGTCAAATGTGGCATAGGTGTCGCACGATGTCAAGTACACGTGCCAAAATTTAGATTTCTCCTCGCGAGTGATGCCAGCTTCATTATTATTTGAAGAAAACAAATGAGGGGAGGAGGCCGGGGAATCTTGAGCCGAAGAACGGTCATTAATATGTTCGTGAAAAATATATTCTGGTTCCACGACGTTCAAGAAATACGTGTTGTCTGACCCAGGGTCCTGTCAAAGCGTCTGCACGCAATTTTCCGCGCAATAATTAAGGATTTCTTTTTCATGAGAATTCATTCAGTGGGCAGGGACGCCAAGATCAAGCGGCCTATTGCCGTTCGTTTCGATTTATCTTCATTGTAGAAAGCTTTCCTTGCACGTACATGATGGCGAATACACCACAGGCCAGCTTACGTGCCGCTCTCACCATCATTACAAGTCGATTTCAGCTACCGTAGTTGCGCAAGCGCTGAATATTTGTATTGCCGTGACCCTTCATGTGCTATGGTGGCGTGAGTAGCTGGCCGGAACTACAGCTATAGGTGCTCGTGTTGCTTCAATAACCAAACCATCAAGACTTGAGGCTTCCAGCACACGAAATGTTACCGGCGTTCCCAGCACACGCGCCATTTGACTCGCGCCGAGCGATTCTCCACGAAAATCGCCTCGGCTAAGTCACGTGCTACCTGCCTGAGCGGCGTGACGGCGTTCGCGCCCATGCATGCGGTGCGCTATGACTCCAGCCGTGCGCCGAAATCGTGGCGCTGTAACGAGCGTATCCCGTCGTTAGCGCGTCGTCCTTTGTGGTTCGTTGCGCGAGAGGCCGCACATGCTTGGTGTAGACGCGTGAAGTGTAACGACTCTCCCCGAGCTCAGGAGCTGCTTGTGGCCTCGCGAGGCCGGTGATCGCAGCCGCACGACTTCCAAACAGCAAGGCGCCTAGCGATCTCCCGGCTGATAGCGAAACAATCAAAGCTATACTGTAGTCGCCCAGACCGTTTCGGAACACACCTAAGTTGAACAGTATGTAACGCGCCCACGGAATTGTAAGCACTGGCCGCGCGCGCACGCACGCGTGGTCTGCCGAGTCGAGATTTGTCATTCCGACACAAGGTTCTAGGAGTATTTTTCTCTTGCCTATTTCCTCGGCATCTGGGAGCCCCCGCGTTCGTCTCTCTCGCCTTTTCTTTCGTTTCCCCCTTGTGGAGCTTCCAGCGCGTGTTTTACGCCCTGCTACATTGAAAAGCTGGCTCTGAAGCATTCTAAACGAGCGCATATGCGGACCACGGTCGCGTTTTTGCTCGTCAGGAATCTCGTTCCGCCGTTCTGTACATCTTTGCATGCGTGCGGGCGTTACCTCTCACGGGTCTCGAAAAGCGCGCTCGTCTTGCTCTTGGTGCAAGAAACCAGGCGCAACTACGCTTTCGAGGCGATAAGAAAGTCGTATCCGCATCTTTTCCGGCTGCCGTAGAGACGCTCGCTTTTTTTTTTTTTCTACTGGGCCTTATGGGTACTCTCATTCTTAGCAAATGGAACTTGTCGCCAGGTGTGCTTAATTTTTTCAAACGTTGCCCGGTCTAAACGACTGCGATATAGTTCAAAAGAAGACATCAGATGACATGTTTGGCATGCATGATCAGGCATTGAGCACATGAAACAAGCGCTGGCGGTTCTCTCACCGACCTCATCTAAAAGAAGTTGACATATTGTGCACCGAGATTACAGTGTTTAAAAAAAGGACATCGGATCACTGAAATGTTCATCTTATGGCCGTTTGTAAACAACGATAACGATATTGAGACAGTTGTGGGCTTCGTTTCTGTTTGCTACACCCCTCGCAGCAGCTCAATGGTTGAGTGGTTCTTAATACACGATGCTACCAAACAAGACAGTATATTAGCTTCAGCTTGCTGAATGATCGTTCCCCGCTGGCGATTGAAATATATATTGTTAACAGAATTTGGACAGCGATTTCTTAGATATAAGAGCTTGCTCTCGTCTGAATATCTGAAAAATTAAGCTCTTCAGGTATCGAAACTTTTTCGTTGGCCTTTACTGCAAATAAAATTATGCAACCTAACTTTTTTTTCGTTAGATCATCGTTGTTAGAACCTAGAACTGTGGAGTTAAACTACTTTTTTCGCATTAGTTCCTTAGCTGTCCCTTCTCCGAGCCATAACACAATTATTTAACATCTAGAAAGAAACCAAAGATCTCTTCAGCGTGATGCAAACGAGTGAACCGCTATTACTTCTGTGTAGATGCATTCAAGGGTTCATGACCCGTTCCATTTCGATCCTACCTATAAGCTTCGACTCGCGTGATTCTTAGTCATCTGTATCCTTTTTCTCTGGCGTCATTTGAACTCAAAGCCAGATTGCTGACAAAGATAAATCCACACTTGGTTCCCTAAAATGGTCTTGTAGGACTTAAATTTACGGCACTTCGGCAAGATTACGTGGACGTTATTTTTAGCATCCTGTAACCTATTTATACCTTATAGCAATATAAAGAAGGCACAGGTCTGCATGCAGTTGCATCTAACTGCCAAGCTGTTCTTAATTGTTGTCTCGGCTGTCTTTTCTCTATTTTTATCATTCCCACCAAAAGCGACCTGTTCAGAGACCTGCTTACACGCTTCACCGATTCTGCTCCTGCGTCTCACCTGGTTTCCGACTTGGGCTTGAAATACTGTGATAATTTCTCCTGTCGTCTCCTTCAAAGCATTTACGAAACACCCTATCCAATGTTACGCAAGAATAATCGAATTCCTCTAGCTGGAGATCGATGGTTAGGCGGCTAGCGGAGAGGTCGGAGAGGCTTCGCGCCCTCGCTTCAAGACACCGGAAGTGACGACACGATGTCACATCATGACGCAGGCCAGCGAAGGCGGAGCTCAGCCCTGATCGCTCGGCGAACGAGTTGAGGGGGAAAAGCGCAGCTAGAAAGGCCCTTAAATTGTGGTGCGAATGGTTTACAAGTGTTGTGTCCTACGCACCTACATAATTTGGCAGAACAATTTCAGAGACCTTTACGGGCATTCATTGTCGTTTCCTTCTGATATAATATTTGCTGCAGCAGACACCACCCGGACGTACAATTTTTTAAGCGCAGCATCTACTCTAATGAATTAATGAAAATTATGATGAAAATGACATATTTGCTGCACTTTATTACATAGGATGTAGGTAACAGCCAAGGTTAGAAGGTTTCACAAAAAGCATGCAGCAAAATTTTTTTACAGAAGCTTTAAAGGCGCTCTGAAATACTTTGTGAACATAGGAAACGTCGCCAATCTGTAGACTTGTGAACATACGAGCCCAATATTATTCCATTATATGTAGCAGGGAGTTTGCAATTTCACGCCAATAAGTAAAAAAATTTATAGCGACGTTTCACTTCGTGAACGCGGGTTACGCGCAAGCGTATTGGTGCTATTTCCTTTTTGTGCGTTGCGCGTAGAATGTTTTAAACATGTTTTGATTGTCGGTCTGGCGGATTTTTCAAGGCCGTTTTTTTATTTTTATGAAGTGTAGAGTGCCATTAGAAAAGATGGCAAGGTACTGTAATGAAATGCACGGTCTTTATTACAGCGAAGCTGTATATGGCTAGCAGATTCGTTCGTCCGTCCGTCTGTCGCCTGTACGCTGAAAACTTTCCGGCTTTTTTTCCGGCGCAACCCCACGCGCATGCACGAAAAAAAAAACAAAAAGAGGCGCGCGATTGGCTGCGCCAGTAGTGACGTCGTTGCTCTCCGTCGCAGTCGATCGCGCGCGCAACAGTTTCTTTCCGGATCCGAAATTGCTAGGCCACGCACCCTATGTACTCCTGAAGAGCAGACAGCTTTCGATCAACAACGCCGCGAGCAGAACCGGGAACGAGCTCGTCGACGCCGTGCCGATGATGCAGCCCGACCACAGGAACAGGCTCGTACAGTCTAAAGCCCCTGCATCTACGCGCCACCGCCGCTTTCTTAAGTAGCGACAACCTTTGTTGTGCGCCGCCTTTTCCCCTCACACCAAATCCGGTTCCGGTATTTCCGGTTCCGCCATTTCCGGTTTAAAAATTTCCGGTTCCGGCGTTTCCGCTTCCTGGAGTTGCGCTGCGGGAATTTCCGCTTTGACTGCTGTTGGACGATGGTGAGACACCCGCGCGTGCTTAGCAGAGCTGTGGCAGTCACCATGAGAAGAATGTAAAGGGGACAAGTTGTATTCCGCTGAAGTAGTAGTTCGCGGTCGCTGTTGTCCAAACGCACGAAAAACGGCAGTGGTCTCCAAGCGCCCAGGCACTACATTCCACTGTACGTTGTCGCTCGTGCCACAACCCGTCGCAGGTTGACGTGAAGCAGCGAACACGAGCAGATCGATGGTTACAGTAGGCGGTGGTTCTCGGATGGAATCGCATTCACAGTTTCAACCGCAGCTGGAATCGCATTCACAGTTTCAACCGAAGCCTCTCCAGCGGCGCCAAAGTAAACAACGCTAAAAAACAGTGTCACTTCCACTCGGAACAGGAAGCTGCAGCTACGTAAGTTCCGCTTGACGCCGGAAGCTAAGGGGGTGAGTGAGAGAGGTGCGTGAAGGAGGAGGGCAGGTTGGCGGTACTTAACCTGGTCGGCGGAAACGTGTATGGAGGGGCTTTAGTACAGTCGAGCGCAAGCAGCAACTGCGTACCGAGCATCCGGCAGCCTTTCCGGTTCCGGCGTTTCCGCTTCCTGGAGTTGCGCTGCGGGAATTTCCGCTTTGCCTGCTGTTAGACGATGGTGAGACGCCCGCGCGTGCTTAGCAGAGCTGTGGCAGTCACCATAAGAAGAATGCAAAGGGGACAAGCTGTTGTATTCCGTTGAAGTAGTAGTTCGTGGTCACTGTTTTCCAAATGCACGAAAAACGGCAGTGGTCTCCAAGCGCCCAGGCACTACATCCCACTGTACGTTGTCGCTCGTGCCACAACCGGTCGCAGGTTGACGCGAAGCAGCGAACACGAGCAGATCGCTGGTTACAATAGGCGGTGGTTCTTGGATGGAATCGCATTCACAGTTTCAACCGCAGCTGGTGCAATTAAAGCCTCTCCAGCGACGCGAAAGTAAACAACGCTAAAAAAAACAAAACGTCACTTCCACTCGGAACAGGAGGCTGCAGCTACGTAAGTTCCGCTTGGCGCCGGAAGCTAAGGGAGTGAGTGGGAGAGGAGCGTGGAGAAGGAGGGCAAGTTGGCGGAAACTTGTATGGAGGGGCTTTAGGTTCAGCCACCCGTTGGCGCAGAGCTTAACCAGCCAAAGAAAGAGCTAATATTGCTCTAACCAAGTGTAAAACATTTTAAACATTTGCAAAAACAACGTGTTAACGATTACATTCCTGCGAAAAATTTACACCAGCAGAAAAGAATACATTTTGTTACTGCTACTGTGTGTGGTTGAGCTCTTGCCACCAGGTGGCTGCATCGTGCAGACCACTCACATTTGCGCTTCTGTTCATCCCCTGAAACGACACGCAAGGGGACAAGGCCAGGCCCTGACCCCTTGCGCTTGCGTTTACCCTAATACCGGACTCGGGAAACGCTATTGCGTTAGTAATGTTCCGGTGTAAAGTGACGGCCGCAATCGCGCAAATCCTGGCGCCCATCGGATAGCGGCTGTCCAATGCGCTGCAACCAGTCCGCTCGTCTATTGGCTTTCAGAAGGACACGATGTCGCAGCTTGACATATTGTCAGTCGCTAGGTTTGCAGTCTACAACGCAACAAAGTCGAATCATAGCGCTCGTGAAAAGACCGACCGACACTGACTGCGGAGCTCTCGTCAAAGACGGCGCACGTTGTAACACAAGCAGACGACACTTGCTGTGTGCCGGAAGTGCTTAAGTGTACTGAAAAATTGTTCTTGCGCATTCTCTTTGTTACTTTCTTTTTATAAAAACAAATTAACTAACATTCCAACTCTTACGAACATCATTTGTTTACCATAAAGTTGGAAAAATTATCGATCACGCGCCCTGGTCAGCCAATCGGATAGCTCGACCCATTGACGTCATATGGGGGATTTCCGTCATATGGGTAGGGGAGGCTTAAAATTCCGCCGAGCAGTTTGCTGCAATCGGCAGCGATGTGCATTTTTAAAACCTTATAATAAATTACACGCTTTACGCGGAGCACTTAGATGTGTCAATTAATGATCAGAAGGACCTACTCTAACGACTCGGTACGTTTGTAGAAAATCGTCAAAATCGTTTCAGAGTCCCTTTAATTTGCAGCAAAAAAGATGTCCTTCGGTATTGGAGGATTTTGTGATTGCGGGAAAATTCTCAGTAATACTATTATTGCTAATTTTGAGTTAAATAAATAAAAATATGTCTGCAATCTCCAAAAGTATTTCTTCTTTGCAGTTCTGGTCTACGCACGACAGTTGTGCACAGCTGTATCTGCTGCGCGTGGTATCACAGTAAGGGAAAATCTGCGTTTCAAATTTCGATATGAATTGCATACTGAAGTACGACAATCGTACTATCGCCGACTATCGTCTGCTAACGCTAGGCCGTGCCCGCCGGCGTAGGAATTAAACTTTGGCCACGCTGCTTATTAGTGTCGAAGCCGTTGGGTCTCCCTAATTTCTATTAGCTTTGAACACTCAACTAACCTTGAACGAGGCGAAGCTGAGCGAGGCGAGAGACCCTGAGACGATTTTGTACAAACGTACCAAGTCGTTACGGTAGGCCCTTCTGATGATGAAGCATTTGAACACTCCGCATAAAGTGTGTAATTTACGATTTTAAAAATATGCATCGCTACCGATCGCAGCGGCGCCGCTCCCGTTTTCAGCCGTCCCCTCACAATCGACGTTAGCCGTTACAATCGACGTCAGTTGGGCGAGCCATCTGATCGGCTACCCGCCCACGTCGCGTCATCCAACATTTTCCCAACTTTATGGTGAAGAAATGTTGTTTGCAATAGTTGGAATGTTGGTTAATTTGATTCTATAAAGAAAACAACAGAAAGAGAATGTGTGCCTGAAGTGCACTCAAGCACTTCAGGCACACAAGTGTCATCCTTTTTATAATTTTTTTTACACTTGCAATGGTTATAGTGCATAGGTGGCATGTTAAAGAACCCCAGGCGGTCAAAATTAATCCAGAGTCCCCCACTGCGTCGTTCCTCATAATCAGATCGTGGTTTTAAAACTTACAATGGTTGCAGCAATAGCAGCAGCTCTGTGTTTGGCTGGTTAAACTCTGCGAACAGACTCCCATTACTTTCCGAATAGTGCGAGAACTGGTTCCCATGCAAGCGACGGCGCGGCAGCGGTTGCGGCGGCTGAACAGCACTGCAGCACGCAGATGCTGCTTCGTTTTGACGCAACGCTATGCAACGTGTGCTGCTGTGATGTACATACAGTGTTGCTTGCGGAAAGCGCCCGTGAGCTGGGGGTTTCATCGGTGCATTACGTTGGTGCTCCACTTTCGTGCGTGTAAACCTTGCAAAAAATAAACAGTGTATAGAACGGTTAATGCATTTTTATTCAACATTTATGTCTCTTTTAGCTCTTTATAGGCGACAGCTTAAACGTCTTACTACACGCACATAGAAGTAGCCACATGAAGCAAATGGGTTAGTTCGTATTTCTGCAATCTGGGCTTGAAGCACGTGCTCGTCTGCCAACGGCTCTTGTTTTCGATGCCGCAAGGCATAAGCAAGCCATCCCTGGCCTTATCACGAAGGGAGTTGGCATTCTTAGACAATGGCAGCGCGATCAGTGAGCGGTGATGGCGTGGGTGATGACATCTCGATTTTTCATCTATATTTTTTGTTCTATACATAAATATATTATGTCATTTCCCTTGTTCTTTTCTATATAACACCTTGTATCAGAGAATAAAATTTAAGCCGGCAATAAGTGTTTGCCCTCGTTTTTTCCTATGTACCCTGTCCCGCTTTGCGCTGCACGGCACAGCCGCAAGGCGTTTGGGCGCCACCTTGGTCACCAGGATGCAAGAGGCCTATGGATGGCTTTCAAAAAAGCTTGTGTCCCCTTTTGCCTCTAGGCATTTCGAGTAGAAAGGCGGCGGCCCTTGTAGAGCTCGGGGTACGTGACGTTTTAACTGAAGAAACAAGAGCAAACTACGAACATGCTAGCTCGTAGTTGTAAAGAAAAAAAAAAAACGTGCGCTGCGAACAAAACGTATGGACTGCCATTTCGTCCCGTCAGTCCGGACCCATATGCGGTCACCATCGGGGGAAAAAAAAAAGAGGCAAGAACAGGAATTGCGGACAATTTGGCTCCAAAGAATGGAACTCCAAAATGACAGATGGAAACAAGTGGCAATTCTGAGGCACCAACGGACATGGCCAATTCGAGCGATGCCGACATTTACTTTACGGATGTTCACACTGAGGAATCCGGCGCCTACAGCGAATGGAATTCTCCTGCCGCCGAAAATCGCGTAGTTCACACTGCTTGCGGACCGCGCCGCCGGAAAGACATACAGCGCCATCTGCCCCATAAAGTGCTAACCTCCAATCAAGCGCGGGATATCCCGGATGTTCGCGCGGCTCGAAATTGCGCAGTTGTCTCCGCTCGCGTCGAGTTCGTGTGTTTATGTTGCGCGTCTCCACCATTACTTGGAAAGACAATGATGAACCCCGAGCAAGAAGAGGCAGTACTGCTCGACCTGTTGGCAAGCACCTTTCTGGCGATGCATGACGCGCAGAAGCATTCGCCGAAGCTCGCGACCGATCTTGTGTCACAAGTCGTCCTTCAGCACGTTGTCTTTGTGCTTCAAGTGGCGCTTATCGTAGAGGACTGGGTGGTTGCGCACCAGTTCGATGAGCATTTCGGATGTGGATGTCGCGGCGGACTTTGATAACTGCGACGACTGCGACATGACGTGAGGCTCGGCCGCCATCTTTGGAAGTTCTGTTTCGCGCTCCCCGATTGGTCAGCGCCGCGCGGCGGCGAGGCAATCCGGCGGCAGCTGCCGCATAACGACGCGGATTCGAACTGGGCGCCGCTCCAGACGCCGAATGTCTCAGTGTGAACGGGGCAGAAGGGGCTACTCCGGCGGATCTCGCCGCCGCCGAACTGGGTTCCGCCGAACTGGGCGCCGCTCCAAACGCCGAATGTCTCAGTGTGAACGGGGCAGAAGTATGCATCACTTGCGACGACGAGTACCTTAATTTCTTCCCAGAGAATCCTCCTCTTATCTTTGTTGCGAAAATCCTTCATTCTACCATGCCAAACAAGTGGGCACTGCATAACTTGAGTGATGAACAGTTCGTTGAAGACCGCGAGAGACACTGAAAATTGGCAGCGGACGTCGTATTCTAGAACCGTCTGCTCGAGTGGGCGAGTTCCCCGTGCTTCGGCCACGTCCATTGCCATGTGATCTTAACGCCACAGCTCAAGGCGGCCCACCATTGGTTGCCACTCTCGTCGCTCGCAAAATTTTCCAAATGTTTAGATCGTGATCGCTGCGGCGCGTGTCGCTCGGAAAACTAGTATTGGGAAAGGAGGTATACTCAAGCGATGGGCACCACGCCGTTTCTGACCCAAAATCACTTGCATGTGAAACAGGTTGCTCTGATCGGCATACATCTGAGGACTTTTTGCATATTATAACCGTGTGCTCTGTAAGCTGTAGTGTATGTGTTTCGTTACCAGGCAAGGATGCTACATCATACCTGCCAACGGGGGGGGAGCAGGTTCAAAACTCTCAGGCAGTGTTCGACGAGTCCTTTTGCAGGGACCTTGCAGTAGCAAGCTTTGCTGAGCACTTCAAAAATTTGTCCGAGTAGCTTTGCTCAAAACATGGTCCAGACTGACGGCCCTTCACTAGCAGCAGGTGTTGGAGTGGAAAGTTGGGCGAGTTGGTATACATTCATAATGGGAACAGCGCGAACATGATGATGACAGAGTAAAATGACACAGGATGAGCGCTGTCCTGTATCATTTCGCTCCGTCGTCGTCTTGTTCGCGCTGTTCCCATTATGAACGTGTTGGAGGGTTGTGTTACACATTGATGAGCGGAATTCAGCCCTAGTTTTTCGCACCGTGCTAAAATCCTCTCTCTTTCTGCCTTGCTATGCGATATAATGAGTAAATCGAGCATCACCTTAGAAACTCGGTGAAACGTGTTATCCATCAGTGTTTTTTGATTTTTTCCAACCATAGACCACTGCACGTCCCACCTTTCTTCATTCAGAATGTGCTCTTGAAGAATGTATGCCTTTAGTCTGGCAAACTCAGCTTCGAGAGCACCTAAAGCATCTTCAACAGATTCATTGGAATCTCAGGGCAGCAGCTGAGGGAAACTCTGAATAAAAAAACGAAGACTCGAGAGCGATGCCTGTGAAATAAATTTCATGTTGGCCACCTCCGCATTCTTCCGAGTTGCGTTTCAGAGCACGCCGACATCCATAACGCTTTGCCTCATCACATTTCGGAAACATTTGCCGTAGAAGAGGCCCAACGTGGTAGCTGACACTAAGGAGTAGGTTGTGTTCGACGAGGAATTCCGTAAACAGGCACTCCACACATATGATGCTGTCGTTGCAGTTGTTCCGGATAAAGTTCACTATATTGTCTTGCTGCTCAACGGTGCGCCGTGGAAACGTGCAGTTTCAAGTTGCCTTTGCCACCGTGTGCTGACGTCGCATCCACACGTTGTACAAAATGTATAAGGTTCTCCTTGACGTCAAAAAGCACGGACATTCAGAAGTATAAGATCGCAAAAACTTTTGCAAATACCTTTTCTTGGGCTTTGATAGCGCCATGGCACCAAGCACATGAGGATTGTAACTTTACACGGTAGCCGCATACACACGGCTTAGCCAACACTAATCATACACACAAGCAGCAACGCTTTGCAAGCAGCAGCAACAAGATGCACCATGGAGGAAGGCCTGCATGAAATGCAAGAGCTACATTGGCTCTGGCTTTGGTCGGCTTACTAGGCACCATAGTCGGCTGCTTAGTCGATGATATCGATGGTGCCAGTGCGGCCGTTGTTGGTGATGCTAGAGATCAAAATTTGGCTTTAGATTTCGCAGTGCCGGTTTTGCAAAAACCATTATTGCGCGAACAAAGACCACTTTTCGGGAGATATGAGACAGTGATCGTACAATCGGAAAGTTTAGTAAAAAATCTGGAGTCTCCCGGGCAAACCAGGAGGGTTGGCAGGTATGCTACATTCTGTGGCATTCTGCCTACAATGAGCCTGCTATGCATGGAAGTGAATGCATCTAATAGGAATCAAACAGCCACAGATGGCAAATCTCAAACTATACAGTCGAGTTAAAACATGCACGTCAAAAAGAAACAATGTGATACACGCAACTTTATTTTTCACATGAAGCTTCAAGAATTAAAAAAAAAGATGTGCACACAAACACTTCTAAATTGAAGCACATGAGATGGAGCTGCTGGCTTGGATGGATTGCACCTACAAGAACTCAAGTATAACGAACCCACACACAACTGCATGAAATGAAATTATGAATGCCTGTTCTCATCAAAATGTGAGAAGCAGGTCCGAATGAAATTACTCAGCCCAGTTTACTTGGCAAGGCTGTCAGTTAGCTGCTTTGTGCAGAGGATAATGAGCAGTCATCTATAGCCAAATGATACAACCACAAAATACCCACTAATAACATACTAAAGCTTTGTTCAGAGATAATTATGACAATGACTGCATTATGTTCATGACTTAATTATGACTATACTGTTAACAATAGAGAGAGATGCAAATGAGAGAAAGGCAACTGTTAACAATATGTAAATCCAATGCGACCATGCATTTAGCAGTGGCATCAAAGTTCGGTTCTCTACCAAGCACTTGTCTTGCGTAGCAGAGTAGGAAACAGACTGACAGGCCTTTCCTACAGTTCCTTAAGAAAAATATCCTAGCAGCAGCCAATAAGGATGAAGCGGGGGAAAAAAAGTAGCGATAAGTCATAGCCTGTTGGTCTATGAAAAAGCAGTCGCTTTTGAAATGGGTATAAAACAAGATGTAATATTGTACAGCTATATTGCACTACGAAAAAAAAAAAAAAGAGTGACACTAATATCACACTGGAAGCAATCTGTGCTGCGTGCAACATTTTGGTACAATTGCAATGTCAAATTTTGTCAGTGAATGACGCCTCCTCCTCTGACCCCACCAAAAGCACATTTCTTATTCTTTGCATGCTTTACCTTTCCAACTATTTAAGCAAGCTGAAACATAACAGTATATACTATGATTTATATTCAGACCACATAAATGATTCAAATGAATGCCATACTTGTTTTCATTGTTTTACTGATCTTAAAGGTAATGATGTCTTAAAAGAAAATGCAGTGTCTTTAATTGCTCCTCCCATATTTAACAGCCAGCAAAAACATATTTCCAAGTGTAACAACCAGCAATACACCTGAGCAGCAGGTCAGCATGCCTCCTATTTCAAGACAGCAAGTAGTATACCCCCCAGAAACATAAGCAGCTGTGTCACATACACAGGACTCAAAAAGGTTCTTCAGATGCTGTGGTGTTTACAATGAGATCAAGAAAGTGATACTCAAGAAAACAAACCAGCTGCATGCTGTACCACGGAATGCTGTAAACCTTGTGAGCCCTGTTGTTATAGATTGGTCACCCAAGTTGATGTTCATTACTGACTAAACATTTGCACTTAGTAACACACCATTCAGTTCATACCCACATCCCCCTTGCACGAAACAGCAAGTAAAGATACAAAACATCAGGTCCCAGTCAAAAAAAAAAAGAAAGAAAACGAAAAAAAAAGCAAACAGTTAACCTGACACCAGTGCACTTTAGTAAGGCATATGTTGACTCTTCAGAACAAGCTCTTCAATATGGAGGCTGCACCAGCATCCTGTGTTACTTGGGTTGTTCATCTGCATGCTTTCCTTTTGACTCTCGCTTTTCTGGTTCGCTGCTGTAGGCCCACTTGCAAACAGAACCATCCCACTGAAACCAAGACCAGCTATTAGCTTCATGCATAATCTTGCTCATTTGCTGCATCAATTGCACATCGACAAATTTGTGCCCCAAGGCACAGATACTGCATGTCTTGGTGAAGCCTCTGTCCTTGCCAAGTCACAGATTGTGGCACAATTTAGCACGACCTTGGGAAATGACAGCAGTTTCTGCTATGATTTTGGTGCAGACATTCATGCCTTCTTCCACTTCTTTTTTTTTTTTTTGGTGTTTCAACATACGACACACATGAGCCTTTACTTAGAGTAACGCTAACTATTGCAAACACTAAGCATAGTCAACTTCCGTTAATTCTACTTTGACAGGACTGATGGAATTGATTGAATTATTGAGCGGGTGGAATTAAAAGAAACAGAAAAAAACGTCAAACTGTCAAATGTCGCTGCTTCACTGGGCAACATTTATCCAATTCTAGTGCGCACCCAGTTTTTATGGGTTCACAGCAGAGAGCAATGTGCACCCAATTTTGCAATCAGAAAGATCAAAAGTTTGTCTTCACAGAATAGAAATTTATTTACACTTTATATCTATCAACCTTAATCTCACACAGCCCTTTACTGTTGTTTATATACAACAGGTTGCCCTTTTTATGGTCCACTGCATTTAACACCCCACATTTCTCAAACCACTCTGCTATGTATAATAGCAAATGAGATAGTGGTCCATGTCTAGACTAACTACTTCGCCAGTTTCTGGAGCACCAAACACATACGATATGACTCTGTTGCCACTGGCTTAGGATACAACAATATATTTCGTACTAAAAAAGGTTTTTGCTATTAAAGCTTGAAAATAGCGTGCCACCGCCGCCATCTTACATGATAATTTCTTCTGCTGCCATTCTGTGATGAAAATGGCGATGACGCTGGCTCTGACAGCAGGCTCTTGCTAACAATGCAAATGCAGTTTCCGTTTCATATCTGAATGCGTCCGAGGCAATTTTCAAACCAATATATTTCCTAAAAGCACTTGTTAGAATTGGATAAGTATGGATATCTTTCATTGTGAGCAGCTGTTCTAATTTCAAAATCTGCCGAAAATCAATGTTCACAACATGATATGGCTTGTATTTTATGCATTCACCATCTTCTAGCACTGCCAAGAAAGATGCTGCAGCTATTTGGGTCACAATAGGAGCCCATCAGTTCTAAGGCTGTAATTGGTTACTTAAGTCAATCACATTTCTGAGGTATCTAATTTTAATCAGTTAATTTTTTCCTCTAACATGTACAGAACTTCAATGATACAATCTGTGCAATGAAAGTACTCACCGATGAGCTGACCAGTACAGGCAGGTAAGGATGCCATGATACATCCCTGACACAACCCCTGTGGCCAGACAGAACAGTTACCACTTTTCCAGTTAAAATGTCATAGACTGAAAAGAGAAAAGAACAAGTCAAATATACATGACTGGACGTAGTCGCATTTGTCAGAAGGCATTAATACCACACACATGAAAGCAGCCTCCTATTTACAATGAAGTGGATGGCATTGACTATGTTGTAGAAACTTATTCCAACCTTAGTGCCCCTCCACAATACTGGGTTAGGCTAGTAATATTTCCTTTACATAGTGTCCAAATGCAAAGATAGTAAAGTATGGTATTGTTTCAAAATCTGCCAGAGGCCAAGCCTGTTTGCAGTAAGACTGCATGCAAAGGTAAATGGTTAAGGCTTGTACACAACTTTTTGAGAAAAAATCTAATGGTGAATTCCAATGGCAGATTTGGAGACATCTGGTAGTAGTTTTCCTGTTCCTTGTGGAGGAAGTGTATTCCATTGAAAAATTGAGAGTGCCTCTTGCATCTTTCATTGGCGTATTGAGAGCAGCTCCACCACTAGATCCACTCCATGGAGCAGTGCCGTCTACTCCGCAACGAATTGATGGAGTCCACCGGATGTCACTCTTTACTCTTGATGTCAGGCCACCCACAGCCAACATAACAATATGGCGTGCACGCCCGTGAACACGAATCGCGGTCTCTTGGAAGCAACGAGTGGTGCTTCGCATCGTCAACTTGCACTTTTACTGCTTGTGGAGAGTGTTGCTTCATCTAGCGCAAGTTCCGAACTGACCAGCGGGGACTCAAGCTACGAAGAAGCTTTGGAAGCTAGTGTATTCAAGCAAGCTTTCGAGATCAGCCGCCAGGCTTTCAGCTTTCAGCCGCCAGGCAAGAGACTAAAGGTTGCACATTTCATCGACGACATTGTTCGCCAGTATTCGGATGAAGAGGTAACAATGGCTCCTTTGTGGAAGTTCACATTTTAACAGCCTTTTCTTTTGTTGATGAAATGCAGTTCTGAAGGCATTTCAGGCTGTCTCGATGTGTTGCCACCGAACTAATCGCAGGCTTTGCTGCATCTGCGATATTTCCGACGCACAATCACGGCCATTAGAGCGCAGGATGCTAGAATGAAACACAAAACTTCTAGACACAAAGCGCATGCGAGTTCAAGCCAAAAAGGCCAAAAATGATGACAAACGTAAGGAATGCTGGGCGCTTTCGGAAGTAGATGTACCTAGCAGACCCTGCCATTTGCTTTGGCAGGACTGCCTGTGTTTCAATCGCAGATTTCATTCTGTTGCCCTCCGCCGTAGCAGAGTGCTCCAGCGGAGAGTTCGTTGGCCACTCCAAATCTGCCATTAGAATTCACTATAAAAAAGTTTACCATGTACTTTGAACAATCTTACAAAGTACTTTATCATTGGTGCTTTTGGGGTTGTAAATGTTATGGCAAAGCTTGGCGCTCCAAGTTCCATGAACTTGGAGCGCCAACTTGGAACTATGTGACAAGTGTCTATACTCCATACATTCCCCCAGAGCTAAGGTGAAATGACACAGTATGATACATACAGCTGTGAAACCATCCCTTTACAGGTTGCATAATGAATAAATTCACTTATGATGCAACAGTGGAATATATAAAGTTTTCTGTTTTTCAGTCCACGATGGCATTCACACTAGCTTGGATGCTAAACTCCCATTGTAGACAGTGTGCACTGCCTCAGAACTGAGCAACATTTGCACGCTAGTCTACAAAACAAAACTACAAACAAAACTACAAAGGTGTAAAATTTTCTATTGATAACTATGTCTCGTTTCAACAGGATGCCACTGTTTTCACATTTACCTGCTCTTATTTGCTCTGCATTTACCTGCTCTGTACCTGCTCTTATTTCAGTTTCTTTGAGATAAATAATGTACAGTCATTTCAGGCAAACTTAGCTTCATTTTTCCTCCAATTTCAATCCTCTCTGTCCCCTTGCCTATGCAGTTCTTGTTCCTACACATTATGTGGACGAACCATATTAATAAATTTGGATCTTGGTTGCAGCGTCTGATATTTTGACTGTCAATTCAGTGTGGCAGTTATAGAATATCTTTACTCATCCCACTGCCCCCCCCCCCCCCAATACACCTCAGCATCTTCCTTTCATCCATTTGGAAGTTCCGAATGTTGAGTGTCTTTGTAAAAAGCATTTGCCTGAAACTTTACGGAGATTTTCTTACTGTGCAAGGTACAGTTGAACCTCGCAATAACGAAATCGTCGGGGAATGCGAAAAAATTCGCTTTCCCAAGAATTTTGTTGCGAAATGAGACAGCACAAATAGGTAATGCGTTGTAGAATGGAACTTTACCATCAAAATTCCATGAGCCTACTTTGGCAAGCTTTGCTTGATGATACAGAACCGCATTGCCAACAGTACAAAGTTCACCACGTGCATCAATCAGCAGTGGCAGCGCTGCTGTGCAGCAGTATTCTCGGTCAACTGCTTTCGGAGACACGATAACCTTTGCGAGCTTTTACATAACTCTGCACCATATGCAGAGCAACAACGCTCCACGCAAGCAGCAGAATTTCTCCAGCGCACCCTGTCGCCCATAGACGCCAATGCGTTCAGTGCCGAGCTTGAAAGTGATCGCATCTCGTATATCTGAAGGCTATCGATCGACATCCGGCTCCTTTGCGTAAATCTATGTCTGGCGCTGAATCCACACGCAATGCCTGTGGAGTGGCACCAAAACCGGCATTCTTGAAGCAAGGGATGCGTATTCCCAACCGATAGCTCAATCACAGCCTGATTACTGGAGCTCCATGCTGCGACCACCATATCAAGCGTCATGAACAATTCCATGTTGGTGGGACGTGGATTTCCTTGCATTAGCTGCATTTTTCTCACCGAGGCACACATTATGCACTGCACTAGGTGTGCAAAAACCGTCATCACATGTCGGTGGCAATGTGTGTGCCGCTTTGAATGGGTGATAATCAGACAACATGGCGGCCATGATGTGCTTCCGGCTCACACGATCGATCCTGGTGCTTGGCTGTTTTTGTAAACAAAAATGGCGGCGCCCATGCAAGTGTAATGTGCGGGTATTTTATGCAATTTTATTGCAAAACAATCACACTTGAGCACATTTTGAAGCCTGCTAGCCTTGCGTGAGTAGGTAATGTGCGGGGTTACATTGCGGCAAATTTAGTTGATGTGGGATTACTGTAGCACAGCAACACTTTGTTGTTGCAAGGTACGAAATGTACTGAATCCTATGGGCATTCGCCAAGGATACGAAAATATTTCGTTGTCGCGGGGCTTCATTATCACGGTTTTCTACTGTATATCTTTTAGACAGCAAGTGCACACTGCAAATAAATATAGAATGTGCTGTTTCAACATCCCATCACGGCTGCCCTTGAGGAAAGTTAAATTGACTGTACCAAGACAACTGCTTTCATGAGCTCAGTTTACCTTTCAAGCAAAAGGCTAGAGCTGATAGCAGAACAAGCTTGCCAAGTAGTGTCACAACAATTAGGCTGCCTAAACAACAACCCCAATGAGAAGCTAAAGCAATATGGAAAGGGAATTTGATAAAAGCATTTCTCATACTGTAATCATGACATATTGTAATGCCATTCATTTTTGGCACAGAAATGTAGTGAGATGTCATACTGGCGACAAAATCCCCCATAAAATGTAAGCAGCAATGCGAATCATTACTGTGTGTAACCTGTGATGGCTTGTCTGTATTAGCAAACATAGAAGAGCACACACACTCTCTTGTTCGTGATAATTCTTCCCAGAAAAAAAAAAAGAAAGAAGGCTTTGGAATATGCAAGAAGTATTTTCACTGACCAACCACGCGGCCTGAAGCACAGCCAGTGTAGATGAACTGCTGCCCTGTTGTGGCAGCAGGTGAAAAATGGCATCGAATGAGGGTCTGCAACACTGTGTGGCCCTGGTAGGTCATCAAAGATGCGTCTCCAGGCAGCTTTTCACAGAGGTTGAGAACTTCAAGGAATGCAAGAAAATAACATGTTCAGTCAAAACATTATAAAGAATGTCAGGATAAACAAACTATAAATGCATGTTACATGCAAGTGAATACGGTGATACACCAGCAGAGTTCATTTGACACACACGGCCCTCTATGCAATAATACAACTTAAAAGTGGCCTCAAATGATGATCTGAAAAGACTATGGCTCTAGTACAACATCAAAGATGTCACCAGGCAGCTTGATAAGCATTAAGGATAATGTTGCAGGTATGCAACAACTTTTGCATGCAAGATCCTTGACTTCTTCCATGCAGAAATTTGGTAAAACAATATACAGTGAAACCTCGTTAAACCACTGTAGGCCGGAGCTCGGAAAAAGTATGTACTAAACGGTAGTACTGCTTAACTGAAATAGCATGAGATCGCCCACTTGTCAAAAACGGAACTCGGAGAGAGTGCGATGAAAGGGGAGAAAAAATGCAGTATTTATTCACTTTGCACGACAAAAGTGTTATTTTCGTTTGATGTCATGGCGACCTAGCAGCGATGACAGCGGCCTCATACTGAAGCTGCGAGCCAGCTTTACAGCCAGCCCCCTCCTCTCCGCAACCACTCGCATGGCAGATTCTTCGTTGGCGTTGCATGTTCTTCACGCACACGGGCGGTAGCGCTGCAGAAGTTGTGAGGTGCCTCTTTCATTGCAGGGTGCTGTTCTCATCGCGATGACTGCATTCATTAGGCTGACGTAACGCGCTGCCACTGTCACTGTCGGGACTCAATCGCCCATGCTGTCGCTTTCTGTGTTGTCCTCATCACTGTCGCTAGTCGACACTTCGACAACACGAGAGGCGACGATGGCAAAAAGTCAAACCTCGTAGCTGACATCTCTTTGCGGTCGCAGCAGCGCTTCCGAGCAACTTCTTCGCATTCCAAATGCCTCACACCGTAGTCAACAGTAGATCCTTGTCGCGTGCCAGCGCCGAATTCTTCGTATCACATTCAATAGCACAAACGATGTCTAATTTTTCTTCTATGCTGAGCACCCGCCGTCTTTTTTATCTGACCTTCGACATGACGCGAATCCTTCATTGCACAACGCCACAACTATGCCACAACGCTCTCTGGCACGGCGCCGAAATTATGTTGATGTTGATGTGGCTTAACATGCAAATGCACAAAGCGCTTGGAGGTCGTTGTTCTGATCTCTGAGGCTTGTTGTTCTGCCGGGCCACCCGATGGAGACAACGCACTGCCGTGTTAGCGCGACGAAAAGCGGAAACATTACGTGTTAACCGATAAGTACGCAATAAGGTGGTATGGTTTATGTGGATACAAAACACATTATGTTCAATGGCCGCTGAGTCGGGGATTTGACTTTACTACTTTTAAAACGAAACTACTGTTTAAGTGAGTACGGTTTATTGAGGTTTTACTATATAACAATGTTAACTGCCTCTAAGAGTGTGCCACAGTTCTAGAATTGAGCTTGAACATAGTGCTTGTATGTTCATCACTACTGTGTTGTAATTAAGGCCTGGTCAAAGCCACAAAATGCAAAGCAAAATTAATATGATTACAGAAGTTTTTACCAGAAGGAGTATTCATTGCAATACAGTAGAATGTCATTACATTAATATGTAACCCCAACGAGGCACTTAAAAGAACGTTATTACTTTTCTAAACAATTTAAATGAAATTTGCACTAATACTGCCCATCTTGATACTTCTCTAGTATTAAGGTGGTAATTTTCTATTACTAAGGTTTAGAACCTATAACTCTGCTTCAAAATGGCCTAAAACAATAAGCTTACTATGAACATTCAGAATCGCTTCTTTGTGCTGTAGTTTACCGTGAAAGTTTATGTTAATTAGCTAATTAGGCCCTAAACAAAGAACGAACTCTTTTGGGTATCATAAAAATACCTATACTAGGAAAACACATATTGCATTTTTGAAATCAGCTGGTAAAAATAAATTAATTGCACATTTCATTCAAATTGTTTAAAAAAAGTAGTGAAGTTATTTTAAGTGCCTCATCCCCATTTATAAGGTAATAACAGTTACGCTGTAGGTGCGGTGAATCCCTGACCCAGTCTCCATAGAGCTTAATATATTGGCTGAATGCTCAGGCCATAGTGCCCTCCATAGACTACCAGTTAGTGTGTACCATTATCACTTTTTATCACATGAAGTTTATCACATGATGCACAGTGTTTTTGATGCTACAAAAGATTTTTATGGAGAGTGCAGGGATCACTACAGCAATAATTCTGGCTTTGGCATTGCTGTTGCATGCTACCAATGCTTTGAAATGCATTTATTAGCTCAAACATTCCTTTTACCAGTGCTTCAAATACATATCTACGCAATTACATTATTGGTTGCCACACCACAGATGCAGCTCCTTAACATCAGGCTTTAGCCTCTGACTCTGCATACATGCCAGTATTCTACAATGTTTCATTACAAGCATTGTCCCTTTTTACATTTTTTATTTTACTCGTTGCTGAAATCTTGTGCAAGTGCTTTTGTACTGTACTCAGAGAATGAAACGTAACAGAAGAACTTTAAATTAAAAACTCCGTATGTGCAATTACTCAAGAGTGCAAGTCATGTTGCTACAAATCTGGTCACTAAAGGTGATGCAGATTCTGGTCTAAGTGTACAAGCCAAAATTACGCTGATGTCACACTAACTGAAGACAGTGGAAGCTAAAGTATGCGCATTAGTTAGTCCTAAATTGACGTGTTTTATTCCGCGAGTATAGAATGTGTGTGGCATGCATGAGGTTAGATGAAATATCTTTTTTTTTTTTTTTAGTTTTCCCATATACAAAATTATTTCCTATTAAAGGAAAGGTATCCTTGGTGTCTTGAAAATAACATATATGATGTTTCTTCCTGCAGCTTTCTGTAAAAGGCGTGAGACCTAAATTAAGCGCTTTCTTGCTTGACTTGAATCTGGAGGCACAATAGCAGCCACAGCATAAACACAGCCTATCGCCATCAACCCTACTGTGAGGGGCACCTTTACCTATTTGCTGGTAGGGTTGCCAGACTTAATAAGCATATTGGGCTACTACTTATCTCCTCTGGCATCAAAATTTTGGCTTTGACTGCGTGGCTATCTCCGCGCTATACTTCTTTTGGTCATTTAGCCAATACATAGGTGTAAATAAAATACAAAAAGTCATGCTTCCCAGCAATTAAATGGAGTCATCTTTCCACAGACACCTGTGCTGCTGAAGTGAGTACCCTTGTTCATTCTGCTACAATGACATGAATGACAATTTTTCAATTTGTGAGAGTGAAACTATTGGAGAGCTTTCAGTGTGGTTATGCATGTTGTTTCAGTGTGGTTATTTTTTTAAGGTTTGCAGTGTGGTTATGCTATGTTCCCACCAGGCACATACTAACAATGTTTCACTGCACAGAAAAATGAATTTCCAAACAAGTACTCACGTTTCTTGGGTACACGTTGCCACCGGTAGTCCCAGTTCTGACAGGCTACTGCCATTTTCGTTGCCTAAAGCATAAAACGTACACAAATAAAAAATTGTGATATTGCTTACAAGAGGTGAACAGTGCAAGAACTCAAACTGGCAATAGGCCATGGTCTTGCATCTAAAGCACTTTGGCACATTGGTATGCCCTAAAGCTGTGCTGCATGTGTGACGGTAAGCAGTCAATGTGTGCATACGGTTGCGAGTTTGCATCCACAAAACTACGAGCTAATGAAGTAGTTCAGTTGGAGTAAAGCTTGTCCCAAATTTTCAAATGCCTCGATAATTGCTGTTTCACTGACTAGAATTTTTAAGTACTATACTGCAAAATTGCAAAGACACAGTGCCAAATGACCTTCTGAGCAAAAAGTGATATTATATAGCCGTGTTACCAAATGGCAAGAGAAAGAGAGATACATGGCATACTATTTTAACCAAGCAGCTGTCTATAAGAACCTGAGAAAGAATTTGTTTTACAGACCTGGATACCATCCTTGGACGAAAACGCTCGCATATCCCAAAGCTTGATTGTTTGATCTTTAGAGTTTGTGATGAGGTACCTGGCATCATTCTGTAAAATTGACAGAAGTATTACACACACCGTCAACAGCACTACTCAGGTGCCTAATAACCTACCTTAGAATCAACAAAGGTAATGCCATTGCTATGTCCTGCAAGGATACCCACTGGCTTAGGATCTCTCTCACTAAGCGTCCTTCGGTCCCAAACCTGCCAATATAATGCAAAAGAGAGCACAAGTAGAGAGAAACACATTACAAACATATGCATGCACTTCCCCACAAGACACCTGGCTTTTTAAACTTCATTATCTATACACAGCACTATAGTGTTTCATCAATTTTTCAAAGCATAGCATTAGCCCAGCATTAGCAAAATTTGAAACCAAGCATCATGACAAGAAAATGAAGAAATAAGTAAACTAAAATGCCACTACACAATCAAACATTCATTATGTAATGCGGTTTAATTACAAAGCCACAATGATAGACAGGCAGGTCTATTGATTGAGCGTCAGGCACCGAGCGTGCGAGCTCTATCCTCGAGCGAGGCATTAACGATTTGCCCGAAGCAAACACCTGTCTTCTTCACAACTTCCCCCTCAGAGAAGAGAGTGCCATCCTGGCGACCCAAGAGGAGGAGAGGACGACTGGGTTGTAGTACGGTTTGAGTCTTGAGTTGCTGTAAATGCACCATCTTGCATCCATGGCACCATAAAGGGACACTAAAGGCAAATATTAAGTCGACGTGGACTGTTTAAATACCGTTCCAGAGACCTCGCAACGCTTGTTTTGTGCCAAGGAAAGACTTAGTTTATGAGATAACTGTACCTGATGGGTTCGAATATTTTTATCGCAATTCAAATCTCCTGCCCCCAACCGGGGTGTGCTAACGTTGCATACACCCATCACCGGCCCTTGCTGCTGTCAGTGAGTAAAATGGCGGCCGACAGATGGCGGTACGGTTTTTTGCACAAAACGCAAACACGCGGCCATGGAGAAACGGAGCCAAGACAGAGCGGTGGATTTACTGCTGCAGCTGCTTTTGGTCAAGTGGCGTGAACCATTCAGGCATCTTGCGACATCACATGAAAGTGGTATTCTCTGTTACTTGCAGGTTGTGCGAGTTTTGTGAGGCAGCAAATCCAGTTCAGCACTTTGTGATAACAAAACTACTGAAACGCGAAAGCACGGGTGGTGCAGAGTCGAGCGAAAATGAAACCTTTCAACTGCCTGCGTCATTGTCAAACGTAAAGTCAATGAGTTCTACTTTCTAAAAATGAATTAGAACAGGACAAGTAGCATTTTCTTTCATATTATAATGCAATACAATTATGTTTTTATAACAAGTGGTTGAGTACTAGTGACAGAACATAAATGAGGAGTGCCTTCATTATCGGGCAAGCACTTGAATGTCCTGGGAGAGTCCCTAATTGTGTCCTGCATTTACCTCAATTTCTCGATTCCTAAGGCTCTGTGCGCAATAATATTGGCGCCTTAAGAGATTCTCGAGCACTAGTGCATCACTTTAGCTTGACTTACTGTCTGCCTCTAGTGTCCCTTTAAGTCAGCGGATGGCTTGAGCGGCTCGAGGATGTAATTGACAAGGGATGTCTGTTGCAAGACATCGTTGGTATCGTGGTACATGGCGAGGAGTTTAGAGGAAAGACTCGGAGTGATCTAAGGTATCCAGAGCCAGACTAAAGTCCGGCTGATATGCTTTGGTGGGTCTGTCGTGTCTGTCGCCATTGTGACGGAGCTTTCGCTACCATTGGTCTTCAGTTGTAAAAGAGCCGGCGAGCTGGTGGCATTCCTCGGCGTATCTGGAAGCCCCAGACAGCGACGTACACTCAGATGGATCAGGTCAGAAAAGGAGAATCATGTGGAGTGTACAGGAAAGTTCATGGCCATATATGAGAAAGAATGGGGAAAAGCCTGTCGTGGCCTGTGAGGCGGTGTTGAAGGCGTAAGTCACATGTGGTAAAATGAGGTCCCAGTTGGTGTGGTCGGATGCAATGTACATGGATAGCATGTCGTCCAAAGTACAATTAAATCTCTCAGTCATGGCATTAGTCTGCAAGTGATAGGCATTAATGGTCTGATGGACGGTATGGCATGCAGTAAGGAGTGTGTGAACTACCTCGGAAAGGAAGACACGTCCTCTGTCACTCGGAAGTTCCCGGGGCACACCATGGCGAAGTAAGAAGTGTTGCAAGACGAAGGACGCAACGTTGCGGGCTGTGGCAGTTGAGAGGGCAGGTGCTTCTGCATAACGTGTCAGGTGATCCATGGCAACAACAATCCAGTGATTCCCAGGGGTGTGCAGGGCAGAGGGTCGTAGAGGTTGATGCTGACGCAGTCGAATGGCCGAGAGGGACACGGAATTGGTTATAATTGTAGGCAGGAGACTTGTGGCATTGGCATGGTGAACATGAGCGGATGTACTCTGGAGAAAAGTGTTAATCCCACGCCAATAAAAGCACAAGCATAGCCTGGTGTAAGCTTTGAAGATGCCAGCGTGCGCATTGTGGGTCTGCATGGAAAGCAGAGCATACATCTGTGTGGCGGTGGCGAGGGACCAACAACCACTTGTGACCGTTGGAAGCCTAGTTGTGACGATAGAGCAGTCCATCCCATACCGCGAAGTGAGAAGCTTGACGGTGGAGAGCATGGGAAGGGCGAGTCACTGAGGGGTTAGAAAGGCAGTCCGAAAGAGCAGTAATCCACAAATTTTTGAGCTGTTCCGCAGCCATGTCGATGAGTGCTGGTGATGAAAACATAGAGTTGATGGCAGAAAGGCAAGTTCTGTCCCTTGATATGGGCAAGTGAGAGAGCGTCCGTGTCGGTGTGTTTATGGCCAGACTGATAGACAATGCGTGTGTCAAAGTCCTGTAACCGGAGGGCCCAGCGGGCAAGGCGGCCTGATGGGTCTCTCAATGTTGACTGCCAACATAGGGCGTGATGGTTGGTAACGACATCAAAGGGATGGCCATACAGGTATGGTCGAAATTTTCCAAGGGCCCAAATGTTAGCTAAGCACTCCTTTTCTGTAATGGAGTAATTCGATTTGTCCTTGGTTAGTGTCTTGCTCACATAGGCTACTACATATTCGCTGTACCTACTTTTGCGCAGAGCATACACAGCACCAAGTCCTAAGCCACTGGCGTCCATGTGGACTTCTGTGGGAGCCATGGGATTGAAATGGCACAGTACAGGTGGCAATCTGAGGTGACGGTGCAATGTTGTAAATGCATCGTCGCAAGCTGGGGACTAGGTAGAAAGGCCGGTGTCGCTACACAGGAGTTCAGTCATGCTGGGCAGTATCGAAGATACATGTATTTTAGATACTATCTTAGATACTCTTTAGGTATCTTGTATCTGTATAATGATAGTCTGGCAAGATGTGTATCAGTATCTTTATTTCCAATACATGAAAAAGCTAAGCCCTGCAGCTCCCGGAGCTGATGTTGCATCAGTTACCCAACATAAAAATCCTCTGTTGACTGTAGTTATGCGCTGAAACCTTCTGGACATTCAAGTGGACGACGTTACCGTTATGGCCTTCATAGACACCGGAGCGCAGATTTCAGTAATGAGCGTTGCTCTCTGTACTAAGCTCCACAAAGTTATTACGCCTTCTATGCAGTGCACAGTACGGGTCGCTGATGGCAGTATGCCTGCCGTTCTTGGAATGTGCACTGCCCGAGTACGTATTGCTGGCCATCACACGTCTTATTTTTCGTATTTGCATAGTGTCCTCACGACATGATCCTCGGCCTAGACTTTCTCTCGGCGCACTCGGCCCTTATCGACTGCTCCACAGGTGTTCTTCAACTGGAAGTGCCTTTTTACACCCATGTAATATCCGACACTTCCAGATACTTATGTTCTGTAGAGTTCTTCCATCTGCCACCGCAAGCTGCAACATACGTCCCTTCAAGCCCCTCTCCTTCTGTGTGCAACGGTGAATATGTTGTTTCCCCCATTCTTGACGTGGTCCTGATGTACACTGTCATCCTCCCACACACTGTGGTCCCCGTATGCGGAAACAAAACCTGCCTGCCTCTTTAGAACTTTGGATTATCTACCCATGTGCTATCTGCTGGTACCACGCTTGCCACCGTGTCATCATTGCAGGAATGCAATATTCCTGTGTTAGCCGCTGACAGCCCTTGGAGTGATTCAGGCTCTTTCAGAGCCATCACGCCACTATGTGCTGATTTTGAAAAAACATCTTCAGACCTCCCGCTTGGGCAAGCAGATCTTCGTCGGGTCTTGCTGTCCTGTTCAATATCTTTCAGCTCGAAAATTGCCCATTAAGTCAGACCACAGTTGTTAAGCAGAACACCCTAACTGGCGATGCAAAACTGATTCACCGGCACCCTTATCACGTTTCCACCGTTGAAGGCGACATAATCCAAAAAGAAGTAGAGAAAATGCTGGCCAAGGACATCATCAAACCATCCTCTAGTCCATGGGCATCTCCTGTTGTATTGGTCAAGAAGAAGGACACCTGATGATCTTGTGTTGATTATTGACACGTCAACAAGATAACGAAGAAAGACGTTTATCCCATACCCCGTATAGACAATGCACTCAACTGTCTTCATGGCGCCCATTATGTCTCGTCTATTGACCTTTGTTCAGGTTATCGGCAAATTGGCGTTGGTTTTATGGACAGTGAAAAAAATGCGTTTGCAACTCTGGATGCCCTTTATCATCTTAAAGTCGTGCCTTATGGTCTTTGCAATGCGCTGGCCACATTTGAGCCTATGATGGATTCGCTTCTTCGTGGCTTCAAATGGTCAACCTGCTTATGCTACCCTGACGACATCATCGTTTTTTCACCAACATTTGACAGCCATCTTCAGCGTCTCTCCACCATTCTTGAGGTATTCCACAATGCCAGCCTTCAGCTCAACTCAAAATGGTGTTTCGGATTCAGCCATCTCGTCAAGCCGGTGGGTGTCCCGCCTGATCTTGACAAAGTTAACACCGTGAAAAATTTTCCTATACCTTGTTTGGTTAAAGACGCACAAAGCTTCACTGGATTGTGCTCCTATTTCCACCATTTATCCGCAATTTCGGTGACCATAGTGCGTTCCCTTACTGCGCTCCTCAAAGAAGACATTACCTTTACAAGGGGCTTGCTCCAAGCCGTTGCGTTTTCGGCACTTAGCAATGCCCTCATGAATAATCTTATTTTAGCGCATTTTGGTCCTACTGCACCCACAGATGCCATCAGCCATGGAATTTGTGCTGTCCTCACCGAGCATCAGTGCAGACAGGACTGCATTATTGCGTATGCTAGCCATCTCCTGTCTGCACCGGAGAAGAATTAATCACAGAATGAGAGTGTCTTGCTCTTGTCTGGGCTGTAGCCAAATTTCGTGCTAACTTGTTTGGCTGCACCTTTACCATTGTAACTGACCATCATGCCCTCTATTGCCTTTTTTGTTCAGAGACCCTACTGGCCACCTTCGTTGTTGGGCTCTCTGCCTCCAAGAATACTCCTTTTTGGTAGTGCACAAGTCTGGTCAACCTCATCAAGATGCTGACTGTCTATCACGGCATCCTGTGGATTCCCTGATGTCACCGAGAAAGACATCCGACACTTATGGCTTGTCTATCTCGGACCTGCTTATAATAGGGGACGAATAACGCCACGACTACGTCTTATATTTTATCATCGACAGTCTTAGCTCTGCCACACCCAACACTTCACTCCACTTGTTCTGCCTTCACAACAGCACCTTATAATGCCACAATATGCACCCTAATGGCTCTGAATGCCTTCTCGTTGTGCCTGCCCGTCTGCAGTTAGCTGCTCTCCGCCAGCTTCACGATGAGCCAACCGCTGGTTACATTGGTGTAACCCGTACTTATGATCGTGTCAAGCGCTGTTTATTCTGGCCTGGGCTCTACCGCTTCATGCAACGATTTGTCGCTAGTTGCGACCAATGCCAACGGCGCAAGTGGTCAGCTATGATTCCAGCCAGTCTGCTTCATCCTATCAACATCCCCACCAAACCGTTCTTTCATGTTGGGCTTGACCTTCTTGGTCCCTTTCCAACCTCGACATCAGGTAAGAGCCAACTAAGTGACGCGATATGCCATTACCTGCGGCTTCCCAACTAGCTGCGCTATGGATGTCGCCGACTTTTTTATTTGTGACATCATCTTGCATCACGGTGCTCCTCAACAGCTTCTGACCAAACAAGGCAGATACTTTTTGTCCCGCGTCATCAAGGACATCCTTCGTTCATGCTCTACCAGCAACAAGCTCACAACCGCTTATCACCGGCAATTGAATGGGCTCACACAGAACCTGAACTGAACTATGACATGCGCTTTCAATGTACATTACATCAGACATCCACGATTGGGATGCTACTTTGTTGTATGTTACTTTTGTCTACAACCCGCCAAGGCGTGACACGAGTGGCTACTCACCATTTTATCTTCTCTAAGGACATGAACCTTCTCTGCCTTTGAATACTTTACTTTCTGCTGCTCTATGCTCATCCACTACGTACATTCGCAATGCCATAGCATGCGCTGATACATATCGTTTTACATTCGTTTATGGGTTACAAAGTGATATATGCGAAGTTTCACTATTTATTTAACATACCACGACCCTAATTTTGGGTAGAACGAACTATGGATATAACGGGCCTTTTCCCTGGATTATCGAGTCCGTTGTCAAGAATGTCAACTATATTTGTAAACATTTGCCTCGCAAGCATACTGTGATGAAATTTTACGCAATTTAAGTGGTGAGAAATTGGATTTCGGCATTTTTAGCGCTCTGCTCGCATTACAGAGGTAGGCAAAATGGGTCTAATGTTCTGTCAGATTTCGTTGATGTGGGATTGCAGTTTAGTCACATTTCATTGTCGAGAGATACAAAATGCATTGAACCTTATGGGCATTCGCCAGGATATGAAAATATTTTTTTTGTGGCGAGGGTTTTGTTGTGTCAGGCTTTCTTTATCATGGGGTTTGAGTGTATGCGTGTGCACCCACCGTCTCCTGTCACAGTACGAGCACCAATACACATTACAAGTATACTGACAGGCCTTCAGAGCTATTTGAGATGTGCCTATGGCGATTTGAGCCCTTACTGGCAGTAAAAAGCATGCATTCATTTTCTTCAACTGCCGAATTTTAGGGGTGTTTTAGCGGTCCCTAGAAAGTGTGAAAAATCTGATGCTGACTATTTTTTCCAAATTGCCCCACGAAAAGAATGACAGCTAGACATGGTCACTGTCGCGGTCAATTCGCTAGTCCTCCTTGCACACCACTGCCTAACTGCCACACATATCCATTATAATGTAAAAGCACGTTGATTCGATAAATTAAATTAATTCCGACTTGCCAGAGGGCGTCATCAAACGTATGTATACATTATTCGATGACATCAATTGCTTTTTAATTCAGAAGTGATTGGTTGTGCACCAGTTAATTCAAACAAGTCTTGAAGTGCAGCGAGCAGTGCTGCAAACATGCAGCACAGAAGTGGTGTTACCTCACAACTGAAACAAGGTGGTGGCACACTTGGAAATGAATAATTTTATAATGGGAACCATTGTAGGGAACTATTTTTGAATGCTTCACTTTTATGTTGAAGGCATGTGCTCCACATGATGCTATGTTGGCAATGTGCGTGCAGTACTCGGTGATTGTGACAGTGCTTTCGACAGACAATGGTTTCACATTTCTGACATTGTGGCGAATGAGTAGTTCCCAGCTACCTCACTGGCAACAAAGGAATTAGAAAATGTATGTAGTATCGGAAAAGCACAGACGAAAACACAAGTGTCATGCTGTCACCTCTACTCCACTGTGAAGGATGTCAGCAGGCCCTGACTGCTGCCAGCGCATTTTGTTGACAAGAATTACAGCTTCCATGAAGACTATTTAATACAGAAAAGAGGGTAATAGATTTTTTTCACTATACAGGCATGCTGGTCTAGCAAACATCTGTTGGTGTTCTTCATCCATTCTGTAATTCAACATTCAAAACTAACATTTCTTGTCCTGTAAAATCTCATGCGCTGATTCTGACAGTGTTCTTGGATTTGGTAAGCTTCAATGACCTCTCTTGCATTGTATCACCGACAAAGTGCCGTCGGAGGAAAAGTAACGCTGTATTTCCAAGGGCGTGGATTCCCTTTTGAAAGCAGGTGAGAGGCCACGCAAAAGTGGTGAACACTCACTATGCCCAGTCATTCGCTATTTCTGTGAGCATGACCTTAACCTTCTACAGGCTGACAAAGAAAGTCGTTTTGTGGTGTTACCGCGCGGATTGTTCTCGGAAAAAGCTATGCGAGTGGTTGACAAGGATTTCAAAAAAGTAATCCTAAAACCCCAAAAAGTCAAGACATGGTCTCAAGGAGCTCAGCTTGGAAAAGTTAGGAAAGGAAGTACGCAAGACAAAGACAGACAGGCGTCATGACCATCTTCTATGCAGCAAAGACCCACAAAGTTGTTTGCCTGCTTAGAGCCATTGTGACGCAGAAAGGGAACTTGGCAGCAACAGGTGGGACTGTATCTACAACAGCAATTCAATACCCTAGTTACATCAGACCCTTTTGCCGTCAGATCTTCGGACTGTGTCGTTGACTTTTTGCGTGAACAAGAGCCTATTGCTAACACTGCGTTCTCCATAGACATTGAAGGACTTTTCTATCCAGTGCCACATGCTGAATTGTTTGTAAAGGTTCGTGAGCTTATTGAAGAAAATGGAGCAGCCTTTTTCCAAAATGCCTGTGGCGTCTCCGTTGACTCGTTCCTGCAGCTTATAACCATGTACTTGTCATCGACAGTCAATGAATTTGAGGACACTTGGTTCAAAAAAACGGAATTTATATTAGGTCCAACGTGTTACCCGCATTGTGCAAAATAATTTTTCTGTCTAAATTTGACAATGCTTTGAGTTGCTCGTTGGCTGACTTTAGGGTGACAAAGGTCTTCAGGTGATGATTTTGAAATTTTGTTAAACCTGAAGAATTCTACGGACTTAGATGTGGCATCATATGACATTTTTAACTCATTCAAAGCATGCATCAAAGCTCTAAATTTCCCTAAGGAACTGGTGGCAGAGAATGCAATAAGGTTTTTAGACTTGAAACTGACCTTTCTAACACCGGACACGTTTGCTGGATGTACACCCCCTGCACTAAGAACCAGCCTCTACCATTTGAGTCTTCACATTCAAAATTAGTGAAGCGAGGCATAGCAGCGCTATGTTTTAATAATCCCCTCAAGAAAAGCTGCCACCATTCAATGCAGCGAAGTTTTGATGAGCAGATCCAGCGTCTAAAGGCGGCTGGCCTTCCTGATAACACTTGAAAGGCAGTAGCCTAAACTAATTTGAACAGGTTGAAAAAAGAAACAGAGGGTAGGGTACACACACGTGGAAATGAGGAATGTAAGTGAGTGGAAGTTATTCCTTATATCCACAAGCTTTCACACAATGTGAAAAAAGTTGCCACTAAACATAACGTACCGTATTTACATGATTGTAAGTCGACCTCTTCTTTAAAATCTGAAAATTTGAAGTGGGGGGGGGGGGGGGTCGACTCACCATCGAAACTAAAACATGGCACCGCAAAAAAAAAAAAAAAAAGAAAGCGAGATCAACGAGATATCAGGGGAGCTACAATGCAGTTTCCATTTTATGTTTGCTCTATGGCCCCACCCGTAGCTTTCCACTATAACGCGCGTTTGTTCGCTTTTTGGAAGGGTTTTTCAACATTTTTGAGAGTTTTACAGCACACACAGCACTCATGTGGGGGTGTCGATAGTTCATGGAATTGCCGCTGTTCCATTAGCGGCGGCACCCTCAGAACAGCGGCGCTTGCGTGGAGTATCGATAGTTCATGGAAGAGCAGACACCACTCGTAGCTTGAGCACTATGGCTCACGTGTTTCTCTTTCCCTTTAACTCTTTAGTTTCATGCGTTCGATTTGACTGCCGGCCACGAGCTGCTTCCGTGCTTCCTCAGTCATCATGAGTGCTCCGAGTCCACTAAACATTCGGCGCACATTCACAGTGGCGTTGAAGAGGGCTGCCATCCTTTACGCTGAAGAAACAACTGCGCAGCGGGCTGCAAGTTTGATATTTCTTAATGGGTGGTGCGAGAGTGGTGACGGCAGCGAAGCAAAATTTTCACCTGTGACGGCAAGTGAAGAGGTTTCCGCGGGCCGAAGTTGGGACGCTTTCCGGAGCTGAAGGCCAAGCTTGTGGCGTTCGTCGTCGAAATGCGTGATCGGTTCCTGCCAGTGACGTACGACATGGTCATGAGACAAGCTTGGATCTTCGCATTTTAAGGACCTGCTCCACCGTGAGTATGAGTGGTTGGCGGCAGAAGACCGCGAACTTATGCCAACCGGACATGTCAAAAGAATCTCCCTGACGGCTCTGAGTGGTTGGGTGCTTTTGGCGTGGACTTATGTATGTATGCAAATGGCACTTATGTATGCAAATGTGAAATTTTGCTGGACGGTGACGTGCTGTTGGACCGTAGCAGCACTGAGTAGTAGTAGTTCAGTGACCATGCCAGCTACTAATAAATTTTCGTTATGGAATGCGTCTGCGGGTATGCTTTTTTTTTTTTTTTCCCTGTCAACGCGATATGGGGGGGTCGACTTGCATTCAAGTCAACTTACAATCGTGTAAATAGGGTACGAGTTGTGTTCTCGGCGCCATGTAGGGTTTCAAGACTTTGTGCCAGGATTGAAAATCGGAAACCTTAGAGCCTTTGCACTATTTGCCATGTTTCAAAATTCACAGACTGCACTACCAATGTTGTTTATTGCATACTGTTGTTGTGTGGTAGAGTGTGCATCGGACAGATGGGATGCCGTGCCAATGTTCGCTTAAAAGAACATGAAACATCTGTGCGTCAGGTGAAGGGGCAAACTTGCGGCTCACTGCTGAAGTTGCCCTTGCCATCCTGTTTATGAAGATACCCAAATTGTTGATAGGGGAGCCACGAAATGCAAGAGAGGTCATTGAAGCTTACCAAATCCAAGAACACAGTCACAATCAGTGCATGAGTGCACTCTCCTTACCGCTATCTTGCAAAGAAGTGGCTTTTTGGAAAAATTCCGTCATTACAATGCGTCATTCACCGATGTTTCTGATGTTTTTTATGACTGCCTGGTTTTGTATGGCGTATGCGCACATTGGTTTTCCTTTCTTTTTGAGCCAAATGTTTCATTAAACTCTGTTGCTAACCCCAGTGTGTGTGGTTGTCTTTTCTCTCCTCTTGTGTAAGTGTCTTCGAAGGGTGGGTTTCGCAGTTTGTAAATCTAAGAACATGGTTTCTAAGATGGATTAAGTTCGACTGAATTCGCATGCTGAATGCAAACTACCAGATGGCAACAGCTACATGGTTGCCACTGAAGGCATGCGTACTACTAAATTTAGCTACTTTCAAAATTCCAACTTTGGAGGAGGTTGATGCAGCCTGGATTGCTTGGCGTAGGATGGTGCAATTGGTGCAGCACTTCCACCCTTAGGTAAACGGCTCCATTCACATTTTAAAATATTCGTTTTCTTCTTTTTACCCACCTTACAAAGGCCATCATCTCCTGCACTAAAGAGGATCTGTGAGGTTTTGTCAGCAAATGCAACAGCATTGACATCTCCATCATGGGCACGTATCTGTAAGAAAAAGGTACCTCAGGTATAAAGGACGCAAATTACATTCTGTGTGTTGTGTAAGTGCAAGCAATAATCTGAAAGTAGAACTAAAATCAAATGGCTAATGTACATGCAATGTCATTGGCATGGTGTTACATAAGAACTCGAAGAAGGTGGCAGGGGCAAGAAGGGCAACCCACTGTCGAGTTAAAACGCTAGTTTGCCTCAATGTTGATATCCTATAGATCACACAACTGAGCATGAAAGTAAAGCCTTCTGGAACAATGTTATATGGCCAACCAAACATAAGAACTCCGAATAGCTGGGCAAGCTTTGTGTTTTTTCACAATTCATTATGTAATCTAGAGTGGATGCTTGGGAGCTTTGATGGTTTTGCAGCTAGCTGGCATGCAGTGAATGTGCCAAGGGGATGTGGGGGGGGGGGGGGTCGAGAGGCTTGGATCTCCGTGAAGGATACTGCTCCTGTGCATTCCTTTGACCACAAAGCTCCATATAAATCACTTTATTGTACAGCTTGCTCCACACTTTCTTTAAACCAGTTAGCATTGCATAGATCACTCTACAGCTCCAAAATTCAAGGTGTCAACAAGTTATGGGACTGGCTTATCCTGGAAATGGTGTAATAAAAACCATGGTGGGCACATACATATCCTCACAAAGGTGTTTAATACAGAGTTTTAGATTCTGCATGCAGAAATTGGTTTGGGTACCCAAAGGCACCTTTGTGTACGGTGGTTTGCATCCCCTAACTTTTCGTACGCAAAATCTAAACACCCTAATGCACTAACACAACCTTTGGAAAGAATGTGAGGTGGCATGTCCTTCCTGCTTCCATGTCCTTCATGCTCAAGTATAGCACAAGGATTTGTGACTTCTTTTACATAATTCACCTACCAGATGACTTCACTACCACTGTCACAGTTACCATTTTCCCCATTCCCAATGAAACCAATGGTTGCTCATCACCTGCTTCCATCTTTTTCAATAGATGTACAGTCAAAGCTCATTATAACAGTGCTGCATCCAACAGGAAAATACTTTTGACATAGCCAATGTTCATTATAAGGATATATCCCTTGCATGCTCATATCGGTGATAAACATTTTAGATTTACTTTGTCATATCTGATAATTCCTTATATCCATGTTCATTACATTGAGCTTTAACTGTATTCCAAGACAATGAAGTCACCAGTGCTCCCCTTCACCAAGAGATCTGTTTCTACGAGATCTGTTTCCTCTTCCTCTACAGTTAGTACTTGGCAATTAAGGAGATGTACTTACAATTATGCTTATATGCGTTACAGCTTTAAACCATGCCTTCAAAGAAAACAAGAATGCTGAAGACAAGTGGCACTAAATTAGTAGATTTTGAATGGTTCTGTATAATGAAACTTCCAGCTCACCTGCTACACATATTACAGTATGTAGTAAAGTGACACAGTACTTCTCCCTTTCACATGCAGTAAACATTTTACATTCTAAAAATGTTGCAAAGGACTTGGTTTTAAAACCCTTAATACTTAATCCCTTATTGAAGAAACCAGGATGATGCTGCAGATATTCAACCAACTTGAACTCAACCAACGTGAACAAGTCCACTTGGATTAAGGTTCAAAGATATGCCAATGGACCATAGAAGGACTAGACTAAAAGCATGTTGTTGTCCACTGTGTAGGAGCAAGTCACACTATTTTACTGTAGCAACATTGAAGAGCTTGAAACAGGGTTTACTTTGTTCATCAATCTGTTCCGCTATGCTGTGGAATGGTAGTCATTGCCCTGATCGAAGGATACTTTATTTACTATAGGATACAGCAACATTTTATGTATGCAACATTTTACTGCAACAGTATTTAAGTCATCATGCTGTCACTTTGCCATCACTATCACCAAGCCACTGTGCCACTGCGCCATTGATGTCAGCGTACCGCTGTCATAGTTCGTTATCATGCTGCTGCTGTCTTCATGCAACTATCATGTTTACATAATTGTTATGCTAGCGCTGTCATTTTTAGGTACAGTTTGAGGAATCTGCACAGAATGGGAGAAATTTTGCACAAAAGCGGGGGCATAGGGAGGAAGTAACTGTTGCGACAGTGAGTTCAGATCCATAGGAATTTGTTATTATTATTTGTATTGTCAAAGTTCATATTATTGAAGATTAGCTAGTTTCATTTTCTACTAATTCATTTTTAAGGTTAACTAATCCATTTTTTACAGACTTTATGATGCAGACGACATTGTTGCATTAACAGATAGGAAGTTAAAAAGTGGCGACTTGGACTTTCCTAAACTTCCTCAACGGAAGTTTACCTTTAAATTTAAGTAAATTTAAAACTAGTAAAGTGCTCCATTGAGTGGCTAACAATGCAATTTTAATTGGATATTACAGTGTAGTGGCATATTGAAATTAAAATTTATTCTGCAAAAAAAAAAAAAAATCGCGAGGAGGCCAGGTAAAAAGCTGTAAAATCAGCTTGAGGAGTCCTGACCTCCCATCATACAGAGCAACACAGTGGCGTGCAGCGAAGGCGATACACATTTATACAGGAGTTGGCTCATCTTTTAAACCTTGGCTAAATTTAGCTGGAACACCATGTAGTGTAACATATTATTACATTAAAGTTTGACAAGTGCCAAGTTGGAAACTTCAGAAGCATATAGTCAATCTCACAGTAATGGGCACTGTAATATTTTTGAACCAAATATATAAATTAGTTGCTAGACAATACTGTCATGAACATCTGAGATTATATTTCTGGTACCTGCAGAAGATCCTATGGTTTCACTCAGGAGAGTGCTTGTGCTTTCTAAAACCACCAATTTTTATGCATACTATTTCTATTTGCACTTTCAGACAAGATTCACTTAAGCGCCATGACTAAACTTTGCCTTGGGCAGAAACAAAAGCCCAGAAATCTCATCACTGATTGGGCGATGGTACCGTCTGGTGGTGTAAGATGATACCAATGTGGTAATATTGCGATGGGACACTGACACAAAACCTCGGTGCGATCACACGGGGGGCATGGGAAGCACTGTTCTGTGTGGCTATGGTGGCACAGCTTTGAGTGCAGTTCAAGCAACGAAAAGGAAGGGAAAGCAGCAAAGGCATGGCAGTGGCAGCGATTTGATTGCAAATATTTCTGTTCGTACAAAGCACATTAAAAAGCTTTTCTTGGAAAAGATTCAGAAGGAGATGGCCCTTCCCCAAATTCTGCATTCCCAACCATAATCCCAACTCAAAGAAAAATGGCACAAACAAATAGGGACAAGATAGTCCCTGTTTGTTTGTGCCATACTTCTTTGAGTACAGATTGCCAACACGCCCAACAGTTAGTACTTCTAAATATTCCCAACTTTTCATAAAGAAGCATTGCAGGGCCCTTTTAAGACAGAATGCACAGTAAAACCAGCACGCTTCATACCCTTAAGGAACGATGGTGCACCTCTCTGTCATATACATAGAGGCATGAGTCATTTGCTCTGAAAGAAACAAACAACAGACTAAGAATGCAAACACATACATTTGGCACATGGTCAGGACGATTGATAATTGTCCTAGATTACATACACAATTAAACCACGAACTTCAATGTAATGAAATTCTTAATATAACGACGTATTTAACTTTTCATAACATCTTGTCCATAGAACATCATGTATTTAGAACCTCAATATAACAAAGTGTGTTAGTGTGCGATTCCAAGATAACGAAATTTCACTTCTGCCACAAGAGAATGCCAAGACAATAAATGGAAACTTCAGCGGCCGCAGATGGTCAAATGATGTGCGAGCAAAGGCAAAGAGAGGGAGGGGAGCTCGTACCCGTAACGCGACCAAGTGTGAGCAAAAGGCGGGGGTATAGGTTGGCGCTTGCTTCGTGATTTGTGGCGCATGTCTCAGCTGTGGCTGCGCATGGCTGTAAGCACGGCTGAGCACATATGCAGCCACGCACCCTGCTTTAGAGGTAATCTGTCGCGTGTGCAGAGTGGGCATGCCGAGACAGTGTTGCATCATGTCAGCTGTCTTCCTATGCATTTAGTATTGGAGGTTGCATAATCTCGAGTTTCAGTCACTCGTTGGAGCGAGAGGCAGACGAAATATTGGCTCCCCGCTGCCGGCGCTTTTCATGATAGAGTGGTCCCAGTGCACGCGGGCGACGCTATCAGCTGCGGGGGCAGAAAGCATACGAAAGCGTGGCCAGCTTCGCTTAATTTGTACCACTGATGTGAAGATATTTTCAACGTGGCATGAAACTGTATCATTCGTTGCTGACTCCCAAATTCATTAACTTGTTTTCTCATTCAAATTTGCTTTTTTTTTATTGCCCGATAATTCGTAAGATTTTGTGGCTCCTTTCCTTGTCAGAAAGATTGATCAGCGACAGTACTTATTTGCATAAAAGGTTGAATTTCAATATAACGAAGCAAATTGCCAATTTTACCTACTTCGTTATATCAAGATTTAACTGTATGTGTTCTTGGTTTTCTTTAGGCACATGGGATGCTCCATAATGTATGACTCTGAATGTGCCCCTACCAAGACTGGTTTCCCATCCCCTCCAACCAAACAACCATAGAAATGGTGCAAAGGGGAGATTTCATAGATTTAATTTTATATACACCAGTTGAAAACATTTCAAGATGCAGCAGGAAGTTGATTTTCTTCTCCAGCAGGTGAAGGCCATGATGAGTGAGAACTCTGCAAGGCCAATTACGGCCATTGCTGAACAGCTTCAAGTGGCAGAGTCAACAGCCAGGCTTTCTGTGCACAATATCATTATGTGCCTCTCTTAAGTAACGGATTTGCTTGCTCCCACACAGCCTGCACGACTCAGAGTGGCTGGCTGTGAACATTGACTTTAGTAAAAATTGAAGTCGGAGGTGATCTTATTCAACAGCATTAGAAAACAGTGCTAAAAGAAGCAATGTGAAAAATTTGGAAGGAATATTTAGATTCTCGATTGAAATACTTTTGCTATTCTTGAAGTCATTATTATGTCCTCAAATACCTCATGCTTCCGGCATGTGACCAAAATTCTGTGGTCCTCTATGAATGGATAATACAATTGCAGCCATCAGCAGTAGTGTGGCGAGGTAACCACAATGCATTTCAGGTTTTGGCCAGTGCGTCGAAAAGATAAGTTTTAATATGCGGTCAGCTGGCCCCTTCACTGTTGCCACAGCCTTTATGCCACTGGGCCACGGCCTTGATTATATGTGCCTTTGACAGGTAACCTAGCCAACATGCCAGCCCTGGGAGCACAGCTGCCACTATTTGGTCTATCTGCCCTTCCTTGAGTCCCCATGTATTGCCATTCTGTGACAGACATACACACAATCTACAGTCACATATGTTGAGCTGTGGAAACCTCCACACTGTTGCACCAAAGTTAACAGGTACGCTGACCTCAGAGACCAGTGGCTACAGCAGTGATGAATGGCAACTGACAACACAGTCCTATACACCTTGAACAACGATGGATGCTGTGGCATATGAGAAAAGCACAGACCAGTATTAGTTTCAAAAATTTTCTGCTGGATAAGTATATTTCTTGGGCATGATTTGCATGAGAGATGTTACTGCAGCCATGAACAAAGTTGCTGCCATTTAATTTCCTGTACCTGTGCTATTGAAGTACATGCACCCTCACTTTGATTGTTATGGTGGTATCTTGACTATTGAGTCCTGTTTGCCGCTATAGCTAGTAAATAGCAAAGAGCTTCTGGTTGAATATGCACATATTCCTAATTTCCAGTTGCTAAATTGTCTGGGGTCAGAGCTCCCAGCAAACAAGCATGGTTCAAATGCTGCAGCGATGAAATAAGTTCAGTGTGAGGACCTCTTAAGATTTAAGCAGTCCTGTGGCTCAGCTCTGGCTACCGCTGCATGCTCACTACTCACTGCAAGCAGCATTATAACAAAAACAAAGCACATCAGTGAAATAATTGGTTCTCTGTTTTCTTTCTGCGTAAACAACATAATTGCACAAATGGTTGTCAGTTAGCTAGTAGTAAAGTGCAGTCATTGATTACTTGCAACATGACTTGCCACTATTAGGTTTGACAGGTATTTCAGGCGAAGCAGGCCCCACACGATGGGTGCACTTAAGCTACTCATGTGCAGCTGAAGCCGAGACTACACTTACACTTGCAGACGGGCGCAAGCTCGTGTCTACGCACCTTGCACCTGCTGCGTCTCACGAGGAATGGTGGTTTGCATCCACAAATATGCGCGATAGCGCACACTCACTGGGCTCACTCACAGACGCCTTGGCAGACGCCACTTCGTACTTTGTCATTGACAGTGTTTAAAAATGCTTCAATATCTATAAACGTAATTGTTATATTTTTATAACTGTTAGATCAGCACATAAAGGAAAGAAGAAGCACTTTCTTGGATGATGTAAATCTGCTTCATTGAGAGTTGAATGTATTGCGCTGTATCTGCGTAGCCAGGTGTACCGACGTGAGGCATCCCAAGTGCACAATAACAGAGAGGAGCTATTCACTGAGATCGCACCCCGTTTCGACACACACAAGCCATGCCGCACCGTCTGTGCATGCGTGGGCGCGTGGATGCGAGCTTGTGCGCGTCCGCAAGCGTACATGTGGTCTGGGCTTAAGGAATACGACAGGCATGCAAGTTTTGACATACACATAGTCTTGTTTTCTGACTTTGCTAGAAGCTACTTCCAATGTGAAAATGTGTTGGCCCGTCCTAGAAACTTCGATCGATACCAGCACGTGCAATTTACGCGCAAATATGTGCCCTGGTCGTGCACGACTTATTCAAGCATAAGCAATGAGTTTCTGTAAGCAAGTCAAAGAAGTGAGAAAATCCCATACAGTCGAACCTCAATATAATGAAAGCTTACATAATGAATTATTTGATATAATGATGTAAATATAAATTTTGGCTGATCATGCTTTAATTCAATGGAGTATTCTCCTGCTATAAGAAAATAAAAATACAGGATCCTAGATGATATCATTAGCAAAGTAAAATTTTGTTTGCACGTGCCTTAAATGATATATTCTGGTAGCAAGAACATCCAATACAGCCTACCGATATTTCAGATGTCTGATTATTCGGATCCACACAATTCCTGTGGCACCGCCACCTACCCCTAGCACCAACTTATAATGTTAATAACTGAAACTTCGGACCTCACAAGGTGTTTTGGACATGAACTGCACATGTGATGCCACAAACATGGCGGCCATGAATGAAATTGCGGTCATGTTGACTGGTATGAAACTGCAACTCTGATAGCAGATTCGCGATGAACAGGTGCTTGTAGGCCTAGCAGCCTAAGAAGTGCACCTGGTGAAATGGCTAGTGACACGCCGTTGCGGAAATCTTGACGCCATTATGTTTGCACTCGTAGACCTTATCAGTGATCGAGCATGAAATCAGACGTGGAGGCTGGACTGGTGGCTGTAGCAATGGAGTACGAATACATGTGCAGTCCCCTCCATGTCTGAAAAGTCTTTTGGCGGCGTGCACATTTTGGCAAGTGGCCTGCCTTGGTTGGACAGCAGTTAGCAAGCCAATGTTCCAATCTGATGTGATAATGCAAATCACATGGTTACATATTAATGACAATGCAGAGCCCGTGTATTTAATTTATTGTTGTTTCCGTGCCTCATATCGGCAAGACAATATGCTGACAGGTTACCAAAATTCGCAGGAGACCCTTTGCTGGCCCGTTGGAGGCACCTTGCTCGAGTCCCTTCCGGATTTTTTTTTTTTTGTCGATATCTGCATGCATGCTTCTAATGAATATTAGATATAATAAAGGTATTTTCATGGCCAGTGCGGCTTCGTTATAATGAGGTACGGACATTCTTTTTTTACTGTTAGAACAAAGGACACATTACAACAGATCAAATGTGATATTTGAGCAACATGAATATTTTATGCAACCCCTCCGAGAATTATATCACTGCGATTTTACTGCATAAGGCAAGAGCAGTGCAGCTAATGCTTGCAAATGAAGCAGATCTTTATCAGATGTTCCAATATAAAAATATATGAGAACTGCCCCTAAAACCAGAAAATTTCTTTTACAGAACAAAAGTGAATTTTCCAAGATTTGGTTGTTAACTAAAAATTGTACAAAGAAAAAGCCACCTACCCTCCAAGAATGTCTTTTCCATCGCAAGAGAATTGCAAGGAGAAGATGCAAAACCTTCTATCCTCGGGACAAAGTGGCAGTGCCTCATGAACCTGGTGCTCCCCAAAAACGTTGCACAGGTGAACTGATAACAATGAAAAAGCAAGCAGATCATAAGCATTACAGCAATGTTTTGCCTGTTGCCCATTCAGCGATGTGTCAGCACAATCAGGGCCCAAAAGCATTGCAATGGGTTGCATAATAAGATTAATGCTGCCAAAAAAACTGCAGCATAACTGAAATTACAAATATGCGACACAAAAGTGATGAAATGTTTTCGAAAAGACCTTTGAAAAATTCCCTAGAAGTTAATTCACTACAAGCCACAAAGCATTACAGTTCCTCAGGAGGTCTAGAAAAGAACAAAACCAAACATACTATGGCAAAGTTTCACTGAAGTTTCACTAAAAGTTTTGACATTTAACTGAAACTAGATGTTTCACTAAAAACTTCATTCATAATGAAGTTTTCATGTCTGCATATCAAAACTAGGCTTTTCAAGAAAAGATGGTATAGGAATGTTTTCTGGTAATTTGAAAGTTGCCTTTTACTTTTGGGCAAAACAAAGTAGAAATGCAATTCTTTCTTGAGCACATTTTTAACCAACTGCAGGTGCTACAAATTTCAAAAGTAGAGCATTATTTTCTAAAATAAAAGAAAGAAAAAAGAAAGAATAACAATAAATCTGATTTCCAAAGGTAATATTGAGCCTTCAGGTCAGTCACATGTAGATAACACTGGTCAGAGCCGTAACGCTGCTTGACTGAGTCAGAAAGGGGAAGAAGGTTAAGGGACTACCAACACCAAATTTTTGCCTCCAATTTTTTGCTTGATTACTTGCCAAATGGTAGTCCCGATATGGAGTCTTGATTCCTGAACACTACAAATAACTATATCAGTTTTTAATACGACCACCATCGAACCTCATTTCAACGAAGTTGCATCAGATGCGAAAATTTTCTTTGTTATATCCGATAATCACTATAAGCATACATGGCAAAAAAATGTACATCATTTTACCTCATAACTTCTTATATCGAAGTTTAAAATATGCACTAGTTTAAAATCAGGCTTTGCGGCAGAGGCTGTGTTGAGCACGACTCTCCGCTACACCATGAAAAGTGGAGGTTGTTGTCACATAGTATCACAAACCAGTGATATGCACACCAGTCAGCTTGGTGCAGTGGTTACAAGCTACACTGTGTCAGTAAAATCTTGGTGCATAACTGCCACTTCACTTCTTCGCATACATTATGGGTTAAGCCTAGTCCTTTCAGATCACTGGTCTGGGAATGCAGTGTGCCCCTCTCCTCCCTTTTACAGCTACTGACCGATAATTCGGAGTTGATGGGGCTTGCCTAAAAGTCCAAATAATCGGGAGTCTGAAATATCGGATAAGTGGCCAAGAATAGTGTACTGCATTCTCGGATGACCACTTTCGAGGATACATTCACTTGCGCGTGACTAGTGTCAGATGCATTGGTGTCCATGAGCGATGGAATTTGCCAAGTCCCAAGCACGCTGTCTAATTACAGTGCCAGGAACACTGTCATCTGCCAATGAGTCCAGTATTAGTCACGTGAAATGTTGCAAAAGTGAACGTAGCTTTGAAAGTGATCGCATAAGAAATTGGCCAAGTTTGTCAATGTGCTTGCTTGCAACCTGGTCAGTTTGTATCTCTACCATTAATTGTCATGTTGTAGCTACAGACAGACAATAGTACAGTCAGTGCATGTAGCCAGATCTTCATCCCCTAGCAACATAACAGAAGTTGATCACGCTGTGATAGACGAATTATTGCTTTCTTTTGGGGGGGGGGGGGAGGGAACAGCAAATGTCTGGCATCGAGGGTGAAGTTGGCACTGCTTAAAACAGCTCGATGAAGTTTCTGGGACACATGCAAACTAACAAAAGCTGAACGCATGGAACCAACCCCACCATCACTGCCTGGTGGAACAATTTGCACGACAATGCAGCCTTTACAATGACTTGGCAAACTTAACTTGGCTTGTTCTGGGCTTTGTGTGCAGTCAGTGCGGGATTGACTAGACTCCGTTAGTTTTGGTTTTGAGAAGGTGCTGGCAATGGGAGGCCGATGACCATGCCAGCAACGTATCAAAACCAAAATATTGCTGTTTCTGCTCGACTCTGATCAAATCACACATCATGCAGGCAAAGCCTAAAGCCTGCATTATTGATCAAAGCACTGTGAGGTTTTGAAATTTCGGTTACTCTTTCACAGAAGTTTACTGAACCAGTGGTGGCACCTCAAAGCAACTCGAACAATCGAACATGTCCAAATTATTGGTGTCCGAATAATTGGTTGGCAACTGCATTATGCCATGTGCTTAATATACTCGGCTTTCACCAAAACGGTCACTACGTAGCCTGCAACCCTTGCAATGGGCTGACTGCAGACCTGAGCATCAGTGTTTCTTGTACCACGTGACCAACCACCACCTCAGTTTTTCGTGATGCAAGGAGGCAGCTTCCTCACCTGCTTGTTCAACAAGCCCAAAGCTGTACTTCACTTGGTGTACATTTTGAACAGGTCGCATACAAGACAACATGATTACAATTAGACAAAAATGTTTGTGTCAGTACTCCCATTGAAGTAAAAATAACATTATATATATATTGTTACGCATGAAGAAAACGAAGACCAGTGAACGTGCTTGCGGTCCCGAGTGGAAGAAGAAAGAAGAGAACGACGCTCAGTTGATAAACCAGCTGACCGCTCTTGCGCTCACCTTCGCGACCTAAAGTAAACGGTCCCCTTCATCCGTCAGGGTTATAAACGGTCTCCTTCGCGCGTAACAAAGTGGTGGAGGTGCCGGGGTATCGCTCACAACAACGGAACCATCACTGCCGCAGCTTCGTCGAAGCCGTCGACTTGCCGGCCTCCCGCCATCAGCCGTGACCATCTTCGACATGCCAGAAGAAGGAGCCACTCCGAGGGCAGCGCCTAGCAGTCCGCTGCCATACTACAGAGTTCCACCCACCTTCGGAGGCAAAGCGGGGGAAGATGCCGACGAGTGGCTCGTCCACTACAAACGAGTGAGCAAATCCAACGGGTGGGATGCAACCGCTCAGCTCACCAACGTGGTGTTCTCCCTGACCGATACCGCCCTCGTGTGGTATGAGAACCACGAGGACGCGCTTACGACGTGGGACCATTTTGTTGACGAGTTAAAGGCGTGTTTTGGGGACTCAGTCGCCAAAAAAAAGCGTGCGGAGCAGACACTGTCGCAACGGGCGCAGCTACCAGGTGAGACATGCACAACATACATCGAAGAAGTGTTAAAGCTGTGCAAGGTGGTCAATGCTCGCATGTCGGAAGAAGATAGAGTTGGGCATTTGCTGAAAGGAGTGGCTGAGGATGTGTACAATTTTCTAATTGGAAAGGAGAGCCTCAGTTCTGTGTCCGATGTCATACGGCACTGCAGAACTTTTGAAACGCTAAAGATGCGTCGGATTGCGCCAAAGTTTGGTCGGTTGGCAAATGTTACGACGGTTGCCAGTGTGGACACGAGTCCTTGCCTCGACCTTCCTTCGACCATCCGACAGATTGTCCGCGAGGAACTTTCCCGCCGCGAAGGGTTGTCGCATTCCACTGGTGACCACCATGGCGTGTACACGTCACGTGAGGCTATGACGGCGCCACATTCGGCCCCTTGGCAACCGATGGTTACCGCAGCGGCCGTGGAGTACAGCGCAGCCCCACAGTCGAGGATGACAACACGCCCGCCGACTCCGCGCTATGACCAACGCACTCAGCGCACGCCTTCTCGACGCCCGATGTATCGTCGTGACACTCGCCACGAACCAACCCACTACACGCGGGAAAATGATAATATCCGCTTCATCGACGAACGACCAAGGTTTAGACCTCTCCCGGTGTGTTATTCCTGTGGTGTCCCGGGTCATATATCGCGGTTTTGCAACCAGCGTATAACCACGTGGTATGGCCAGCCGTCAGAGCTTTTTCGGCCCTCCGAACGGCCACACGGTGCCCCGTGGCCAGCGCACGTATCGTCTGGCGACGAGTATTGGCCGAGCAGCTCCCGGAATCGCTCCCCAGCATCTGACAGAAGTTTGACACCCCCACCGCAACGTCGTGCTCCCCGTTCTCCCTCACCGCTGCGTCGCACCGCGTCCCCTTCGTCACCGGAAAACTAGCTAGCGCGGCCGATGGAGGTGAGGTCGCTGGAGACGTGCTACTGACAGAAATACCTCCTGTGTTGATGCTGAAAAACAAAGTGCGCGTGCTTGTGGATAATGTCCCTGTGATGGCTCTGGTGGACACAGGCGCAACAATTTCGGTCATGAGTGTCTCGTTTAAACACGTGTTAGGGCGAAAGGTTTTGTTTAAATGGGACGAAGATTCAAAGTTCTGTGGAGTGAGTGGTGAGCCGTTGCGACCTATTGGTGTGTGTAGTGCTGACGTATTTTTGGGAGGCCATGTTATTACGACAGAGTTCGTAATTATTCCTCGGTCGACCCATGATGTTATTCTCGGCATGGACTTCTTGCGGGAGTGTGGTGCTACTGTCGACTGCCGCACCGGAAAAGTATTCTTAAGTGGTAGGATTCCATCAGGACTCCTGGAGAACCCTGTAGATCGCGAAACTACACTGTGTGTTTGTGGTGATACAGTCATACCTGCATCATCTACCGTTTGCGTTCCCGTTGTCTGTTGCGGCGCCGATTCCGACTGCTTCGAAGCTACCGTAGAACCGATGCACTTTAACTGTATGAAGAAGAATGTTTTGGTTCCACATTGTGTGGTGTCGATCAAAGGCGGACGCACTGGCTTATGGACCGTAAACTGTTCTAAGGAGCCCGTTATACTATCTGACGGCATGAAATTAGCCTTCGCCAGGGAACACGCGTCCTTATCAGTGGCTCAACTTACAGATGTGCCGGAAGAACCTTACGGCCACAGTTCGGAAACGGCCCTTTTGTCGATGGTCAATAAATCGCTCAGCACGAGTGAACGCCGAACGTTAGTGGGTGTGCTTTCGAAGCACGTTTCGGTATTCGACTTTGCGCAGAAGGACAATATACCTGCAATCCCTGCGTCTCGAACGCGCCATACCATCAACACGGGTTCGGCAAATCCGATTAGACAAAAGCCATATCGTGTTTCACCATCAGAGCGCCAGATTATCAACGAACAAGTGCACGAAATGATGAAAAAGGGAGTCGTACAAGAGTCAGCAAGTCCGTGGGCAGCTCCAGTGATTCTTGTTAAAAAAAAAGATGGATCTTGGAGATTTTGCGTCGACTATCGCCGTTTGAATGCTGTAACAAAAAAGGACGTGTACCCACTCCCACGTATTGATGACGCAATAGACTGCCTTCATTCCGCCTCTTACTTTTCCTCAGTAGATTTACGATCCGGCTATTGGCAAATTCCGATGCATCCTGACGACAAGGAGAAGACTGCCTTTGTAACCCCTGACGGGCTCTTCGAATTTAATGTGATGCCATTTGGATTGTGCAACGCTCCGGCAACTTTCGAGAGATTTATGGACACTGTATTGCGTGGCTTGAAGTGGAACATCTGCATGTGCTATCTCGACGACGTCGTCATCTTTGGCCGCACCTTCAGCGAACACAACTCGCGTCTGGATATTGTCCTGAACTGCATCAGAAACGCTGGTCTAGTTTTAAACTCTAAGAAATGCCACTTCGGAGACCGCCAAACCCTTGTGCTTGGGCACCTCGTCGACAAGGATGGCATCCGCCCTGATCCCCAGAAAACAGCAGCCGTTGAAGCGTTCAGTGCACCGCGCTGTGTCAAGGAGCTCCGTAGTTTTCTGGGGCTTTGTTCCTATTTCCGCCGATTTATTCCTAAATTCGCCGACGTTGCGTATCCGCTGACATGCCTGCTACGAAAGGACACCCCCTTTGAGTGGACTCCGGAGTGCGACTCTTCTTTTCGTCAGTTGAAGTTCCTGCTGACGTCACGACCGGTTCTTCAACACTTCAGTCCTTCAGCTCCGACAGAACTCCATACGGATGCCAGTGGCATAGGTATTGGTGCCGTCCTAGTTCAACGCTGCGGTGACCGCGAACACGTGATCGCATATGCAAGCCGCTCATTAAGTAGGCCCGAGCAGAATTACACTGTGACGGAACAAGAATGCCTCGCGGTAATATTTGCGGCTCAGCGGTTTCGTTCTTACCTGTATGGACGCCCCTTTACAGTGGTCACCGACTACCACTCGTTGTGTTGGCTTGTGAATCTTCGTGACCCTTGTGGCCGCCTTGCGCGCTGGGCGCTCCGACTGCAAGAATACAGCTTCACCGTCTCTTATAAGAGTGGTCGACGACACGCTGATGCGGACTGTCTCTCGCGTATGCCACTTAGTACTACGGACTGTGACGCCGACGACTTCGATCACCTCGTGGCTTCTGTGTCGCCGCGTTTTCCAGACTTCGACTGCTTCAAAACCGAACAGCGAAAAGACGATAAATTAACACCGCTCTTCACCGCTACGACCGCCTCGACGACAGCAAACCATTTCTGTGTACGTGATGGACTCCTCTATAAGAAGAACTTTTCCAGCACTGGCGCACGTTTTCTCCTAGTGGTGCCGGAGAGCCTTCGCACAGCAATTCTGCGTGCTATGCACGACGACCCTACGTCTGGCCATCTGGGTTCGGCGAGGACGCTTTACCGGATTCAGGAACGCTTTTATTGGCCTGGAATGTGACAATCTGTTGAGACGTATGTGGCCAGCTGCATGCAGTGTCAGCGCCACAAACGGCCATCTACTGCTCCGGCAGGTCTTCTGCAGCCGATCCCGCCTCCAAGCACGCCTTTCCAACAAGTGGGCATTGACTTCGTAGGCCCATTTCCCAAATCAGCCAAGGGAAACCGCTGGATAGTTGTTTGCGTCGACTACCTCACACGCTACTGCGAGACGGCGGCCGTGCCCTCCGCAACTGCCACTGACGTTTCAACATTCCTGCTGCAATATGTGATCCTGCGACATGGACCGCCCCGCGTGATCATCAGCGACCGTGGACGACAATTCACAGCGGACGTCGTAGAGGAGCTGCTTCGTTTGTGTGATTCCCACTTGCGTCACTCGACACCATACCATCCACAGACGAATGGGCTTACGGAGCGTACCAACCGAACAATTGTAAACATGCTATCTATGTACGTTTCATCCGACCACAAGAACTGGGATGACGTACTGCCTTTTATCACGTACGCATTCAACACCGCCAAGCACGAGACCACCGGCTATAGCCCTTTCTTCCTGCTGTACACACGGCCACCCCGGTACACAATCGACACTGTTTTCCCCTTCTGCAGTCACGAAAATTCCACTGTCGCCGAGACTCTCTGCCTCGCCGAAGAAGCTCGTCGTATTGCTCGTTTGCGCACTTTGGCATCGCAGGACAGATCAAAAGTACGCTACGACATTCGCCACCGTCCGGTAACCTATCGCCCTGGTGATTTAGTCTGGCTCTGGACTCCAGTACGGAAACGCGGGTTATGCCAAAAGCTTTTGGCCACCTACGATGGACCGTTTGTGATTATTAACAGACTCACGGAAGTCACGTATAACATAGCTCGCCTCACGGCGAGTGGTAGAAGAGCTGCCAAGACACAAGTGGTCCATGTCGCCCGCTTGAAATTGTTCACGTCAAGACACATGGATTGACTCGCCCGGCGGGCTTCGTCTGCGACGAGAGGAATGTTACGCATGAAGAAAACGAAGACCAGTGAACGTGCTTGCGGTCCCGAGTGGAAGAAGAAAGAAGAGAACGACGCTCAGTTGATAAACCAGCTGACCGCTCTTGCGCTCACCTTCGCGACCTAAAGTAAACGGTCCCCTTCATCCGTCAGGGTTATAAACGGTCTCCTTCGCGCGTAACAATATATATATATATACAAGTCACTATGTGCAGCCTACCGCTTTCTCTGTGTTTTTTTCCCTGTTATTAGAAAGATGCCTGCTCAAAACACTCTGCTCACATTTCTGTCTAATCTAAATAGTCACAGAAAGGCTAAACTCCGAGAGCAGTGAAATCATTACTGTCCTCTAGCATTTATCACAAGACCCTTGCCTCTACTGCGCTTGCTCAATATAAGGTGCAGACAATGACATCATGATTGACCAATTTCGTGGACTTTTAACTGTTATTGCATTAAACATATACTTTGCAATAGACAGTTTTAGCAGAGTGTTGGTTCGCTTATTTGATGAGCATGTCTCCCAGACACGTCAGCGATGCACTCTCAACTTCGATGTATAGCAACAAAAAAACTGAGTAGATGCACCTTCCCGCTCAGCTCAATCGGTTTTAAAGCAGTACGTGGGCAGCATTCTAAACTCTGCTGTGAGTATACGCCCTGTGCACATGCGCATTAGTTCTCCACTAGTGTTCTGCTGAGCAGCTGCTGAGCAGCTGCTGAGCACCTGCTTGGACCACATGAGGTCTGCAGTATCGTGCAAATAAAAATTTAAAAAAAAGGGAGGATACACTGGACTGAGCATAGCGGACCATTAATGCTCTGCTAAAACTGTCTAATATTCATACTGTATGACTTAAGACAGTTTGTACAGCAACCATAATTTATTTTATAAACAATCTACACTGTACTAGAGAAAAGAATAAGAGGAAAAAGAAAAGAAAGGTCTGGATAAAAAAGATCACAAAAAGAGCGTACATTCATTATTCTCGTGGTAAACCTAATGAATGAGAAAACTATGAAGGAATCCAGGCAATTTATGGGATAACAACATGAACCAGGCAATTTATGGGATAACAACATGCTTACAACTAATGTAGATACTGATGATAGTTAATAAGCCAGCTGTAGCTTGAAAGTATATAAATAAACAAATTTAGCAATTCTACATAGCAATCTGCCGTTAAAAAATCCACTAGGTCATTGCACACCCAACATGTTTTATATGGGATAAAACTATTATTCGTCATTTCTTCATAACTTTAAGCAACAAAATGTATACTTGTGAGTAAAAGCTTACGGACCAAAAACTTTCAAACGCACAAAATGAAATTGAGAAGTTCACTGGAAAGTTCGCAATGCCAAGTTTAGACTAGAGTTCTCAATTTCAAGTTACATTCATAGGCGAAGAAGAAAATCCGCTTTATCGCAGAATCCCTGGTCCATATACTTTTGGTCAGGGGAGTACACATTCATGATAAAAACTGTTTCTGAGAAAAAAAAAAAAAAGAGAGAACTGAATTACCCTGATCCCTTGGCGTGTAACCTGAAACTGAAGATGGCAGTTCAAGCAAATGCAATGCATTTGTCAGTTTTCGTTTATCAGCCTGAGTTTCCTAAAATTAGGTTTCCTTAACACAACCTCTGGCCCACATACTTTTGATCATACGTGTACATTCACAATATATACATTGAATAAAACAGTTGCCCAGCACTCTGAACACATTAGGCTATAAAAATAACAGTGAATTCAAACTTCCATAAATATTTGTGGATCGTGCAGGATTTTTTTAAGCACTGGTAATAAGCCAAAGAGTTTTGAATGTTGTGCTGTCATTACTGGACAAGTCGACAAGTTTTGAATTACATTTTTTGTGAGTAGATGTAACACGAGGGGTTCAGGTGTTGTGGAACAAGAAGTGAAATCTTAATAAAAATGATTTCCAAATATAGTCATAAATATTTTACGACTTTAAAGCTTTAAAAATACTTCCAAATTCTAAAGTTTTCAGCAGATCTCGACAACTGCATTATATAGTTGCAAGCAAAGTGTTAAAGGGATACCATACATAAACACTATATCAGCTTAGACTGGATAATCTTAAGTTATTCTTTAAAAACTCCATTTTTGTCAACATTGCAGTAATATGTTGAATATTAGACGATAAAATGGACAAAAAGTTCAATCTTCCTTTTTTGATTCCGTGCCAGAAACCCAGTGTTACTATGTCATATTTAAGAAGGATCGACGTTTGGGCAAGTTGGTATTGGTTGAACATTTTGAAGGGGCAGTGAAAGACGACGAAGACAGAAGGCAGGAACACACAGGACAGTGCTATCCTGTATGTTCCTGCCTTCTGTCTTCGTTGTCTTGCACTGCCCCTTCAAGATGTCATATTAATTTTTTTTTATATTTATCCCGTTGCGGTTGACTAGAAGTTCTTGAAACTTCCCAAGTTCTGTCTAGCTCTTTTCGAGTACAATATAGTTAGTCATTACTGATAAAAATTTAACTAGATGGGAGCAGACACCGTAAAAATCCATAACATCATGGCAAGATGGTACAGGAACTTTACAGTGGTGTTGCCACTCGACTTTTACTTTTGCATCTCCTCTGGCCTACCAAGCCTCTTCCCTCTGTAAGAGTTTTTTTTTTGTTACTGTAGAAGGGTAATTTACTAATACAGCTCAAATTAGTTTTTCTCTTTAGTGTCTATTTAGTAAGATACAATCCCATCAAGCAGGAATCAGACAACTAATAACTTTTTGAAGGTTCATTTTCTTTTCTTTTCCATTGTGCAGTGGGCCTCAAGGGAGAGAAAAATTGTTAGTGTGTTGAGCAAGTCTTCTGGCCTCAGGGTACAGATTTGATTTTTTCTTTTTTTTGATACACAGTGGCTGTTTATGGAGCGGCACACTTACGATATTCTGACCAGCTTGAATACACGAAGCAGAGACCATCAGGACTGAAAAAAAAAAAAAAAACGGAAAGAAGAGCAACATTTACATTGACTGCAAGGTATGAAGATCTAGTATCAAAGAAACATTTCTATATACATGATTTAGGACATCTTCCAAGTATATTTAAGCAATGCTTCCATTTATGGAAGTGGCAGCATAGTTGTCACATTACATATTTTCTTTCACCAAGCAGAATTCACAAATTTGGGCATGTAGCCTTGAATATTTCATCATAGTATTAGTATTTTGGCTACAGGAAACCTTTCTCAATATTTTGGAGAAAGGAGATTCAATAATATGATGTTTGCAGACTATGCTAGTCCACAGGTAATATTCAAAATCATGATTTTTGAAATCTTGAATACATGACAAGTTTAACAAGCAACATTAAAAAATATGGTGGCTTTCTTTTTCTTCAATACCTAATGGGACAGCAAAAAATCAAGTCACGCCATATTAGTAGATTAGCATTCTACAGCAACACATGTACTGCAGTTGCCAAGAAAAATGTTTCCATAAGAAAGGAAATGTCGCAAACGCAACTGAGGAGCAGCACCACATCATTGGGAATAAGAGCCAACTACACGTGGCATACTAGTATATCAACCCGACACTCTTTTTTCAACAGCAGTCAATTATTAAAAAACAAAAAGCAATATACATTCACTGTTGAAATGAAAGTGCAGCTTATCCACATTTATTTGGTTTTTATTATCCCTTTCCCTTACCACCAGTGTAGGGTAGCAAACCAGGTACTTGTCTGGTTGACTCTCCCTGCCTTTCCTCTTCTTGCTTTTGCTCTCTCTTCCCACAGACAGACACTGCTTTTTAACACTGCTCCTTCAGCCCTAAATTTACCCTCTATGAAGCCTTTCAACTTGCCAAGAGTAGCAGACTGCCACCTCCCAGATTGCTGGGGCAGCTGCAACAACAGCTATCTCAGGAGGCCATAGGGCATGAGAGTGATGCAACGATACAAGGATATAGCATGTACTTCAATGTTCATGGACAATTTGAACAGACAAGGGGATGTGCTGCCTTCATCTGAACTTTCCCCTTGAACTAAGACATATATGAACAAAGAACAATGACATATTTCCAAAAGTGTAACTATCCCACTAGCTAAACAACACATGTGCCTTAAGCTTTTTAAATCTCGAAGTTTTTTTGTAAAGTGTACAAAATTTACCAATATTTTTCATTCTATCAAATTATTGCACATTACATGCAGATTTGAAAGATATATGAGCTGTTTATCTTTTATGATCACCCCAAACGATGAAAAATATCTGACCTGAAACATAGGCTTTCCCTTAGCGCACACTTGTAAGGTTTGAACTCAATTATCTGAATATAGATTGATGATACCGAAAGGAATCGAAAGCATAGATGAATATGTTCAAGTGCCTAAATTTAAATTCACAACACGAATTGAGTTGATGAGCATGGCTCATCTTCGGTGAGCAAAGAAGCAGTTGTGGCTTGATCCAGTACGGCTTAGGCTTGGTACTTAAAATGCTAAGTCTTAATTGTACAAGGACATGGTAAATACCACAGCTGCTTGGCTGCACCATTCTCAACAGTTAGTTCCATCAGTTTGAGAAAATGGCAACAGACAAGCAGTATAGTAGCCTGTATGATGGAACAGTGAGGAACGGCATGCGTGTTCTTGACCTACCATTTTCTCTCACAACATTGATGTTATTAACTTCATGGGATGACCGTACATAAATGTGTTTTCTCTAAAATAGACAGGTTTGAATTCAATCTTGAGCCTCCTCATGCAAAACATGAAACATTCTGAAATATACTGTTGGTTGCCAAGGGGTGAACAGAAACAGTAAAATCTCCTCTTGCAAGCAAAGGTTAGTGAGCATAAATTAATATTTTGTGAGTAACAATAATCTGGTAATCAACATAAAGGGGTCCTTCACTTTTTAAACATGGTAAATAAACCTACTTGGCTGCTAAAGTCAGCCAAAACACGCTGACAACTGCCACGAGTCCCGACAAAAATAAACACATAGAAATCTTGTTGCTGATATGGCGCTTCCAGCTGCGATACGCCAATACCAAAGTTCAGCATAATTATGTATAGGCTGGTTCAGCATCGTAAGAATTGATCCCAACTACCACTACTTGACAAACAAAAAGCCTGGAACGCTCTGAAAGCATGGCAGGCACAATGTTTGATTTTTGACAACTGCGCTCATGCAAGACGTGTAAAACAACGTTGTCCGCAAGGATCTGTTGTACGGTGTTCTTTAACACTAGACATACGCCACGACTTTGTTCATTAAGCAGGCTGAAAGGATGTTCTTTATCGACCACCATGATCATGAGTGACGTTGGGTAACACTCTCTGGGCTAGGTTTAGTACATGTACACAAAGACTCAAGACAGTAAACAATGCTACTGCGGCAGCTGTAGCTCAATTGGTAGAGGATTGCATGTGCCTTGTGGAACTTGCAGTGTGAATGCAGTGCAAAGCACCGAAGGGCGGGAAGAAATGGTTTGCAGAAAGATGTCCAAACACAAGCACTGCTGTTCAGTGCTTGTGTTTATACAAGCAAACAGGCTTAATGAGCTGAGGATAGGCCCAACGAGCATGAGGATGATAAGCCTAATGATAGGCTTAACAAGCATGAGGATAATTTCAGAAGCAAAAGGAATACATGACTGGTATTCCATTGCCAGCAGTGCAATAGTGGTCCAGATTATAAACACAAAGAAACATTCTGCACAGACATAATCCGGTAACTTGTGAAATTTTGGAACCAAATGAAGTGTCTCTTAGGCACATCGTACATTAGTCTGACATCACTGGTACTTTCAAACAAGGAGTTGGCACGTCTAGGAGTAAATGGACAGAAGGACATGGCATAAGAGAAATAATTCATTTTTTTATATGTGTACTAGGTATAGTAGTTGGAAGTCAGTGATTGTGCATCATCTTCTCTCTGTCCCGATCGTGCATCTTCTCTCTGTACCGATTGTGTTTGGGGCTGTTGAAAACTGAATGAACTAACAAGCCAAATTCTAATGCTACCAATGCCAACTTTCACGCTTATCATCTCCTTTGCCTTAACATTTCTAGACATAAATACACAGTTCTATTCAAAATAAAAAGCTGCATTTGCAGAGGGTGCATGAAGCAGCTGTAACCCACCTAACAGCCATGTCAAGAATACTCCAACCCACATCTCGAGCAGACACAGACTTGAACAGCTTGAAGTCACCTTGGCTTGTGTCATAGATGCGTATCACACAGTCTGCACAATGTGAATTGAACTTGAAGCACAGCAAAACAATAATACCATTGGCAAAATCCATAAAACAATGACAAGCTTTAGTCATGAAATAATAGCACCGTGGTGTACAAAAAAAAAACAACAGCTACAGATAACAAAAGCATAAAATAAACAAGACAGTTCCCTCTTTCCTTGCACTACCTAGGACCTAGCTGCTACTTAGGGCCTAGGGAAAACACAGGGAATGCGGGAGATGGAAATTCAATATGATGAGCAAAACAAGAACAAGGTGAAAGCAGGAGCCAATGTTTCAACAACTGGACTTGTCTTTTTCAAGGTGACATACGCTCTCCTCGACACAGTATGTATAGGTACGGTTCTTCTAAAGGGGAGAGTGGTTGAAGCGGGTGGGCGAGGCAACGACCGAGGGTGTGTTAGCGGCAAGGGTGCAGAATTGAAAAGAGAGGTGTTCTACTAAATGTCGGTGGAGAAATGGGAGTTAGCACCACGTGTCAGTTGATTGATGTGTCACTGTGGGTTCCTTTTTTCGTGGAAAGGGCCTGGGCCTGGACAGTGGGGGGGGGGGGGGATTGATAAGTGAACTGATAAGCGCGAGGAAGAAAAAAGAATGAATATATAAACAAAGAACGAAATAAATTAGTGAAAAAAAAGGGAGGTTGGAATATTATTGACAACCCAATAACAACTAAGCAATCCAATAAAAGATAACTAAACGACTAATTACCAGAAGCCTAAGAATAGCCAGCAGTATTTAGACTACACCAGTCATCACCTGCGACACTGCAAGTGAGGAATCTTTGTCGGACAAGCAAAATGAATAAGAAGAATCTGTAGCAAAGGCAATGATTATATCCATCACCTAAATGATTTTAAAGTAACACTAGCGAAAATAAACTATCCACAAATTGCTCTCAACCAGGCTTATGACGTTGTGTCAAGATTAGAGAGGCAGTCGTAATTAGCTAAGAAACAACCTATACCAGAATTTGAGAGACCTTCAGCCCTTATAACAAAATATTGTAATGCCCTCTCAAACATAAACAACACCCTATGAAAATATGACCCAATATTATCACGTAATGAGCATTTGAGATAAGTATTCTCGGATGTACCAAGGGTTAGCTATCGCCACAACAGAAACATTACAGACATGTTAGCGCATGCAAAAGTCATTCAACATCACCCCCCCCCCCCCCTTAATCAAAGCATGTTCTCGCCCTAGGTGCAAAGCCTGCAAGCACCTTCAAAGTGACATTAAAATTAAAAGCACCACAAATAGCTATGCACACAAAGTGAAAATTAGCTTTACTAGCAAAAGTTCTGATGTAATTTATATGCTTGAATATTCTTTCTGTAAGAAAAAATATACTGGTGAAACAGGACAATCAATCAACGCCAGGTTAAACGGACATTGCGCGGGCACAGCTAAGGGACTTCCCAAAGCCGTCGCCGAGCATTTTAGCCAACCAGGTCATAACTTTGATGAACTTAAACTCTACGTACTACAGTCACGTTTCTGTTCTGTGCGATACAGAAAATACCGAGAATCATATTTCATCCAAAAGTCTAGACATTGCAACCAACAGGCATTAACATTTCAAAGGGAGCTTTAGAATATATTCGCTATGCTAAATTTCGAAATATAGGTAACAGCACTTAGTTATTTTTCATTGGGTTGCTTAGTTTTTTTGTTAATGGGTTGTCAATAATATTCCAACCTCCCTTTTCTTTCACTAATTTCTTGTATTCTTTATTTATATATTTAGGCTTTTTTTTCCACGAGCACCATTTTCTGCCGCTACTTTTATTCTCTCTTTCAGAAAGACAATAGTTAACTGACCTCCAGCGCAGCAGATAATTCCCTCCCTCCCCCGCCATCCAGGCCCCTTCCACGAAAAGAGGAACCCACAGTGGCATGTCAACCGGCCGACACATGATGCTACTTCACATTCCTGTACAGACATTCGGTAGTGCACTTATTTTTAATTTTACACCCTCGCCGCTAACACACACTCGGTCTTTGCCTCATCCACCTGCCTTACCCTCTCCCCCCTTTAGAAGAACAGTACCCATATATACTCTGCTGAGGAGAGCATATGTCGCCTTGAAAAAGACGAGTCCCCTTGTTGAAACGTTGGCTCCTACTTTCGCCTTGTTCTCGTTTTGCTCATTACCTAGAACCTACGAATATTTAAACACATACCGAAGTACAGTCGAACCCGGATATATAGAATTTGAAGGGGATCACAAAAAAGTTTGATATATAGGTACCTAATTCAATATATAAAATAAAAATGTTACAAAAAAATTTTGAAGGGGATTTTACAGCTGTTCGACGTATACAATAATTTGTTATATGTGGGTTCGATATACCTGAAGCCATTTTGTAGCAATTTTTGGAGCAGATAAAATTTAATTTTGGAGCAGATAAAGTTTCATTCTTGAGCAGATTGGAGAAGACCAATTCTCATTTTGGAGCAGTCTATAGCACAAAAACCATTATTGGAGCAATCTGGAGCACACAAATTTTATTTAGAGGATTATAATAATGAATTGGGGTAACCATCACAAAACCTTACATTCTGTAGCATTGAAGAAGCGGCCAACAACAGCTTTATGATAATTTTCATGTTATTTTTGTATTAAGCACTGGTGAAGTGACTGGAGATGTTTTCCATTAGAAGTTGTGAAGAAGCTAGGATTAATGAACACCACAGTGGTTTATTCAAAGACATTTCTCATTAATGTGGACAGCACTAACCAGCTCAAACCAAGATTCTGCACTCACTAGACGCACCTAGACATGTGGAGTTTACACTGAGTGGTTGGTGTACGCCCCCTGAATAAGCTAACTGGAGCAAAAATTCCTTTTCTCTTGGCTTCTCCTTTTCAAAGTCACCTCAGTGCATGCACCTTCCCTCGCCACTCGTCCTCTCAGTTTGCCCTTCTTGATCGCGATGATCATGCTGTGCAGCAATGAGATCGACGCAATATCCGGATCCATGATCCCTGTGATCGTGGGGCTGCGCACCGTGATCAAGAGCAACTGTCATAATGCCAGTGCAAATCGAAACAAAACAGCAAAGAAAACAAAAGGCATGGCCAGCAGTCTGCACAAATGGCACCAGCACGCACTTAATTAATCCTGCTGAATATAACTTAAGGTAGTGGCATTCATTTATCTTGCTGCCCGAGCCGACGAGTGAGGGAGGTGAGGAGGTCTGGGGCCTATCCACGTCTCTCCATTGGTTCAGTAGAGTCACGTGATTGTGCTGGCGCCATTTGTGCAGACTGCTGGCCATGCTTTTTGTTTTCTTTGCTGTTTTGTTTCGACTTGCACTGGCACTATGACAGTTGCTCTTGATCACGGTGCGCAGTCCCATGATCACAGGGATCATGGATCCGGATATTGCGTCGATCTCATTGCTGCACAGTGCGATCGTCGCGAGAAGGGCTAACTGAGAGGATGAGTGGCGAGGGAAGGCGCATGTGCTGAGGAGACTCTGAAAAGGAGAAGCCAAGAGAAGAGGAATTTTTTGCTCCAGTTAGCTTATTCAGGGGGCGTACACCAACCACTCAGTATAAACTCCACATGTCTAGGTGCGTCTAGTGAGTGCAGAATCTTGGTTTGAGCTGTAGCTGCACAGTAGGTTTGGTTGTATTGTTATTTTTCATCAGGTATGAAGGTAACACTGAAATTATTAAAATGCACAGGGCAAAATGCTGTTCACTTGGCACCAGGTGTCATGTTATACATGCTGTAACATGACACCTGGTACTGAAGTTCATTATGTCTTTTTTCTCTTGGAAATTTTGCTACAAACCTTAGACCTGAGGAAAAATATTCAAAACATCCCAATTTGGCCAATACCAATATTTAAGCTAAACAGTGCTCTTTACTTTTAAAGGGGCCCTGATGGACACCTTGGGTATGGTGAAAAAACACAGTCTGTGGATAACATATGCTGCTGTGAACATGTCAGCCAACTATTACAGCCATGCGTGGAACGTGGAGCTCAAAAGTGGAGCACTAAGTCACCTTTTTCTTAAACACTCTCTTTTCAAACAAAGCCTTCTTCTCACCCATTTCAAAGCTGCTGGCCCTTTGCAAATGTCATCATATGCAAGGTCCTCATAGGTGGCTGCTATTGGCCGATAGCTGACATCAATCAAGAAGGCTGTTTGGATCAATGCGCTTCTTCCTACTGTTACTGCGTAAATTTATTGACACAGTTTACTAAACAGGCTGAAGTAAGCGAAAATCTGCATAGAGAATTTTGATAAAAATTACGTACTTCCGGAAGAAGTCGACTACTGTCTGCTCACACTAAGCCGCCGGCATAGAAATTAAACTTTTGCCACACTGGTTATCGGTGTCAGAGATGACGGCTATCGCTAATTTATACAGTAAAACCTCGTTAAATCGTACCCGCTTAAACAGTAGTTTCGTTTTAAAAGTAGTGAAGTCAAATCCCCAACTCAGCGGCCATTGAACATAATGTGTTTTGTATCCGCATAAACCGTACCAGCTTATTGCGTACGTATCGGTTAACACATAGTGTTCCCACTTTTCGTCGCACAAACACGGCAGTGCTTCGTCTGCATCAGGCGGCCCGGCAGAACAACAAGCCTCAGAGATCTGAACCACGGCCTCCAAGCGCCCTGTGTGTTTGCGCGTGAAGCTAAATCAACATCAGCCGTCATTTCGGCGCCGTACCAAGAGAGCGTTGTGGCGTCATTTACGTGAAGACTCGCGTCATGCCGAAGCTCGGATAAAAAAGATGCCGGGTGCTCAGCATAGAAGAAAAATTAGACATCGTTCGTGCTGTCGAACATGACACGAAGAAGTCGGTGCTGGCACGCGACATGGGTCTACTGTTGACTACGGTGTGTGGCATCTGGAATGTGAAGAAGTTGCTTGGCAGCGCTGCTGCGACCGCGAAGAGATGTCAGCTGCGAGGTTCGACTTTTCGTCATTGTTGCCTCTGTTTTGCCGAAGTGTCGCCTAGCGACAGTGATAAGGATGACACGGAAAGTGACAGCACGGGCGAATCAGGCCCGACAGTGGCAGAAGCTGCGCATTACATCAGTCTCACGAATGCAACCGTTGTGACGAGAACAGCTACCCACAATTAAAAGGTGCCCCGCAACTTCTGCAAGGCTACCGCGCCCACGCACGGAGAATATGCAACACTAACGAGGAATCTGCAATGCGAGTGTTTGCCGAGAAGAGGGGGCTGGTTGAAAAGCTGGCTTGCAGCTTCAGTAAGTTTGAGGCCGCTGTCGTTGTTGCTAGGCCGCCGCGGCATCAAACGAAAATAACACTTTTGTCACGCGAAGCAAATAAATACTGCATGTTTTTTCCTCTTTCATCACATTCTCTCTTCCGTTTTTGACAGGTAAGTGGGCAATCTCATGCTTTTTCGGTTAAGCACTACTACCGTTTAGTACATACTTTTTCCGAGCTCAGGCCAACTACGGTTCAACGAGGTTTCACTGTATTAGCTTTTAACACTCCACTAGGCTTCTAACCACGCAAAGCTTAAGGTCAGGTCCCACGTATGCTTGCCAGCATATGCTCACTCTAGCCCTGTTGTGCACATAGCAAACATTGTGTCTACAGTTGCATAAAGCTGCATCTGCTGCGCAGGTGCACGGAATTTTGGAGGTCATGTACTGTGTAGTGTAGACACTACTATGGCTGCCGCGGCGTGCCGCGACAAGCCCGATAGGGCTCACTGAGGACAACCGCATGCATTTCTTGGTAATGTAGCTCCAGGTGCATGGTAAGTAGGCCTGAGCACCAACATCTGACTGGAATAGGTTGTCTGCTGCCCGAGTTGCACACCTTCCAGTCGAGTTGCCATCATGATTGAAGCTTGTAATGTTAGGAATCTTTTCAATGCGAGTCCAGAGAGTGGCATCTATTGCTTAAAGCATGGATATAGTTCGGCGTTTCAAGCACGCCATGCAGTGACCGGCGAAATCGCATACGTCTTGCCGATAATGCCAGGATTGACTAAAATTTGCCCCCTGTATAGTTTGGCACATTGTCATTGCCCGCAGCAGTGCAGCGGTCAGCTGTTGCAATTAATGCATGCGCACATGTGTGCAGCAAGTGAGAACTGTATTTTGCAGAGGCGCAAATTCAGCACACTTGCTTCAATGCACCCGAACTATATGAGTCTTTGTAGCAACGAGACCTTTAGATGGCCCTGATACACATTGAAAATAGATTCGACTATATCGCTACTGCTTTCGAGAGGAGATGTTAGCTAGGCTGCAGTCTGTCTTTTACTAGGGGAGAAGGAAGTGTTAAAAAAAAATAAGAAAGCGAGGGGGTGACAAGCAATTTGCGCAGAAGCGCGTATAGACCAGCAAGCTGCCGACCAGCCGAACTAGCACACGATGCACTCTCGTCTAGCGGCTCTGGCGTGATATAAGACATGTTCTATTCCCCCGCCAAAGCGCGACAGTCATGCTGACAGTGCCGGATGCTAGACTGTATAGCCAATATGGAGTTGAACGACGGCCACCGTAGTGTAACTGCGCCATGCGTGGCATGCGTCTGTGTCACATGAAGCTATATTTGCACCTTTAGCCAATGTGCATGCTACCGATGTACTTGCACAAGAGAACATAAAGATGACGTTTTGTTCAACCCTCATAAATTATGTGATTTCCGCAGAGATAAGTGTGAAAGGAAGTGTGCTACTCATGCCACTCAGTGCAAGAAAATACAGCCACGTATAGCTATCAGCACAGTGAAGGGATAAGGCACCTGTGGAAACACCATGAACTCAACCATAAGGTGACAGATAGCCTCCGAGTTTAGCAAGTCATAAGCTCCAATGTCGGAAGTAGTGGCATCTACGTGTACATCTAAAATCAAATTCGAAATGGGCACAACGGTGACATTCAGTAGGTGGAGCATTGTGGACACCACACCGCTCTGCCATAGTCTCCGCAGTGCAAGGCATTGAAAGAGGAGCGGGAACATCGTGAAGGGGATCAAAGATGATCTTTGACTGCCAATCACTCCGCTTCTGCTGAGCGCATCAAAGTACATTTTGCTGCAAAGTATTCCTGAAATAGTCTATTTTAACTTCAAACACATTTCTTGACTTCAATAAAAAGTGTTTCAGGGCCCCTTGGAAATGTGAAAATGGACACTTTTATGAAAGTTACTGTGTTTACAGTACAGCACTCTCGAGCATGCACCCTCCGTACAAGAGCTGGTTCTTTTCTTCTTTGTTTCTTTTTTTTTTGCAAGAAAATTTGTAATCATTTAAGCCTGTGGGAAATTTTGCTATTATTTTACCAAATAAGACATTCCAGAGCTACTACTTGGTATCCCCACACTCATAGTAACTAAAAGAGATGGAGTGTTAGGCATTAAAAACTAGTACAGAAGTTTTAAATGTGCATTTTGTTTTGTGGCCGGTGGAGGTTGAAAGCCTGCATATTATCACAGTAGTCACGACCCTTATTCTGACAGAAGTACATCAGGCTGTGTGTAAACAAGGGCCAAATTGTACAGCCTGCCTAGGGGAATGCCGCCTACGACTTACTCACACGAGCATGATTTGCTTCTAAGAATACCACTTATTTTACTTAGTGCTAAGACTTCCCAAAAGTCTGCCTTGCCAAAACCAGACTGCTACATACAGTAGCACACAAGCACATCAGTGACTCTGAAACACAATGACTAAGTTTACATTATCAAAGTGAAAAATATATATGAATGGGTGAATGCTCCTGCTTCAAAAAATAAGAACAAGGCAACAGCCAACATTCTGACAAGGGGACTTGCCGAAAAGAAAAACAGGCAACCTGCACTATTCATTCCAGGTAATGCTTTACAGCTTGTGAGCAACAATACACTAAGAAAGTGCTTCCTTACTTGATTTTTGTTGCCATTTACTACCTACACAAATTAGACATTTCACATGGCTCAAACAAAACATTTTTTAGATGTGGTATATCGTAGGAGAGTGTGACCAGCAGCATATTGTTGACATTTGTATTGAATTACTCAGTATATCATTTGCAGTGTGCTTAGTTAGCCTGAAAAAAAAGGGGGGGTGGGTGTCACCTTTAATTTGTGCACCTTTAATTTGTGCACCTTGAAGGCAGTGCTTTAAAGAGCGTTCAGAAATGCTGCTTGCATGCTGGCTACAAGCGAAGCAAAGTAAAATGTTTTCATTGCCTTTCAGTGCCCGCCTATTGCTCATCATGTGACCATGGTGGCTTCCCATTTTCACAACGAACATGCTGAAGTGGTTGTCTGGCTTTTGATGGACGCTGAGGCAAATTTTTTTTTTTTATTGGTATGCAAGCCTTTTTTGATACACTACCAAGAGTACTGCAATTCAGGTCTGCAGATACACAGTGACATCTTTCTTTTTCATGTTTTTTTTCTTTCATAGCATAAAAATAAAATGTAAACGATAACATCATGGAAAGAACTCCATCGGATGTTTCTGAACATGCTAAACGACAAAAGAACTTAGGTATACTTTAAAACTAATATAATTGACAGCAACATTCTTCTGCACTTGAGTAATTACCGTTGAGGCTTACCCTGGCAGGCTGTCATAAATATATCACCATTTCTGGCAAACGTTCCACAAAAAGCTTTGCTTGGGTAGAACACTTCATCTGCTTGGAAGTTTGGCAGGAACCTAATGGCAAATGAAGCATACACATCAGTAACAACAAAAAAGTATTGCAAGTCACCTTCATTTCTTTAAATTGGTAGCTACAGCAAAACCTCATTAATACATAGTTGGCACGGAACATGGATCAGGTACACACTAAGCTATGTACTAAGCTATGTGTAATTTCGGCAGCAGTGGTTGTGGCCTAAACTATGGTCCTAACCATTGTCTAAATTCTTGCGCAGATTACGTAGCCATCTGAGCTCAAGATACAGCACTTCGACAGCACCTACTATCAAGGCGGACACGTGTCGAGACAACTGCGCTGCGTGCAATGGCTGCCGGCAAGGTCAAGCCTTCTTAAGTGGCTGGCTCTGGACGGCGTTCATTTTGGCGGCAGCGACTGTGGCCTAAGCTACAGTCCTAACCATTGTCTAAATTCTTGCGCAGGTTAGTGTTTTATTTATTTTTTCATAGCTCTTCACAAATACCCTCTGTGCCACCACAACTGCTGCCTTTTCGCTCTGCTTGTGTTTATTGCTCTGTGTGCTTAACTGCGATGCTGACTAACGCCGAGCTGGCAAGGGAAATTGAAGTGCTCCATTCTGCAGTCACAGAGATGCGCCAAAGCCTGGTCGCTTTTAACGACTTGTATGAATTTGTGAAATCAAGGAATGACAGTCTTGTGCAAGAAAAATCCTTGAGGGATGAGAACAAGTCCCTCGTAGATGGTAACAAGAACCTTACGCAAAGAGTTGGTGACCTAGAGCAGTACTTGCAGCAACACAATGTGGAAATTAAGGCCATCTCAAAAACAGACTGAGCAAACTGCCTGTCAATTGTACAGGTCTTGGGCGAAAAGATCGCCTGCCCTGTGGCTTCTGCTGATATACATATTGTTTACCGTGTACCTGCTGAACGGGGAACTAACATCATAGCACATTTCTGCTATTGGACAAAAAAGGCTGACTTTGCATCCAAAGCATGAAAGGCCCGACTCACTACGAGCACTATTGGGCTCTCGCATAAGCCACAAACATCTATTTTCGTCAACGATCATCTAACACCGGAAAATAAGCGACTTTTTGCGCAGGCGCTAGACCTTAAGGAATCTAAAGGTTGGAAATTTCTGTGGACCGATAACTATGCTATCAAGACCAGAAAGTCGGAAGACAGCCGTGTGCACCGCATCTCCTGTGTGACTGATCGAACTATATTCACAAAATCACATGTCGTTTTCTCAGCACTCACTGATCTTTACAATTCATCATGGCTGAGTCTGTTTTTTCACTTGATCAAACTAATTCTCTGCTGAAAAAAATTTAGCACATCTTAACATCTGCAGTATTCGTAGGCACCACGATGATCTTGTCATGTTTCTTTCCATTCTGGACCACGCTTTCTCTTTCATTTGCCTGTCTGAGACGTGGTTGTCATTCCATGATGGAAATCTGTACGGTCTTCCCGGTTATACTTCTGAATACTGTCATCGCAAAGGACATCGTAGTGGCGGTTCGGCCATATCAATAAATTCAAAACTGTCATACAAACGCCGTCATGACCTCACTTTGTGCACTTCTCTCTGCAAATCTGTTTGGTTAGAAGTAGATCAAAGTAACTTTCAGTCAAGCAGTAACTTGTTGCTGACCAATCGTAATATTATAATTGCGTCCATCTATTGCTCACCTTCGTCTCCTTATCTTTAGTTCTGCAGAGAATTTGAGCAGTTACTGAACAAGTTAACTGACAAGAACAAGGACATTATAAATTGCGATGACATAACATCAATATAATTGACCCTAACAGTCAGTCATGCTCCGAATACGTTAGCACTTTTCTTACCTGTGGATTTTCTTCGCTAATTCATACTCCAGCTCGGTGTGAACAAGGCGGTTTTAGCACTCTAATAGATCATATCCTTTCCAGCTTACCTACTGATAATACCACGGCCGGTGTAGTACACTATGATATAACAGACCATTATACCATATTTTTTAGCGCAGGCTCCGTAACATCTAGTCTCTCTAGAAAAAAACATCAAGTCAGTCTTTGATTCAAATGAATTCATTCACCTAATTCGTGTGACTGACTGGACTGACGTGTTTCAGGAGCAATGTGCAGAAAAAGCTTTTGCATCTTTTTCAGCTAAGATATCAGAGTGCAATAATTTATGCATGAGTAACTTCACCGTGACGCACTGGTTTAGTACACCAAGAAAGCCTTAGATCAGCAACAGTTTAATGCAGTCCATAGTAAAAAAAAAAAAAAAAAGACTACCTTCGCAAGAAGCTCAAAGCTCAGCCATTTAATAACACATTGCGTTCACGATTAAAAGCACATTCAAATGTTCTTGCAGCCACCCTAAAACATGCTAAGCTTAATTACTATGAAAACAAGATTAGACAAAATGGAAACAACACCGGACAAAACTAGCGAGTTATTAAGGAATTTTTAAACACTAATACCACTGATAATGGCATATCATGCGTCAGCTACAATTCAGTTAATTTAACCGACCCTAAGGACATCGCTAATGCTTTCAGTAACCATTTTAGTGCTATAGTTGATCTACAGCATGAATTACCCTTACCTAGTTTACCACGCAGTCCCTATTCATTTTATTTATACCGTACAACTTCACAAGAAGTTTGTAGTATCATAACATCACTCAAAACAACTGGGCCCGGCCTTGACCTCATCCGACCGTCGAACATTAGGCTTGTGCATAAAGAAATTTCACCGGTACTTGCCGATGTAATAAATAAATTATTTAAAGATGGCGTCTTTCCCAAAAGCCTCAAAATGGGTAAGGTAATCCCTATTTTTATAAAGGTAAGCGAGAGTGTTTGAATAATTATTGTCCTATTTGCGTTTTGCCTTTCTTTAGCAAGGTAATTGAAAAACTTATTCACAAGCGTTTAACTAATTACTTATCCAAATTTAAGCTATTATCTCCGTATCAATTTGGTTTTAGAGAGCATTTGTCAACTGAACTTGCACTTATTACGTTTATGACAAAGTTAAATTAGATATAGACGAAGGCCTATATTTGGTGCTTCCTTTATTGATTTCACTAAAGCGTTCGATACAATTAACCACCTCATCCTCCTACACAAACTAGAACCTTATGGCATTTCTGGCCCGCCTTTGCAGTGAATTCGGGACTACCTAACAGACCGACCACAAATAGTCCAAGTAAACAGTTCCTTCTCTTCACCTAAAGTTATTAATAGAGGCGTCCCTCAGGGATCAATACTTGGGCCATTGTTATTTTTATTTTTCATTAATGATTTGTTACAAATATTAACGCATGCCCACAGCCTCCTCTATGCTGATGACACAACCGTTTTCGTATCAGACCAAAATTCTGTCACACTAGCAAACAAATTAAACAATGACCTCATTAATGGTCACGCATGGTGCCTGAAAAACACGTTACATATAACAATCTATCAAAGACAACATTTATGGTATTTCATTCCCCTCAAACATTATTCATAGATTCCTTAGTCGTATCTCTTAACAATCACATAATCATAAGATCTGGATCAACAAAATTTCTAGGCATTATCTTAGATGAGCACTTAAAATTCAACCACCATGCCCAATCTCTTGATCAAAAAATTTATTTTGGCATTCACGTGATTATCAAATCGAGCTCCTTTTTTGAGCCAAGTATTCTCTTGTCTTTGTATTACGCGTATATACACAATCATCTTTCATATTGCCTCTCCATCATGGGGTAATACATACTTCACTCATCTCCACCAAGTAGAAGCTTTACAAAAGCAAGCGGTACAATTTATCTTCTACGTCTCACTCTGCTCCCATTTTTAGTTCCCTAAACCTTCTCCCCTTGCGCATGTTATTCAATCGTAAGCTGTTGCTAATAAAGTTCCACCTCATAAATACGGAGCTAGGTATTGAAAGTTTTACCCGTACTAACCTCACTAGTAATAATAACACAAGGCTTTCCGCACGTCACAATTTACTCCTTCCTAAAATTCGAACTAACTATGGGAAATTTACTGTCATGTTTTCAATGGTATATCATTGTGGAATTCGATTCCGTCCGATATCAAATCGTGCATGTGAAGCCTTCAAGCGCAAAGTTAAGGCGTATATTAACTCGTTACAGAACTAGTATTTTTATTGTGCGTTGTAAACATTATTAAATATATCTGTACTGTAGTGTTCCTAATTTTCTTTTTATATATATTCTTTATTTTCTATTCCTGTCAATATTTTACAGCATTGCTTGTTCCCCATGCTACCGCCATCGCTTCGTATTAAAACGCTGTTTTTTTGTTCCTGATGACTTTTCCGCGTTGCATGTTCCACACACTACAACCACACTTTTGTATTCAAAGCTGTTTTTTTTTTCCTTCTTTTTATCCATTTTTTTTTTCCTTAAAAACACAACCTTTGTATGATGTAGCCTGCTACTGTTGCCACAATTGTACTAACCCCCATTTGTTTCCTGTTTAGGAGATCCCCCCGACAGTTTTTACTTTGGGAGCTCCGATTGTACAATTATACTTCACCTGTTTGTACTACTGTTTGTACGTGCTGATGAAAATAAATTCAACTTCAACTTAAACAAAAATTAACTCACAATGGCAGATGAAAGAAAGGCTATAGACTTACCGGCTGAAAAACATGTTAATTCTCACTCAAACAGACACATGCAGACAAGTTTTATTTGCGAGAAGGCAGCAAAAAATCTGATTTTCACTTGCTGCCATGGCGGCCTTGCAGTGACGACGATATCCTCAAACTCAGCAAGGCCATGAGCCAGTTTCTCCATCAGGCCCCCGCTTCTCTGTGAATGCCCTTATGACAGTCTACGCACTAGCTGTATCGGATACAGAAGGGCCATCATCCACTTCGTCATTCATGATGATGGTGCGGAAATGCTAGAAGCTATGGGAGCAGGAAGCACATCATGGCCACTATGCTTTGACATCACTATCAGTGGTGACTGCAGTCTGGGAAAGATTTGTGCGCCGTAATTCTGCCATCTACGGTCTGCGGGCAAAATATTTCGCCGATTCCATGCTTGTAAGTGCCGAAAAATGAAATACTATGCACTAACCATTTGGCATGCGTTAAGTGACTACGGCTTAAGTGGTCAGCCAATATATTAGGTTCAGTGGCGACAGTGTGGGGAATTGATAATTTAGACCGGAATTACTTATTTAAACGTACATTTAAAGGAGGTTTTTCTGTATTCACACAGCTTACTAAAGCAGCATAAAACAGAGAAAGATCACAATGTAGAAGGCAACATTTAGGATGCGCAGTCATTCAGACCGTTGAAGGGGCTGACAACGGATGTCCATTTTAACTAGTTTTTTTTTTCAGCGTACAGTCGAACCCACTTAAAACAATATTGGTTTTAACAATATATTGACTATAACAATGAGCAGCCGTGGCACCAAAATCTTTTGTGTGTGTTTGGAAATCAGTTTTGCGGAAGTCTTGCAAGGTGGAGGAACCTTCATGAAAAGGAAACATCATCCACCCAACTAAAATGAACTGCTTGCTAGATTATTCCATGCCGTATTATTGGTTATAATAATTAAATCTCGCTACTGGATGTCTGCGCTGAAAGGAAAAAAAAGAAGAAAAAACTCAAACAGCCGCACCTACTCGAGTGCTATGCACGTTGCCTGCCTTCGCTGCATTGCCAGCCTCTCTCTCGTCTTCCTTCCACCTCTCCGAAACACCAGTCGAATGTGCCAATGGCCACCCCCGCCGACAGCTGCCTATGCCTGTCGGCACTGTCGACTTGCGTTTTGGAGGTGTGGAAGGGAGGCGGGAGAGAGGCTGGCAATGTGGCAAAGGCGCAAGGTGTGCGCAGCACACAGGTGGGAGCAGCAGCTCGTGTTTTTTTCTTTTCTTCCTCCAATATTTCGAGTTCCTTTGCCGTTGGGCACAGACACCAAATGCCAGCTTTAAGACCAATAATGTGGCATGGCAATATTATATAGCAAGCTTCAATGTTACTGCTGAAGTTTCACAGCAGAGTGTCACAGCACGCAGTTTTATGCGATTTTCTGTACCAATTGAAAATTAATGTACTTGTTTGAATATAGGTTGACCTTTTTTTATTTCTTTTGCAAATGTTACCTAAAATGAGATTTTTCGAACAAAGCTAGCAAAAGTACCAAACGAATGAAGTTCCTCAGTATAGCCAGTCTAGAGATTATCCAGACTGGCTTTAAGAAATGCTGCATATTCAATGCACTCGACGGCACCGAGGACGACATTGTTTAAGGTGCAGAGGACACCTGCAAAGCATCCGACAAGTACTCTCCTGGCAGTTCTGACGAGGACGCAGCTTGTGGCATCACCTAGCTAGATTTAGTAGCCGAGCTTATGGTAAATAAAGTTGTGTCATGTTCAAAGTTTTTCATTTTTCCAGAGATATGGGTCAACCTATATTGAGTTAAATTTTTTACATTCTCAGCGAGTTCAACATACAGGCGTCTACCTATATTCGTGTTCGACCTATTGTCGAGTAAATGAGGTACAATTCTTACTTAAATTTTAACATCCTGTTTGATGCTATCAATATAAAACACATTTTTACTTTCAGTACAACTTTGAGGCAGATTTTGGTCAGTCGTTGGTCCCTTTAATACTTAATGTTGCATGTACAAATTGAACATATAATTTTTTTGACGGTACAGTCAGCTACAATATATGCACACTGAGGGTGTGTTGCAACATGTGTGAATTCGGCCCCTCACATTGAATAAAGGCCCCTCACCAGGCCACATAGCAAATTTTGGTCATACACTGAAAGTTGTTACGTGCCCTCTAAGGAGTGCTCTACCACAATAGTTTTTCAAATTAGTTCATTAATAGCAGAGATAGAAATATTTGAAGTGCCATGAACCCATTATTTCATGAGGCGAGCGTCATCGCCAACATAGACACTCCCTCCATTTGCCCCACTTAGCCTCCGCAAGCGAAATTCCTTCCCTGCATTCTCCCATACCGAAGCTGGAGGATCACTTGAAGAATACGTCACAGGCCCCACCTTCTTCTTTTTTTTTCCTCTCTCTCATGTTTTTGCAGAGTGGCACACTTCCGGTGATGGTCTTGCGCATAAGCTGTCACATTGTCTAGCTTCATGCAGCAGATGATTTTGCGTACGCTGCACGAGAACACCTGATTAGTGGCATAAGTCAGTGCCACAATCAAGAGCACTGAGGCAGACGTGAGAGGATGAAAGAGCATAATCGCGGTGCCGGAACATGGTAGAAAATGACAGTTTTGTCCTCTGCGTATGCAACTGCACAACTTGGGGACAAGCAGACGAAACGGATGTACCTCTCTCTCGCTACAGTTTGAAGTAAAAGGAAAACACGCAGACCTTCAATTTGGATGTTTTATTATTTCTCTAAACATTAATTTGTCTATTGAAACAATATATTAGACAAGTAACTGATGTTGCCTTGAATAGTTCTCGAAGTCACGTGTCACTGTGAGTGACGTCACAGCAGCGTCATGTACATAGGTGCACTTGTGCGATTGATATTGACTCTCTGGCAGGGAGCGTGGTCCCACGAGGAGATGGGCAAAGGGCACTTGGTTTGAAATTGAAGATCTTTCCATGGTGAGTAGGGATTTAATACTTAACAAACATGATCGTTAGCACGCATTGTATGCATTACACGCTTGTCAGCTCAAAATGGCCAGATTTGGTGAGAGGTCCTTTAAGGATGACGCCCAGGATCCCAGAAAATGGCACAGCCACCACCACAAAAACATAATTCCAAAGCTACGGTTCGGCATTCACACACCCCTACTTTCTTGCTTTTACATGCATATCAATTGCATCAGCATTTTTTTTTTTGTCTTTGCAAACATAAGGCCCCTTTTCATAACAAGAGGTAGGCCCAACAGTAGGACTGCCGGTGACTCATCCAGTGAACAGAACTCAACAGTGAATCAGTGAACAGAACTCAACACATTCAAGCAGGACCCAGCTGGAGTCTGACACTGATGACTTGGACAAGAATTAGTTTAAAGTGTTTTAGAACTCGCAAGAAAACACAGAAAGAAAATAGAAAATGCAAGAAAAAACAGAAAGAAGGAAAGGAGGGCTTGGAGTTCTGGTTAGTGAGAGAGGCCTCCTGAACCTGAATGGGAAAGTGTTAAATTATACCTGCTAATTACAAAACACCATTTCACAGAGGTATACAGGATGCAGCGCATTTGTGATTCTCCATAACTGGTCGCTTATGGTACATTAGGCTGGTTGTTCTCGAGAGCTCCGACGGTGCATGTTAAATTCAGCTGGCTGAAATTGGGTGCTAAGAACTCATTCGGCTGGCTCTTTCAGAGCACCACCACTCCCACTCAGATGCTCTCGCCTTCAACTTGGGAAGTGCAACTGCGATTTGGCAGAGTTCCCACCACGTGGCTTCTGCAGCTTCCGTTTTTGGCATGGCGTCTGCCATGGCGATGTGTTGGAGGCTGCGCACCTCGCTTGTTTAGAACAGAAGGCGTGCTGAATGTGTTTTATCACTTCTGGGCTCAGATGACCCTCGTGAGCAGCTGCAAGTTCCAACTTGGTCATGCTTTCTCTGGCTCTGGTCAAGAGCAAGATCCGCATCATTGCAATTCAAGTCAGTGTGTAGTAGGGACCAGCTGAATGTACCATTAGCTTCATACAATTATCAAAGAGGCTGATGCAACTGATACTCAAAACTTGCCTTGAACTCATCCTGCACTTGTCTCCTCTTGTGAAGATACCACGAAATGGCATTCCACATTCTCTCTGTAATGTAAACACAAGGGATAAAAAAAATGACAATGTGCAGGTAGTGAGCTTTGTTCGTTCAGCTGCATTGCAACATGTGCACCAAACCTTGGGATAGAGTGCAATAGGAAGGACTACATATAGCTGTGAAAATAATTTTTTTTTTTTCACAATTTCTTCTTGCAATCTATACCAATGCCTCCTTTACTAGATGCCTGTCGCGTTGTCCGGTAAACTTGGTTCCGTGCCCTCTCCCTTTTCTCGTCTCCGCGAAAAGGCAACGAGCGCCTCTCATGACGAACGCCTGCAACTCACATCATGTGCTGTGGCCTCTGAGATTACTATGGCATCTGTTACCATCTCGGAGGCCCGCGATAACGCTCGCGAACAGACGCCCGCGCATATAACGCGCCGGCAGAAGCATTCAGCCGCCGCTGCCACATCCGCCGAAAGTTGAAAAGGCAACGAGCGCCGCCTCACGGAATTTATGCTGAACTAAGGGAACCATAGCTACAATGGGAAAGCGAGCAACGCGGTGGGCATCTAGTAAAGGAGGCATTGTCTATACCATGTGTTCCAGCCAAGCTGCCAAAAAAAAAAAAAAAAGAACGGCTTATGAGCTACGATGATGGGGTCAACAGTGTTTTGTTAGCAGTCGCCTTGTGCATGCTGGTGAATTTTTCTGTATCAATGATTAGCTAATTCATCCAAATTATTCTTTAAATGTATAATTACTTGCATAATTGCATAAGCTCAAATGTCCAGTTGTGCACTACATTCGAAAGCATCATAGTCAACAGTTTCCAGCACGCCACATTATCCCCAGTCATTTTTTGTGCATTTCAATATTGTGGCGCAAAATTTGAAAAATAATGTGAAGTGAAGGTGGGCCCGCACGTTTCGGACACAGTAGTGGTAAGCACGAGATCTTTCTTCTAAGATCTTAAGAGAAACACTGCCTCTGTATGACAACCACCAGCACAGAGAGATGTAAACAAGAGCCTGCATTTTTACACATGCCATAATGAAGTACAAGGGAGGTCCACAAAGCAAGCTTTCATTTATTTGTAAGTCTGGCACGACCATGAGAAAAAAGAAGGAAAACTATTTTAGAGCGCAGCTCTTAGGCGCTCGTTCCTGTGGCGAGCGTTAACCTAGTAACCGAGTGAATGAGCATACCAAAAGATGAAAGCGAATGTAACGTGCAGCAGGGGATGAGAAAAGCAGTGAGAGTGAAGAGCTGGAAGCAGAAAAGCGGAAAGGAAAGTGCAGCGAAACCAAAAGGCAGAAAGGTGAGGAGGGTATGGCAAAAGGGTGAGGAGGAAAGAAGAGTGCTGGCAGCGACTAAGCATGTGGCGAGCGTAAAGTGCTGGCGTGGGCTTTGGACCCACTGTGCAAGTGCTAGTTCGCCTGAGGCACCACCGCCGCTGCTAAAGAATGACCTTGGCACGAGTTCCAGTGTTCACGTTTTTCTTTCTGCACAAGGAGTGACGCAACTAGTAGAAATACTTCATCTGTCGCCGCTGCTAAACGAGCTGCCCAAGAAGAGGCTCAGCGCCACTGCTGAGAGCACCCTGTCGTTCAGAATCAAATTCTTTGCAACCATATATTGCGAATTCAAAACACCCAAACAGCTGCGCTTAAAATTCACATTAGGGAGTATTATAATCATCAATGAAATATTTATAGTTTCAGAGTGATGGACAGGCTGTTCTACCAGATGTGAAGTCTTTTAAAGAAATTTTTTGAAGGATGGCCATAAGTTTTATATCATATGCTGGTGTCACGCCAATTAGTATTCTACCATTTACTGAAACCATGATGTCGGCTGGGCCTCAGAATTTCTGACAAAGCAATGCCTCGTAAAAAGCTACTCCAGTTTTTGAAACAGACCTCAAAAGTTGCACTAGCTGTTTCAGCTGGATGCGCTTGCTCTAGTGGGCGATTCCACGAGAGATCAAACATGCATGTCCTCTTGATATTTTTACTTTGTCTGTTTTTTTTTATATGTCATGTAGGAATGTTTGGACTGGACGGAACCAAAAATTTTATTCCCGATAAGCGTTCCCAGTAAGCCAAAAAAATATTTGGAAGTAATGGTGGGAGTGTCACCCCCCCTCCGCCCCATCGCTTACCACAATATTTTCCCGATTTCATGGCTGAATTAAATGGAAACTAAAAATAGTGTGCAGAAAAACATTTCTGCTCATTTTAATACACTTTGCAGTAATTTACTTTCAGGAATTTTCTTATGCTGTCCACAAACAAAAAAAAGTAAAACAAATTCCAAACATCGCCCAAATCTGAAAAATTTTGCAACATTGATGTGTCTTGGCTCATTTTCTATTTCTACAGAAACTTGAAAAATGTTTCAAACATAGAGCATTTTCTTTGCAAGATTTATGCAAAATCTTATCTTCCTACATGAAATACAAGAGAAGAAAAAAAATAAATGAAGTTCTTAAAAGAACTCATTTTCAAAAATGAAACTTTGGTTCTGGTTTTAATTTCTGAAAAAGTTTTGGATGGAAGTCCGCTTATGTCGGGCAAAGTATGGGTGCGACAACATGCTTCCTCATTTGCTTTACTCACAAGATATAACTGGCCAAAGTGGCCCACGTTGAGTGTGCTGGCTTTAGTGCCGCAATGACTCGTTCCGGTTAGTTAAAGGGACACTAAAGGTTACTATTAAGTCAACGTGGACTGTTGAAATACCATCCCAGAAACCTCGAAACGCTTGTTTCGTGCCAAGGAGAGACTTATTTTAAGAGAAAATGCGTTCTGAAGCGTCCGCGTACCTCTAGCGCAGTTCAAATCGCCCGCCCTCCGATCGAGGAGTACTGACATCATGGTCTCATAGTGACGTTGCGCCATCGGTGAGTAGAACGGCGTCCGCAGACGGCGCTACGGCTTTTCTGAGCAAAACGCGAACGCGCGGCCAGAAACAGAGCCAAGACAGAGCCGACAGCAGAGCGAAAGCGGGAGTATGGTGGCTAGCGGAAGGAGAAACGAATTACGTCCCACGTTACGTCCCACGGCACACGGAGAGTCCGTTTTCGTTAAACTATAGGCTGCAGCGAGCTCGCAGCGTGGTCTATGAGAAGCGAGGAGCCTTTTCGCACTCGCAACAGGGCATAAAAATGTGCGAATCGACGCAAAACTCGGCCTAGAAACGTGCTTCGCCACAGCCAGGGCTCAATACGACCCAAGCTGGCACGACCCAGATGTCGTTTCCCGCACCGCCACCAGGCGCCGCTACTATACCTCACACTCCAGCGCAAGACGCCCATAAGCTGGTACTTCATTCTATGACGCTAACTTCGACGCTCGTCGCAATGGACCCTGACACCGACAGATTGGCTCGCGATGGTGGGCTCAACTTCAGCGATTTGAGCACCGACGAGCGCGACCTGCTTCTGAGGGCTCGCACTGCCGGCGTCGTTGCGTACTACGACGGCGGCCTCGACACCGGCTCTCCGGAGCGGGAAAGCAACGAGGGCTTCCCACGACATCACATGGACGTGGCATTCTCGCTGCTTGTTCCAAATGAAAGTTTCGCGAGCCAGCAGAACCCTGACAGCACGACGCGATAACGAAACTACTGAAACTCCAAAGCGTGCACGGCGCAGAGTCGAGCGAAAACGAAACCTTTCGAACACCCATATTACTGAAGGGTAACGTCAAAATGTTATTTTTTCCTAGAATCGAATAGACGTAGACAAGTAGCATTTTTTCCGGCTTATAATCGAATGAAATGATATTTTTAATACGAGTAGTTGAGTATTAGTAACACAAATTATGAGGAGACCTTTCGTCATCGGGCTAGTACCGGAATGTCGCTGGAGGGTCTCAAATCGTGTCATGCATTTACCTCAATTTCTCGGTTACTAAAGCTCTGTTCGCGATTATATTGACGCCTTAGACGTTCTAGAACATTGCTCTACCACTTTAACTTGAGTTTCTGGTAACCTTTAGTGTCCCTTTAACGTTTACTCTCTTTCAAAAAAAGAAAAGGCAACGGTTGCCACAAACGAAAGAAGGTTTACTTGTTTTTTTTTTTATTGTGGCAAGAACAGAGAACGTGTTTTCTGCTTTGTTTTCTGGGATGCAAGAGAGAACAAACTCTACGCTACTTGTGGTGCTCGAATAAATTTATTGTGTGTCCTTTGCAGTTAGTATTTAAAAGGGTTTAATCACCCTGGCTAGAGGCGCTTCTCGCAATGGACAGCGCATGTCTGCTTGACTGATTGTGGGCACACATCCACACATGCCATGGCTGAATTCCTGGCACGCACCACACTGAGTTCCACTCCAATGACTTCTGCTGACAATGCTCCTCGATGGCTGCAGCAGGCGCATGAAGCAAGGCCACATTCTTGAGGTTGCCGCTAAGTTGGGAGACCATCTCATGTGCCGACTGAATGGAAGGAGCGCTTCCAGACCTCGGGTTGTGCTGGGGAACTTGGCGCTTAAGCAGTCCACTCACACGGTCACAGGCATTCTCCCATGAGCGGTGGCAGAAAATATCCACCTCGCGGATACATACTTGTAGTGGCACAATTCATACAGTTGGTAAGTATTTCTAAAATGGCTCGTCGCACCATGACTGACGTATGTTAAGTGACAGTAGATGGGTGCTTTTTCACCCAACACTTCGTGCACATCTACATAGGGCGTAGCACGTGTGCGCTGTGTTGTGATGCATGTTGTCGCTTATGACAGCAAAGTTGTTGTTGCTTTCCTTGCCATTATGATGAGCAAAATGAGAACAAAGTGAAAGCCAGATCCAACGTTTCGACAAGTGGACTTGTCTTTTTCAAGGCGACATATGCTTTCCTCGGCACAGTATGTATATATGTATATATGTATATATATATATATATATATATATATATATATATATATATATATATATGTACAGTTCTTCTAAAGGGAAGAGGGGTGATGCAGGTGGGCAAGGCAATGAACGAGGGTGTGTTAGCGGTGAGGGTGTAGAATCGAAAAGAGAGGTGTGCTATTCAACGTCGCTAGAGGAATGCGAGGTAGTGTCCTGCATTAGTTGGAGGTCTGTTGGAGGTCAGTGGTAGTTCACTGACGTCCAACAAAGCAGATAATCCCCCCTCCTCCCCCTCTCGTCCCCATCCAGGCCCCTTCCATGAAAAAAAGAAACCTACAGTGACACGTCAACCGCCTTTCCTTCAGTCAGCAAAAAACTGTGGCTGCCGTATGCATGTCCTATTCTGAGACGACAGTGTGCGATGTAATTGACGTGGTCATTTGGTCTGCTAGCACATTACCCTCAATGCCTCTATGGCCAGGCGCTCAAACATGCTGGTTAAATGTACATGCTCCAAACAGATCGGAACAGAGTTCCATAAGTACAGGGTGTTTGTGCTTACAGAGTGACTTCAAGGCTTTTACGATGCTTAGGGAGTCTGTACATATAATTACTTTTAGAAGTTTTAATTTCCTTATATACTTTGCAGATGACTCCTGGAAGGTTTATTTTATGTGTGAAATGAAAGTGAGCCTGGAGTCAAGAATAACACCTAGAAATTTGTGCTCTTCGTTGAAAGGGATTTGTTGTCCACCCAGTTCTACACAAGGATCAGGTACCAGGCCTCTCTTTCTTGTGAAGAGAACACAAGAACTTTTGTGCAGGTTAATTTTAAATCCATTTTGGTCTGCCCACTTGGACAACTTGTTTAAGCCCTGCTGTACCTGTCTTTCACACACTGTAAGGTTGCAGGATATGAAACCTATCTGTATATCGTCTACGTAGAGGGAATAAAAAATGGCTGGGGGCAGCGAAGAACGAAGTGTATTCATCGTAACGATAGAGTGCAGCTAAGCACGCCTCCCTGGGGTACACTAGTTTCCTGCGTAAAAGGACGTGACAGTGCATCACCGACTTTTACATGGAAGGTACGATTTGACAAATAGCTTTCAATTATGTTCAGCATATTTCCACGGATGCCCATTTCCGACAGGTCTCGCAAAATCCCGTAACGCCATGCCGTGTCATACAGTTTTTTCATGTCAAGAAATATCGATAGGAATTACTGTTTATGTATAAATGAATGAATGAATGAATGAATGAATGAATGAATGTGTGGTTTAGTGGCACAAGGGCCAGATATGGCCAAAGAGCGTCAAGACAGTGTTAGTGATTTAGCAGTGGAATGATGAGTACTGTGAAGATGTGACTTGGCTGTAAAAGGGCCTAAAAATAGTCGCAGTAAAGTGCGTAAAATCTACGTGCTATAAAATTATGGCGATGGCTAATGACGAATACTATGAACAATAGAATGCATTGGGAAAAATGATGCAATGTACAAAATATGTGAGATGCTAAAATTTTCTAAGAGCACTACTGCCTCGCCAGAGCCCTTGAACCCAAGGGACGAGAGGCATGTGCTATACGAAACAACTATCACAGCGCTATCCTCTATAGAGAGGAGGCGCTACAAACGTATGGGCTAATTACATGTAATACAACATCTTTAAAAAAACCTAGGACGGCGTTGGTGTCAAAGAATGGTTCTGGACCAAGTAACATAACAGGGTGAAGGGGGATGTGCTGCCGGTATGCTAAGAGAAAATGTTTCTTTCTTTCAGATTCGGCTTCCCGACACTCCAGTAGGACGTGGAGGATGGTCAGCCTCTCCCCGCATCTACCACAGGTTGGAGGTTCGTTTCCCGTGAGTAAAAAGTTATGTGTGCCAAAAGTGTGTCCTATTCTTAGACGGCAGGATAGGACATCTGTCCGGCGGGATTTTGTTACAGGAGGCCAGAAACCTAATTGTGGCTTTATTACATACGTTGCCAGTGGTTTCGTAGTTTCCTTCTTAAGAAAGGCTTCAGGTCTGTGACAGGGACCGAAGCAGTAGGATTAACTGCATGAAATGAAGTTGATGTGGCCATCTGGTCGGCTAGAACGTTTCCCTCGATGCCCCTATGTCTAGGCACCCAGCATATAATCACATGTTGGTTAGATATATATGCTTTACACAGTGCGGAGTAGAGTTCATTAAATGCTGGATTTTTGTGATTACAGAAAGACATCAAGGCCTTCACAACACTGAGGGAGTCCGTATATATAACTGATTTCTGGAGTTGTGATTTATTTATATGCTTTACGGCCGACAGCAGTGCGTAGGCCTCAGCCGTAAAGATACTAGTTTCCGGATGCAGTACGTCGGATTCCGAGAAGGATGGACTGACGGCTGCATAGGACACCCCATCGTGTGACTTCGATGCGTCTGTGTCTAACTCCGTGCAGGAGTATTTTTGCTGAAGTTCCCGGAAATGCATTTGGATTTCAATCTCTGGAGCGTGTTTAGTAACTTGCATGAAAGATATATCGCATTGTATCAGCTGCCACTCCCAAGGAGGCAGAAGCTTGGCTGGATGCATTAGGCGAAGCTCGAGCAGTGGGACATGCATTTCATGACTAAGCTCCCTCACACGTAGCGAGAAAGGCTGTCTTACGGAGGGACGATTATGTCATCTCGTTAACGGTAATATAACACGGATGTTGAGGATTAGAGTGGACTTTCAGAAAATATGTTTGGCTGATGTATGTTCTCTGGAGATGAAGTGACCACTCATTCGATTCTGCATATAAGCTTTGTATGGGACTCGTTCTGAAAGCGCCAGTGGCCAGTTGGATTCCTAGGTGGTGGACTGGGTCTAGCATATTTAGCGTGCTCGGGGCGGCAGAGTGATAAATCACGGCACCATAGTCTAGTCGTGAACGAATGAGGTTTTTATAGAGTTTCAATAAACACTTCCTGTCACTACCCCATGTAGTCTGGGATAGAAGTTTCATTATGTTCATCGTTTTTAGACATTTTTCTTTAAGATGTTTAATGTGGGGGACGAAAGTGAGTCTGTAGTCAAGCATGACACCTAGAAATTTGTGTTCTTTGTTTACAGGTATCTGTTGTCCACGCAGTTCTATGCAAGGATCTGGGATAAGTCCTCTCTTTCTTGTATAAAGAACACAGGAGCTTTTGTTAGGATTGATCTTAAATCCATTCCTGTCTGCCCACATTGACACTTTGTTCAGGCCATGCTGTACCTGTCTCTCGCAGACTGCGAGGTTACAGGATTTGAAAGCTATTTGAATGTCGTCCACGTAGACAGAGTAAAAGATGGCGGGTGGTAATGAAGCACAAAGCGTGTTTATCTTCACGATGAAGAGCGTGCAGCTGAGCACGCCTCCTTGGGGTACACCCGTTTCTTGCATAAAAGGACGTGAGAGTGCATTGTCGACTTTTACCCGGAAGGTACGATTTGACAGATAGCTTTCTATTATATTAAGCATATTACCGTGGATGCCCATTTCTGACAGGTCTCTTAAGATTCCGTAACGCCATGTTGTGTCATACGCCTTTTCCATATCGAGAAATATCGATAGGAAGAACTGTTTATGCATAAATGCGTCCCGGATATTCCCTTCAACACGTACAAGATGATCGGTTGTGGAGCGCCCTTCTCGGAAGCCGCACTGATAAGGATCAAGCATTTTGCTCTGTTCAAGGAAATGAATGAGTCGCCAATTTATCATTTTTTCAAACACCTTACAGATGCAACTTGTGAGGGCTATCGGGCGGTAACTTGCCACTGAGGAAGGGTCTTTGCCTTGTTTCAAAACAGGGACCACATAGCTTCCTTCCATGCGGTTGGAAGGTACCCTGCATCCCAGATGGTGTTGAAAGTGTGAGTAGTGTAACTTGCGTATCATTGTGTAAGTTTTTGAGCATTTCATACATGATTCTATCAGATCCTGGTGCGGAGCTCTTGCATGCGCTCAGGGCAGCTCTCAATTCGGCAATATTAAAAGGACGGTTGTAAGGCTCATTCTCTCGACATTTTCTTGTTAATGGCTTGCATTCTTCTACTTGTTTATATTTCAGGAAGGATTGCGAATAATGATTTGAACTTGATACATTCTCAAAGTGCTCCCCAAGTGAGTCAGCCTGATCTTGCAGTGTATCGCCCTGTGTATTTACTAGAGGGAGTGAATATGTCTGCCGCCCTCTAATCCTATTAACCCTATTCCAGGCTTTGCCCTCATCTCTAAACGAGTTAATACTCGATAAAAACTTGTGACAACTTTCTCTTCTAGCCTGTCGGCGGGTTCTCCTACCTTGGGACTTTACTGTTTTAAAGTTGACAAGATTTTCTGCAGTGGGCGAAGCGCGTAGCAACCCCCACGCTTTGTTCCGATTCCTACGTGCAGTTCTGCATTCATCGTTCCACCACGAGACATGCCGTTTGCATGCCAAGCCACTTACTTCACGTATGCATTTAGATGCGGCATCTATTATGACAGCTGTAAAATACTGCACAGCAGCATCAATTTCTAACGAGGTCATGTCATCCCATGATATACTAGTTAAGTTTCGGAATTTCTCCCATTCTGCTGTGTCAGTCTTGCACTTAGGAGCCTGTGGTGGATATTCGTTTTGTTTAATAAGCGTTCTTAATAGTATGGGGAAGTGGTCGCTTCCGTAAGGATTGTTGGTAACTTCCCATTCGAGTTCAGGCAGTATGGACGGGGAAACTATGCTCAGATCAATTGAAGAAAAGGTATTGTTTGCAAGACAGTAATATGTGGGTTTTTTCTTATTCAGAAAGCACGCACCAGAAGAAAAAAGGAACTGTTCAATGAGACGACCTTGCGCATCGATACGAGAGTCTCCCCACAGGCTGCTGTGTGCATTGAAATCGCCAAGAACAACATAAGGTTCTGGCAATTGATCTATAAAGGATTGGAATTCATGTTTCGTTAATTTGTAATGTGGGGGTATGTAAACAGAGCTAATGGTGATGAGTTTGTTTAGGAGAACCGCTCGAACCGCCACTGCTTCAAGGGGCGTTCGTAGCTGTAAAGGTTGACACGCTATGCTTTTATGAATAAAAATGGCAACACCGCCTGATGATACGACAGCATCATCGCGATCTTTGCGAAACGTGACATACGGTCGGAGAAAGTTTGTGTGTTGTGGTTTTAAGTGTGTTTCCTGTAGACACAGCACTTTTGGATTGTGTTTTTGGATAAGCTCTTGCACATCATCAAGGTTCCTGAGAAGACCTCTGACGTTCCATTGAATTATTGGTGTATCCATATTGGAAGTAAATAGGTGCTGTGTATACAGAAACAGAAGTATTAATTACAGAGATTTCAGAGCTTAGGTTCCAGAGCTTTTTTGAGGCCCTGTAACCGGGGTTTTGCTCTTTTTGAAGCATTCGAGGGAACCTCGCCGCTCTTTAGGCGCTTGGTGCGCCTTGAGGATAGGTGTAGTGTCCATTGCCTCTTGTGAGGCGCCGGACACGTGCTCTTGCGAGCGAGAAGTTTCCCAGGAAAGTCTCGCCTTGGAGGACAAGACCCCTGCGCCCACCAGCCCGGAGGTCGATGGGGCTCCCCGAGGGATTTGGCTGCGCCGGCTGTTGCCAGCGCTGGAAGAGGCCGGGGAGGTTGGGGCAGTCTCGGCTGCGCCCACCTTCGGGGTCGATGGTCCCCCTTGCTTTGTTGACGGAGCAGCGCTAGCTGCAACCGCCGCGGGGGCAGATGGCGTAACTGCCAACTCACTGCCTGTGTGTCGGACAGCCGCCGGAGGCCGTTGTGACGCTGCCCCCTTACGCACCACATCGGCAAAGCTGCTCTTAGACAGGTATGACACCCACCTACGTGCCTCTTTGAAAGATATGTTTTCTTTGACTTTGATTGTCACAATCTCTTTTTCTCTTTTCCAGGACGGGCAGGCGCGCGAGTATGCGGCATGCTCGCCATCACAGTTGACACAATGTGGAGTGTTTTGGCACGTTTCGGAGGAATGTTCGTTGTCACTGCACTTGGCACAAGTCAGCCGGCCTCGACAGTTCTGTGAACTGTGGCCGAAACGTTGGCGCTTAAAGCATCTGAGAGGATTGGGAACGCATGGCCGAACACGAAGTTTGATATAACCAGCTTCGATGGACTCAGGAAGGACACTTGAGCCGAAAGTGAGTATCAGGTGTTTCGTCTTGATGTCTTTTCCATCTCTCCTCATCTTAATTCGTTTAACATTGATAACATTCTGGTCACTGAAGCCCTCCAAGAGTTCAGCCTCAGTGAACTCCATCAAGTCATCGTCAGAGACAACACCACGGGTGGTGTTCATCGTGCGGTGCGGGGTTATAATTGTTTGGGTTTCCCCAAATGACACTAGGGTTGACAATTTTTCATATTGTTTTTGATCGCGGAGCTCCAAGAGGAGATCACCGCTTGACATCTTCGACGCCTTATATCCAGGACCAAAGGCTTCAGTCAGCGACTTCGAAACAAGGAAGGGTGAGATAGTTCTTACTGGTTTATCTGGTTTTGCAGAGTGGATGACATGGAAACGCGGGAAGGATTCTTTTTGGCGGCCAAAAAATTGGAAGACTTCATCGGTGCGCCCTCTTTTCTGAGGGCGATCAGGTAGTGGAGGGAAGGAAGTAGCCATGAGTGGACGTGTAGTTTTCGGCAGCAACGCCAGCCACCCACCATGGAGTCCAACAAGGGGACACTGCAGGGCGTGAAAAACAGGGCCTGCAAACGCCAGCTGTACGTTGCCACTATAACCCAATATGACATAACCAAGGTTGGCTACTCACACAAGGTTAACCCTTGCCGCCAAGAAGAAGGAAGTAAATAGAAGAGAGAAGGAGACAGGAAAGGTGGAAAGTAAGGGAAAGACGAAAGTTGCAGGAAGAGAGAGACAGGAAAAGGCGACTGCCGATTTCCTCCAGGTGGGTCAGTCTGGAGGTGCCGTCTATGTGAAGCCGAGGCCGAAGAGGTGTGTTGCCTCCGCCGGGGCCTTAAAGGTCCAAACACCCAGCATCGGCTCAACCCCCAGGATCCCCTTTTCCCCAGACACGGCTAAGCCGCGCACGGCTACACACGGGAGGGTCCAACCCTCGTGTGTTCGGGTACGTGGTGTCGCAACGCACCAAATGCCTGCTGACGCAGACGCCCCTGTGGGGATGTATAAATGCATCGCAGATATTTCCTTCAATGCGCACAAGGTGATCGGTTGTCGACCGCCCTTCTCTGAAACCACACTGATAGGGATCGAGCATATGGTTGAGTTCAAGGAAATGTATAAGTCTGCGGTTAACCATTTCTTCAAAAATCTTAGACAGCTTGTTAGAGCTATCGGACGATAGCTTGCTGCCAAGGACGGGTCTTTTCCCTGCTTCAGAACAGGAACCACGATCGCTTCTTTCCATGTGGATGGGAGGTATCCCGAAGCCCCAAATAGTGTTTAATAGTGTAAGTAGTGTAACTTGTGCGTCAGTATGTAGGTTTCTGATCATGTCATACATGACTCTGTCAGGTCCCAGTGCAGTGCTTTTACATGATTTCAAGGCAGCTCTCAACTAGGCAATACTGAAAGGCCGGTTATACGGTTCATTCTGCCTGGATTTTTGTATGATTGGCTTACGTTCTACTATTTCTTTATGTTTATGAAAGGATTGCGAATATTTCATTGAGCTCGACACACGCTCAAAGTGCTCCCCAAGTGAATCTACCTGGTCTTGCAGGGTTTCGCCTTGTGTGTTTACCAAAGGGAGGGAGTATGTTTGTCGCCCTCTTATCCTACTAACCCTGTTCCAGACTTTGGCCTCATCTGTATACGAGTTGATACCCGATAAAAACTTTTGCCAACTCTCTCTTCTGGCCTGTCGGCGGGTTCGCCTGCCTTGGGATTTGACTTTTTTAAAGTTTATAAGATTCTCCGCAATGGGGGAGGCGCGTAGCAACCCCCACGCTTTGTTTTGTTTCTTACGAGCGATCCTACAATCGTCGTTGCACCACGGGACACGCCGTTTACATGCCAAGCCATTTACTTGTGATATGCATTTAGGTGCAGCATCTATTATCAAGGCTGTAAAATACTCCACAGCAGCATCAATTTCTAACGAGGAGATGTCATGCCCTGAGATACTAGTAAGAGTTCGAAATTCTCCCAATCAGCTGTCTCAATCTTCCACCTAGGTGGCTGTGGTGGATATTCGTTTTCTTTAGGTGTTCGTAGTAGTATGGGGAAGTGGTCGCTTCCGTAAGGGTTCTTTGTAATTTCCCATTCGAGGTCAGGCAGAATAGAAGGAGAAACTATGCTGAGATCGATTGAAGAAAAGGTTCCGTTTGCTAAAGAGTAATATGTGGGTTCCTTCTTATTCAGAAGGCACGCACCAGAAGAAAAAAGGAACTGTTCAACAAGACGACCTCGCGCATCTAAACGAGAGTCACCCAACAGGGAGCTGTGCGCATTGAAATCGCCAAGAACAACATAAGGTTCTGGCAATTCGTCTATAAATGACTGAAATTCATGTTTGTTTAATTTGTAGTGTGGGGGTATATAAAGCGAGCAAATCGTTACGAGTTTATTTAGGAGAACAACTCGAACCGCCACTGCTTCAAGGGGCGTTTGTAGCTGCAAACGCTGACACGAAATGCTTTTATGAATAAAAATGGCAACACCGCCTGATGATACGACAGCATCATCGCGATCTTTGCGAAAAGTGACATACGGTCGGAGAAAGTTTGTGTGTTGTGGTTTTAGGTGTGTTTCCTGTAGACACAGCACTTTTGGATTGTGTTTTTGGATAAGCTCTTGCACATCATCAAGGTTCCGAAAAAGACCTCTGATGTTCCATTGAATTATTTGCGAATCCATATTTGAAGTAAATCGGTGCTGTGTATACAGAAAGAGAAGTGATGCATTAGGTTACAGAGCTCTTTCGAGGCCCCGTAACCGGGGTTTTGCTTTTTTTGAAGCGTTCGAGGGAGCCTCACCGCTCCTTAGGCGCTTGGTGCGCCGTGAGGATAGGTGTTGTGTCCATTGCCTCTTGTGAGATGCTGGACACGCGCTCTTGCGAGCTAGAAGTTTTTCGGGAGGGTCTCACCTCAAAAGGCAAGACCCCTGCGCCCACCAGCCCGGAGGTCGATGGGGCTCCCTGAAAAATTCGGCTGCGCCGGCTGTTGCCAGCGCTGGGAGGGGCCGGGGAGGTCGAGGCAGCCTCGGCTGCGCCTACCTTCGTGGCCGCTATCGGTCCTGCGGGATCGCTGCGTGTAGCGCAGGTTGCCGCAGATAACTCTTGTGGGGCTGGCAACCCAAGGGTAGCCTGGCCTGGTTGTAGGTTGGATGGAGTGAGCAGGTACCTTTGGCTCCTGCCCTGGGGGCAGGAGCCAAAGGTACCTGCTCGCTGCATGCGGGCTGGGTACTTGGCATTGGCCACTGTGACGCTGCCCCCCGACGCGCCGCATCAGCATAAGGTGTGCTGTGGAAAGGTGAGCACCTCTTACGGGCTTCCTTAAACGAAATATTTTCTTTGACTTTGAGGGTGATTATGTCCTTTTCTTTTTTCCAGTTCGGACAGGAGTGTGAGTAGGCTGGATGGTCTCCATTGCAGTTCACACAGTGAGGTGCGCGACTGCAATTGTCGGAAGGGTGGCCCTGGACTCCACACTTTGCACAAGTTATTTGACCACGCCAGCTCTGCGAGCCATGGCCAAACCTCTGACATTTGAAAGACCGTCTAGGGTTCGGGATATATGGTCGCACAGTTAACCTGATACAGTGAACTCTCACTTGAGTGAACTTCAAGGGACCGAAGGAAATAGTTCACTTAACTGAAAGTTCACTAAACTGAATATTCACTAGACCAACATTAGTCATGGCATACAGAGTCAAAAGTTTGAAGTGCAATTCATGGAGCAAAAGACATGGCATCCACAGTGTTAGAAATGTGTGAAATGGCATTTGCACATATCAACAAGTACAAGGTTCATAACAGTTAAAATGCTGCCTTTCTCACTTAGAAAAAAGTCTGTAATCTTCTTCTGCACTTGTACTTTTAAAGCACAGGAAGTAACAAAACTATCCAAAGAGTCAATGTTTTTGTACACTTCTTCTCGCACAGCTTGCTGTTGAGACACAAAGTCTCTCAACTTTCCAATGTACCCTACAACCACAGTTAGAATTATAGGGCTTGAAATTGGCTTGCCAGTTGCCTCTTCTTCTTCGCCTCTTCTTCGAAAGAAAGAGACGACGACCATGCCACAACTAGCCGGTCGAAAAAAAAAAAACACACACCACGTGGTTTGTGGTGTGACAGATCGCCGCTTTGCTCTGGAGGCGTTGTCAGCACCAGCGATGTTACTTTGTTCATGGCCTCCGGGATTACATGCTTGCTCGTTTTCTGCGAGCGATCTCGGAGGCCATGCCTCGTCGTCGTTCGTTTTCCGCGCCGCCGCTTTGCCCCAGGGGCGCTGTAGCGCCAGCGACGTTACATTGCCGCTGGAGCGGCGGTTTGATGAGGGCGGGCATCGGTTCTGATCGCAAAAATAAGCCTTGATCCTCTGAGCGAGTTCGTTAAACTGAAATATTGACTGTTCCGAAATTCGTTTAAGTGAAACATTTTTGCATAGAATCTATAAGAAGCCTGCTGGGGATTTTTAAGAAGTTCGTTATTCTGAAATATTCGATAAACCGACGTTCGTACAACTGAGAGTTTACTGTATATCCTGTTTCGATGTTTTCTGGTAGTATGCTGGATGCAAATGTTAAGATAAGATGCTTGGTTGGAATTTCCTTATTGTCCTGTCTAATGATAATACGCTTTACATTGGTCACATTTTTATTTTTCCACCCTTCCAGGAGTTCAGCTTCTGTCAAATCCTGAAGGTCTGCCTCTGACACGACTCCGCGTGAGCTGTTCATTGATCGGTGTGGTGTAACAGAAACTGGTATGTTACCAAAGGTCACCAGACTGCCTAGCTTCATGTATTGATTTTTCTGTGGGATCTCAAGAAGAAGATCTCCGCTTGCCATTTTCGTCACCTTATAACCTGACCCTAAGGCTTCAGTCAAATATTTTGAAACTATGAATGGTGAAATGAGTCTGGCCTGTTTTTCAGCGTTCTCACTATGTACAACATGGTATTTCGGGTAGTTCTCTTTTGTGCGGGTCAAATATGTACTTAAGTCATCGGTGCGTCCCCTCTTCTGAGGGTGATGATCAAGTAGGCGGGAAAATGCAGGTGTTCCCATAGTATTTCGGTTCGTTTTCGGCAGCAATGGCGGCCACCCACCACGGAGCCCAACATGGGGATGCTGCAGAACTTAACGCGTAAGGCTGCAGGCGCCAACCGTGCATTGCCACTATAACCTAATATATTATACCCAAGGGAGGGCACATACACAAGGTTAACCCTAGCTGCCCTAGGAAATTAGGAAGTGATGGAAGAGAAGAGATGATAGGACAGTAAAAGAAAGATGATAGGAAAGAAAATAGATTGAAGAGGGGGACAGGAAAAGGAGACTGCCGATTTCCCCCGGGTGGGTCAGTCCGGGGGTGCCGTCTATGTGAAGCAGAGGCCAAAGAGGTGTGTTGCCTCCGCCGGGGGGCCTTAAAGGTCCAAACACCCAGCATCGGCTCAAACTCCAGGATCCTCCTTTCCCCAGACACGGCTAAGCCGCGCACGGCTACACGCGGGAGGGTCCAACCCTCGTGCGCTCGGGTACGTGGTGTTGCAAAACACCAAACGCCTGCTGACGCAGACGCTCCTGCGGGGACACACAAATTCGTCATGGATATTTCCTTCAATGCACACAAGATGGTCAGTTGTGGACCGCCCTTCTCTAAAGCCACACTGATAGGGATAAAGCATTTTGTTCAGTTCAAGGAAATAATTAAGCCGCCTATTAATCATTTTTTAAAATAGCTTACAAAGGCAACTTGTGAGAGCTATCAAGCAGTAACTTGCCACCGAGGAAGGGTATTTACCCTGCTTCAAAATAGGGGCCACAATCACTTCTTTCCATGTGGACGGAAGGTATCCAGCAGCCCAAACAGTGTTGAAAAGTGCGAGTAGTGTCAGTTGTATATTGGCGTGTGCATTCTTAACTATGTCATACATGACTGTCAGGTTCCGGTGTGTGGTGTGGAGCTCTTGCATGTGATCAAGGCAGCTCTCAACTTGGCAATACTGAAAAGACAATTACACGGTTCGTTCTGATGACAGTTACATATGATTGGCTTACATTCTTCTATTTGTTTATATTTAAGGAAGGAATGTGAATGGATTGAGCTTGACACATGCTCAAAGTGCTCCCCAAGAGAGTCTGCCTGGTCTTGCAGGGTCGTTCTCCAGAGGCAACGGATGGATTAGCTGCCCTTTTAGCATTTTCAAGCCATTCCACAATTTGCCTCCTGTGTGTATGAATCTATACTCGAGAAGAACCTAACCCAGATTTCTCTCTTTGCCTGATGCTGGGTCTGCTTTCCCTGTGATTTATTGTTTTTAAATTGAATGAGATTTTCTGCATTTGGCAATCTACGCAATACACCCCATGCATTATTTTGCCTCCTTTGCGCCTCGGTACAGTCTTCGCTCCACCAGGGAACACGTCTTGTAAGTGAACCACCATTAATTTATGGGATAGACTTTTCGGCTTCATCAATAATAGAAGCAGTGAACTGTGCAACAGCATCATATATACTGCAATTGTTTGTAAAATCTTGTGGTAAATAAGTTGATACTTTAAAATATTTCCAGTCAGCCAAACTTAATTTCCATCGAAGAATATGGGGAGGGTTGTCATGCTGTGTTTAATTATTAAGTTTAATGTTACAGTTAAGTGGTCACTTCCAGGAAGATTATTGATGAGGTTCCAATCCAGGTAGGACAGAAGAGAGGCTGAACCAATTGCTAGATCTATCAATGAATACGAGTTGTGTTGGGCACTGTAATAGGACGGCTCCTCCTTAATAAGCAGGCAGGCACTAGAGGCCAGAAGAAAATTTTAAATGAATCGACCTTTTGTGTCGCATCATGAGTCTCCCCACATCATGTTGTGGGCATTAAAATCACCCATGAGTATGTAGGGGTCCAGAAGCTGATCAGTGAGGTTATAGTATAATTGCCTTTTCCAAGATGATAGTTTGGGGGTATGTATATAAACATACAGTGACCAGTCTATTAAAAAAGATTGCCCGAATTGACTCTGCCTTCAAGGAGTGTCTGAAGGGGCAAGTGTTGGCAAGCAACACTCTTGTCGATGACTATGGGTACATTGCTGGACGAGATGGTAGCCTCATTGCGGTCTTTCCAGAAAAATGACATAGTGTGTAAGAAAGTTTGTGTGTGTAGATTTTAATTGTGTTTCCTGGTGCTACAGCACTTTTGTACTTCGTTTATGAAGAAGTTCTTTAACATCATCTAAATTGCACAGAAGTCCCCTGACATTCCACTGTAATATCTGTGTGTCCATATTGCAGAAGAGGATGGTGCTGTGTGCCTAATATGTGAAAGCAGAGTGAACCTACAGAGTCCTTTTCGGGCCCTGTAAAATGCGGGGTTTCTCCTTTTTTGGAGTGGTCGAGAGATTCCCACCACTCCATAGGCACTTGCTGCACCGTCCAGCTAGAAGACATGTCCATCGCCTCTTCAGGGGCGCTAAACACCCGCTCTTTCAAGTGGTTTGTTTGCCTCGAAGGCTTCGCCTCGGCAGACAATACCCTGGAAGCCACCAACCCAGAAGTCGATAGCCCCTTCTTCTGGGACAGTGCAGCAGCGCTGGCTGCAGCTGCCAAAGGGGCACATGGCATCACCGCCGGCTCATTGTGTGTGAGCTGGAGAGCTGCTGTAAGCTGTTGTGTCGCTGTCCCCAGATGCATCACATCGACAAAGCTGTTCTTGAGCAGGTAGGATACCTGCCTGAGTGCCTCCTTGAAAGTTATATTTTCCTTTAATTTTCCCTTAATTTCCTTTTCTTCTTTTAGGATGGGCACGACGCTGGGCATGCGGCATGCTCCCCATCACAGTTTACACAGTAGAGAGAGTTTTCACAAGATTCTGAGGCGTGTTAATGAGCACTGCATCTTGTACAAGTTTGGTGGCCTCGGCAGTTCTGTGAACTGTGGCCGAAACGCTGGCATTTGGAACATCTAAGGGGATGTGGCACGTATGGCCTGACACGAACATTGATGTACTATCGCGCTCAGTATGAGCTACACCGCGCGAGCACATGGCCGTGCGCTCGGTATGGTCGTACACTGGCCCCGATAGTGGCGGGCTTTCGAGCTATCTGCAGAGGGTGTAGCTGTTCCAGCAAGCTCGCATCACCTCCACTTGCTTGCTTTCCCCTTCACCCTCGTTTAGGCTGGTTTTGATGTTTGTTTCGAAAATGATAACTGTAGCCGTAGGTCGACGCCCAAACTTCGTAATCGGGCCAGAGTTGGTCCGCACAGTGGGTGTTATCTGGTGTGTCAGATTGATAAAAAGGAATACGTTCGTCAGCTCGCAAAATGTCCCGGGTGCCCAACAGTGATCGACTTCTTAATTCATCTCAGGTTTTAGCATTTACAGCACCCAAGCTGTCTTAGCGTGCCAATTTTTTTTTATTTGGGCTGAATATATCTTTGACTGATCACACGACTCTTTCATGTCAGTGCACGTTAAAGGGACACTAAAGGTTACTATTAAGTCAACGTGGACTGTTGAAATACCATCACAGAAACCTCGAAACGCTTGTTTCGTGCCAAGGAGAGACTTATTTTAAGAGAAAATGCGTTCTGAAGCGTCCGCGTACCTCTAGCGCAGTTCAAATCGCCCGCCCTCCGATCGAGGAGTACTGACATCATGGTCTCATAGTGACGTTGCGCCATCGGTGAGTAGAACGGTGTCCGCAGACGGCGCTACAGCTTTTCTGCGCAAAACACGAACGCGCGGCCAGAAACAGAGCCAAGACAGAGCCGACAGCAGAGCGAAAGCGGGAGTATGGTGGCTAGCGGAAGGAGAAACGAATTACGTCCCACATTACGTCCCACGGCACACGGAGAGTCAGTTTTCGTTAAACTATAGGCTGCGGCGAGCTCGCAGCGTAGTCGGCGTGGTCTATGAGAAGCGACGAGCCTTTTCGCACTCGCAACAGGGCATAAAAATGTGCGAATCGACGCAAAACTCGGCCTAGAAACGTGTTTCGCCACAGCCAGGGCTCAATACGACCCAAGCTGGCACGACCCAGATGTCGTTTCCCGCACCGCCACCAGGTGCCGCTACTATACCTCAAACTCCAGCGCAAGACGCCCATAAGCTGGTACTTCATTCTATGATGCTAACTTCGACGCTTGTCGCAATGGACCCTGAAACCGACAAATTGGCTCGCGATGGTGGGCTCAACTTCAGCGATTTGAGCACCGACGAGCGCGACCTGCTGCTGAGGGCTCGCACTGCCGGCGTCGTTGCGTACTACGACGGCGGCCTCGACACCGGCTCTCCGGAGCGGGAAACCAACGAGCTCTGGGGCTTCCCACGACATCACATGGACGTGGCATTCTCGCTGCTTGTTCCAAATGAAAGTTTCGCGAGCCAGCAGAACCCTCACAGCACGACGCGATAACGAAACTACTGAAACTCCAAAGCGTGCGCGGCGCAGAGTTGAGCGCGCAGAGTCGAGCGAAAACGAAACCTTTCGAACACCCATATTACTGAAGGGTAACGTCAAAATGTTATTTTTTCTTAGAATCGAATAGAAGTAGACAAGTAGCATTTTCTTCCGTCTTATAATCGAATGAAATGATATTTTTAATACGAGTAGTTGAGTATTAGTAACACAAATTATGAGGAGTCCTTTCGTCATCGGGCTAGTACCGGAATGTCGCTGGGGGGTCTCAAATCGTGTCATGCATTTACCTCAATTTCTCGGTTACTAAAGCTCTGTTCGCGATTATATTGACGCCTTAGACGTTCTAGAACGTTGCTCTACCACTTTAACTTGAGTTTCTGGTAACCTTTAGTGTCCCTTTAAAGAACCCCAGGTGGTCAAAATTTCCGGAGCTCTCGACTACGGCACCTCTCAGCCTGAGTCACTTTGGGACGTTAAACCCCATAAACCAAACCAAAGCACACGACTTTTCGGAAAGGCAATTAAGTACCCTAGACAAAAATAACCTGCACATGACCTTGCGTTTATGTATCCAGGAAAAGTATCTTCTCGATGAGCTGACTGGAAATTAGTGTATTCTGGTAATACCGGTAATGATCGGCGAAATCGGGTTTTGCAGCCATAGTGACAGTGCACTGAAAAATTTCAGAACCATTTAATGCATCTCAAGAAGGCGCGGTGTGTTCTGAAGCCATCACGCACGGTGGGAAGTTTATGAAGACGACGCATGGCCCTAGGAGTAGCGGCAAATGAACGAAGTAGGCTGCTCCGGCCAAATGTGAAATGTTGCTACAGTACGGAGAATGGCGGTGGCAGCAATGTCAACGCGTTGCCGCATTAGCACCGGGGCTATGCTAACACTATGTCGAAAACAATACATGACCCACGTTGTGGCTACTTCCGCCTTTACGCTGGACACTGAGGCGCGATTATCAGTGCTAAAATCATGTCTAAACGCACAGCCCTTCTTGTACGAAGAAAGCGCTGTCTTTGGTAACCTTCGCACGCCACGTCTGGTCGCTGGCAAAAGTGCTGCATGATCTTGCAGTTTCTGCTTCAGCGAAGTCAAAGTGAACAGGAAACAGTTAAGGTTTCCTTCAGATAAACGGGGACGAGGGGTACCAGCGCGCTTGCTGGAACAGCTACACCCTCTCCAGATAGCTCGAAAACACGGCACAACCGGCGCCACTGTACAACCTTGCAGAGCGCTAGGCCACGCGCTGGCGTGGTATAGCTCATACTGAGCGCGATAGTACCTGGCCTTGATGGACTTGGGCACAACACTTGAGCTGAAGCTAAGTATCTGATGCTTGGTCTGGATTCCCTTTCTGTCACGCCTCATCTTAATTCGTTTAATGTTGATGCCGTTCTGCTCACTGAAGCCCTCTAGGAGTTCAGCTTCAGTCAGCTCTAACAGATCATCATCTGAGACACTGCCACGGGTTGTATTCATAGTACGGTGCGGAGTTACTGTTACTTGGGCATCCCCAAATGACACTAGATTAGGCAATTTTTCATACTGTTTCTGGTCGCGGAGCTCCAAGAGGAGATCGCCGCTTGCCATCCTAGCTTTACAACTTGTACCAAAAATTTCAGTAAGAGACTTCGAAACAAGGAATGGTGAAGTTGTTCACACTGGTTTGTCTGGTTTTTCAGAATGAATGACAAGGAAACAGGGGAACGATTGTTTTTGTAGACCAAAAGACTGGAAGACTTCATTGGTGTGCCCTCTTTTGCGAGGGTGATCAAGGAGTGGGGGGAAGGAACTAGCCAGAGATGAATGTGTAGTCTTCGACAGCAACGCAAAGGCACCCACTGGGGAGCCCTACAAGGGGATGTTGCAGGGCCTGTAAACACAGGTCCTATAGATGCCAGCTGTAAGTCACCACTATAACCAAATGTAACCTGACCTAGGTTGACTACTCATATCCTTGTTGCCAAGAAGATCAGAAGTAAAATAGAAGAGAGGAGAAGACAGGAAAGACAGAAAGTGAGACAGGAAGACTAAGGCCGTGAGAAGGGTAGGAAAAGGAAACTATAGGAAAAGGAAACTACAGATTCCTACCGGACAGCGCTGGGCAGTATCGAAGATACATTTATCTTAGATACTATCTTGGATACTCTTTGGGTATCTTGTATCTCTATCATGATACGCCTGGCAAGACGTGTATCAGTATCAGTATTTCTGATACATGACAATGTATTGTGTACCTTAAGATACAGACACTGCTGTCGTAAAATCACCGTGCCAAACTATAAATGTTGGCTAACTCTGCTTCTCAAACTTATACTGCTGCCACTAAGTTACCTGAATAAAACTAAAGGCAGCAACATTCTTTTATTTTTCAGCCAGAGTCCTCCAGCCAGAGCAGGCACGTCCCTGTTGCATCCCTGTTGGTGGAGAAGAGTCACGTGGTGGCACTCGCACGATCTCGACAAAAACAAGCATGTGAACGTCTGCGCACAGCCGACCTTTGGTTTTGATTTTTTTGTTTTTAGTTGTGTCAGTGCCATGACACCAGCTCATAGCCACTGCATTGTGCTGCGTAGGCCAATGCGTGTGGTGTCTTTCGCGCAAATTCTGATGCTGCTATAGTGTCATTCAAGTTTCTCTCGTTACATAGTCTGAAACATGCAAGAATGGGGTTGCCTTGCATCTAGTCATTGAAGTTTCTCTTGTTATAAAGTCTGAAGCATGCAAGAATGGTGTTGCCTTGCGTCTAGTGGCTTTCACACATCAGCGATTTGAAGGATCTCGTGGATGTAAGTTTGACTTTTGTGAACCAAAGCATGGATGGCGCTGCTTCTGGGAGATTTGTGCATAAGGCGGCTATTTTGTGTACGCGATTGTTGCTTGCAAGCACCAAAAGCAATTTTTAGGACTATGTTACATGCGTAAACGGTAATACATTTACGGACACGGTATAACTCCACAGCAGTATTTGTGCCATCGTGCAGAGGCTTCTTATTGACATTCTTGTAATTAGATGGTGACCCGTTAGCTGGTCAGATAGCAGAGCAGCGACTCCCATCAATTACAAAAGCGACAAGCAGCAGCCACTGAGAGCTCAGTATATAAAGAGCTTTCATGTTAAGCAGCTAAAGCAACCCCAATAAATTGTTCCTGAATGAAAATATTATACTTTGAGCAAGAAAGACAAAAATTTTGATACTAACAGACATTTCATTCATATGAAACAAGGTTGGTCAGAATTTAGAAATTTCCAAGCAAACATTTTTGTGCATACGCATTTGATGCTAAATAATAACACATCTATAGTAAGACGTGCAAAAGTATCGAAGTATCTTAATATACAAATGGAAAGTATCATATCGGACACAATAATTGTGGTAGTATCTTGTATCTGTATCTAAAATGCTTGTCCAGGTATTGTTGTCCGAGACTGGGCACTGTGGCACCGTCGACATGCGGTTCACAAATTGCCCGTTTGTCTACATTTTGCAGGTCGTCTTCAGCCTGCTGCTCGGCGCAGGCGATTTGCGCCTCGGAATTACCGGGACCACTGCGACTGTGCTGGACCGGCATGCAAGGAATGACTACGCAACGACGCTGCCAACACAGATCTTCAACTATCAGCTGCATCAGCTTACCGGCACATGCGCCTACCCATCTGATGTAGAGCGCTACCCAGAGTCTGCAAAATCCGCGGCTACATATGCATTCCACAAGGGACCCCCTGTCACTGAGCACAGTGGCACCGTCAACATGCGGTTCACAAATTGCCCGTTCATCTACATTTTGCAGGTGAGAAAGCAGTTTGGGAAATGCATCCGTTCAAGTGACCGTTTCTTGCTGATGTTGCCATTCCCATGGCAGTATATGGCTGTGTGTGAATCATGCATGACATATTTTAAGAAGTTATTGTTGATGGGCGGAGATATTGAAAGCAACCATGGCCCTGACCTCGAGGAAATCGCCAAACAACTTACCGAAATTGCTTCCGACATTAAAGATATCAAAGAAAAGCGACTAGCAGATACAGATAGCAAGCTTGACGTCATTAGGAAACTTGAAGATGAAGTCACCGCATCTCACACAGAAATGGCTTGTATGAATAAGGTAATTAAGAGTCTTGAGGAAAAAATAGACGACCTAGAAAACTGCAGCAAGAGGTCAAACCTAATTGTTTGTGGCCTACCAGAAATGGAAAAGAAACAAGCGAAGCACTGGAAGAGGCCGTAAATGAGGAAATAATCGAAAAAATCCTTGAACTCAAACCTGTGGCCATTGAGCGCATACATCACATAGGAACACTAGGACCGAACAAGACGAAGCCAGTCATATTTAAATTACTAGACGCAAGAGATAAAAGTGCCATACTAAAAAACGGCTTTAAACTGAGGTACTCAGATCTCTCGATAGGGGAAGATTTTTCGCGAAAACTTAGAGAGACCCGAAAAAAAAAAAAAAACTCTGGGACAGTGCTAAGCAAAACCGCAAAAATAAAGACAAGGTGTCGTTAGCTTACAACAAACTATTCATTAACAACCGTGTTTTCATCTGGGATGATGAAAAGAATGACAGGGTAGAAATAAAGAAGCATGACATAATGGAGCAAAAAAAGAATGCGTACGTGAAAAAAAGAAAAAACGAAGTAAACCGCCCGGCAACACACCAATACCAGCGCAAGAAAAAATAATGTTAAATGTCAACGCTCGAAGTATCTTAAATAAGGTACAGCCATTTGAAAACTTATTGCTCGATCGTGAACCAGATATAGTGGCAGTCACCAAAACATGGTTATCGTTGTCTGTCTCAAGTCATGAAGTCACTCCCCCCAAACTACATACTGGTTCGGAAAGACAGGCAATCACGTGGTGGAGGCGTGACGTTAGCAATAAAGATATCAATCCCACTGGTCATTCTTCCAGAGGTAGCTGATGCTGAAGCAATCTTTTGTAAGATTAACACTAAAGGCACAAGTATAGTTGTTGGCTGCCTATATCGAAGCCCTGTATATGGACACGAATGCATAATTGCCATACAAGAATATTTGCAGCAACATGCTCGAAATTGTTGTGTTATTCTTATGGGTGATTTTAACATTTCCGACCTTAACTGGTCTACCATGCAGTACACAACAAAGGCTTCAGAAGCCCTTCTCGATATGATGTTGACCTTTAACTTTCGCCAAATTGTGGAATGCTCCACAAGGATGCAAAACGAGTCTCGGAGTATACTTGACCTGATCTTGCTAAGTAGTAATTTTCTCTTAGAACAAGTGAAGGTAGAAGTAATAGAAGGAATATCCGATCACAATATTCTGATGTGTATTTTACCTCTAGATTACAAAACATCAGTGCAAACTGCAGCCCAAGCTATAATCAATTTCGACAAAGCAGACGACGCCCACATACAAACCTATTTAGCTCACGAATTCCAAGAGTTTTCAGCAATGGCTTCAGATCCTTTGACTGATGTAAATGTTGTCTGGATGCGTTTTAAAGACATAGTGTTCCACTGTGTAACACATTTTATTCCTGTTAAATCGAAAAAAAAACATTGAAAAAATAACCTGTGGATTACTCAGGAAATAATACATGCAAAATGCCAACTCAAAAGGTCATGCAAAGTTAGCAAGGCAACAGGCAATACCCCATCTAAGACCCCTAGGCTAGCGCTTGCAGCAAAAAATTCCAAACAGAAATTCAAAGAAGCGAAACACCACTACTTCAACACTGTACTCCCCAGCTTTATAAAGAACAACCCACATAGATTCTGGAACCACTTTCGCCGAAAAAGCACACTCGCAACTCGGCTCTCGTCAAGTGAAAAAGCCGATAAAGCCAACAGATATAACCAATTCTTTCCTTCGGTCTTCACAAAAGATAATGGCGTCATGCTGGACTTAGTTCCATGGACTGTTTCCACTATCAACCCACTTGTTATCACAGACACTGGTGTTCTTAACCTTCTTCTTGCCCTAGAGACTAAAAAAGCATGTGGTCCGGACAATATACCCAACCAATTTCTTAAAAAGTACGCACAGTGGTGTAGCAGATACCTCGGCCTTATTTTCCGTAAATCCCTTTCAACATCAAAACTACCCAAAGATTGGAAAAAAGCTAAAATTATTCCGATCTACAAATCAGGAGATAAATCTGTTGAATCAAATTTCAGACCAATATCGTTAATGAGCCCTGCATGCAAACTACTCGAACATATAATTCTAAAACATTTAACTTTTTTTTTAATATGAAGGCATCCTGTCCCCCTAACCAGCATGGTTTTTGCAGGGGTTTATCGACCATAACTCAATTAACCGAAGTCATACACAATCTCTCGCTGGGTATTGACAATCACGGCCAAACGTACATAATCCTACTTGATTTTTCTAAAGAGTTTGATTGTGTTTGTCACACCAAGCTAATAACTAAACTAAAAAACATTATCAGAGACGAAGAAATTGTTGCTTGGGTTCGTGGGTTTTTGTTTAATAGGTGTCAGTCTGTTATTTTCGAACATACAACATCAGATATAGTACCAGTTACATCAGTAGTGCCCCAGGGCTCTGTGCTTGGGCCCTTGTTATTTCTCGTGTATATTAATGATATAACCACTAACATAGACTGTAAAATAAGGTTATTCACGGATGACTGTACCATTTATAGAGAAATAAAAAATGATGAAGACCACTACTCCCTTAACAAATCACTTAGTACTATTACAGAATGGTGCTCAGACTGGCCGACGATAATAAATATAAAAAAATCTACAACAAGGAAAAAAGAACCTTCAGACTTTGCTACGCCATAAATGGTACAGCTTTGACTAAAGTACAGAAATATAAATATCTAGGCTTAACAATTACGTCAGACCTAAGGTGGGATGAGCATATTCATCACATTACTTCATCTGCTATGCAAAAGTTATTTTTTCTTTGCAGATCACTTCAACTTGCACCCTTGTCAACAAAACTCCTAGCGTACAAAACATTCTTTAGGCCGATCCTCGAATACGGAAATGCTGTATGGTTTCCTCATACCCCCCCGAGACTAACATAAAGAAAATATAAACAGTACAAAGGAAGGCCATTTGATTTATCCATAACAAATTTAGATGGAAAGACTCTTCCTCTAACCTTCTAGCTATTTCTGGGCTCCTTACGCTCGAACTATGAGCGAAACAGGCACGTTTGAAATTTCTTTATCAACTCCTGCATAATTATTTCAAAATTGACATTTCAAATTACATTTCTTATTCACAAACATGACCTACCAGGCACAAACACACAAAAACCTTAGTAGAGCATAAATGTAACAATGATGTGTTTAAATATTCCTTTTTTCCGGTTGCCATCTGTGAATGGATATGTTGACGCCTCTCACCACTAACGCTGAGTCACTGTCTCAGTTTGAATTAAAAATTGAAAAAATTTCCTAGCAGGTTAAAATTGCTAGTGCTATTATTAGATCATGCAAACCACAGTGTAATTGTACCCTGTGTAAGTAGTCGTGTATGCAGCATAGAATGCCTAAATTGCCATTTTATTCTATTTTGGAAATTAGTATGTACTTGTATTTGGTGTATGTATTATGTAGTGTAAATTGTTTATGTGTGAAGTGCAAAGCTGATGTTATACATGTAGTTCTCGCGTCAATTTAGGGCTAAATAATGCACATACTTTCGTTTCCACTGGCTGCAGTTTGTGTCACAACGACGTAATTCTGGCCAATGCCTCCTTTACTAGATGCCCGCCGCGTTGCTCGCTTTCCCATTGTAGTGGTGGTTCCCTTAATTGAAGTTAGTTCAGCATAAATTCCGTGAGGGGGTGCTCGTTGCCTTTTCAACTTCCGGCGGATGTGGCAGCGGCGGCTGAATGCATCCGCTGGCGCGTTATTGCGCGGGCGTCTGTTAGCAGGCATTATCGCAGGCCTCCGAGACAGTAACAGATGCCTCGTTAATCTCAGAGGCTGCAGCACGTGATTGCAAGTTGCAGGCGTTCGCCATGACAGGCGCTCGCTGCCTTTTCGCAGAGGAGAGAAAAGGGAGAGGGCCCGGAACCGAGCTACCGGACAACGCGGCAGGCATCTAGTAAAGGAGGCATTGTTCTGGCGCATACACCTACTTCGAAGTCCTTGTCACCTTCGGTGATCAAATTCCTTGCGACATGACATAATGCCTCTCGCGTACTTTGCACATTATGCAGGGTTCTACTAAATTCTCCGTGTCATGTTTCATTCTGTGAGCACTGTACATATATATAGTGCCCATCTGCTATGGTCTCAGTAGAGACTGGCAGTATTGTAAATAAATAAATAAATAAATAAATAAATAAATAAATAAAATCTTGTATCTTATCATGACACAATTGCAAAGTATTTTTGTCCAGCTCTGCTCCCAGATGGGTCAGTCCGGGAGTGACACCAACACACCAAATGCCTGCTGACGCAGATGCCCCTGTGGGGTTCTCTGCCCTTCTCTTGAACTGTCAAGTTCTGTGGCATATAAAAGTTCAAAGCTGTTTTATCGGGCTGTGCAAATTGTGAGAGTACAAAGTTCTTATTTTGGATGCTGGACGGTGTTTCACTGTATTTTTTAGACATGATCCGTGCCCCATATGTCACAAACATGGCGGCTGAAAACAAGGTTGCCACTATTGAAACTGTTACCCATACTCCCAATTTCCTTGGCAAGGCATTTCCATGTATATCTGAGTACTATTTATCTGCTGTAAAGACTTCACACTGAACCATAAATTGTTCTACAATTTTAGACAAAGCAGTCTAAACAGTGTCGTTAAGACAAAATCTTATTGTTGGCCAGCCAGCTAGCATCGCACAAAATGGAAATAGGGGAGGGGACCACTGCATATGAAAGCACTCAGCAGAGGGCTCTTTCGTTGAGACAGGATGCCAGTGTCAGAGGTGGACTGTCATTTTATGGATACCAGGGAAGACATTTGCTCGAAAACTATTTCTTTCTAGTGCAAACAAATGCAGGTTTTTGAGCGCGCATTCGAAGCACCATCTATGGCACCAATCACATGACGCATGAGATTAAACTGAAAGCAACCAAGGTGGACGTTTGTATGAAGTCTTCCATCAACATGTCACTTGAGAGGTTTGGTTATACAACTCGTTTTTGCATATTTACATGAGCCTCACAGATATAAACGAAATAAGCACTCTTGCTTTGAGAACAGAATGAAACACGAGTGAATGAATTTTTGTATGGTCAACGAAATTGTGAGGTATAAAGCAACAAAATGCGTGTTACCAAGTTGTGGTGAGAACCGATGAAGCTACCAGCTGCATTTTATAAATAGATTTAAGAGCTTTTAATCCTGGCAGAGTGGTACATTAGTGAGCTATGTGACATGGTGTACAAGATACATACAAAACTGAAATTCACTTTTGTCACTTTTTAATTGACTTCGAAGTTCATTGAGAACAAGACATACCAACCAAAAGTTTGACAATTATTCTAGACAAAGTAGATAAAACAGATGACAAGCTACACAGCAAACACAGGAAAAATGCTTTTTTTTGCATATGTCTCGTCTTCCTCCTCTACATTGTCATCCAATTTAGATGCCTCTTGAAGAATAAATACCACCTCGCCCTGATTGCTACTACTCTTTCAATATTTGAATAAGCTAGTATTTTGAATTATTGCAAGTCTACTGTATATGACAGTTAAATATTTCTCGCATAGTACTTTTGTTCACAGAGACACGTGCATGTGGAGCACTTAGTGCGACTCTTTCATTCATTAAATGATTTCTGCAGCTGTTCTTTTAATTCATTAGTTGAGTCTTTGCGCAGTGTTTCATGTAGTGTGAAATACATTTCATTATGCAACTTGATTATTAGGTTTTTATGGTGCAAAGGCCAGTTCTAACCAAAGAGCATCAAACACATGATGCAATGAGTTAACAATGGTTCACGAAGTCAAGGACGTAATATGGCTGTAAAGGGGACTAAAATCAGTTGCTGCATAAATGCGTAAAATATATGTACTAAAACATGACAATGACATGTGAAGCGTTCTATGGCCATAAAATATATCCTTGTTTCGAAAAGTAACAGCACTAAACGGACAAGGTCTTGGGCGAAGAAGAACACAACAGTCGAGTTGTCTTTGCTTAAGTCCTTGTCCGTTTAGCACTGTTACTTTTAGAAACATGAATTATCACCAACGCACCTAAGTTTCCCTTCTAGTACATAAAATATATGTTGTGAAGCGATCTTAAGATTAAAACTGTAAGCATATGCATGTAGCATTGATGCCTCATCCGGGCTTTTGAGTGCGAGGACCAGGAAGCATGTGCTCTAAATACTATTATTACAGCAGCAGCTTCTGATAAGAGGCTGTGCTATGGATTGCTTGGGTGTATAACATGTAGTAGTACACCAACATTCTTTAAAAAAGCTAAGACTAGTTGGCTGTCAAAGAGTGGGTCATTGCCTAGGAACATTGCTGGATGTAGTGGAACTTGTTGACGGTGTGGTAAACAAAATTTCTTTTTTTTTCTGCGAGCCTCTAATTCACGACATTCCAGCAAAACAAGGACAGTCAATGTCATGCCACATTTACCACAGGTAGGTGGCTCATCACCAGTCAGCAAGTACGAGTGTGTGCCATACGTGTGGCCGATTCTAAGTTGCGAGATGTTGACATTGGTTCATCGTATATTGGATATAGATAGCCAGTTTCCTAACTGTGGTTTAATGACATGCAGCTTATTAGATGTTTCTGTATTCCATAGGTGTTGCCAATAGTTTCCAAAGTGTTTCCGTAAGAACTATTTTCAAGTCTATGGCAGGGACAGCTTGAGTGGGCACGGTGTAGTGGCAGCCATGCAGTCACTCAAAAACCCTATCTTACTTTTTGTGCAGTTTATCATTCGGCCTGCACATGGCTACAACCTACGGATAAAGTGATTAGCGGCTGTCCATCAACAGTGTTGCTGATGGCCAAGATCTTCAATAATGCGTCGTGTCATCAGCCCTGCTTGAACGGTGGCATCCCTTCCATGGTCAGCAAGTTGACAACACTGCTGGCGACTGCAGTGACGCGAGAGGATGCAAGGACATTGGAAATCCTATGCCCCTTCAGTGGGCACGGTGGAGCGGCATCCATGCAGGCGCTCAAAAACCAGCTCTTGCTTTTTGTGCAGTTTATTGCTCGGCCTGGCATGTAGGTACAACCTACGGATCCAGCGATTAGGGGCTGTCCATCAACAGTGTTGCTGACGGCCCCATCCTTCAATAATGAGCAGAGGTTTCCCATAAGAAAAAAAAAAAAAAACTAGGGTAACGCAAGACTACGGTAAAGCATACGTTACTGGAATGAATAGGGAACTGAAGGCCATTGTTTGTTGCTCATATTCATAAGAGCACCCACCCACAGAATTTCCACATATACCAAAAACCAACTTCTTATTAGTGGATTCCATCACTACTGATGCAGTTTGTGTCGAAAGGCTGATTGTCAATTTAAAAGTGTCTTCATCAGCCAGTCCAGATTGTATCTCGTCAAAAATGCTGAAGTGTACGTAAGTTTTTTCTTCATTGATATTGTCAAAGATTTTTGAACAGTCATTACACGTCTACACTGCCCTCTGATAGGGAAGGTGGCTCCTGTGCATAAATCTGGTGATGTATATTTCCCCAATAATTATGGTCCCATATCATTAACACCCATTCCAGTAAAAATCCTAGAACATATAATAGCATCATCATCAGCTTGGCTACGCCCACTGCAGGGCAAAGGCCTCTCTCATACTTTTGCAACTACCCTGGTCATGTGCTAATTGTGGCCATGTTGTCCCTGCAAACTTCTTAATCTCATCCGCTCCCCTAAGTTCCTGCCGCCCCCTGCTATGCTTTCCTCCTCTTGGAATCCAGTTCATAACCCTTGATGACCATCGGTTATCTTCCCTCCTCATTACATGCCCTGCCCATGCCCAGAACATTTAATATACTCGCACCTCATTGAATTCCTTAAGGCCGATTCCTTCTTCAGTATTTATCAGCATGGATTCCGTAAAGCGGTTTCGTGCGAAATGCAATTGCTATGTTTTACAAACGACTAGTTTATTAACGTGGATCATGACTTTGATAGTGATTGCATATATTTCGATTTTGCTAAAGCATTTGACTCCGTCTCACAAGATGTACTTATCTTCAAGCTTAATCAACTTAACACAGACCCCAGTGTACTTGCATGGATTAAGGAATTTCTCTAACCGTAGTCAGTATGCGATGGCTAATGACTTTTGTTCACTTACTTCAGCCATAACATCTGGTGTCCCACAAGGGTCCATCTTGGACCCTCTGCTTTTCTTGATTTATATTAATGACCCTCCTACTTGCCTTTCTTCTTCAACTGTCCGACTGTTTGCAGATGACTGTGTAGTTTACCAGAAAATTACTAACCATGCCGATTAACTCAATCTGCAGTGCAACGTAGCTAGGGTACTTGAATGGCACAGTAAATGGCTCATGACATTTAATACAACTAAATGTAAAAGCATGCAAGTTCCTCGCCACGCCACTAACCACTGTCCGCATACTTACTCCTTCAGTATTTTTCCATTACCATCTGTTGACAGTAATAGATACCTTGGTGCTCACATTTCTTCTAATCTTTCATGGAATACACATGTCGAATATGTAACTAACAATGCGAGTTGCATGCTTGGTTATCTGCATTGAAGCGTTTTGATGCCCCATCGTCCCTGAAGTTAACACTTTACAAAACCTTGGTATGCTCTAATTAGAGTACACATGCACCATATGGGATCCTCCTCAGACTACACTCATTCAAACTCTTGAAGCCATTCAGAATAGCTCAGCATGTTTCATCTTGCATCGAATTATTCACGTCATGCCAGTATCACATCTATTAAGAAAACCCTAAACTTGCCTGACCTTTCGTTTGTCGAAAGTTATCTCGCCTTAGCCTTTTTTACGAGATCTATTATTGTAACAACAATTTGAAGGACGTCCTGTTTCATCCACATCATTATATATCTTCAAGGACCGATGATCGCTTCAAGTTGGGTCTACTGTCTTGTTGCACAAAATTGCATAATGACTCTTGTTTCTAGAACAAGCGTCGCATGGAACCACCTTCCCTCCACAATCGCCAGCTGATGACCCCGAATTCAAGATCACTTTACAAGGTGCCTGGTAATAACATATATATATATATATACACACACACACACTTTTTTGTTAGCTGCACTTCTTGCTATTTCCCCCCCCCCCCCATCTCCTTGCTGTAGTGCCTCTGGGCCCTGAAAGTATTTCTTTAATAAATAAATAAACAAATAAATAAATAGAGGAATTACTATATTTTGTTGTTACTGATGCGGTGGTTTCATCGGTAAGCACATTACCCTCGATTCCTCTATGCCCAGAAACCCAGCATATTACAACATGTCTAAGAGATGAATAAATATTGCACAAAAGTGAAGCTCAATAAAAACAGGATTGTTCTGCTTTTATAAAGACATTAATGCTTTTACAAAACATAACGATTCAGTGGATATTCTTGCCTTTTCTAGTTTTACTTTTTTCTTTATGTTTCACTGCAGACAATACTGCATATGCTTCTGCAGTAAAGATACTTGTTTGGGGTTGCAATATATCAGATTTAGAGAAAGAGGGACCAACAGCTGCGTAAGCTATGCCAGCATGTCACTTTGATGCTTTGATATAAAATACAGAGCAAGTTGTTTTGGCTCCAATGAACTGTATGTATTCAAACAAAATAAGGAAACAGCAAATGATAGGGAAAGGGTGCTTGCCTCCCGAAGCAGTGAAGCCATTGAAGTACTTTGTTCTCGTTGTGCCTGGTTATTGTAGCCCGAGTGCTGCTTGAGAATTTCGTAAAGATCATTTTTCTGTGAAAGCAAAACACATTTTTTTTTTAGTCAGACAAGGTCGAAAGTAGACTGCAAATATCATTTGAGATACTAACAGCAAACGTCATGCATTTAGGTATTTAACATGCTATGTACCTTACCCTAAAAAAAGAAGAACATGAGGCTACATTTTGGAAAAAAACAAGAAGAAAAGAAAGACCCCAAAAGGTAAAGCTATAGCTAAGCTATGGTTATATGGCTATGGCAAAGCTATGACTAAGGCTAAACTATAAATCACCATAGATGGTTCCAGTTAGAGAGTTTCATAGTTTAATTATTATTAATATTATGAACAGTAAAATACCTTGCAAACTGGTACAGTTTTATTAGACCATTTTTGCAGTTCATCCTACTGATGCTCCACCACTGAGCCTCACTGCAGTGACCACACACACACACACACACACACACACACACACACACACACACACACACACACACACACACACACACACACACACACACACACACACCACACACACACACACACACACACACACACACACACACGCACGCACGCACGCACGCACACGCACACACACACGCACACACACACACACACACACACTGCTAACTTTTCCTTCCCTATGGGTAACCAGAGTATATACATTAGAACCTCGTTCATATGTTCCTGTTACGTACGTTTTCCTGGCGCCAACATTTGCAATCGAGAACACAAAAAATGGCCCAAATGAGTTATGCTCATTTTTTACCGGTTCATACGTTCCCGGAAAACTCAATTTTTCGGCACCAATGTTCAGTTCATCATCAAACTGCAACTGTACGATACGTTTTTGGCCACTAGATCCCATGTAAACAAGAAAATGCGCGAAGCATGCACGATCGAGAACAGTATATTAGCCCACAGCGTGAACTAGAGGGGCGCTGCGAACGCTGCTCGCGTGACGTGAGGGCACGGACTCGCGCCTGTCGTCTGCTGCAGTTCGGGCGATGTCCGGATGCCTTCTGCAGTGCTTTCATTCATTCGCTCTCATTCCCCCTGCTTGTATACTTATGGCGATCGTCTCAAACATATTTTTGAGATGTCTTTGTTCGCATTGTTCTCAAGAATTTATTGAAAGAACTTATTTCTTAGACGACAATACAGTTCTCAAAGGCAATGCTGGAGTGCCAGCCAAAGGAGTGCAGACCGGCCCACTGCGGGTTTTTCATGAGCGGATCGACAACTGCAAAAACATAGCATATAAGAATACAGTTATGATAACATCCATGCCGCGGTGCAACGAATATGTCACAAACGCTGGCTATATATGACTTCTAAAACAGTTACCTTGATTTTAATCCGCTAAAACAGGTTTGCTGACGACGGGTAGTCCATGATATAATATTGAATTTTCGCATTTCTTCAGAGAAACGCTCGGCAGTAACACAAGCCCTTAACACTGCAGTTTAGATTCTACCAGCACCAATTGCTTCTTTAACTGCTTCTCAAAATTAGGCGGTTCTTCACATGTTTATGTTAGGTGGCGGTAATTTGAAGTAAAGCTAATTGAGGCTTACAGCTGTTAACAGAATGCGAAAAGGAATGTACCTATATATATATCCCCTTTCCGTGCTAGAGGTTCAGCTCACTTGAGAAATTTACTGGTGTTTGTTGCCTGAGGAATATACATGACGAATCTGTTTGGCGGACTGACACAGGCTGCTCGGCCCAAATTTTTTAGTGAAGTATGCCTTATGGGCCGTATGGCTGCAGCCAGAAAGAAGCCGAAACGTCATTCATTAGTAGTATGGGACATATTGAAGTTATCATAATTTGCTGCTGGAGGGTAAAAAATCAAGTGAAATATGCAAAGCTTGTGATGTCTTCCTAATGAAGGTTAGCAAAGTTCTCTTTTATGTACTGACGAAGCGAATAGTTATCCGTTTATAATTAAACAACGCTAGATTGAGACATGGTGAGGAAGAAGGTGCTTGAATTTTCCTTTTCTAGGCACCCTAAGCTGCGCTGTAGTACCTCGAGTATACTTTAGGCATTGTAATTGGCACTGTAAAAAACTGCTTCATGGTTTCAATTCGAAGTTGTAGTGAACTGATGGCTTTTGCGAACAATGCGTGCCTTGCCATAACGACAGTCGGTTGCTACCGTTGCGTGAGGGGTGTGCAATATTTTCGATAAAGCTTACTGAGGGCCACCGTGAAACATTTCATCGCTTGCAATTGATTAGCTCTCGATCTTAACCATGAAACTTTTCTTTCAGGTGATTGCTACTATGGTATTTGTGAATTAACTTTAGCCACATACGTAAATACTCTATATATGACGCGCCATCAAGTTAGCAGCCATAAGCAATTCATTTTATAGGAGCCCGTTTCCGAAAGCGGTGAAAGTAGCAGCTAATTTTTTCATACGAAATGCATGTCTATTTCTTTTATGCATTAATAAAGTGGCCATATTTTACTAGAACAACTCACCAGAGTAATAATAATCATGATGACAGCTTCACTGGGCAGTGTCTTTCTAACACGGATAACATGTTGACACCAAATACCAAGATTTTTCTTCCATCGCAAGCTATGTAGCGCTGAAGGGGTCTACTGGTCTTGCAATGCATATATGCACCCTGTCTGTTCATAAATTTTGCTTAAAAAGAATGTCTGCAAGTTCAACACGCAAAGTTATTTATGATGCTCCTCTAAACACTTAATATTCCCTTATTACTTAAGTATAAGAGACATAGCATTTTACATGGAAGAAATACCTTGATATTTGGTGTCAACATTATAAATCCGTGTTAGAAGGGCACTGCCCGGTGAAGCTTTCATCATAATTCTTATCCCTCTGGTGAGTTGTTTTAGTCAAATGTGGCAACTGTATTAAGGCCTAAATGGAAGAGAGAGGCGCTCATATTGTGTGAAAAGGTTTGGTACTACTTTCACCGTTCTCTGAAATGGGCACCCAGAAACGTATTGGCTGTTAACACGACGGCGCATTGTGTATAGTATATATATACTTCACGAACACCATAACAGCAATCACATAAAAGAAAATTTCGTGGTTAAGATTGAGAACCATGCAATAACCTGCAAGCGATGAAATGTGTCATGATGGCCCTCAGTAGCTTTTATTGATGATATGGCCCACCTCTCCAGCAACGGAAGCAACCGACTGTCATTATGGCGAGGCGCGCTTTGTTCACGAAACACAGCATTTCACTACAACTTCGAATTGAAACCATGAAGTAGCTCTTTACAGCTCCAATTACAATGCCTATAGCATACTCGAGGCACTACAGTGCAGCTTAGACTGCGTTGAAATGGAAAATACAAACACATCCTGCCTGAACATGTCTCGATCCTGCGTTGCTTAATTACACAGAAACTATTTGCTTCGTCAGTGCATAAAAGAAAGCGTCGCGTACCGGCCGCTTAAAGAAGACACCACAAGTCTCACATGAACACTTGGCCTCTACTGGGGAACAATGATATCTTGAATATGTGCAACACCACTAATGAATGGGCCTTAGGCTTTTTGCTGGCTGCAGCGAACCGGCCCGAAAGGCATATTTCACTCAAATATTTGACCGCAGCAGCCTGTGTCAGTTCTCCAAACAGATTCATCATGCCTGTTTCTCAAGTAAGAAGCACCAGTAAATTGCTCAAGTGAGTTGAACATGTAGCACGGAAAGGGAATCAATATTGGTACATTCCTGTCTGTGTGCTGCAAACAACTGTAAACCTCAATCAGCTTTGCTTCAAGTTACCGCCACTTAAATTTAACCGGTGAAGGACGGCCTAATTTTGAGAACCAGTTAAAAACGCAAGTGGTGCTGGCCGAATCTAAACTGCAGTGGTAGTTAAGTCCTCGTGTTATTGCCCAGGGTTTCTGTGAAGAAATAGAAAAATTTGATATTATACCGTGAACTATTCGTCGTGAGCAAACATGTTTTAGTGGGTTAAAATAAAGATAAATGTTGTAGAAGTCATATATAGTCAGCGTTTATTTGTGACAAGCATATTGCACCATGGTGGGTATGGAATCTTAAATAGATTCTTATGTGCTGTGGTTTTGAGTCTATGCTTTTATTATGCACATGAGCTACCACTGGAAAGTGTAGATCCGCGCATGAGAAACCCGTAATGGGCTGGTCTGAGCTCCCTCAGGTGGCACAATAGCATTGCCTTTGGGAAATATATTGTCGTCTAGGAAATAAGCTCCTTGATTACATTTTCGCGAACGAAGACATCGTAAAATATATATTTGAGGGGCCCGTCATAAGTATACAAGCATTGGGAACGAGAGCGAACAAACGGAAACACTGCAGAAGGCGTCCGGACACCGCCCGAACTGCAGCAGATGACAGGCGAGAGTCCATGCCCTGACGTCATGTGAGCGGCGCTCGCAGCGCCCCTCTAGGTCGTTCTTGGGGCTAATTGGCAGCGAGGAGTTACGGAGTCGCCACCTATCGGAAGCGCCTTGCTGGCGTAGTATGAGGGATCATACGGCGCGCTCCTCATAGGTTTTGCTGTCAGCGCTCACTGAAAACACCACACGCAAGCTCTCCCGGACATTTCTGTAAGTTCTTTCGAAACAAGAGAAGTTTTTTACTGTCTAAATAATAATCTTGGGCAAACTGAAGGCACAGAATCGTTTACAGACGCTATCTCTTTACCGAATACGTACAGTGAACACCATTGCGCGTGGTCGCCGCGATGGAGTCTCCCGAACCGGCTTCTTGCGTAAAAGGTAGGCAAACGCTGAGAGCAAACTATGTGAAATATGTTTTTATGGTGTTTGTATAACTAAGTGGAGCTTAATAGAATGAAGCCTCAATGCAGCGATCGCACAGATTCGCAGCCACCGACTGTGCGTCTTCATGCTTGTCCGCGCACTGTTTCACTTTCGCCGCGTGCGCGTTTTCGCACTGTGCCATGAGCTTTAGGCCACAGAATATGAGCATTTGACAGTATACAAGCAACCATTGTTGCATGGGCGCTATCAGAGCTGTTCAAAAATAATTTCATTGTGGAGACTTCGATGCCTACGGGGACTGTGATGTGCCGTCGTGACCATTCAATATTTTTTTTCTTTTAAATTCTTGGACGTTTCAATAGTATTTCTCGAGTTGCGTCGTACTGTATGTTTATCGGTGTTCTCAGTGTGCGATTTCCCGCTGCTTTTTCGTAATCCAGTGCATTAATTCTTAACACAAACATGACCATATGCCATGCTTTCATTTAATGTGCTTCTTACCACTCCCTTTCCACTCCAGTGAACTTGCCAGTATCTATAGCATCGACAAGTTCATAGACCAAACCGTCATGACATTAGTCGGGCAGCGGACTTGGGCAGGCGTCTCAGTGCGCGTTTTACGAACATTGCAGACCCGGCGCCATAGCAGAAATCTTCCTCGCGTCTGTGCTTGCTGCATACCCGAGTTGTAGCCAATGGCTGTTCGCCGGTTTTATGCTTCGAGAGCCAAGCTTCACGCAGCTTCTTGTCCTGTGGCTACGTGTGAATAAGGCTGACACTGGGCTCCGTTACATACGTCCGGCACTGCGGCACGGAGCAGTAGCCTACCATGTTGCGCGCCTTCAAAGGCAGCGACTACCTATTGTAGTGCTTTCAAGCATTGTAAAGGGGACACTCGAAGCGGGAAAATCTTGCCACTAAATGAAGACTGCAGCGTACGAGGGAATTTAAACTCTTCTTTTCAGCTCGCTTCGGCGCTCCCGAAGCAGCCGACGCGGCCGCTATGTCCACGTGATACCTAATAGCACATCACGCCGACGGTGGCGCCAGCTTTTCCAGTGGTGGAGCTCGAGGCCCATGCCCCAGGCATACACGAAGGGAACGAGCGCGCGCGGCAGCCGAGCGAGCCAGAGCGAGCGGCGCCCTGGCCATGACGTCACTCGCGAAAGGGCGCTACTCCAAATTCTCGCTAGGGTGCCTCGATGTCAGCGCCGCCTCCTAGTAGCGCGGATCGAGGCACCCTAATTCTCGCCGCTAATAGAGAGCTTTAGTTTAGGGGACGCAAGGCGTTGGGGCCCCTAGCGCTTGTGTGCGTTTGCGTACGCAAGCAGAAACACGTTATAGGTTAGCGGCCCCAAACGCAAGCCGCAGTGAGGTCACATGCGCTCGCAGCGTCATCAACATCTGATCTTTGCTGCGTTATCATTTTTTAAAACATGAAATCAAGCAAATGAAGTAAAGTACATAAAACTATTCTTATTAAAAGCAGTCAATGGAGAGGTTTAGAGTGAACGGTATTCGGGTAAACGCAGGCTGGGGCGTTGGGGTGGAGCCATGAACGGGAGCGGCCTGCATGGTGCAGCAACCTGGTGGCGCTAAGCTCAAACAGACAAAAACAGCTAATATTGCAGTAACCAAGTGTATTTTACTTTGCTGTGGGTATAAATTTTCGGCAGCAACACAATTACGCCAGTGCCGAAAATTTACGCCAGCAGCGAAGTAGAATAGACTTGGTTACAGCAATATTAGCTGCTTTTGTCCGTTTAAACAAGAGCCATAAACGCTCCCGTTTATGGCTCCGCCCCAACGCCTCAACTGCGTTTATCCGAATACCGGACACGCTAAACCGCTCTAATATATATAAAAACGACGTCTGTTGACACTTGGTGAAAGATTTATTAGATTATATACCAGCTAGCTACTCGTAAGTTCTCCTACAGCGCGAGAGTCCCATGGGTAACATGACCACTTAGGGGCAGCAATGTTTTCGGTCGACCAAACAACCCAAGGACGCAAGTAGAAGTAGCGGTCTGCGCATGCGCAGTATCGTCGACCTTAGTTCTTGCGTACGCAAGCCGCTTGCGTCCCCTAAACTGATGATGATGATGTGTGGTGTTTTATGGCGCAAGGGCCAGGTTTGACCAAAGAGCGCCATGACATGTGGTAATGTTGACGATGTATTGTGGATGACATGCACAATGAACTCATCATGGTAGATGTGATATGGCTGTAAAAGGGCCTAAAAAAGACTTATGCTGTAAGTGGAGTGGAATATATAGGTGGTAAAATAATGACGGTGACTAGGATGTGATGTGGGCTATTGCAATGGGCTTTCGTTAAAAGATGATGTAATAAAACCATAACACTGACTCCAGAGCTTAAAGAGAGCCCTTGAATGCAGGGCTGCTAGTCGTGTGCTTAAAAGTTGCCTGGCCAAATGATTTTCAGGGTGTCCGTTGCGGCTAAAAACTCTAAGACTGTTTGGAGATTAAAAAGAGGTTCATCGCTAAGAAAAAATGCAGGGTGAAGGGGTAAATTCTCGCGATATGCAGCAGGGAAATACTTTTTCCTCTCTGTTTCTATTTCAGGGCACTGAATAAGAGCATGGAGGACAGTGAGATTATTGCCGCACTTAACACAGGTTGGAGGATCGCCCCCAGTCAAGAGATGAGAGTGGGTGCCATATGTGTGGCCTATCCGTAATCGGCAAAGAAGTACCTCCTTGTACCTTGCTATTTTCCCATTTATCCAGTTCCCCAATTTTGGTTTTATTATGTGAAGCTTATTCATTGCTTGCTTATCCCATTCGCCTTGCCAATGATTCCGCAATTTACTGCGTAGAAAAGGCTTTAGGTCTGTGGCAGGGATGGGGATATTTGAATCTGCATCGCTAAAAGTTACTGACCCAGCGCTTTCGTCAGCAGCTTCGTTGCCTTCTATACCTTTGTGACCAGGTACCCAGCATATCACTGTCACTTGATTGCACATATATAGGGAGCACAACAGACTGTACAGCTCACTAAAAACTGAGTTTTTATATTTTCTTGGTCTAAGTAGGGCTCTGACTACACTTAATGAGTCTGTAAATACAATAGCCCTAGAAAGTTTTGTGAGCTTTATGTTTTGAACAGCCGAGAGTATAGCGTAGGCTTCAGCTGTAAATATACTTGTGTGTGGATTTAGTGCTCCAGATACTGAAAATGAAGGTCCCAGAGCTGCATAGGAAACTCCTTTAGAGGACTTGGAAGCGTCTGTATAATATTCTGTACAGGAGTACTTCTCCTGAAGTTCACGAAAATGGAATTGTATATGTGCTTCTGGTGCCCTCTTAGATATTTCTACAAAAGAGACGTCGCATTCAATGGTCTGCCATTCCCATGGTGGGAGCAGGCGAGTGGGTGCCATTAGGACATTCTCTGGGACTAAGACGCCTGTTTCTTCTGCCAGTGTTGTCAAACGAAGGCTCAACGGAGGTGTAATAGCTGGGCGGTTACGAAATAATCTGGCTGTAGACACTTCATGAATAGATGAGTGAGATGGATGCTGAACATCTGATTTGACCTTGAGAGCATAGGAAAAAGTTAAATATGTCCTTTGGAGATGTAATGACCATTCATTACACTCCACATACAGGCTTTCTACGGGACTTGTCCTAAAAGCGCCTGTAGCCAGGCGTATACCCATGTGGTGAATGGGATCTAGCATCTTTAAAGCACTAGGCGCAGCAGAGTTATATACTATTGCTCCATAGTCGAGGCGGGACCGTATAAGGCTTTTGTAGAGGCTCAAAAGGCACCTCCGGTCACTTCCCCAAGATGTGCGGGATAAGAGCTTTAGTAAATTCATTGTCTTCAGACATCTCGCTCTCAGATACCTAAGGTGAGGGACAAATGTTAGTTTCGTGTCTAAGATGATTCCTAAAAATTTATGTTCGTGGCTGACAGGTAGCCGTTGTCCATTAAGATAGATAGCAGGATCAGGTAATATACCTCTCTTTTTAGAAAATAGAAGGCATGTGCTTTTTTGGGGGTTTAACTTGAAACCATTCTCGTCAGCCCACTTAGATATCTTGTTTAGACCAAGCTGTATATGTCGCTCACAGATAGAAATATTGCATGATTTAAATCCTATCTGTACGTCATCCACATACACTGAATAAAACATTGTTCGTGGTATGACGCTATAGAGGGAATTCATTTTTACGATGAAGAGCGTGCAGCTCAGTACACCTCCTTGTGGCACACCTGTTTCCTGCTTAAATTGACGAGATAGCACTTTACCAACCCTCACACGGAACGTACGATTAGAGAGGTAGCTTTGGATCAGATTCAAGAGATTGCCTCTGACACCCATACAAGCCAGATCACGAAGAATTCCATAACGCCAGGTTGTGTCGTATGCCTTTTCCATATCTAAAAATACGGCTAATAGAAACTGCTTGTGCACGAAGGCATCTCGGATATTCGCCTCCATACGGACAAGGTGATCTGTCGTACATCTACCCTCCCTAAAACCACACTGCAAGGGGTCTAGTATTTTGTTGCTCTCGAGATAATGAATTAGGCGTCTGTTTACCATTTTCTCAAAGAGTTTGCATAGGCAGCTTGTCAGGGCTATAGGCCTGTAGCTGCAGACCAAAGTTGGATCCTTGCCCTCTTTGAGAATAGGAATGACGACTGCTTGCTTCCAGGCAGATGGAATGTAACTGGCAGAGAATATGGAATTAAAGAGTGCTAGTAGTGTTTTGTGTGTTTCGGCGTGTAGGTGTTCTATCATCTCATAAACTATTCGATCGCCTCCAGGAGCTGATTTATTGCAACAGTCCAATGCTGCCTGCAATTCGACCATGTTAAATATCCGGTTGTAAGGTTCATTTTTATTTCCTTTCCGGTTCAGAGGCTGGCGTTCCGCTTGTCGCTGATATCTTAGAAATGTATCTGAGTAATGGGATGAGCTCGAGATGTACTGGAAATGTGCCCCTAGCGAATCAGCTTGGTCCTCAATAGTGTCTCCTTGTGTGTTTACTAAAGGTAGAGGGTGAGTTTCACGGCCTTTTATTTTGCTGACCCTATTCCAGGCTTTCCGTTCGTCTGTATATGAACTGATGCTACTGATGTATTTTTGCCAACTTTCCCGTTTGGCCCGGCGGCGCGTTCTTCTACCTAGTGACTTTATTTTCTTGAAATTGATAAGGTTCTCGGCAGTTGGAGATTCGCGAAGGTGACTCCAAGCCTTATTTTGATTTTTACGAGCTTCTTTGCACTCCGCATTCCACCAGGGAACACGTCGCCTAGTGGATGATCCATTTGATTCGGGGATACACAGTGACGCCGCATCAACTATAAATGCTGTCAGATATGCCACGGCGTCATCAATAGAAAGTGCAGAGATGTCTTCCCAGGTCATGCGGGTAAGTTCTTTATAATGTTTCCAGTCGGCTGACTCGACTATCCAGTGGGGGATGCATGGGGAGCATTGATCATGTTTTGTTGATTTTATGATAATAGGAAAATGGTCGCTCCCATATGGGTTTTTAAGCACGTTCCACTCTAGATACGGAACCAGTGTACCAGATGCAAGGCTCAAATCGATCGATGAAAATGTTTTGTTTGCCACGCTATAGACAAGTTCATAGACCAAACCGTCATGACATTAGTCGGGCAGCGGACTCGGGCAGGCGTCTCAGTGCGCGTTTTACGAACATTGCAGACCCGGCGCCATAGCAGAAATCTTCCTCGCGTCTGTGCTTGCTGCATACCCGAGTTGTAGCCAATGGCTGTTCGCCGGTTTTATGCTTCGAGAGCCAAGCTTCACGCAGCTTCTTGTCCTGTGGCTACGTGTGAATAAGGCTGACACTGGGCTCCGTTACATACGTCCGGCACTGCGGCACGGAGCAGTAGCCTACCATGTTGCGCGCCTTCAAAGGCAGCGACTACCTATTGTAGTGCTTTCAAGCATTGTAAAGGGGACACTCGAAGCGGGAAAATCTTGCCACTAAATGAAGACTGCAGCGTACGAGGGAATTTAAACTCTTCTTTTCAGCTCGCTTCGGCGCTCCCGAAGCAGCCGACGCGGCCGCTATGTCCACGTGATACCTAATAGCACATCACGCCGACGGTGGCGCCAGCTTTTCCAGTGGTGGAGCTCGAGGCCCATGCCCCAGGCATACACGAAGGGAACGAGCGCGCGCGGCAGCCGAGCGAGCCAGAGCGAGCGGCGCCCTGGCCATGACGTCACTCGCGAAAGGGCGCTACTCCAAATTCTCGCTAGGGTGCCTCGATGTCAGCGCCGCCTCCTAGTAGCGCGGATCGAGGCACCCTAATTCTCGCCGCTAATAGAGAGCTTTAGTTTAGGGGACGCAAGGCGTTGGGGCCCCTAGCGCTTGTGTGCGTTTGCGTACGCAAGCAGAAACACGTTATAGGTTAGCGGCCCCAAACGCAAGCCGCAGTGAGGTCACATGCGCTCGCAGCGTCATCAACATCTGATCTTTGCTGCGTTATCATTTTTTAAAACATGAAATCAAGCAAATGAAGTAAAGTACATAAAACTATTCTTATTAAAAGCAGTCAATGGAGAGGTTTAGAGTGAACGGTATTCGGGTAAACGCAGGCTGGGGCGTTGGGGTGGAGCCATGAACGGGAGCGGCCTGCATGGTGCAGCAACCTGGTGGCGCTAAGCTCAAACAGACAAAAACAGCTAATATTGCAGTAACCAAGTGTATTTTACTTTGCTGTGGGTATAAATTTTCGGCAGCAACACAATTACGCCAGTGCCGAAAATTTACGCCAGCAGCGAAGTAGAATAGACTTGGTTACAGCAATATTAGCTGCTTTTGTCCGTTTAAACAAGAGCCATAAACGCTCCCGTTTATGGCTCCGCCCCAACGCCTCAACTGCGTTTATCCGAATACCGGACACGCTAAACCGCTATAATATATATAAAAACGACGTCTGTTGACACTTGGTGAAAGATTTATTAGATTATATACCAGCTAGCTACTCGTAAGTTCTCCTACAGCGCGAGAGTCCCATGGGTAACATGACCACTTAGGGGCAGCAATGTTTTCGGTCGACCAAACAACCCAAGGACGCAAGTAGAAGTAGCGGTCTGCGCATGCGCAGTATCGTCGACCTTAGTTCTTGCGTACGCAAGCCGCTTGCGTCCCCTAAACTAAAACTCTCTAATAGCTGCCCGCCGCGGCAGCTTCATCGCAATACTGGCCGGCCCGTCTCACGTGAAAACGCTGGCGCGCACTCAGTTTCTCCATTCGATGCCAGAAAATCTCCGAGGTCGTCGTACGCAGTATTCAAAGCTATCACCGCCAATCCTATTGCGATAAGCATCTTCGCCTATCTGTTTCACAGCAGGTGGCGCCGTCGGAAGTGTAACGTACGCTTTTGATAGGCGATAACAAACGTGCCCCCCTTCCCTGCTACAGACTGCGATCGTTTACGTTTTCGGGCCGCTAGATCCCATGAGAACAAAAAAAGAAAAAAAAAAGGAAGTGCGAGGCATGCGCGATTGAGAACGCCCGTTTCACGTGAAAACGACGGCGCGCACAGTTTCTTATGCCGGTGCCAGCAAATCTCCGCCCGGGTCGTTGCACGCCGCATTTGCAGCTATCGCCGCCAAACCTACTGCGGTAAGCATCTTCACCTATCTGTTTTACAGCGCGTGTGGCGTAGTACCATTGGTAGCGTACTGCACCCTATTAGTAGGCGACAATCCAAGCACACCGCCGTTCCCTGCTGCAGGAGGTGTGATGTGGGCATTACGTTTCGCTTCGGTGGTATCCGGCGTCGCCCACAAGCTCAAGTTCGTTGCGGTTTGCCGTCGCCCTCTTTAAACACCACAAAACGAGCCTCGGGCCGCCGGAGCACCGCCAGCTCGACGCGCCTCGGCGTCTCGTGCCGCAACGATCCGCGTGACGCTTCGTATTACGTAGATGTGAACAATAGTTGAGAAGGTCAAATTTTTTTAGTTACTTCGCATGCTAAGTTTTGCCGGTTAGTACGTTTCTTCCAAAACGTATGAACGAGGTTCTACTGTATGTTGGCCTCTGTTGTCATATGGATAGCATATTAAGACATTACTTCAATGAATAAAAACAAACAGTTTATTCACAGGAGTTAGTCATTGCTTAACACAGCATCTTAATGGTTTGCATTAAAGGTGCACTGACACATATTTTCCAAGTTGCAGAAACTCTACCATAGAGTTCTGGCACATAAGATATTTTAAACTGATACTAACATTGTTTTGAAATGCCAAACATGGCAACATCAATGTTATCGTGATGTCATGATCAAAATTTGCTAACATCATGTAGTAATAAGGCTATGCATAATGGGCTTGCTCATTCAAAACAGACTGCTGCATGCGATTATACTGACTAAGCTCCCGTGTGGCAGCCACAGCGTTCAGAGGAATGGAACTAGTCAATGTATCAGAACATCGTGACGCACCCAACAACAAAGTACCGAAACTGAAACTGGTTCACTGAATCAAGATAGCAAATTATTTAGGGCACTCTGGCACATGCCAATATTTTTTCTTTAGATTATACAAAACTTAATTGAAAAAAAAAAGATGTAGAAAATGCCATTTCAGTACTCGTTTAAAACACTTTCGGTGTTGTGATGTCTGAATGTAGCAGTGGCCTGGGCTTACAATCCAGCCATGCAATTTGACTCATGATCACACTAAACGCATTATGTTGCATGCAGCTTAGCTAGGATGAAAGTGAAATGGAGATGCCACTTCCTTATCTGCTCACGGTTGAGTGTTCTGCACATGGCACACTTCAGCATCTGCTCAACCACTAAAAAGAGCAGTCCAGAGAACCAACCTGCTCCCTTGATGTGCACAGTTTGAAATTTAGAGTACAAATTTGTGAGCTAGAGTAAGTTAAGCTGCCACACACTTAATGTGTCACACAGTCAGCAACAACACATATACCTACACACATGTAGTTGGCCAAGTAGTAAACTTACTAGGATCCTTGAGTTGTCTGGTGATGAAGCAGCTGAAACAAGTTGAAAATAACATCTCCTTGACATCAGACCTCGACCCATGTCAAGTGTATCTGTTGGCATAAATTTAACATGCATTAACTGTGACTCCCAAAAAGCCTTCTACAAGAGCAATTAACTGCTCTATGCAAGTTCAATTCAAGTCATGTTATGTTACTTGAGGATATATTATGACATTTTTACATGACAATCACAATGTAAAGTAAAACACAGAATACTGTGATGGCTGTGCTAAGCTTCAGTAAAATGCACCACACAAACAACATACTAGTATGCTGGCTGGCAACATCTGGCCAATAATTCCATAGGTTTCCTAAATGTGTAATTTTTCTACAGTGACAATAATTTGAAGTGACAAAAAAGCACCGCAATGGATTTTTTTAGCTGTAACTACGCTCCCTTGACAGATGGTCTTATGACAAAGGCTCTAAATAAGTCCAAACTGAGCTGCCAATACCTGTTCAGTACAAACAAACAAACATGATGTATCAGAATGTAAGGCCAAGATGATATAATCCTGTATTTTGAGTACCTGATCATTCGACAGGAAGTTCATAAACACCATTTCATTTAAAGCTGGATGCCTCTTTCCAAATGCTTCTCTTTGCCAGTATCCTTATGAGACCTTGCCATTTTCCTGAAGTTTGTATGTATTTACATATCCTCAGCCCTCTTCATTCTTGAGTACTGACACAAAATATCTCACTTGTCTTCTTCGAAACCCTTTTGATCCTAGTGGTGTCAACTGACACTGCTACAGAAAAGGTTGCAGAATAATTAATAAAAAATAATCGATTAGTTGATTGCTGGGGTTTAAGATCCTAAAGTAACACGGAGGGCTATGAGAGATGCTGTCGTGGCGGGCTAAAGAGTTTGACTACCTGGGGTCCATAAATGTTCACTCAAGGTGTAAAACTTTAGCGTTTTTACACTGTGCTCCTTTTCAAATGCGGTCTCCACAGCCAGGAATCAAAGACATGACCATGTGCTAAGCAGCAGAATGCCATAGCTACTGAGCACACCACAATGTTTGAAAAGAAATAAGCATGACTACTTGTACTTCTGATGTGAAGCTTGTACAGGTAAGTGACAGATTTTGAGGTCAAATGCGATAAGGAATGCTCTTTGTACCAGAAAAAGTAAACCAAATGTATTAGTGGCACTCATAAATTCCACTAAAGGAAATTACCAGTGCTAAACCACTTTAGTTTGGAGGATGACAATTTTATTGTACAATGAAACTTAAATAGCAGTAGAAAGAGAAAAAATGTTGGCAAATGTTTTTCACATCATGACATGGTGGCTTCATAATTTTAAGCTAGATACCCCTGGGACCCGGTTCCTCAGCGGTGCGATATGTCTTTCTTGGATTGTTTTTTAGAAGCCTCATACTCATTCTGTTTCATTTTGAGGTCTAATTCTATTGAATTAGGTGTTAACAAACATTTGTTTAAATTTCGAGAAGTAGCCCCACTGGACATCCATGTGCAAATATTACTCATTGTCAATGACAAAGTAGATTCAATAAACCTACGATTACAACCTTGATGAGATCGCACTCAACATGCACTGCAATGAAGAACAGGTTTCGGCACCTACGATACGCTTATCTTTTTATTTGTTAGCATTGTTTTTCTTTGAATATTACAAAACCCTGCATTGTGCTAGACAGAATTGCGAACTAATTTTGCTGTTCTTCCAACACAGGCACGTACCTAGGATGTTTTTCGGAGGGGGGGGGGGCGCCCAAGGTAGCTACTATGCAAATGAGGGGGGCGGAGTACTAGTACAAATGTGAATAACGTCCACCACTCACCATAAAAACATGTAAACCCAAAAAAGAGAAATGAAATAAGGTGTATTTTACAGGTATGCCTGTGCGCTACACCTCTCCTTTACTTTGCAAACAAGGAACCACATCAAATGGACTCGCGCAGGAAAGAAGCGCAGGAAGAACACTGCCAAGAACAAGTAAAGAAGCCAAAGTGAAAAATAAAGATTACTTTAGCAGAATACAACTTAAAAAGAAAACAGCAGTTGGAAACCAAGGCACACAAACACCGTGGAGTTGTGCTACTTCGCCAGCCAATCACAGAAGCAAACAAAATTGTTGTCAAGCAGCCTTTTCAAAATGGCGTCATACTTGATACCTGCGGAGCATTTGCTATTCTTGAAGAGTGTTTTCATCGGCAGAAGCAATGAGGTGTGCAACAAATATGGACAAAGTGTATGGAGCCTCAGCATTTCACTCTTCAAAAGTCTGCCGTGCCGTTCATTTCACTGCTGAAACCGTTTTACTCATGAAACTTCACTGCCAACTGAAGTTAAACTTGACAATAAATAGTTGCAGCAAAGCAAGCACGTTATTTCAGTTCAATAAAGAATTAGGCTTTGGCCATTCCACTATAATAGGCGAGGCAAAAGGTATAAAATTAGGTGCTAATAATTTTATTTTTGCGGTTACCGCCTTATTTAGGTAAAAGGAAAAGTTTGAAGTACGAATTATTCGTAGCCTTGCGGAGGAACAGTGGCTGGTGGTTATGAAGGCGTGGGTGGGGCTTCACTGCAGACTTAATTTGAATCCGACTATAGTAGCGTTTTTTGAATTAGCTCTGGAAGAATTATAGAGAAATATATATTTGGGGAACAATCACAGTTATTTTGGATCCCTCGTTTACTGCTCTAGCAAGTGAAGTGCCACAATCGACTCGTATTGTTATTTGGGAAGTTACATAACGATGCGCGGCTGCCATTCCCATACAACTGCGTAGGGTGCAAGACAGTGCGATTCTAGACCTACTACGCCCACCGCGGCAGGTTAGAAAGACACCTACATAATCACAGCAGAGAAGTTGCTACGTTAGGCGGCTCGAATGATAACTGTAGAAGTGTCATTCAGAACACACGGAACTATTCTCCACTTCCTTTTTCTGTTCTACTTATTTTTTAAATAAAGACATGTCAATCCATAAATATTTTTATAAACAACCTTTAAAACTTAATTTTTGCTTTCCCTTCCTGTTTGGCTGTTGCCTTGGCTTCTCCCTTAATAGATCGCCTCATTTCTCAAATCCTTGCGACCCTTGTTTCCAGTTGAAAATTTTGCACGAAAAGAGCTCTACAATTAGGGAAAAACCAGATGAGTTAACAGGTGACAGTCATATTGCCTATGAGTTTAAGGGTTATTGTAGGGTTTGATGATGGACGCTGTCTCGTATTATTTTATTTTCCACCTTATCTAACCCATATCACGGGTATATGGTTGCGAGAATCTGTCAGCGTCGTGGCGAGCCATTACTTGAGGAAATAATGAAGCAATAGGAAAAGTTAAACGCAATTGGAGTTTTCTCTGGCTGCAACTCGTTCCACGTGCGTAAAGACCAGCTGACCACGAACCGAATCCCTTTTCTGGCCCCTGGATAAGTCTAAACAAAGAAGGTTGAACGAAGCAACAGCGATGCGTGTGACTGTTGAAAAGACGGTGACAACTGAATGCATCTTGAGCTAATCGCGTGGGCACCCAATCGATGAAGAAACTGGCCTTCACACCCCAGGAGATGCCAATAACTACCGCCATCCAAAAGGAGTGAAAAAGGCAGCAAAATGTTAACCGTCGAATAGCTGTCAAGTTTCAACATTGATTTGGCGGTGCTTTTGGAATTTGTGGGAGAAGTGGTGGCATGGAACGGGCAGCTTTTCTTTTTATGCGAAAGCGTCAACTGACTCCCTGAGTGAAAAAGCCAATGTCTGTCGTCTGGAGCAGTGAAACGGCACTTAAATTGCCATTGGTTGCGATACCACATCACGAGCGTGCCTCAACGGAGCAGAGCGGGCGAAAGGGAATACTTGCTGCGGCAGTAGCACACTAGGTATTGGATAAGGAGAGACGGCATGCCGCGACGTCACGTCATTCTCGCTCTCAGAAGGCAGTACACGGTCCGCATCTCTCTCTCTGACCCCCACTGGGCTTATCTGCTGCGTGTACCTGCTGGCCTTGGTGGCCGCTGCTGCTTGCTGGATCGGGCAGTACATACCACTATGGTACATTACTCGCAGCACAAAACACGAATGACTGATCAGCGGCATTCAATTGGTCATTAATGCTTTCGCATTCACAACTCCTAAGAAGTGCTTAGGTGTCCTCGGATTTTTGTGTTAATTCTAACCAGAAACCAATCAAGTAATAGCAACACATCATGAGCGTGTGCAATAATCACTCCTATGCTGGTCACTTATCTAAAGCAAAAGTATGAGTATCTACACTGGTAATAGCAGGCAAACAAGAAGTGCTCCCTGGTGAAAAATAATCCAGAAGCTTTTTGCAGTTTTAAGCTAAACGAACCTGTGCATTAAAAGTAACTATTATGCAACTTGGACCCACAAGCTGCGTGTGCCTTACTGTTTGCTGAGTAATACCAGTGCCCCATTAATTAGGCATAACCTTGTCTTGAAAATTTGTATTTTAAATGAAAACAAGACTAAAAGTCAACACAGCTGATATATGTAAAATGCACAATGATAAGTGAGTACTCCTATCTTTGCTTTAAGTAATATTGTGCAAGCACCAAATGCACCATAGCCCAGGATTTTATTGTAAAGCAGGAAGACATCAGACAGAGTAATCACGTAAACAGAGAACCCATATTTGCACCACTGCCAGTTGTTATGCTACTTCATTCAGTATATGACATGGCCTTTCACACCTATTAGTATACACTTGTCTCTAGAAGAAACTGATTATCAAGAGAATTGGTGCACAAGTGTCTGTGCAAATGAAACAGCACACCTAGACCACAAAGTATGCATTATGTTGTTCATTACATTTATTTTCTCATTATCATTACCCTTGCCATTACAAATGAATGAAATGAAAAAAAAGAAGAAGAATCGGCAGCACCTGCACTGAACTCGCAATTATGTGAGCAGATGATGCACAACAGCGACAGCCCTGAATGTACATGATGAAGCTCACTGATTATGTCATTTCACTTGAACAATTTACCAGCAGCTGATTGTCAACAGCTTTTCCTTGCTGCCATGGGAAATACCACACAAAAACAGGTCACAAACATGAATATGCACACACTGAGAGGGCTACATAGCAAAAGTAAATTGAGAACTCTTGTAGATATACAAATAAACTATCTTCGAAAAGAGCAGCAAAGCAAAGGCATTTAGGTAAAAAATATAATGCCTACATATTCCGTTCAGCTGCAGATCATCATCCGAATCGTCTTGATAAGACACCTCCTGGGCACTGCTGAGCAGTCGTGCTCGGTTAGCTTCAATGCTGCAAGCAGATACAAATACGGTGAGAAAAGCGAGACACTATGAACATGATTACTGCAATACAATCTCTCTGTCTGATCAAAAGAAACCCAGCAACATGAGTATATACCCAAGCAGGCCATTCTGTTATTGTCTCATTTGCACTAGAGTGCCAGATTATTTTCGAGGGACACGTAGCTTGAGGCAGCCTAAAAATAGAGAAGGCACATGATGGCGACTTGGTCTGCTGTACTGAATTATTGGCTTTTTAATGCGACAGCGTTAAGAGCTCCTTATCGCAAAAAAGCTGGTGTCAGCAACTTGCGTCGAACGTTGTTTCAGAAAAATCATCCCGAACCATAACCACACAGGTTCTCCGCATGGTGCAGAGGCATTACTGAACTAATATCCTCAAAATCGTAATTGTAAAATCGCAAAGCATGACCTAAATGCAACCTACAGACATGATAGCATCGGACTGCATTTTGAATACACCAAAAAACATAATTCTGTTATGCAAAAACTCAAACACAAACTTCTGTTCCAGCGTTTCTATCATTCAAGAGCAGTGTGGCCCGCTAGGTTCCTTGCAACAACACCATCCTGATGGCGCTTGCCTGAAAGCTGTGGTTGTCAGGAAATGTGACAAGTAGTCGGGGATCTTTGAATGCCATTGTGTCCCACTCTTAAAAGCCAAGCTTACGCATCCTCCAAATTTTTATTCAGAATGTCTGATAATGTTCACTAACTTAACATTTTACTAATAATCAGAAGTGAAAATGCACATTCAAGCATCTTGATTAAATAGAAACTGTGTGCTAAGTATCAAAAAAATTTTTTTTTTCAATGAAGCAGGATAAGGTTACTGAATACAACATAGATTCCATATTCACTGCACAAGTCCTATGGGGCTGAGTTCACAGCTACTGGAATGCATGCACAAACAAAGATGGTTCACAGAAAATCATTTACTCAATATATACAATATCTCAGCTCAGTGTAGCAAACCAAAGCCCCAACTACACATTAGTAGCATCAGCAACCTAAAACAATACAAACAGATGTAGTTTTTGGAATACACCCACATGCCTAGTGTATACTCCACAGTCCAGTAAACGCACACCAGCTCATTTGATCCCACATGCCATTACTGTGTGCAATCATACATGAATGCTCTCAGGTATTTGCCACTTTAGAAATAGGAATGTAACTTGAATTGTTCAATAATACTTACTATTCTAGGCATCTGAAATTTAAAACAGTGCATTATTGCTACCATTTTGTTACTCACAAATGCTTCTGACAAACAAATAAGAAAAAGACGGGCAATTATTCGAACACTTAGGTGCGGGAGCAATTTGGGGTCAAAAACTATGCCTACCAGCGAAAATATTTACTTCAAAAACATCACTTTAGGCTTCTATTCCAGCTTGCCCTGTCAGCTGCACACTGTTGGCACCACACTCACAAGCAGTGCCCACTCCTGTAATCACTGGGCATGGTTAAAATTCGAGCAAGTCTATACTTCTAAACTGACGGCGGTTCTAACAAGTTACACAACCCTTGAATAGCTAGACTGTTATCTGCAACTATGACTTAACGACTGCTGCTGCATTGTAGAAATCTCGGCGCCCAAACAAGGTATGAAATATATGAAAGATATTCATGACAGCTGCGTCGTTAATACCGATTTACAAGCTTTCAGTTTTTGTTAAGTACAGAAAATGAAATTCATAAAGTGTTCGCAAAAAGTGTTCGATCTTAACACCGTCGTGAACAACGTAAACGATCTACCGATTCGGGGAAAAAAAACCCAACTACTTTAACACAGCAAATGACAATGATATCGCCATGCATATGACCTAGACAAACTGGACATATGTGGAATATGTGCCTGCGAAAATAAACAATGCAGCCAAAACACTCACAACAGAAGTTGCCAGAAATCAAAATCTGAATTATCCTCCTCCTCCGACATACTGGCTGGCGCAAGCTAAAATAGAAGCCAGCAGGCGATCGAGCTACACTAGCCCACTGGTCAGCGATTCCTCGAGAAAATAAGATTCGAACGCGACCGTCGTCTTTTTCAACGCGCCCGACATGGCACGCGCACAGAAAACTGCGCCGCAAACGTGTAGTCGATGCGCGAGCCAACGTAATAGAGATAAGAAACATACTGTCGTCCCGCATACAAAATTTCTACTGGTTTCTACTCTCTTACTATATATTTTATACGCACCTCCTTAGTAAAAATTGCAGAACCCTAGCGTAGCCAGAATCTTCGCTGTTCCGTCTACTCGCACTTTCACTTTCCGATGGGGGCCTTTCACACATCCTCCCTGAGCAAAGTGAAGCTCATGCAGTCATAGCAGTGTTATGGTGCTGGTTAAACCCTGCTAAAAATTGGTGGACCACCCTTGGTAGCTCAGTCAGACCCAGTAGCTATCTCCTGGTTGAGATAAACCAGCGCCTTTACTATCTTAGCACGACCCGGTCATAAACAAATCTTCGCCTTCGTAAACAACTCGCTTGCTGCGACACCACCACAAACAGCACAAGCATGACACCACAACCGCACCAAAACATAAGGAAAAAAAAAGCGTATGACGTCAGAAATTAGTAAGGATTGGTCTTCAAACCTCACCCGTTCGTTGTCAAAATTCTCTACTTAAAAATGCATGCTTCCCATGTGGTCAACAAGCATGACTATAGTTAAAAGAGCAGCTTTATATAAAATAAGCAGTGATGCATACAATTATGCTAGGTGGCGTCACAATGTTTAGCGAAAAAGAAAAAAGAAAACTTTCATAATGTGCGATGTGGTTTCATTTTTCCGCAGAAAAAAAGTGTTGTGAAATTGCGTAAAATGCAACTGCATAAATTAAATTGATATTGACCCGAAATCGAAGCAAGTCATACTTTAGTATGGAGGAAAGCAAAAGGCCGTGTCTGCTGTGCCCGGGGCACAGCAGACGAAAGGTGCCCGAAATGTCTACGTTCACCTATGACGTCACGTCCGCTATAACCCATGATGTCACATCCGCTCATTTCCATGGCGTCTGTCTCGCGGAGCCGGCTGCGCTGCGAAGCGGTTCGTATTCCGTGCCCACTTAGAGCGTGAGTAATTCATCTTTCCACGATATATGCGTGTAATAAAGGATTGGGGCTGTGAGCTGTTTGATGCGCTACCATTAGGTACCTTGTGCGCATATTTGGCCTCATGGCCGCGTCAAATTGCAGCCGGCATGTGGAATGGGCCGTGGCATCTTAAATGGAGCTGCTCATGTGAGTGGTATTGCCTCCGTCAGGATCGTCAGTGCGTGCACAGAACCATTCAGTAGTCTGATTCAGGGGAGGGTGCGCGTAAGAACGAGGACGTAAGAAAACACTGGCATGACGAGCTGTTCCTTCAGATCGCGTTACATCGCGCTTTTTTTTTTCTAAGACCATCTCGCTCGAGCGAGGGGATCTTAGAACAGCATTACTACTGCTTTTTTACAGCTTTGCTGCGGCTCATTTAATCATCACCTGCATTCCTTTAATAATACAAATGGCATCGCTGCGCGGAAGAGCGTCTCTTGAAGTTTCCAAACAAGAGCCAATGCTGCCGTGCCTGCTGCATACACGCTTATACCTTTCCTAACGCAGCTAAGACGCTGCACTAGCTCTGCTACTGCGTGATACAGGGTCACTGTGATAATAAAATTAAAAAGAACAAACGAAATTAATGCAGAAAATGTCAAACGTTGCCAAGCGTGATAAACGGACCTGCCACGCTAGATGAGTTGAAGAAATCGGCGTCCTGAAGTCAGCTTGGCCGCAGTAGAATAGTGTTACGCGGTGAAGCATGTCAGAACTGAAGAGTGACCGCTTTCACCGACATATATGTGTTCCTTAATGATGTACTTGTGGAGCTGCCGTCTCCTATTACATTACGCGCGCCGAGGCGCCTAAGTGTACAGGCCGGCCTTCAGCGCTATTTCGGACGTAGCTGTGATGCTTTGAACCGTTGGTTTGTCGACCTCGTAAGCCAGTTAATGTTTACACGGCCATTTTTTTCTGAACTGTTGATTTCTTCCATAATAGCTACGTAATTTCGTAGTTTCCTGTTCCTGCTTCGGTCATATGCTTCGGTCCTGCTTTGGTCATATGCGAGTCAAGGTGTTCTCTTTAGCCGAGCGCAGTTTTCGAAAGCGAAACGACGCTTTTGCATCAGCATATAGTGCCGTCGCCCATTTACAACACAGTCAATCAATGTCATTTTGTATGTCACTGGGAAACCGCCGAACGCAGGGAACTCCCTCGCATGCGGGGAACTGCATAACTAGCCACTGGATTAGCGTGCCTCTTGGGAAGCTGCTTTGCATCAAAGGCCAGGTACCCTTGCTATGATTCACCGCAAAACATGTGTGTCTAACTGCTTAACATATTTGTATTGCGTTGAAGCTAACCTTACGGAACCGAATTTCGCAACGCTTTTTAGACACCTGCATCTCTACCAGCCACTACCAAACGCTTGTCGGTACATTTCTTGGCAAAAGTCCAGCTAAATCTCCCCTGTTGGGAGTGGGGGGGCGGGGGGGGCTCACGTATATGAAAACTGCCAAGGAAAGCAGTTGCCCTGATGAAGGCACGCTCCCCTGTCTAACCAGCCTGTTCGACCACCGTTATCACCGCAACATATTTGTGTGTTGCGGTGAAGCATGCCAATATTGGAAAAGATTTACGTGAATCTGGAATGTATGGTTACTGTCAGCGACGAACCTAATGTTCTACTCTCAACAAAGCAGATTTTCGCGGCAGGATGCACGATGTCTTGAGAACTTTTGTTGGCTAAAGCCATACATGCCAGGTTAGCTCTTGTCACAATAATACGCTTTATCGCAATACACAAGAGGCCTCGCTGCAGGACACGCCCGCCGTAGTTAGCCAAAACTTTACGTGACCGTTCACTGCAAAACACCTCCTGTATTGCGGTGAATCGTAATAAAGCACATTTGTCAGTTTAGAATTTAAAGACCCTTGTCCTTCGCTTTTGTAATATTATGACTCAGTTTAATGAGAACATGTATTCACTGCTAAAAACATCCACATTGAAATAGAGATATGAACACTGATGGCAGCCTGTGTGATGTTTTATCCCTTTACTTTTTGTGTACCTGTCACGCTGCCATTATTAAATTTTCCTGTACTTTGTAAGATGCTGACGTACATAACATTACATCACAAGGAGCTACTGTGTAATTAGTGTTCAAGGACCAGTGTGATGGCTTTTCTCAAGAAAGGTTTGGGTTATGTTGTTGTGAAGGTTTTTTTTTAGAGAGGTAGCTTTCTGAGAAGAAATCAGATGTCAGGAAATAGACCTCAATGGCGCAGTAATCTTGGCTGCCTTTTGCTCAAACCTGCCCTAGACATAATTGAGTGATTTACACTTGCAACTGGACAGCAGCCTTAGCTTGGGAGACTAGTGATAAGGTATATTTTATCAAACTAGGTGACACATAGCATTAGCAGTCCGAATAGAGACCTGTTTAAATGTTTGTCACCTTTAACACCTAGATTTTCGACCATGAATTCAGAAAAATCTGTAGCACATTTAGAACCTAGATTTTAAATGCTGTATAAGTTGGCTTCTTGTTCACTGCAGCTGTGCTCGGCTTCTGTCCAAACGGGAGAGCACTTCTGCACAGCTTATTAGGGAACATTCTTATTTACATACCTTCTTTTTATTTATCTCGCCTACAATCACAATGAAATGTTTATAGCACATGAATGTGCTGTGCATGAATCTTAACTTACAATGCCATGTTCAACAGCACAGTGCATGTAGCTTGTGTTGGTTCATTCAAGCTAAGCATTGCTACAGCCTTTAACTGTAGGTATCATGGTGTGAGAGCAGAGAAATGGATATGCAAAGACAGTTGGGCACATTGAGACATCTTTGTTGTGTGTGAAAAGGTGACAGATAAACAATGTGGGGAGAACGCATGCACTTTCATATTTTCTCGTGCTCAAAAAAAGCCGGAGGATTAAGGTTTCTTCACAGTGCCATAGAAACTATATGTTTGCTCTCAAAGGTAATTCTGATTCTTTGGATATGTTCCTGTGCTGTGTTTATTTTCTTGAGTGTGCTTTAGTTTTTGCACGTTAATGTTTCAAATTCATTTTTATTTTCACAGACTGAACATCCCACATCTTGGTTTGACTTCCTGGTACAGGATACTTGCACTTAGCATGGAGTTATGAAGCAGAGCAGTGTACTTTTATTAAATGTGCAGATTTTAGCAGTATAACAGCCGTTCATTAAAAAAACATGTGTGCTGAAAATAAAGTGTACTTACCCACATTCCTCGTTGTCTATTTATTTATTTATTAATACTGTCAACCCTCATAGAGGGTCATAACAGAGAGGACAATACAATTACATAAATCAAATATGGACAATGTCAATGTACGTAAAGTTGCTTAACACTTGTCAGTTCACAGTGAATAAGATGTTCACTTGAATGCTGTTCAGCACACTTCTGACATTTATCAAAATATGTACAATGAATATCAAGTCGCACATATCACTTGGCACTTCAAAACTAAATCGAAAACTCCCATAAATATGCCTCAGCAGCATTTTCAAAGTCGGTGACATCTTTAGGCTAACAATAGCGTTTGGCAATTGGTTCCACATTTCTATCGCATCCAGGAAAAATGAGTATCGATATGTGTCACTGTTGGTATGGTCCGGCTTTATGACATAGTCGTGGTTTGTTCGCGGGTATCTTTTGCCTGGAGCATGTAGATATTTGAGCTTATCAATCTAAAGTTGATCCTGCATTATTTGATAAAGCACCTTCAGCCTATATTTTTTCCTACGTACCTCAAGAAGATAGAAGTTGCAACGCTGTAACATAAGCGTGACCGATTCCTTCCTTCGGTATGTCGAACAAGTAAAACGTGCCGCCAGACTCTGTATCCTTTCCAACTTCCTCTTAAGCGTCACTTGATGGGGACTCCAAACAACGGCTGAATATTCTAGTATCATCCTAATGAAGGCGGTGTATGCAATAAGTTTTACATTACGTGATGCATGTTCCAGTTTTTTTTCTCAGAAAATATAACTTTTGATAGGCAGTCGTGCAGACGTTATCTATATGTTGGTTCCATGTCAATTTTGCTCGTATTCCTGTATTCTCATCAGCAAAACCACTTATATGGGGAACTGATCATGATAAGTGCTCATGAGCATTCTAAAGAACAGCCTTGAACCCTACTCATGCACTGGTAAAATGTATAGATGCAGTGAAATTGAAACAGAAGGCAAAATAGCAAACATGATGCAGTATTTATCAGACAATTATGTCAGCAATTTTTGCGCAAAACAATTTACTTAGAGCATACTAGCACTACAAAGTACCCATCTTTCTTGTTAGGCATACATTACCACAAGCTCTTTAAATGTGGTCACAAGAGAGATGCTGGCTTTAATGAGGGACTATAGAGGTTAAAGGCAGCCATGAAAATGTATTAAGAAATAATGCAATGCATAGCATTTCCTCAGTTCAGAGAGCTTCCAAAGTTGCCATAAGGCCTTGATAGCTGTGGATGAGGGAACAGTTGTAGTCCAATTGGAGTATGAGAAATGAACATTAAGATCGAAACAAGTAACAACTCGTAATGCAATTAAAAAATCTTGCTATACCTTTAAAAAGACGGTGAAATGAAATTAGTGTGACAATTTCCTTTTCATTTAGGTTCAACATACTTATTTTAGTAACACAAAAAAGCAGAGGCGTGAAGCACATAAGAAAGATGCTAGTCTGTGTTTATATTCTGCCTTCTCTAAATTCAAAGTTCAGTAAAGTTAACTTAGAAAGTTACAGTGAAGCCATTGCGTCTGCCTGTATGGTGCATAACAGCAGCAATCACCAGCCTAACTGCTTGGGTTTACAGTGCCTTATTTGTATTGTATACCTTTTAAGTGCTGACATTGGAAGATTGATTAAGGTGGCCAACATGCTGAACCAGTAGTTTACTGAGTAAAATACATGGAGAAGGGTGGAAAGATAGGACAGAGCACAGGGGATGTATTCCGTGTCCACCTAGTGGAAATGTCCATTTCATCCGCTCCTGAAGTTCTGATTGGCTGGGCTGGGGTATACATGAGAAGGAGACATGCTCCCCAACTAATTCAGCAGAAGAGGATATGAAAATGTCCACAAGATGAATACTTACAAAGCTATTTAATAAGGTACTTCTGTAACCAGCATGCCTGCTATGCCATCCTTGCTTTCAATGTCTGTCTTAGTAAAAGTGTGAAAGAACCAGGTTTGTGCATGAAAAGTCTTCCTAAGGGTGTGTGCCTTGAAGCCCGTAGTGGTAATCACAGGAAACGGGGGTGGATCCAGAGTAGCACCAAAGGGCAAGCCTTCATCGAAACAAATATGGAGGGAAGTGACTGCATGCTCAAACTTGTCAGCTCACGAGTTTGCCAAGACCAAGTGATGTCAGAAGCTGATGAAGCCTACATGGTTAATGTATAACCGCTTAGGCCAAAATTATTTAGATACTTTTTATGAGGACTACGTATTTACTGGAAATCTCAAAATAATTATGTTAGTGCAGAATACCTTCCCACTAGGTGTGACGTCCTCGAAAGAATGAAAATGTTTGAGTTGTACTTGTGTGGTGCATGAGGTTACTTAAAAAAAAAAGAACTCAGCAATGGAAACAAAATGCAAAGAGTAGTATTCGAAATAAATTGCCACCTCTTTAAGGCTAGATGAATTGAAATAATAATAATAATAATAATAAGCAAATGAAGATCGGGCATACAAGATAGATGCTTCGGCTCCCACTTGAAAGCCTTGTTCGCAAAGATTGTGAACAAAGCTCCAGTTGAACCAGTTCTTATTTTTCATTTTTATGGTTAGCATCTAATTTTAAACTACTTACCGTGCCTCTTTTGACCAAACCAGACAGGCTGCCGTCAAACTTTTCACTACTTCAATGCAAATAATTGGAGGTTGGCAAATACATTTTTCTAATAGGAATAGTAGGTAACGAACAGTCAAACACTGATGCATACAGTTACAGCAGGCATATTTATCTTGGAATTAAGCACCATGCTTATATTGTCTAGTAAAAAAAGGACAGCTATCAAGGAAGATAAGGATTATTTTTAAGCAAAAGCAATTATACCTCATATACTTGAAGCAGATGTAGTGCTTCTCAAGAATCACATCCAAACTGCACACACTAAAACATTAAGCTGGGATATTCAAAAAGACAAGTACATGTTTTGCTTGCCAAGTGACTTTTAATGTGCTCAATTATGTAAAGTGTGCTATTATATGATTAATGTAATTTGATAATGTAAAGAAAGAACAAGCCAAGATCTCTTGCTTCACATATATGCGCTGAATCAAGAAAGTAATTAAGGAAGAAGAACACCAGAAATAAACACAAATATTTGTGTGCTTTCTGGCATAAAATAATTCTCATGTAAGCCACATAACATGCTTTCCAAAGCATCCCCTACCTTGACTTACAGCTGCATGACATGAAGGCACTTTCTAAGAACACACATGCTTCATGATCATTCACTGTGTTAGTGACTCCCACTGAAGTAGTCTGAGAACATATCTGGGCATTACATTCAATAGCTGATGTAAAGTGAAAAGACTGCTGCTTGTAGGTACCGTATTTACACGATTGTAAGTCGACTCGAAGGTAAGTCGACCCCCCGATATCGCTTGACCGAAAAAAAAAAAAAAAACCCCGAGGGCGCATTCGATAACGAAAATTTATTAGTAGCTGACATGGTCACTGGACTACTCGTCTTCACTAGTGCTGCCATCGTCATCGTTGCTGCGGTCCCACAGCGCGTCGTGGTCCAGCGAAATTTCAAATTTGGCAAACGACCGCACCAGGACACCTTGCAGAACAGCAGCCCACGCCAAATGCACCCAACCACACGCAGCCGTCAGGGAGGCTCTTTCGACAGGTCCGGTTGGCGTAATTTCGCAGTCTTCTGCCGCCAGCCACTCGTACTCACGGCGGAGCAGAACCTTAAAATTAAGGCGAAGGTCTGGGCTTGTTTCATGACCACGTCACACTTCACTGGCAGGGACCGATCACGCATTTCAGCGACGCTGCCGCAAGCTTAGCCTACAGCTCCGGAAAGCGTCCAGACTTCGGCACGTGGGAAATTTCTCACTTGCCGCCACAGGGTGAAAATTTCGCTTCGCTGCAGTCGCCACTCTCGCACCACCCGTTTAGAAACATCGAAATTGCGGCCCGCAGCGCAGTGATTTGTTTCTTCGGCGTAAAGGATGGCAGCCCTCTTGAACGCTGCTGTGAACGAGTGCCGAAAGATTAGTGGGCCTGCAGCACTCATGATGACTGGGGAAGCATAGAAGTAGCACGTAGCCGGCAGTCAAGTGGAGCGCGTCAAAAAGTTGGTCAAACCAATGCCAATGCCTTTAAGGCTTTTAAACAGAGAAAGAGAAACCCGCGAACGGTGTCTGCTCTTCCATGAACTACCGATACTCCCCGCAAGCGCCGCCGTTCTAAGGGTGCCGCCGCAAATGGGAACAGCGGCGCTTCCATCAACTATCGACACCCCCCATGAGTATTGCATGCACTGTAAGACTCAAAAATGTTGAAAACCCCTTCCGAAAAGCAAACAAACACGCGGGATAGCGAAAAGATACGGGTAGGACCATAGAGCAAACATAAAATTGTAACTACGTTGTAGCTCTCGTTGGTATCGCTTTCTTTTTGGCGGGGCCATGTTTTGGTTTCGATTGTAAGTCGACCCCCCAACTTCAGACTTTCAAATTTTAAAAAAGGGGTCGACTTACAATCGTGTAAATACGGTATGAATGAACCAAGTGAATAAGAAATATAAGTTCTCAAACTTCTAGTAGTAAGTGTGGCAGCCCTTAAGAAGAACATATTGCAACTAAAAATTGCAACACATGATGAAATAACTGAAATAGCTAGGGAGAGTTTAATAGACCAATAAACAGGAAACTGCAAATTCTCAACATTTCTGAATGCTTTTCTTCACATGTACTCACCTCATAAGTATGACTTCCCTTAATGCTCGAACCTCTGCCTTAATTTCATAATTCCCCATTCTCGCTGCTTCGCTCATGCTGATTGACATCTAGCACAAAGGTTGGCAAAAGTAGCTGAGCATGTGCATGTGTTGTGAGGCAAGCTGCCCACATCTGGTAGCCGCATGCCAATTTCTCAGAGTAGATGAAAGGGAAGCCTTGAGGGTAAACCATAGAGAAGACAGATACCTTGGTTCAATGATGACTGAAAACACCAACATGGAAAATTTGGACAGCCCACAGAATCAGCAGAATTGACATAGTTTGGAAAAATTGAAGAGATGCATTATGATATTTATGTTGCACAGGTTCCAGTCAAGTTAAAGATTTTCACTGTCTAATAAACTTATAAGACAATACATGACCAGCAATACTGTATGGAACTTAAACAATTTTAATAAAGTCACCTAGAAGTCAGGATGAAGAAGTGACTGAATTGAGGATGCTAAAATGGATGAGGTGGAGGCAGATTGTGAAGACAGGTCTTAAAAATTAACATTCAACACACACTTAAGTTGGCAAAGATTGGACTCAATGTTCAAGAAGAAATTGACTAAGATAATTGATTGGTATACATACATGAGAGAGCAGCAACAATACAGCAGAGATAACTGTCATGCAAGAGGAAGGAAAGGATGTCAGTCTAAAAATTAACATTTGATCAGAAGAATGGTTATGCATGGGCTCAGGCTCACGTACAATTCTGTATGGTACGCATGATGTCAGAGCTGCATCGCATAAGGAACTGTGGCCTGACATGCCTCGATTATGAAATGATGTGGGCCAAGAGTGGAACAAGGATAGCATAAAGAGGGGGCCTCCTCCAAAAGGAGAACGGTAGGGAAACGGGGTGAGAGAGATTTTCTACGCAACAGATACAGAGTCATATGAGTCACATAGAAACCATGACCCAAGGAGCTGCACAACAAGGTATATAAATTCAAATCTCTATACAGTTAAGCCTCAGTATAACGAAATTCTCGATATAGCGAAGTATTTAACTTTTCATAACCTCTTCTCCATAGAACACCATGCATTTAGAGCCTCAATATAAAGAAGTGTGTTTGTGTGCAATTTCAATATAACGAAATTTCGCTCCTGCCGCAGAAGAGTGCCAAGACAATCAATGGTAACTTCCGCGGACGCAGATAGTCAAATGATTGAATTACAAGCGGCTGCTTGCAAACGCACCTCTCAAACTGCGTGCAGCACGATAAGAACAACAGCTTGGAGCCGCATCATGTTCCGTATAAATTAAGTCTAAGTGCGATCAGAACCTATCGCGCCCCGCGCACTTGTGCTTTAGGTGCGAGTGAAAGAGTGCGAGGGTGAGACAAGAAAGATGGCTTCGTAAGTGCGGCCTTCCCACGCGAGCAATGGCAAAGTGGGGAAGGAAAGCGAGCTCGCGGTAACGCGATCAAGCGCGCGCGAGGGGGCGGAGTGGGGGGGGGGGGTAAGTTGGCGCGCGTCTCGGCCATGACTGCGCGTGGCTGTAAACCCGGCTGAGCGCATATGCAGCCGCGCACCCTGCTCTAGAGGTAATCTGCTGCGTGTGGAAAGAGCGGGCATGCCAAGACGGCGTGGCATCATGTAAGCTGTTTTCCCGCACGTTTAGTATTGAAGGTTGCGCAATCTCGAGTTTTGATGACCCGTTGGAACGAGAAGCAGACGAAGCATTCGCTCCCAGCTGCCGGCGCTATTTATGATAGCGTCGTCGCAGTGCGACCGGGCGACGCTTTGGGGGCGGAGTGCACGCGAAAGCATATGGCGTCACTTAATTCGTATGTACCGCTGATGTGAAGATATCAACGTGGCATATATTTGAAACCATATCATTCATCGCTGACTCCTATATTCGTCAAAATAAAATGTTTTCTCATTCAAACTTGCTTTTTTTATTGCCCAATAATTCGGAAAATTGCATGGCCCCTTTCCATGCAACAAAAATCGATCGGCGACTGTACTCATTTGCATAACAGATCGAATTTCAATACAAGGAAATTTCTATATAACGAAGCGAATTGCCGATTTTACCTACTTTGTTATATCAAAGTTTAAGTGTATAACGAAATTCCCTGTTCTCTACACGGGGCCGGCAATGTGGGCTTGTTCGTTGATCATCATGGAACAGCATATAGTGTAGCGAAGCAAAAACAAGAACACAAGAAGAAATGAAATACAGACACAAGCGCCTAATTATGTCTGTGTTTTGCTTTTTCTTGTGTCCTTGTTTTCGTTGCATTACACTACATGACATTCAATACTTTCACTGTCACATTCATGAGCACTGAAAACCTAGAATCAACTAATATCTTGCCTGATTTGCCATAATTAAAAAGAAAAATGTGGGTATAGTAGGTCTAATTGAGTTCTGGTGATTTTAGTATCACTGACATATAGCTTTTAAGAATGTTTAATCGTTTCTTCTGTTAAGGCAGAGTACATGCTCAACTGCTACAATAAGTGTGAACGTAGGCAAAAACGACATCTTTGGCTCTTGTATCAATTTTATGGCATGTTGCGTGATCTAATCAAGTGGTCTCAATTTGACGAAGTTCTCGATTTAACAAAATAAAACCTCACATCCCAATAAAATTTATTAACTAGACTTACTGTACTTTATAACCAAAGTACTGTATAAATATAAGCAGCTACAGCCACCATGAGTGGCGAGCAGAATTGAAATGAAATTGCTTTAGTCGAAACACGCCGAGCGCTGCTGCTAAAGTATGCGCCACATGCATTGGGCGGCTGCGGGAACCACAGTACCACACACAGTTATTCCAAGCAGCACATAAAAGTGCCGCGGACTCAAATTGGTTAATAAATATGTACATTCGGAACCAGTCTTTCGATTACTCAATTGATATATCAGCCACACACTCGCATAGCACGGCCACGTGGCAAACGCAGCCATGCGGACGCTTCACTATGCACGGATCGGCTGGTTGCAATATTGGGGCACTCTATGGGTGCATGTTTAAAGCACAGCGTTTTTTGCCTATCGTGTGATCGTTGCGGGTGCTCCATGGCTGAGTGTATTGCATGGTACAGAATTGGCCCCAGTACCAAAAGTACACAGGTAGGGTGGTCCGTGTAGATGAAGCGTGAACACGAGCTCAACATAACCACGTCGTCATTATTCTGTAGTGATTATTTATGCGAAAGCGTCAAATGACCCATTGAGCAAAAAAGCCGGCGTCTGTCGTCTTAGCGAAACAGCACCTCATATCCCATTGGCTGCGACCATGTCACGAGCGCACCTCGACGAAATAGAGCGGGTGAAAGGGTACACCTGCTGTCGCTATAGTGCACCAGGTGTTGCGTGAGGGAAGAGGGCGTCGCCGCGACGCCACGTCGTCCTTGCTCTCGCAAGCCGCTGCCTGGTCCGTATCTCCCCCCTCCACTGGGCTTAACTGCTGCGGGTGCCTGCCGGCCTTGGTGGCCACTGCTGTTTCCTGGTCTCTGGTCATGCAGCACGTCGGTGGCATGCGGTGTTGGCACCGCAGGCTGCTGCTGCTTGCTAGCCTGGGCCCAATGTAGCTCTAGGGTGCATCACTTGCAGCGTAAAACTCGAAGGACTGCTCAGCGGCGTTCAATTGGGCATTAATGCTTTCGCAATCACAACTCAGATAAGACATGCTTAGCTGTCCTCATATGTTTTTCTTTAGTTGCCAAGTGGACGCATCATTGTTGACCATTCACAGTCTTCAATCTGTCGTGATCATTGCATTGTCATTTCAAATTAGTCGTAATATCACGCCGTCGGATGCTGCCGCCTTCACGCTGTGTAGTAAATACGCAGTCGTTGCCATGCATGCACTCATCATCCCAAAGTCATTATGCCTCAATCGTGATGACTCTATAATTGTCATCCCATCGTCGATCATGCCATCGTTGTCACCGCATCAGCATCATACTGTTGTCGGCATTCGACAGATGCATTACACAGATTAGCATTACCTTTTCAGCTTCTAGAACAGTATGCACGTGGTGATCTACCGCAGTAATATTATGAGAGACACTTGGGCGGAACAATTGCTGGCCTCAATTGCCAAGCCTCCCTGTAACATCATTTATTTCAATCTCCATAATAATCCTAAATTGTGTCACAAAACTTCTACAACAAATGTCAACATGGTTTCCATAAGACCTTGTCTCTCATGAAAAACACAACTATATTGTCATGTTCACTAACTTGATCTCCTCCATTGAACTTAGTTCTTGTGTTGAATAGATGCTTTTAGCGTTTTAAATTCTGCTACTTTGTGCCACTGTCTCCTTCTCCTGAATAAGCTAACTTAATATTGATCCACATGCAATTACTAAAATTCACTGAATGCTTTCTTCATGACTAAACACAATTTTTATGTTAACAACTCCAATTCACAAATCTGTCTTTTGTCACTTCTGGCATGCCACAATGCTGAGTGTTTAGGCCCTTGATTTTTCTCATTTTAGATCTCGCAAAGAACTTAACGTAGAAAACTAAACTTTTTGTTAATGACTGTGTGTTTTGTTGTGAAACAACCAAACTCTGGCAGGTCCGTTTCTGTTCAAACAGACTAAACAAATGGCCCACTGAGTAAAAAAGGCAGCGTCTGTCGTCTCAGCGAAATGGAACCTCAAATCCCATTGGTTGCGACCACATTGCGAGCGTGCCTCTACGGAGCAGAGCGGGTGAAAGGGTACATCTACCGTCGCTCTAGCGCGCCACGTGTTGCGTGAGGGGAGAGGGCGCCGCTGCAATGCCACGTCATCCTTGCTCTCGCAAGCGAACGCAAAGTCTATATGCCCCCCCCCCCCCACTGGGCTTAGCTGCTGCACGTGCCCAGTGGGGCAATGTCTCCACTAATGTTTCTCCGGAGTGCCATCACTAGTTAAAAACCTAACATCAGTACCCTAGCAAAAAAAACTTATAGAAATTTCTATAGTCTCTTAGGAATATGTATAGGTTGTACGGGTCCTTCTAAGAGTGATATATATTCCTACCTGACCCATAGAACTCTTTACCAGACTGGAAGGCAGCAGATAGATCTCACTGTGCTGCCTACAAGCCCAAATAGCATGATGTACGTATCAGTCTTTTAAACCCAGATAGAGATCATCATATGACATACAGAAATCTGATTGAGGCACTGATAAAGCATGTTAGAAATAGCGCACATGCCAGTGCCCACATGCCTGAAGAGACGTTTTTAATATGAACTGAATATACAACCCTGAATGCATTGCCTGCCACGTGAACAGATTAACAAACACAGTTGGGATATTGGAGTATCAAATAAAAATGAAGTGTGTAAACTGTGCAATTATCAAAACTTTTTACAGCCTGTATGCAAATAATTATCCTAAACATGTTTAAACACAAATTAAAGCGCATACGTTTTCAAAGCACAGCAGCGTTACTTAGCCTTTGAAACTACATGGGGGAAGTTGCATGAGAAAAGTATCAGTCCATCTTTGTAGCAGGTGTGCTCCAGTTCTTTTAATACAAAATTACATTTACAAATTTTGCGAGACGGATGTGCAACATTTAATGCATATCCAAAACAGGATTACTGTCATTATCATCATCATCATCATTATATTTATGTCCACTGCAGGACGAAAGCCTCTCCCTGCAATCTCTAATTACCCCTGTCCTGCGCCAATCAATTCCAACTAGCACCCGCAAATTTCCTAATTTTGGCGCACCACCTAGTCTTCTGCCATCCTCTACTGCACTTCCCTTCTCTTGGTACCCATTCTGTCACCTTAATGGTCTAACGGTTATCTAATCTGCGCATTACATGACCTGCCCAGCGCCATTTTTTTCTCTTAATGTCTATTAGAATATCATCTATACCCGTTTGCTCTCTTGTCCAAACTGCTCTCTTTCTGTGTCTTAAAGTTATACTTAGCATTCTTCATTCCATCCCTCTTTGCACGGCTCTTAACTTGTTCTCAAGATTCTTTGTCAGTCTCCAAATCTCTGCGCCATATGTCAGCACCCATAAAATGCACTGATTGTATACTTTCCTTTTCAATGATAATGGTAAGCTCCCAGTCAGGAGCTCACAATGTCTGCCGTATGCGATCCAGCCTATTTTTATTCTTCTGTGAATTTCCTTCTCATGGTCAGGGTTTCCTGTGATTAGTTGACCTGGGCAGACGTACACCTTCACAAACTCTAGAGGCTGACTAGCGATCTTGAACTCTTGTTCCTTTGCCCGGTTATTTATCATTATCTTTGTCTTTTGCATATTAATCTTCAGCCCCACTCTTACACTCTCCCTGTTAAGGTCCTCAATAATTTATTGTAACTTGTCCGCAGTGTTCCTGAATAGAACAATGTCATCGGCAAACCGAATGTTGCTGAGGTGTTCGCCGTCGATCCCTACTCCTAAACCTTCCCAGTTTAATAGCTTGAATACTTCTTCCAAGCACGCAGTGAATAGCACTGCGGAGATTGTGTCTACTTGTCTAGCTGACTCCTTTCTTCATAGGTATCTTCCTACTGTTCTAATAAAGTTTATTTACAAAAGCAAAACAAAGCGCTTTCAAGACTGTGGATACTAACTGTAGCTCTAACATGTCCGGCTGAGTTTGTGAATGCCATAAATTAGACACTACCAACGTGATTTCATTAAAGCTACTTTCTGGGCTAGTTTGTGCATACTTGATTTGAAAATTATAACAACGCTAATGCATCCATCCACAAAGGAACAAGGACAAGACACAAGCAACATGACTACAAACATGACTAGGGTTTATTTTACACTACACTATCTAAAGAATAAGCAAGCAACTTTAGCCACATTTAAACAAACACATAAGAGGAAGAACACAGACTGAAGTACCAACTTCACCATGCCCATTTGTGCTCACAGATGCTGTATAGAACACCAGGTCTAATTGGCATATGCTTTTATATTATTACAACTTCATATGAAGCTATTTTCTCTAGACTATGCATTTTTGCATTTATCCTAAAAGTGTTGTGATATGTGACAGAACACAAGTGAGCTTGTGCAAAAAGAACAAACTGGCATGGCACACTGACAGGAAGCAAGGAAACAGGACAAGCATCGCTATTGGTACAAGATCTACAGCAATATATCAGAACATGACAATACAGCAATATTATTTAAGCAAAAGTGAGTACAGATCTGAGAACTTATTCAAGTAAGAACATGGATTTACCATTTTTAAAACCACATAATCATGAACAAAAACAGCTAAACATCAGTGCACATATTGCAAAATCAGAAGACACAATTCTTCACTGGGTGCTAGTTCAACCACCGCACGTCGAAATGTGTAAAAGTAGTTTAACCTGTGTAGCCTTCAGCATGCGAAAGCAAAGAAGACTATCAGATCAGGCTTCATATATAGTGTTTGGAGCCTTTGATTCAAACCGTAATACACTGTTAAAATAAAATTTCAGAGTTTGCTTGTTTCATTCAGAAAAAAGATAGTGTCTTAGTCATGCTGCCACAGTTAACGGATAAACTTGCACCAGCTACATTGAGTCAAAGGAGTAAATAAAGTGAGGCGGACAAATGCATGGTGTGAAAATGATGCTGTTGTATCAAGTAGCATAACTGCTCACTTAACATTCAGCTGCTTTCCATGCCTCTGCATACAGACTGAGAAGCTTTACCTCTTCACCATCTGCTAGTGAAGCACTGTTTGTTCACTGTGATCACCCACTCAAGGCAGTCACGTGGTTAAGTAGGGCCCTTCGCTACATGTAAGGACACCAACCCGAAACTGTGCACAAGTCCTGTGAAATATTGTCATTTTTTGGCTACTGCAGCTGTTCATCAGCAGCTGCATCACTACTGCCAACATGCGGACCATGCAATTCCCCAAGCACTTAATCAACAAGAGTACAATAATGAAGAGTGGCAAATTGGGCTAGCTGGTTCATTAGGAAAACAAGAAGCTAACGCAAGAAAAAATAAACACTCTAGAATTTTGATGGCTCTGGCTTGGTTAATATATTCAAACATCAAAAAGCTGATTATTACAGAACGCCATAAAGTGTGGTGCACTGTTACCAACTGATTTTTTTAAAGCTATAACGTGTTATTACCAGACATTCATGTACCATGGCTGAAGACATACTGTTCATCGTTGCCATGTCTTGAGCATGGGAATTAGTCTCTTTCATAAAGGTTTCGTATTGTCCATTCAAAAATATTGTTGTCTATTTCTACAAACACATAAAGGCGCATAACTTCGCTGGGTGTTACGTAAACTAGGGGCTCCTCTCTTCTGATGCAGACTGAAAGGTGCTTTGCATGGGGAATTTCAACAGGAAATAGTTTCTTGCATTTCAGAATTATACAAGAATTCGCTTCAGTAAGAATTCTACAAATGAGAGAAAACGCACCTGAGAAGCTGACAAATGCACTGTTTTTAGTCTTTATAGTTCAAGTGTACTAGAGAGAGTGGAATGTTTGTTGGTTGATGACCATTCGCTAATATTCAGTGACACTTGTTGAGTCACAGCCACGGTTGTGGACTACAGCCTGTTTTTCACTTTCATCCAAGTTCAGGCACAGCTTTCCAGTGCCTAACAAAACTGTCTGCTGACCAGCTCTCCTCTCCTGTTCACCAAAAAAACTCACTGCTTCTGGTGAAAGATTTAAACTAGCTTTAGCTGCCTGTAACTTTCGAGCAAGTACATAACATTCCAATATTTGTAAAGGAACATCATTAGCTCCGCTGACCAATTTCACAAGAAGTTCATTTCTGCCTTCAAATACAAATGAAGAATGTGACCAATGCGGTCCTAGTTTAGCCGCACTTTTAGGAAGATGCAGGATTTGGTGTACATTGTATGTCATTGCACCCAATCCAAACAAAGACTGCTCTCACAACAAACTCCGAGAGAAGATCAGATGATCTCATTATGGTCATCTGAAGTGACGGTATCTAGTAGAAGTATATAGACACCCTCCGTAAGCAAACTGGAATGTCTGACATACTTATCTGGCAAAAAGCCATGAAGGCATGGTAATGAATAATGAAGAACCCACCACTTCCATTCACTAGCTTTCCAGATTGTGAAGTCTAATAATCTTTGTGGTGTACGTGTGAACCAATTCGGTGGCTTGATTGCCAATAACCTCCTGTTTAAAGAGGCTAAACTTTGTTGTGAACCAATCCAAACATCTTTTCTCTTTTAAATGTGATCACATTTTTATTCTTTTTAAGCTGTTGTATGGTGTATATTTGTTCCAACAATCTTTCCTTTCTGAATCCTGGGCTTCATATTTGATTTATATGTATTGTCTTTTCTGATAATATAAATGCATTATTTCTGACTCATTTTTTGGGCAAAAGAGGAAGCTTGCTTCTCCTTGAAGCACATTACACCTATACAACACACATAGATACTGATAGACTATAGATCTGGCAAACGAATATGAATACACTATTACACTAATAAAAAGAATACACTAGTAGAATTGTACAAGCAGAATAGCACAGATATGTCCAGAATAGAACTAAAAGTAATTTTATCAGTGTATCAGTTGTATCATTTCATAATGCAATAGAAAAAAACTGATATAATTCTTATTAGGTTGCCCTATCAGATTTTTTGCTAGTGATCTTTCAGTGTAAATGCATATCAACTTTTTGACTAATGCTAATAACTGAACACATGGCTTTTTTTGCTGCAAGTTTTCTTGGACTCCTGCTTCCCTTAAACTCATACTATATAATGTGCTTGCAAGATCAAAACTGGAGTATGCTTCATCAATCCGGGATACACCGACAAAAAACACAACTCTCATATTTAGTTGAAGCCATACAAAACCAACCTGTACATTTTATTGTAGCTGCTTCTTCCCATGCCGCAAGCATATCAACAACTAAAAGTTGCCTTGATTGGCTAGGCAACAAGAAAACTTACCCATTTATTTCACAAATTCTCAATTGAAACATATATGTTATTACCTCCTTGTATCTCATTGAGAATGAACTACAACCTCAAGGTACAGGTGCCAACTTGCCAAACCAATCTTTACTATTCCTGTAAAAGGCAGCCTCACAACACACACGCACACACATATATATCATTTTACCTTCACACACACACACACACACACGCACACGCACACGCACACGCACACACACACACACACACACCATGGCACCCATTTCGTAACTCTAATGCTCCATACGATAGAAAATACGATAGAAAATTGGGCAAGTTGTTGAAGCTTCATGGCAGCTACTGCATTGCAGATGCCGACAAAAGTAATAGAATGGGACAGGATACAGCACTATCAAATGAGGTTTATTGAAAGAAAACAACCAATATATAACACACATCACGTGACCAACACCCGGCCCCCTAGCATATGCAGATACATACCAAAACAACCTTCACATCACCGAATGCACATGTTTTGACGGCAACACACATGTCACGGCTGATTAATCAATGTAAAAAAAATTTACTAAGGCACAATGCAACTCAGTGGCTTTACTTAAGATCTAACACGGCAACCTCGCTATCTTGCAGCGAGATGGATGGCTGGCTAACACATAGTGAGCCTTTCTTTCTAATGTGATAAGCCTCCATTAATTCATGTGAGAGCTTTTCACAGTGTGTGAACAGCAGAATAGTACTTTCAAAAACTGGATGACGCCCAATGCTGCAACAATGCACAGAAAGGTGTGGATGCGCAAAAACCCTTAAAAAAACTATGGTACTTAGTCGAATGTTTAAGCACCTTCCAGTCTGACTGATATATATTTTGAAGGCTTTAAGAAAAAGGAATCGAATAAACAACATTTCGTGTGCAAGAGACAAACTGTATGCTATATTTCACTTTGCAGTCCTCCCTGCTTAGACACGCATTGTGAAGAATGTGCTTGTTTATTGCTTCACATATTCCCTTCAGCTTATCTTTAAATGAAAACCCAATCCTCTCCTGGAACTTAGAAGCCACTTTTTTCTGCCTGTGCGACAATTAATAGAGGGGATAATGGCAACTTTGTTCCGCTCTTGCTCCTTAAGCTTCTTCCACCCTGGTCGCTCCTTAAGTTCCTTAATTAACGTGCTTCAAGATAAAAAAACCACTGAAATTGAATAACCTGCCTCATTAAGCCTTGTCACCAGATTCCTTACACTTTCAAGGATAAGGCGAGGATAGCTCTTGGTTGGGGCATCTCTAATTGCGTGAGTGGCAATACTGTACTTAATAAGTTTTGAATGGCTAGACCTATAATTAAGAAGGAGCTTAGAAGTTCTCGACTGATATCCCCAGCATACGTGATCCCACATAAAAGTAAGCCTGACATAAGAAGTTGCAGCACATTTTTTTTCTGGAACTTCTAAAGTGAAGTTGAAACCTTGGTATTGTTCTCTAAATAGCTTCAGTACTTCGATGACAGCTTTGCGAAAGTTATAATTTGCTCATGAAAAACAAATCATTCACGTATCTGAAAATTTTAAGAGCAAGCCCACTCAGGTTTTGATTATTTTCTGGTCAACATAACTTAAAATATTACTGAGCACTGGTGCAACACCGGAACCTATGCAGATGCCAGCATTCTGGACACATATTTTACTTTCCCACCAGACCAAAATTGACCTTAAATAGAAATCAAGAAGCTCCAGAAAGTTTGCAACAAGAATTTTACACCTTTCAGCAAATTCCAGCTAACCTGTTTGCTTGTGTATGCAGTCCTTAACAAACTGCAAGAGACGCACCTGCGGCAAAGAATTGTTTAAATCTTCTGCATCTATACTAAAGCCTGCCCATTTTCCCAGATTATGCTCCTGCAGGAAGTGTACAAAAGTCTGAGAGCTGGAAGCAAGGAATTGGTCGTTGATTCCCAGCCTGTCAAGGTGTATCTGCAGAAATTCTGAAACATGAAGCCATGATTTATATTCCGACACAATGGTTCTGAAGTGGATTCCCTAAGCTTGTGTGTTTTGCACTGAAGAAGGCACATAAAAGAAAACCTTTTTCCACCTTAACATCATTTGAGACTGTTGTCAAACCAAACTGATTCAACTTCGTGACAGCTCAACATTTTATGTCAGCTATATTGGTATAAATTTCATTAAAATTTATGTCAGTGGCTGACACACCCTCCTCCGGAAAAGTGCTTTTCAACATGACAACCCAATGCACCTTTTTTGTCTCCAAGAAACCTCCAAGTTTCTGCCCCATACGTTAGCTCAGGTAGAAGGCAATGATTCTATGCTTGATTGTACAAAATTATATATATATATATATATATATATATATATATATATATATATATAACTTTGTATGCACCATTCAGGGCCAGGGAACAAGAGAAGCCAGACACCACTGACCAATTTCTGACTAAAAGAATTAATTTTTGACCTTATACATCTTGTTTTTACTGTACATGTCCCTCACCTCCATCCAGGTTCCCAACATTTATATCTAAAAAGCTTGTCTATCACCACATACAGGGTCTGTCCTGAAAGTAATGTCAGTAAATTTATTGTGATGTGACTGTATGTCAGAGCGGTCTAACTGGTTGAAACTAGTAGTGACGGAATCCAGCTAAGCAGCGGTCCGTCAGTCAGTGTGCTCCGAACATGGGAGAGTGTCGGACGGGCCCGTCCGTGAGAGCTGTTTTTTATTCCTTTGCAAGTGAAACTGCAGCGCTCAGTAGAACAAAGATTTGCGATCAAGTTTTGTGTGAAACTTGGCAATACCGCTGCGGAAACTGTTACTATGCTCAAGACTGCTTATAAAGAACATGCCTGGTCAGATCGGCAAGTGTTTCGGTGGCACAAGGCCTTTTGGAAGGCCGGGAAGAGGGCGACGACAAGGACTGCGCTGGATGGCCATCCACGACCACTACGACCGACAATGTGACACGAGCGAGAGAACTGTTGAACTCAGACCAACGATTAAGTGTTAGTTTAATGGCCGACATGTTAAACGTTTCGAAAACTCAAGTTCATGAAATTGTTACAAACGATATCGGCATGCGGAAGGCGTGCACAAAAATGGTTCTAAATGTGCTCACTGACAACGAAAAGTCACGCCGCGTTGAAACATGCCAAGAAAATCTCAACATGTGCAAATGTGAGCGAAAATTTTTGGACAACGTCATTACAGAAGACGAGACTTGGGTATTTGAATATGACCTGGAGACCAAAAGGCAATCATCTGAGTGGCACACACACTCGTTCCCTCCCCAGAAGAAAGCCAGGATGAGCAAATCAAAGGTCAAGATCATGCTCATTGTTTTTTTTTTTTTGGACATCTAAGGACTGGTTCATCATGAGTTTGAAGAACCTGGAACCACTGTGAGCTCCAAATTTTATGTGGATGTCCCTGAAAGACTGAAACGCAGGGTTCAACATATCCTGCCGGACATTGCACACAACTGGAAGTTGCACCACGATAATGTGCTGGCCCACAGTGCCTTCATTGTCACCGACTATCTGGTTAATGCAGTGGGGCCAACGATCCCCCAGCCTACGTACTGCCCGGGCTTGGCTCCCCGCCGACTTTTTTCTGTTTCCATGCCTCAAAACACCCCTGAAAGGCAATCATTTTGGGACAGCGGACGTGATTAAAGCAGCTAGCACCACAGCATTAAAGGCCATTCCGGAGGAGGACTACCGCAACGCATTCGAGAGCTGGAAGTCTCGCTGGAGCCGATGTATTGATGCAAAAGGAGAGTATTTTGAAGATTTTAAAACTTTTTGTAACAACAAATTCAATAAATGATTTTTAATCGCCTTACTGACATTACTCTCAGGACAGACCCTGTACATGCACCTTGAAGGTATGTATGTGGAAAGCATTTCAACCTCTGCTTGCTTTTCTGGCATGAAATAAAACGGCCTTTTGTCTCTAAACCACTTACTTTTAAACTATTCCGTTTGGTTCATTTTTCTAACTTCTGCAGAGTTGCATTCACAACTTTCATAGTTAACCGGCTCCATTTTCATTCTTGCTTCCTAAAATATGCCCTCCTGTCATGCATAATTTGGAAGGCCTTCTGTTAGCAATTGGTATTGTATTTCAAGACTATCAGTGCAATGTTGCATGAAGAAACCTATTCTTGGAGTGAATTATTGTTCAGCTTGATATCATGATGCTGCTGCATGGTTGTTATTTAACTCTGCAAGAGAATGGTCCTGCCATCCTACCAAGAGTGCATTTCATGGGTACTACTCTCTTTCTTTTGACATTAGTTTATGAGGCTCACAGATATGTATCTGTGTCAACAATAACACCTGACATCTAATTTTGTGCAACATGCACTACATTTAATCAGATAAAAGTTGCATGTTTTGTCTCTTGGACCAGTCTGCTCAGTGGTAGGAGGTCCAGACCACAAATGAGAATGGCTGGCCAAGATCTGTGGTGTATGTCCCGTCTTATGCATCTGACAAGATTTCATGGTGGCAAGAAGACATGTCAGACCTGATGTGATCTTTCTAATTATTGTGCACAGAGTTATCAGCATGATAATGTCCTTAATGCTATAGAGAGTACCTCCAGCAAGCAGTCTATATGCTTATGCCTTTTTGTTGCTTATGGCAAGAAAATCCAACATCCTTTGAAACATGCTCACTTGCTGTCTGATGCAACAAAATGAAGAACGCTGCCTTCTCTAAATTTATTAGCAACAAGAAAGCCACTCTGGAAGCAATTATATACATACACAGCAACACACACTAAAACCTACAAATGGGAGAAAAAACACAAACTAGGCTAACAATAAAAGAAACCTGACACCCAGCAAGTGTTACATGTTACTCAAGTATGCACATTCAACCTGAGTTAGAGAGATAGATGGTCGACTCCCGCACTCCTGTGCATGCATGTGGATATGTTAAGCCTCAGCTACTCTTTCTATATCATAACTATCCCCATGTTTGTGATATCTGGTGTACAACTGCAAGAACAATGATGGCTTGACAGGTGGTTCACCTTTCAATGAGTTCTATAAGGAGGATGCATCGACTCTTCCAGCCAATGTACACATTACCACATGAAAGCAGCCGCTCATAAACAGCACAACACCATACAGCATAAATTATATATTTGCCACATGTTTTTAAACTTACATAATTAAAGTACATTAGAATTGGTGCTAAGGCTGGTGCACAATATATGCATATACTTTAAACAATCATAAATAATGCAGGAGCTTGGAATATGATTGGCTGTTCTCGGAACTGCTTTGATAATACAAAAGTCAAGGCTTTGTTTTTGGCATCACCCACTCCAATTCGTTTTCTTTCTTTTTCCAATTGAAGCATTGGCAAGGTTTGTGCCATGCGCTTCGACCATGATTTTTCCTTGTTCGCGCACGGCCATGACCATAATACAAGAAAATCGCCCCAGTAACGCAGTGGTCCCTGCCTACTTTTTTATATACTTTACCGCAATACATTACGTATGCTTCACCGCATAACATGACTGTATTGCGGCAAAGCTGATTTTATGGAACTGACATTATGTAACGGACCTTTTGTCCTTCTGCTGCTCGCATGAGCATAAGCTCGAAAAACCACAAAATAAAGACTTGGCTTGCTGCTGGTTGATTTCTAGCTAACATTTCGAGACGTCCAAGTTGTTTACAAAAAAATCGGTGAAGTTTCTCGCGCTCGGACGCGCTTCAAAAGGCAGCGTGACCACCTATAATTAAGGCAGTCATAAGCGGCAACGAAATCCACACAAGGTACATCAACTTCCACAAAGCTACTGGGCAACGCCATCAATAACTGGCACACGGGCCACCCAGGAGCTGGCAAACGCTGCGATGACATCCACACAAACCACGTCACTTTCCACAAAGCTATTGGGCAACACGATCAGTCACAGGCACAGGTGAAGTCCGCAAAACACTACATGGGCAGAACTACTACGGCCATACTCAATCACTTCGCCACAAGCTCTCACATTTAACGACATCAAACAGCTACGATCACTCCTCCACAGCCACGGACACAGGCGAAGACCGCACGGACAGAACGGACGCACCGATTCAGGGCTCGATCATCGCGTTCATCGCTTCAGCGCCACCTATTTAAATATAATATACGGAGCCAAGCCAAACCATTATTTAGCGTCTATTTGGGTGAACCTAACGCTTTCGGGCCCTAAGCGTTCGAACGACCAGGGCACTATAACGCTTACCTCCCCTTTCCACTCCTGCGACCGCGTCGCAGGAACGGCGGCCAAGCAAAAAACATTTCTTCAGCTACTATGCTAATAATACCAAATTATAAATTTTAGACTTAGTTACTGTATGAATGTTCAGTTATTTAATAAAACGTTTATGCTTTAATTATGCTTATTTTAAGTTGTTCCTATATACACCTTTGGACTGTAGGTGGTGGCTGTGGTGGCGCTTTATTGTGGTCACGTGACGCCATCTTTGTCCAGAGAGGCAAATGGCGTTGTTGTGGAGCTGTGCTATTCGTCTCCTTCAAGGAAATGACAATTTGCCAATTTTTCACAGCTGAAAGTTGCCGTACGGTTGTTACAACAAGTGCACAAATGTTCTAGCTGCAAGTTTATAGTGCGTCCGTGTGTTTTTGTGTCCTCGCCCGAATTTAGCCGCTAAATGATTGAGCTAAACACACGTGGATTTGTGTACATTCTCATCTTCATTCAAGTCCGCTCTTAAAGTACTTGCCAGGAGCATTTCTGGCTCTCTGTCAGGCATCGTAGTGTTTTAAGTAGTTGAGTAATAGCGATGGTAGTTAATATTGCAGCTGCTCGCATGAAAGGGGCGTTTCGATTAGCTAAAAAGTGCAATGTAAATGTCCTGTTTACCAAGTTGACGCTTCAGCCGAGACTGGAGAACGTTGTTTCTAACAGCCGTTCATGCAAGTAAGTTCCTGCAGCGGCTACTGTTAAAGTTCAGTTTATTTTACTTATGCTTAGTTGTGAAGGTCCGTGACTTATGTACTTGATATGTACAGAAATTGACGCATATGTTATAGCAATGGATTTGGCGGGATAAGTTTCTCTGCGTACGCTGTTGGTAAATCGTTATACTCTATTGGTAAACATAAGCATGTTGCTTTTGTTATTATAGCTGACATGTGCGTAAATATGAACATCAATAAAATAGTGACGCGCGCCTTGCTAAGTAATTTCCGGGGCAATGAGACTGTGCGTATGGCACTCCTGTCGTCATTAAGCTGTGTTATCAGTGACTAAAAGGACATTCCTGTTTGTAATATGTCGATTTCGGTTCTGATGTCATGATTAACATGCGCTTTGCTTCTATTCTTTTTATAGACAAGGTCGTCGACTTCTGTTGACGATAGCTGCATGCGACTAAAAGTTTTCAGCATACGATGTCTGCTGCAGGCTCTTAGTCGTTCATAAATATGTTGTTATAGAAAAGCGATGACGAACTAAGCAGATATATAAGCAAGCAGTGACATGTGAAATGCAGTGTCTGACCGAAACAAAACCATGTTGCTTGTTTGCAGTAACTTTGGACTTCAGTGCACTCTAAGTAGACGATAACATTTAGTATATTATGGGGTTATTGAAAGTGTCACCCCTTTGGCAGCAAATTGGAATATTTCTGATGTGCATGTTTCCTTGGGGGATTTTCTCTTTTCCCATCTTTGCAGTAGTAAAGCGAATTTTTAGTTTTGGGTGGTGTGCATGATATCAGTAGTATTGTGCAGAGAGAGCTCGTTGTTTAAGCCATTAGTAGCTCCTGTACATGCAAATTTTGCAGTCCTTTGTGTGCCGTTCACATCTATTTTGATGCACTTTTGAACTACCACAAATATTTTAGGGTGAAGGAATGACTTGAAGGCCTGACATGTCTGATGCTCGCTTCCAAAACCTCCTGTCACGTGATGAGACACTTTTGGACAAAAACCACACAGTGAGCGAGATGCTCAGCAAACCAGCTGCATCCTGGGAGGAACAGAAGTTCGGTAAGTAGCCTGAATCACATAATTGTGTGCATTCATTTGATTCTAATATTGGGAATTGAACTTTTGAATGCTTTGTAAACAATCAAAACATTGCTAAGGCTGTTTGAAAGTAAAAATAAAGATTACATTGCTAAGCAGACGAGGATGAAGTGAGACACAAAACACGTACAGGTTGTGTTTTTCTTTATCAGAAAGTTGGGTAGTACTGCAGAATATGTGATTGTTGTCACCTGTGCTTAGTGTTAAAATTTGCAAGCAGTGCTGGGCGACTTCAGAAGTTTCTTACATCCATTATCAGAATTAGAGGCGGGTGCCTTCATATTGACTAGCAAGTTCTTTATATTTTGGTATGTTTGTTCAAATCAGGTTGTGTTTGCAAGCAAATACACAAGTTATGCCTTGTGGCCATGTGTGTGGATTGTAGAGAATGAGTAATGTACAAAGCTTTAGAGGGGTTTTGCACTGGTGGTCGAGTTCAGTGTGAATTTGTTATGCAGTTAAACCTCGAATAACGAAGTAGATAAAATCGACAATTTGCTTCGTTATATCGAAATTTCGTTGTATTGAAATTTCACCTTTTTTTATAAGTACAGTCGCCGATAAATTTTTCTTACACGGAAAGGGGCCGCAGAATTTTCGAAGTTGTCGGGCAATCGAATAAAGCAAAAAATAAATTCGTTTTGATGAATTGCGACGAATGATACGGTTTCATGCCGCGTCGACATCTTCACATGGCCGGTACGAATTAAGGCTAAACCCCATTAGCGCGATTTTGTGCGCGACAGCGACGAGCGACGGGTTTGCGCGACGGATCAGGCCGTCGCTTGAACAGATCGCTCGGTCTTGTCGCGCGGTCGCACGGTTTTAAGCGAAGCCAACCACGCTTTCGCGTGCATTCCGTCCCCGCGGCTGATAGCGTTACCCGCACTGGGACTACGCTATCATGAAAAGCGTCGGCAGCGGGGAGCGAATGCATCGCATCGTCTGCCTCTCGTTCCAACGAGTAACTGAAACTCGAGATTACGCAACCTCCAATACTAAACGTGCGGGAATATAGCTTACATGATGCCACGCCGCCTCGGCACGCCCACTCTTTGCAAACGCGGCAGATTACCTCTAAAGCAGGGTGCGCGGCTGCGTATGTCCGCAGCCTCGCTTACAGCCATGCGCAGCCACGTCCGAGACTCGCGCCAGAAATCGGGGCGCCGCCAACAGGGGCAGGGGGTAACCCTGCCCCTCGCGCGCGCTTGATCGCGTTACCGCGAGCTCGCTCCCCTCCCCCTCTTTCCCGTTGCTCACGCGGAAAGGCGGCACTCGTGAAGCCGCTAACTTTCTTGCCTCACCTTCGTACGCTTTCACTCGCGCCTAAAGCGCGAAGTGCGCGCTTCGCGATAGGATCTTATCGCACATGGACTTATACTGAACATGATGCGGCTCCACTTCGGCGGTCGCTTTTGTCCCGCCGCACGCGATTTGAGAGGTGTTTGCAAGCAGCCGCTTGTAATTGTCATTTGACCATCGGCGTCCGCGGAAGTTCCTATTTATTCTGGGCATTCCTTTGCGGCGAAAGCGAAATTTCATATTGAAATCGCACACAAACACACTTCGTTATATTGAGGTTCTAAATACATGGTGTCCTATGACAAGAGGTTATGAAAAGTTAAATACTTTGCTATATCGATAAATTCGTTATATTGAAGTTCGTTATATTGAGGTTTTGACTACTGGTGCCTAAAGTAATATCTGGTAGATGCAGAATCCTAGTGCGTGTGCTGCCTGCTCATTTGTTGGCTGTATGTGTGTAGTTTTAATGCAGAAAACTGCAGTGGCAGACTTAAAACAGTGCAGGGCTTCTGAATGAACATTTTTGTTCATATGTCTTTCATAAGGGAACATACAGATGAACAATCAATCTTGGCTGTTATATACTGCTAATGATATAGCTAAATTATCCTTTAGAATAAACATTTTGATGGATGTATGTTTGTTAGACGTGTATGGTGAATATTTGCAAATAAGAAAATGAGGGATTTTGTGCTATTCTCTAGAACTGCGCTAATCGTTATACCATGTCACAGTAGCCACACAGCTGCTCACGCTGCATGGTTGAAAACTTTAGAATCTAGACACCAATAATTTTTTAAATAGCAAGATTTATTGAATGCATCATGTAATATAGTCATTACATTATTTTCTTTATAAGAATGTGGGTTAAAAAGCTTTCTGTTCGAAGTTGAAAAGTTATTTGGTCAGGAGTATTTTTTTCAATACCCATTGTTGGGGGCACAAATTATGTCAGCATTTTTTTAGATTTCCACAAATAAAATGAAAACTAAGCATTTTTATGGGTCAGTAACCATGTAACATGTCAAAAAAGTATTAAAATCTTTTCCGTCTCATTATGTGTTCTAAATGTTTATTAGGGAGTTTTAGAATAGGGGCCCCAATAGTTTGGGGCCCCAAAGAGCTTTGTGGGTGTTAGCGTTGGGGCACGTAGGAGTGAAGAGTTTTAGAATAGGGTTTGACATTTGCGGATAGCGTCTTGCGCTGACAGCGCCACTACGGCGTCAAAGAAAAACTATTAGAAATAATGAAATAAAATATACCATTTTATGATAGGAATAATAATTTTTACTTGCGTGTATTTGCATTTAATTACAATTTAGAGGTTATTCTATGTAAGCAGCAAACAATTAGTTGCGCTTAGTTTTGAGCAAACAAACTTTACTAGCCTTCACCAGCCAAGCTTAGCCGTCTTAGGCCTATGAGCCATAAAATCCACAATCGAATTCAAAATCAGCGGCGTCTAATGAGTAAATCTTGATAACACATGCTAGTTGAGAGAAAGCGATAACCGCACTCACTTCTCCTAGCTTGCGAACTTCACGCGTTACCGTGAATCGAACCCAGTTTTGTGCTAGGTTAGAGCCGTCGCTTCGATGGGTGCCGCCATGTTTTCCGACGCAAAGCTTTTGGGGCCGCTATTTGGGCTCCCGCTAAATCGGTGAAATAGCGTTCCCAACGCAAAACCCAAACGGAGTTTGCGTCTTGCGCATGCGCAGTGGCTTCGACGCTATTTCTTTGGGGCCCCTATTCTAAAACTCTCTATTAACGATGTCATCAGTGACATACGTGTCAAGATAAAGCTTTTTGCAGATGGCTGCATTTTGTACAACGAAATACGCAATTCAAATGATCAAGAAGCTTTAAACACCGCTGTCTACAATACAAACATGGTGCTCGAAATGGCAGATTAGTATTAACCTCAAAAAGACTGTTGCAATGACCATTACTCACAAGAAGAATTCCTTAACCCCTACTTATAGCATTAACAACCAGTCTTTATCAGTCGTGTCTACGTACAAATACTTGGGAGTAGTAATAACATCAGATCTTAGGTGGAATGAACATGTAACATACATTTATAATAAAGCAATGAAGAAACTAGGCTTTTTAAGGTGATCAATAGGAAACGCTTCACCCGAAATAAAGACTTTTAGCATATAAAATGTTCATCTGACCCATTCTAAAATACGCTGCGATTGTTTGGGATCCACACACACAAACCAACATCACTAAAATTGAGAAAGTCCAAGCCAGGTTTATTTTCAATTCGTACAGCTGGCGCACATCTCCATCATCTCTTCTAGAAGCTGCAGAACTGGAAAACCTTGCAATAAGGTGTTACTGGAACACAATGAAATTTTTCTTCTTACTCTATAACAGTCAATTAGGAATAGATAAAATATTATATATTCTACCGGCTAGCCACCGCTCACGCGCTCTTATCACAACAAAAAGGTTAGAGATTTTTCCTGCAGGACCAACTCATTTAAAAATTCTTTTTTCCCCGCGCACGATTTTCGAATGGAACACATTACCTGCCACAGCTGTTGACTTTCCAATGGTTTCATCCTTTCTTTCTGCACTTTGTGAATAAACCATAGCGTTCATCCCTCGTTTTTGCCAGTCAAATCATGATTGTGAAAAAGTTTCTCTTATGTTGTTTGTTATACAGATTGTTGTTCAGTGTCTGTTATCTTGTTTGATCTTATTTCATACTTGTTTTTTTTTGTTCCAAATGCCTACTCCTGCCTAAGGCCTGGTAACAAGGCTGGCAGTACTTGTAAAAATAAATAAGTAAATAAATAAATAAATGTAGATCAGCAAATAGCAGCACATACAGCTTAAGCATAGCTCTTGTATCGCATTCTTCTGCTTTCAGGCTGCGATACTAGTATTGTTTGTGAACTTAACTGATTTGGAAGGTGTGAAGTGTCTGCAGCAAGAGTCCACCTGACAGATGTACTTACTGATTATTGCAAATATCCAGATGTAATGGCAGAAGATAAGGGTACCAGTGTCAATATCAAAGCTTTTTGAGTGTCAAAAAGGCTATTATTCAGTGCTGGCATACTGTTTGTATGTGCACCCCATTGCAAAAAGAGTTAATGCCAGCTAGCTGGTATTTACTTTTTTCACACGGAATTGTACATGCTTTTCTCAGCAGGAACACTTTGATTTGCTGGTTAGCATTGCCTTGTTTGCCATTGTGTCCATTTTTTGTGTTGTACAGTTGATGTGAAATCTGGCAAAGATCCAGGGGCTAAAATGATTGTCATGATGCAAAGGTTTCCTCATTGCAGTAAATTGTTTTTCAAACAGAAAAACTTGTTTAGAAGCAGTTCTGAGTATACAGTCGAACATTGTAATAACATAGTCGCATTAACCACGAAAAAAAAAACCTTCGTTATATCCCATATTCATTATAAGCATGCACGTAGATATCGGTGGGAAAAAAAATCGCAGTCAAGTCTATGCAAAAGAAATGCCAGCAGGGTTTCCCCAATGGGCCAGCAAAGGATCTCTTGTGGATTTTGATGACCCTTGGACATCTTGCTGTGATGCTGTGAGGCACGGGAAGGACAGTAAATTACACACACAGTCTCTGCACTGCCATAAATAAAAAACCATGCAATCTGTGTTATCATGTGGGATCACCGCATTGGCTTGCTGACTGTGGTCCAACCAAGTCAAGCCGCTGGCCAAAACATGCGTGCTGCTGACAGGCTTCTCTCAAGCATGGAGAGGACCACATGTGGTTCTGAACTTAGCTGCTATGGCTGTCAGTCTAGCCTGTGCATCCGATCCCACAGTCAATAGCCGACAAGGTCTATGAATGCGAACATAAAAAGCATGTGGAAACCATCGACTATCACTGTTTGTCAATGTAAGCAAATAGCCCGAACGACCGACCGAGCTGTCAACCTAACCCATGCGTCAGATCTCACAGTTGATTGCTGATAAGGTGTATGATTGAAAACATGAAGAAAGTGTGCAGAAACCATCGACGACGATAGTCAATGTAAGCGAATAGCCTGAACTAGCAGGAGGCAGCCTCCCCTCCCTCCCTGCAACTCGGTTGTGCCAGAGCTCGTGCCCTTTCCTATGGCGCCTTTGTGTCGCAAGTCCAACTGAAGACATTTGTTGTATTTGCCCGAGTGTCGTGTGCATACGTGAGATGTGAGAAAGACATCTCGTATCTTGGAATCTGCCTTTCCCTAAGTACTACAGTACGACAGAGAACACACTCTGCTCCATCTGTCCCTATATAGCTGAGCTGCACTACATGACAGCGCATAAATACTCTGGAAGAAACATGCTGTCTGTCTATATTTTATGGTGTAACGGTCACAGTTCTGCACTTGCGATTGGGAGGTCTGTAGTTGGAATCGCGTGCTCGATGTGGTGTTTCTGTTTTTTTTAGTTACTTTCTTTGTGTAATGATGCAGACGTGCCCCTAGCTGTGTTGTCACTGGTGTGTTGAGAAAGAAGAATACCCGTGCCACGAGATTGTGTGAGAGCCCGGGTTGCTCACACATATTGTTCACTATGCTGTACCTTCGAGCAGTTATCGTTTTTATAGTAAACCTTATTACTTTTGGTGGAAGTGCCGGGATCCCCTGCCTTGTCCTGGAGCTACGCACTTGGATATTGCCCACCAGGTTTTCCAACACCATGCCCAATGCAGCCATCGTGCAGACTGAGCTGACAGCAGCAGCCCCTATCATTTGTGCTGCTGTACTTCGCCAGTGGGATCCGGCCATTTTCAGCGCTACCGGAGAACACGACGTGGAAGACTGGAAGACTGGCTATTATCGTATGAACACTTGAGAATCCATAACAAATTGGACAACCAGATGTAGCTGAACAACATATTTTACCTCATTGACGTTGCCACCCTTTGGTTTAAAAATTATGAATCTGATATTATGAGCAGGTCCACGTTTAAGACTCTTTTTAGTGAAGTGACTGGATGGCCCACAGTACGTAACCTTTGCACCGAACAGCGTCTATGCCAGCAAGCACATCAGCTGGGTGAGACATTTCCCGGCTACACTGAGGATGTGCTCGACTTCTGCAACTGCATGAATCCCATCATGACAGAGGATGAGAAGATCAAGCACATTCTCGAAGGAAATCAGCCTATGTTAGAGCTTTGATGAGCTGTGCCGCCAATGCACCGTCGCCCGCCAAAACGTACTGCAAGCGGATCTTGAGCGGACCTGCCACCCCGACCCCTCCTTGCTCTTTCGTCACATAAAAGATTTCCTTAGAGAGGAGCTGGCTTGCTAGTTCTCACTGCTGCCTCACAGACAGGAGCCTGCCGCAACTTTCGAGTTCGGCCCTATAGCAAGCCATCCAAACCCAAATTTCTGAGGCAACTCCTGCCGTTCCTACCATTCACCCAGCAACTACTGTGATTGCGCCGCTATCCTATGCCGACTACCCTCCCCGTCTCCCACCTCCGCTGCTTAAATGGACCGCAGTGATAGCACAACCCCCTCCGGCATTTTCCTTCTTAGCGCCCCATGCGTCCAGCTCTAGTTCCTATTCTGAGGCAGTCACTGTAGCTTTTTATCGTCCTGCAGACACATGGCACACACAAGACAACTGACCCATCTGCTTCACCTGTGGAATTGCCGGTCATTTTGTGCTCTTCTGTCGCCACCGCATTCCGGCTACCCATGGCCCCTTCGATCCGCCTAGCTACGTGCTGCAACACACCACCACTTCTCAATCTTCACCAAGAGCTTTCGACTCTGATCGCCGCCAGAACACTCTTTGTTCTCCTCCTCCTCATTGACGGTCGCTTTTGCCTATGCATTGTCGTCCCCTTACTGTCGAGGGAAACTGATAAGTGCAGTTCTGGAGGCAAGAACTGCAAGTGTTTAAATCTCTACAAGACTTCTGTTTTCACTGCAACGTGTCATTAATGTAGTGTATATGTTGAGGGAGCCACTGCACTAGCACTTGTTGATACCGTGGCCGCTGTTTCTTTCATCGACGAAAATAATTTTCGCAAGCTCAAAAAAGTTATGTCACTTTGTGGCATGGTACTCTCCACTGGTAGCCCGCAGCATTTTCATCCATCAGCCTTGTGCACAGTCTGTGCCATCATCCAAGATGTTCTGCACATTGACATTGAGTTTTTTATGTTGCCCTCCTGCTCTCGTGACCTCATCTTCAGATGAAATTGTCTGTTGTTTCACAAGACTGTCATCTATTGTTCTTGTGTGGAAGTGGCGCTTTTGTCACTCTGTGGCTTACCATCGGTCGGCGCTTGTCTCAGTACAAGCAAACTCTTCATTTGTGCCAACACAAACATACCCCCGTAAATGTCAGTGCTTGTTGCCCTGTCATGTGCTGCGAAACTAGGTGCCACTGTAATATTGACACCACCTGATGTGTTTGCTTAATGCAAAGGCATTTTTCTCCTGTTTGCCCTCCTCACTGTTGCCTCCGGGGCCACAATGATGCTGGTTTCCTACCACTACTCATATTCAATCATTTTACTGAGTGACGAGACCTCAAGACATGTTCATGAGGTCGGCTGGGTTGAAGATATTGATGTCCTGATGACTCTGCGCGTAGTCACGTTGGTGCCAACACTTCTGTCCCTAGCCCATTGCCTCCAACCATGTTCGACTCCACCATCAACGCTGATCTTTCTCCGGCTCACCATGCCCAACTTCTAGATCTCCTACAAAAGTTTGTCTCTTCCTTTGACTGTCATCGGACATCGTTGGATCGCACGGCAACTGCGTCTCATAACATAGACACTGGTTTACATGCCCCCTTGTGACATCGCCCTTATCACATTACTATGGGAGAGCGCTGAATTATTAGAAAGCAATGGTACGACATGGTGCTTCACGGAGTCATTCAGCCTTCCCAAAGTCCTTGGTCATCATCTGTGGTCCTTGTGCAGAAAAAAGATGGCTCGGTTAGTTTTTGTTGGTTATTGCTGTCTAAACAAGATTACAAGGAAGGATGTTTGCGCACTACGTCGGATCAATGACGCCCTTGACTGCTTGCAACATGCAGAATACTTCACTTCCTTGGACCTGCACTTTCTATATGGCAGGTTCCAATGGCTGAATCTGACTACCTAAAAACAGCGTTTATCACTCCCGATGGCCTGTACGAGTTTAAGGTCCTGCCATTTGGACTCTGCAATGCACCCGCTACTTTTGAGCTTATGATCGTTACTATACTTCGCGGCTACAAATGGAAGACATGCTTATATTACTTGTATGATATAGTTGTGTTCTCCTGATTTTTTGACACACCTTGTTCGTCTGCACAACATTCTGACCTGTGTCACTTCTGCCTACCTATAGCTCAACCTCAACAAGTGCCGTTTTGCTGCTTGAAAGTTAGCCATCTTGGGTCACATTATTTCAATAGACGGCATCTTTCTTGATCCCGACGAGCTTCACGCAGTAGCAGCATATCCCAAGCCAGCATATATCAAGGCCCTCCAAAGTTTCATATGCCTGTGTTCCTATTTTCATCATTTAACTTGTGCACAATTTTGTGACCATCATTGCACTTTTGACAAATCTGCTCGCAGTCAGCCAGGTCATGTCCGCCTGGTCATCTAAATGTGATGAAGACTCTGTGCAGTTGCATAATTTGTTGACCACTCTGCCTATTCTTTGACATTACAACCCACCTGCATACTGGCCAACTCTCCCGATTTGTTCGGGACACTCCTGAACTCTGACCAATTCTTCTGATTGTATGCACATGGCCATAAATCTCCCGAAAAACTGCCCCTGACCGACTGCAAATAAAAAGAAATAAAATATTCATAAAATAATAATAATCATAAAATCATGGTTGATCCCTCTTTCATAGGAATTGATATAGCATGAAAGTGAAACATGTTTTCACAGAAGCTGTTGCATGTTTGCTTCGTGAACTCGTGGTTCGCTGCACTGAAAGAGAGTTGCTGAGTTGCACAACTTGTGGGTCGGTGACCATGCTGCAAGTTTGCTTGGCGCACGCCGTCCTCTTGGCGAGTTGCTATGGCAAAGGTACGAGCATTTTGGTCCGTAGTGTCTTGGCGAGTCACTTAAGTTCTGCGTTCTGCTTCGTGCTGGCTTGTCTCTTGTCCGACCAAAGCAAAATTCGCCTCTCGACATCATTGCCTTTCTGCGCCGCCTTACTCAGCAGTTTACTTAGTTGGTGCCATCGTAAGTGAAGCAGTAGGCGGCTTGCAAGTGCTGCTGATGCATGTTGGAGCTACACACCATAGGTGATGACGTGTAACAGGCTAATCAGACTTGAAAGACATACCATGTGCGGAAACTGTGTCGTCACCTCAGCATGAGGCCTACACCAGGCTACCCCGCGTTGGGGTGTCCGTGGCGCTGAAACTACCGAAGTGCTCACTGTTGGCATTTGTTGGTGTCACGATGCAGTACTTTGCTTCACCATTCCTAGATGATAGTGCCATCCCTGTCAAGAGAGAGCATATTTTATGCATTCGCGCCGATGTCACATCCATTACAGAAAGTTAATGGGGGACCCAGTGATGTATCCAGGGGGGGTGGCGATCTCCCTCTCTCCTCCCCGCCCCATGTCACTAACTAATCCCCTTCCACCTCTCTTGACAGCAATTTTTTGGCATGTGGAATTTTTTAGGCCGCTGTCGCTACCATTGCTGTCTGTGGTGAGCAAAGCACCCCTCACTTTTACCAGTTAGGCGCGAAACTGGCTAACGCAACCGCTGTCTCTCTGGAAGTGAGCTAATCGCTTCCTCTCCATCTCCAATTTTGCCCCTTCAGAGAGTAGAAGGTCGTTTAAATAAGCGGGGCCATCAGCGCAGCAGTAAGGAGGAAGCCTTCCCTTCTCCCCCCTTTACTCAGAGACACGTGCTCCCTTACTCTGCACTGCTATGCTAGGAGTCTGTACTGGTACGAGCCACCTTTCAGTATTAATAAATTTGGAAACCATTCAGTGGCATTCAAACTCGTGCTGTTCATCGCACAGAGTGTGCTTTACTCATGCTCCAAAAGAGGGCAGCACAAGTCACCTTCAGTGGCTGGTATAAAACAAATTGACGGCAACCAACTCGCGCAGCACACAGCGACCAAGGTGCAAGTTGCACCTTGCAAGTTGCAAGGTGTAATTAATATTTCTTGTATATGGAATACAGTGGGTAAAATTTATGGCACTGTCCTTTGTAAATCACGTAACAAAGTTTCAATGCATGAAAGCCAAAATTCACATTTATCAGACATGTTGAAAGCACGTCCACATTTATGGAAAGAAGTTGTGAATGTAGAAGCACTCGGTGCCCCACTTGTGGACAGAAATTGTCGGTGTGGAGATTTAGTGCCTTTTTTTGTGTTTCACAGCATGTTATCTCGCGGATTTTGTTTTAACCTCTCCAGATAGGTTTGTGCTTGATTTTTTTATATACACTGGGAAAGGTACAGACTTCTCTGATAACATGAAAGAAAATGGCCTAGGTGGTGCAGTCTTAATACAGCTTGTGGAGATAACTGTGCAGCAGTCGCATATTTTTACGATTAGATATTTTATTGCATTGAATATTTTTGATTGCTTACTTCAAGAGCAAAAGTTCATGCTTGGAAGAGTAAATCTAAACCGCACTGAGGATGTTGCTATAAACCATCCCAATGACAGCAAAGTAAGCCGCGGAGAATCAACGTCCCTCGTATGTGGGAACAGAAATGTGTGTCTGGTCAAATGGAAAGATAACAAAGGCGTAAATTCGTTTTCCAGTGCTGTTGGAATAAACCTCATGTCTTCATGCAAGTGTTGGTCGAAGGATGAAACGAAAAAAATATTACTACTGCACCTGGGAAGTGTATCAGAATATAACCAATTGATGAGGGGAGTGGACCTCAACGACAGGTGCATTTAATATGCTAGGACGAAGGTCGAATTTTGGAAATGGGTCGTTAGAATGCTCACACATTTTCTCTACATTTCTGTCTGCAATGCATGGGTCGAGTGCTGTCGTGACACAACAGCTTTGCACCTATAATAAAAAGAAGGGTGGTTCTCTTGTCTTTTAAGCAGGATATAGCCAAAACATTAACCAGATCTAACCCAAATTGAAATGGTACCACGTAATAAAGGTACGAAAGTAGACCAGCAGCTCCAGTGACCAGACCAGCCTAGCTTCCCTCACGGTCACATGAGAAAATGGTTTTGACCACTTCCCAGAATTTAATAAAATTGAAAATGCGTTGCAGGAACAAACATTGCAAAGCAAAGTCAAGAGTTTGGTGCATGAAATTCAATGTTTTCTTGCGCCTGCAAGGGTAACATTTTATTTTATTTTTACAATGCTCCCAACTAATGTCCGTATTTGTGGACGCTCATTTGTACCATTTGAATATGAAAATCTTTTCACAATTTTTTTTGTCTGCACTTGCTAAACCATTTCAAATGAAATGTTGAAAATGTTTTTTTTCTAGTCTGCATTTTTTTTTCAGTAGTGAACAGGTTAAGTGTGATTTGTGCTTCCCTGTTCTGTCCCTTTACAGTAGTTAGTTTTTAGTTCTGTTACAAGGCTTGAACATGCCTACCGGTGTCAATAAATCGTTTTCAGACTGACCACGTAGTTGTCTGGAAAATGTTGTTGATGCAAAATGCACTAAGGATGCAACTGAGAACAAATCATGAACATTTGGTCACATGAGCATTTGGTTAGTTGCGCAATGCCCCCCCCCCCCCCATCCAAACCACATTAAACAACCGCGCCCCCACAACGTAGGCACCTGGATTCACCCCTGAGTGGACCCCAGTGTGAAACACTTTCATGTTAAAAACACGCCATGCAGCCACAACCGCGTCGTTGGCCTTGTGTGCCAGGTAGCTAGCCGAAGTCAGATTTAAATCCAAGTCTTGTGCGCAGCCAGTGTAGCAGTAGCTCTGTTCACATCAAAGCATGCGTTGAGGAGTAAACGTGTAGCATAGGTCAAATATACGTTGCCTAATGACTGGTTCCTTTAAGTCAGCTTTGCCGTAGTACAGCAGTGTTATGTGGTGAAGGATAATAAAAGTGCAAATGGGCCACTGTTGCCGGACATGTGGTACATGTTCGTTAATTATACGCGTGCCTACATACCATCTTCCATCACAGTACAATCGCCGAGCGAATAACTTATGACCAATAACTTTACTGGCAGCCATTCACGGAGTTTTTTCTGACATTGCTGTAATCCAAAAAAAGAAGGCTAAATTTTTTCTTTTTTTTGAAATTTCTTTCCCCTACCTCCCCCTCGGTCTCGCTTCAACGCGAACTAAGCGGAGAGAACACAGTGCACACGAAGCTCTCTCGCTTCAATGCGAGCCAGGCAGAGGGAATGCAGTGCACACGAAGCCATCAGCACTCGGTGCACATAGGCTCTGTACCCACTGCAGATTGCTTTCAAGATAGAGCCCTCATGTCTGTGCGCCATATGCAGCTGCCACGGGAGTAGAACCTCCCCCCCCCCCCCCCACCCCAACCTGCTGCCTTGAGTGCGATTGAAGACTTTGTGCTTCCTCCCTTGCATGCACAAGATTGAGTCACCATCCTTCTCGGCTCACCATCCAATGCTTTCATTCACACCCGCAGCTTGCAGCCGCAATGTTATTGCTCTTGGGATTTATACAGAACATCACGGTGATGCTGACGAGGACTGTGAAAATTCGCGTAGAGTGTCATAATTGCTATCACAATAAAACATGCACGTCGCCAACATAGTTTTTGTACATGGAGGGAATTGCGCATGGATCCATACTTGATTAAGCCCATGGCGGTCAAATTATTCCTGCCATGTCATGTTTGCGGCAATACACGTGTGGTTGATGTCTGAAATTTCGGTTATTGTCTGTGTACATTTGTGCTTGGGTTAGATTGATGGTGTTGCAGGTATCATGCAGGTTAAAAAAAAGAAAATTGGTTGTCCACAAAATTGGTAGACATCATTTTTTCTACCAGAATATATATTTTGAGGCAAATGCAAAAAAAAATTTGCTTTGCTGTAACTGCATTTTGATTTCATTATACCAGGACAGGAGAATACTTCATTGAAATGAAACATGACCAACTAAATTTTATTTTTGTTATATCGAGGGTCGTCTATTCAAATTCGGTTTGCGCGCACAAGCTCATACTGAAAATGCTTGGGGACACAGCCTTGTTTTTGAAGTGGCCTAAAAGTCAATAAAAAATGTTTTGTCACCTGAGCATATTACGCAGTCACAATTGACTTGTAGATTCAGAGTATCGGTATCCATTTATTTCACAGTAGTGGAAAAGTGTATCTTGACTGATCTGACACCGTGGATTCAGGTGTGGAAAATGTCCCAGTAGGGCAGACGACGCCATTCCTGTCACCACCACAGACTGTTGGTCCAGATCCTGTGCATGACTTGCCGGCTGAGTTGCTGCAAGTGGGATGGCGGCGCTTCTGGAGCAAGCGTGAAGGTCGGCCTTACTTCTTCAACAAGCTCACAAATGAGTCTCTGTGGGAAATGCCACGGCTCAGCACACCAGCCCAGGTGAATGTTGAGCTTTGCTAATCATCAAAAACCTGACACTGCTGACTGTTGAGCACTGTATCATTCTGAAAGGTAATTTTGTGAATTGTTAAGCGTACCATATCAATGCAGTGGATGCTTGCACTGAGTTCAGCGTCTGTTACAAGATCTGGTAGACATCTGCATCATTCCTACAATTTGACGTGCTGCTGTCAAGCTTTAGTATGTGCATTCGGCATGTCAACCTCGTTTAGTGATGAATATGCTACTATTAGTTGAAAATCATTAACCTGAAAAGGAAAATACCCCATAGACTCTTTTAAGGGCCACACTTTCTTTTTCTCACAATTTTGGTGATTTACACTCAGACCAAACCTTCTAGTAAAAATGGTGCTGGTGCAGTCTTGTGCACACCCCGGATCCCTGGATGTACCATTGCCTCGGAGGTCAACATGCAGCTCTCGCCATCTAGTAGCGGCATGTGGAAGTATGCACTGAGCGAAAATTCATCGATGCACGTACACGGCATTGGTGTACTGTTAGGATTGCTTCTCTGTTTAAATTTTTTTCTCAAAATTTTGGGCTACCAAGTTATGGGTGCGCCCCTTACACCGGTGCGGCCCTTATACGAGTCTGTGCGGTATAAGATTGAGAATAAGTCGCATTTATTGTAATAACAGACTATCACATCTATGTATCATTATGAGCTGTCATAAAATGCCCTACATTGTAGCAGCAACTTCCTCTGGTGACATTCAACCACCAGAACCACAAATTAGCTTGCATTCTATTATCTAAATGCATAAAACATGTCATTTGTTCTGTAACCATGCCAGCTGCTTATTTCCGACTGCCACTGATTCAGTTCATGTGATTTGGTGTTGACTGTATATAAAAAAAAAGAAAATAAGTGACTAGTGCTCATAGAAAATGAATTTTTTTTTAGTGCATTAGAACCTTCAGCCGCCCTTGCCCTTCCCAACAGGCAGTGTGCAAGAGGTTATCCGCAGTTCTTGGGAAAGTGTGTCCTACCTTAATGGAGGGGGATGCTGCTCGCCTGCTAGATTGCCCTCTAATTTATTAAGCAAAGAGCTTGTCTGAATGTTTTGGCTAGTGAAAATAACGTCATTCATTCACATCTGATTTGCCGTAGTTGTCGTGTGTTGATGTTGCTTCTTATTGGCCGTAGTGAGTTGCATACATGTCTGTTTATGTGTGTATGTGCACATACTACTTTGTTTTTGTTTATTTCATCCTTACGCATGTGTATATGCTGTGTCACAAGGAGAGGGGGCACAAATTTTGATTCATTGTGATACAGCACATTTCCAATTCATCTGTCAAAGTTTGGAGGCAGCCCTTATATGACAAATCAGGGGCTTCAGAAAACTTGGTTTGTGAGGATCTTTATTTATCTTTGCACAAACTATGTCACATTTGTGTTGGTTATGCCACTTGAAGTGTGTTCAAAGTATTTATTATCCTCCCTGGATGATCTGCCAGACATTAATCAATTAAACCACTTGTAAGCTTGGCTGTGACCCAGAACTTCTATAACTGCTTGCTTTAGTGTTCGGTGCGTCTTGGCTACATATTTCCCAGTTGGAAACAAAGCTTGTTATGGATTCTTTGTTCTTTAAAGTCACCATCAAGACTAATGCAAAACATAATCACAAGAGCAAAACAATTGCGGAGGATGTGAATGAATGCAGTTAGCTTACCAACCGAAGCTTAGGTAGTTGGAGCAGTGTGCCACTATTCATTAAGGCAGGGTAGCATATTTCCAGGAACTTTTGGATTGCCTTTCATAAGTGCAAGATCCTCTGTGAAAGGTACCTACGCTGGCATATATGAGGAACATTCCGAAAGTAAGTGTCGTCATGTTTTTGAAAAAGAAGATGGTACACCAGCTGAAGCAAACAATCGCCATAAGAATCCATACCCGTTGCTGGTTCAACAACGGAAGGAAAGTCATATATGCAGAGTGCCAGAGAGCAGCAGACCGGCATGCCCAAGGTTATTCGAGTACAAATCACGATGGCAGACAGACTTGTGCTGACAACATGGTTGCTAATGGAAGTGCATGCTGTTATCCAATATGAATGGGCACATGGGACTAGTGTGTCTGTCATCCATGAACGCCTACAGAGGGCATGGTGAAGAGGTCATATCTCAGGCCTTGCATTGCAGGGCACCGAGTTTTACCAGAGTGGTTTCTTCAAACTGATTCCACGCTACAACAAATGTCTCAGTGTCGGTGGCGAATATGTGGAAAAATAGTGCAAGTCGTATAGTTCATGATGCCATAGTGTATATTTTTTTTTGGCAATAAAGTTTGTGTGCGAAAATAAATGATGAAACTTACTTTTGGAATGTCCCTCGTATTTTTCACCATATGCACTAACACCAAACATGGTCTGTCGCAGGATGTTTCATGTAACATAAGCTACCATTTAAGTTGTTAGGCTGGGCATATATTTTCTTCGAGTAGAAAATTTCTTGTCCATGCAACTTCTCAATATATGTCAACGAGTAAAATATGGTTTCTTTAAACTGGTTACAGTATGACCCCCTTACTGACCCACTGGGAATCCAGGGACCTCCAACCCCTGTGGATCCAGGAACCCCGCCTGGACCGTCGCACATTCTTCTCCCATCTCCACCACCAGCGTCCAGCCCAGTGCTTCTGCCTCGAGCTGACAAACGACGAGCATCTGATGATGCTAATCCAGCAGCAGCCAAGAAATTTGTGCTTAGGTAATGCTTAGCTGTTCGAGGCAGCTATTATTCATGCTACCCCTAAAGGCCCTTACAGGGAGGGTATTAGATGGGGGGGATATAGAGCAATAATAAAAAACAGCAATAAAAACATAAAGCATAATACGAGAGGAAAGGATGAACAAAAAAAAAATATATTATTACACATTTCCATCACAGCGAAGTAAACCTTGAAATTTTTTTGTGTTGGTTTCTGTGGTGATGTGTGATGGCAAATTATTCCACTGAATGATGGTGCGAGGGACGAATGAGTTGGCATGAGAGGATGAATGGCATTTTACGCGTTTAACTTTCAAAAGAATGATCACGTCTTGAAAAGATGACATGGGGTGACTGAAAGAGATTATTGTGAAAGGATCGATGGTGATAAAGCTTATAGAAAAGTTTTAAACAAGCAAGTTTACAGGGATACGATAGGTGTTCCAGTTCGGAACATTTTTTAGTTCTGGGACGCTTGTATAGGATGAGTAGTCTGAAAAAATTAAACTAACAGCATGGCTTTGCAAGGACTTGATGTTAGGGATAATGTAGGCCTGAGCGGGGTCCCAAATTGACACAGCATATTCAATTTTAGGGCGTATTAGAGTAGCATAAGCAAGCTTTTTTACGTGGATAGGGGCATGTTTGAGGTTACGTTTAAGAAGGCGAAGTGAGCGGTTAGCAAGACGCAAGATTGAGGTCGATATGGTGAAGCCATTTTAAGTCGCACTGAAGGTGCAGCCCAAGGTACTTATAAGTTGTTAGTTTGTTAAGTCTCGTGGTGGTAAACACGACGCAACGAACGTTTGAGTTAGGAAAAGCCTTTATGGGTCCTGAGCATAAAAAAGATACATATATCAAGAAAGCACGCATTACAAACCCAATAGCAGAAAACCTAACACACGACAAGCTATCCACAAAGTGAGTTAATTGAGAAGGTTATCTAAAATCCTTACACACGACGTGTTATGAAGTTCAAAATATAGTTCAAGATAGCCGCGTCGCCTATTTGTCGCTGCGTCCGACGTTCGGTCCATGGTTGACCGGGTCAGGAAGTCAGGGCAGTGGAGTGACTGAGGCGCCTGGATCGCCGGTCGACTCCTCTTAGCCTGCGGATCGTAGCCGCAGGTAGGCCAGGAAATGGCTCCATCAGCCTGTAGCTGTGCGGTCTCTGGTGGCGCGCCCACTCAGCTCGCGAGTCGCGGCCGCGGCAGCTGAAGAGCACCTTCCAATGGGTTGCGGCTGTCTCCGCGCTCTACCCGCCCTGTCCGGCCTCCAGCTGCTTCTGCCCCTCGTCATTCCAGAACGTAGCTGGGCAGCTCTCTTCGGCTACGTGTCTCTTTTCCCGTTGGCCACGTAGCTCTGCAAGCACTTTTGCACTTCTTCTTTCGTATATTGTATTCTTTCTATTCAGACGCTCTTATTTTCTAACCTATTTTTTTTTCTTTATTTTTTCCACCGACTCTTCATGCTTTCATGTCCTCTTCTTATCTTCTGCTCTTTCTTCTACTTCTTTCTTTATTGACTCATGACATAGTTCTACAGTATTGCTATTGTTCCTCTCAACACCGAATATACACCTATTCTGTACCTTTGAAGTCATAGCAATGCCAGGTGGACGTGTGCAGAGGTTGCTCTAATAGCAAGGTAGTAGGTGGCCCAGCTAATTGGGGTGATGCAGCTAATGCTCTGCGTGTAATATGCATAAAAACCATCAAGGGCATCTCATGTGACATCTCTCGGTGTGATCAAGAATGGTGTGTAGTATAAAGCTTTTGAAGAAGTGCTGTTTGGAACTCCATATAGTGACAAGGTACAAAAGGCCAGGAATCAATTCAGGCAAGTTGAATGTGTGCTGCACTTTTCAGTGTTGACAACCAGCCATAAATTTTGCATGTTTTTAGTAGAAAATAGTGTTTGAGGACACATGCTTATATATATCTGGAACTTGCTGATGTGTCTGGTGCGATGAACAAAGTTTTAATTGATAAATGGTCATGATCGGTTCCTCAGCTCACAGAAATGGCCTTTAGACCATGAAAACTATAAACTTGGGATTTAGGAATACAGTCGAACCCGGATAATATCGAATTCAACGGAGATCGGATAATAGTTCGATATAGCGAAAATTCGATATACAGATATAGGCCAAAAAAGCACTCGCGATCATAAAGAATTGTGACTTACCGATTGGAACAGCCGCGAATCACATAGCATGTGCACCAAATTGAAAGCACTTATTTCACTGGAAAAAAAAATCACTAATTTTGGGCTGCTTTTTCCTCTGGGAAATGAAGTTTAAAACACTAGTCTCAATCTTCTCGAGACTGTCCAGGTGCGAGAGCCCAGTGCCTTCCATTTCGCTGCAACAGCACCGAATCAGGCTGAACGCTGACGCCAGTTCAGTGGCTGTGCACGGACGCGTTTCTTCGAAAACACAGTTGCCCTCGTCGTCGCTGGAATCGCCGTCTTGAACACCAGCTATTCCGGCCACAATGTCCTCATCAACGAGGTCGGCTACTGCTTGAACTTCGCTGTCAGCGTTAATAAAGTCATCAACAGTAACTTCGGACGGGACGGCGCCAGGAGATAGGACAAGTCGCGGAATGCGTCCTCCAAGCACTCGTCGTCATCTAAAGCTTCCGGACATTCATCTCCGGCCACTTCAAGGCCTGCCTTGCCGAAACAGTTGGCTACTGTGGCCTGCTTCACGTCGCCCCAAGCACCGGTAATCATCTGGATCGCGCCGAGCAGGTCAATCTTGAGATCGGTTCCCATGCAGAGGTTTATGAGGAGCCGTTGAATAAGTTGCTTCCGATAGCCTACCTTGAATGCCTTTATGATACCCTGGTTGAGGGGCTGCAGTCTCGCTGTGGTGTTCGGCGGGAGAAACTTCAATTCGATGTGCTGCAGCTTGCAAGTCGTTTGATGGGCCGAACAATTGTCTACCAGAAGGCAAACTCGGCAGACCGACTTGCCCAACTCAGCGTCCCAAGCCTGCAGCCATTCAACAAAAAGTTGACGTGTCATCCAGACCTTCCTATTACAGCCGTAGCGGACGGGAAGCTGTTTATAGTTCTTGAAACAGCGCGGTGACTTGCTCTTCCCGATCACGAATGGCCATAGCTTGCACGAGCCGTCCATGTTGGCTGCAAGCAGCACCGACACACGCACTTTGCTCATTTTACCGCCGTGGCATGAGGTTCCACGAAGAGCGAGTGTCTTATTCGGCAACATTTGCCAAAAGAGACCAGTTTCGTCTGCATTGAAGATTTCTGCAGGCGAAAATTTCTCAGTGATCTTCGGCCACTCCTCAGAAAGCCACTGCTGCATCTACTGGCTGCTGACAGCACCACTTTCGCCTGAAATGGCCTTTCCTACAATGCCGTGGTGGTTTTTAAACCGTTGCAACCATCCAGTGCCACCGCAAAAGTTCTCTTCGCCAAGAGCCGTAGCAAACCATTTGGCCTTTTCGATTAACATCGGGCCATCCATGGGAATATTTTTCGCTCGGATTTCAAGAAACCACATATAGAGTGCCTTCTCCACTTTGTCAAAAGCAGCAGGGCGCACACGACACGCTCCCGAGCGACTTTCCTCACCTGCTTTAAGCTTGATATCCTGCTTGTTTTTTAACAACATACTTAAAGTACTCCGCGGAATGCCAAATGCGTCTGCCACAGAGGACTTCTTTTCTCCATTCTTGACATGCCGGATTACTTCAAGCTTTCTTGCAAAGTCCAGATTCTTCCTCTTTTTTATGTCCGCTGATGCCATAGCTCACCAGATGACCGCAATCACACACGCTACACACGGCACGTTGAAACAGAGGTACGCACAACAAAACGCGCGATGCGCAGATGGAGCAGTCCGAGCAAAGCCTGTTCGAGTGGCAGTCAACAGGGCTGCGAAGGAACGACAAAGGGAAAAGAAAGAAGAGAGCGGGGAAAAAGATCGGCGGAATATGCCGTTGAAGGCACTGTGTTCGTTTTTTGAGCCCTCTCTGGCTCTCTTCTCTCCCCTGGCCCACAAGCGACCGTGCCGACTCCTCACTCTATCTCTCTCTCCCTTTTCCCAGGAAGCGTGGCTTGGAAACGTCGGCGCGTCTCCATGCCGCGCACTCTCTTCGCTGAGCTCCAATGCCCTTGCCCAATGCACACGCCGGCGGTAGAGGAGGAGTGAGCTCTCTCGCGCCGGTGGGGCGCAAGAACGGGGGAAAGGCTCTGCATCTCCGTCGCTAGGCAATGGCCGCGCATGCGCAGAGGAGGAGCCTACTGACTGACTCTGCAGAAATGTTTTCCCCTGAGGACTAGACACGAATGTCTTTGGGAAAAGCGCACCTTCCAGGGGCACGGCGTTTGATATATCGAATGTCCGACGAAAATGGAATTCGATATACTACGCAATTGTCCTATACTTTTACATAGTATTTTCAAGGGGGTAATCTGTGTGTTCGATAGAGCCAATAATTCGAAATATGCGGGTTCAATATATCCAGGTTCGACTGTAGTAGAAATTTCATATATGAATTTAATAGTCTTTGTTGTCTGATTAGAATATTCACTATTTGTAATTGTTAAATGTTCGTTTTTGTTCAAATATAATTCATAACTTATTGGAGTCTGTAGGAAAAAAGTGATGACTGTTCCAGATGATCTTGCAACTGGCGAGCCACGTTTTTTATGCAAAGAAATCAGTTCCTGAGTGAATGCGTGGAGCAGCTAACTTCTGCTCAATAATTTCTAGTCAGTAACGACGCCTTGCCTCTAGACAGCCTACAAATTTGTTGTCTGGATTTTGGTAATGCAGTTCATTATTTAGCCACGTGTGCAATGCTTAAGTATTACACTTTGCTCCTTCAATGAACACACACTGCATGCATCTGATGAAGTGCCGTTCCTTTGTATTTTCTGCCTTTGTCATGGTGCACTACATGTGACAACTTTTCAATGGCTTCTCATTTACAAGCTTGTCAGTGGACGGGACATCCTGTTGAATATAGCATTACATGAACAGTTAAACTTCGACATAATGAACTTCAATATAACAAACTATTGAACTTTTTATATTTTCTTGTCCGTAAAATACAGTAAGCCATCGTTATAACAAAGTGAATGGGATGGCAATAAAATTTGATATAAGTGGTAATTCGATAAAAGTGACTACTCCATAAAAGCTAAAAAAATAGAGCTGTAACAGCACAACTCCTTGAAAGCTTAATGCGGGTATCATGCGGTGCATTTTCGATCACGATCGAGCCAGATCGCGATTGAATTTCTAAATTGTGATTGGTTCCTTTGCACAAGCTGCCGCAGGTAACCAGTAGAGTCTTGGTTTGGATGACTTTGGGCATGCTGGGCACGTGCAAGGCGGCGTGAAGTAACGCTTGTCTGTTTCATTGCACACTACTTCGACAGTGCTGCTGATAACATGCGGCCCCAGCGTTGAGGAAAAGGGTGCACCAACGGAGGGGGTCGCTCTCTCACTCGGTGCGAACAAGCCTTATGAATAAAACTAAAGGTAGCAACATTCCTTTATCTTGCTGCCTGAGCCAGTGAGGGAGGGCAGGTGAGGAGGTACGGCGCCTGTCCGCATCTTCCTGTTGGTGGAGTGGACTCACGTGGTTGCACTCGTGCTGTTTCTGCGGAAACAAGTGCACCAGCTTCTGTGCGCTGCCAGCCGCACCTTTTGTTTTCTTTGTGTTTTTGTTTCCATTTGCGTCGTTGCCATGACAGTTGCTCTTGATCACGGTGTGCAGTTGCGGTGATCGTGGATCCAGCAATCATGATGATTGGCGTGCTGCACAGCGCGATTGGCACGATCAAAAAGAACAAGCTGAGAGGGTGAGTGGCGAGGGAAGGCACGTGTGGCGGGAAGCCACGAGAGGAGGAATGTCGCTACCTTTAGTTAATTCAAGGGGCTTAGGCACGAAAGGCACTGAGCGCCGATGTGAGTGTGCACCCGCTTGCCGCTCATAACATGTGGGCGCAGCGTGGAGGAAAAGAGTGCGCAGAATGCGCGATGGCGTAGCTGGTGATGGAGAGGCTCGCTCGCCCGGCACAGAACACTTCACTCGGCGCGGAAGGTGCTGAGCGCCGCCGTGAGTGCGCACGTCCCTTTACAGTGTCTCTATGTGGAGCAGCTTAGTGATATGCTTCGAGTAATCCAGTTTTAAATGCATGCATTTGGGTCGGGAATGAGGGAAATTTTGAATAAAGCGATAGTTTAAGTAAAGTGGCTTTATTATAAGGAGGGTTTGCTGTGCATAGTGTACAGCTAAAAGCACACCTTGTGCTGTGTGAAGATAGTGAGCTTGGTGTAGTGCCAAAAATACTATCTGCCACATATGCCGACATGTTCAGTGCCAAGTCACTTAAAATCTGGCGAATTTTGTACTACTACTCTCAAAAGTGATTGCTCGAAAATACCGCCAGAGGAATTGTTTGGTAAGTCTTGAGCATTGCTGCAGTCTTATATCTATGTACGCTAGGTGCTGTGTTTCATACACATTGTATGATATGAAGGTAAACTACTCAGAATTGTTTGTTACTCGTCTTCAGGATCATTGTGAGAAGTCACCTGAGTGCTCATTTTATTTTTATTTCTGTAGTGGGCCATTTGATCTGGAAGTGCCAACGAATGTTGTCATCTGGGAACGATCTCCAACACTAATGCCTCCGCCACACCCTGATGTGGAAAACTTGCGCTCTACTCTCACCACCCGTCTGCGAAACAACTATCATGAAATGTGCCACTCAAGAGAAGGCAAGTTAAAAATATTCATATATTAGAGCTAAATCGTGCTTGCAATATAAATGAACGGTTTATTTATTTATTTATTTATTTACCCACAGCGCCACAGTGGCATTACAGTGTGGGGTTGTACAAAAGAAAAAATAATATTACAAGGGCAGTCACAATGACAATGCAAACACTTCATTGTCAGTAATATTAACAAGAAATGAAGATAAAGCATTCCATTCTCGAACAGTGTGAGGAAAAAAACGACATCTTGAACATTTCGGTTCTTGACCTGAATTCACGCACTTTATGATTATGATCAACCCGCTCGGATCTATAGTGTGGATGAAAAATGTACTTCTCCTTAGGAATAGCAATCTTATTGTAATATATGTTATGAAAAAATTTAAGCCTTAGCTTTCTTCTTCTTACTTCAAGGGGTTCCCATTCGAATTCCTGTTTTGTGCCAGACACACTAATGTATCTACTATAATTCCCAGAAACATAGCGGGCCGCTAAGTTCTGGATCCTTTCTAATTTTTGTCTGTCGGTTTTTGTCGCTGGGTCCCATACAGTACAAGCATATTCCAACGAGGACCTAATATACGTTTTAAATAGTAAATCCCTAGAGTCTTGCGGAAACATTCTCGTGTTACGGCGCAAAAAACCCAACATTTTGCATGCTTTCCCAGCAACATAATCAACATGTCGATGCCAACATAGTTTTGAGGTGATGTACACACCTAAATACTTATATTCGAGAACAGTTTCCAATAAGTGGCCGTTTATGTTATAGACGTAATTAGGTACATTCTTTTTTCTCGTGAAACACATGTGCACTGTTTTTTGCGAATTTATATTCATGTGCCACTGTTCGCACCACCGGTGCAATGTACCGTATTTACACGATTGTAAGTCGACTCGAATGTGAGTCGACCCCCCATATCGCTTGACCGAAAAAAAAAAAAAAGAACGAGGGCGCATTCGATAACGAAAATTTAATAGTAGCTGACATGGTCACTGGACTACTCGTCTTCACTAGTGCTGCCATCGTCATCGTTGCTGCGGTCCCACAGCGCGTCATGGTCCAGCGAAATTTCAAATTTGGCAAACGACCGCACCAGGACATCTTGCAGAACAGCAGTCCACGCCAAATGCACCCAACCACACGCAGCCGTCAGGGAGGCTCTTTTGACAGGTCCGGTTGGCGTAATTTCGCAGTCTCTGCCGCCAGCCACTCGTTGTACTCACGGCGGAGCAGAACCTTAAAATTAAGGCGAAGGTCCGGGCTTGTTTCATGACCACGTCACACTTCAATGGCAGGGACCGATCACGCATTTCAGCGACGTACGCCGCAAGCTTAGCCTACAGCTCCGGAAAGCGTCCAGACTTAGGCACGTGGGAAATTTCTCACTTGCCGCCACAGGGTGAAAATTTCGCTTCGCTGCAGTCGCCACTCTCGCACCACCCGTTTAGAAACATCGAAATTGCGGCCCGCTGCGCAGTGATTTGTTTCTTTGGCGAAAGGATGGCAGCCCTCTTGAACGCTGCAGTGAACGAGTGCCGAACGATTAGTGAGCCTGCAGCACTCATGACGACTGGGGAAGCATAGAAGTAGCACGTAGCCAGCAGTCAAGTGGAGCGCGTCAAAAAGTTGGTCAAACCAATACCAGTGCCTTTAAACAGAGAAAGAGAAACCCGCGAGTGGTGTCTGCTCTTCCATGAACTGCCGATACTCCCCGCAAGCGCCGCTGTTCTGAGGGTGTCGCCGCAAATGGGAACAGCGGCGCTTCCATCAACTATTGACACCCCCCATGACTGTTGCATCCACTGTAAGACTCTCAAAAATGTTGAAAAACCCTTCCGAAAAGCGAACAAACACGCGGGATAGCGAAAAGATATGGGTAGGGCTATAGAGCAAACATAAAATTGTAACTACGTTGTAGCTCTCGTTGGTATCACTGTTTTTGGCGGGGCCATGTTTTGGTTTCGATTGTAAGTCGACCCCCCAACTTCAGACTTTCAAATTTTAAAAAAGTGGTCGACTTACAATCATGTAAATACGGTATTTAGGTCTTCCTGTAAAGCAAGTGAATCCTGGGAATTTTTCACTTCTCTGTAGACTACACAGTCATCAGCGAAGAGTCGCATGTGGGAAGTAATATTCTCTGATATGTCATTAATTAACACAAGAAAAAGCAACGGTCCCAAAACTGACCCCTGTGGGACGCCCGACATCCCACAGGGGTCACATGGAAGTTACATTTGATTTGGCTCCGTTTATTGTGACATACTGACACCTTAAACTTATATATTCCCTAATCCATTCAACAACCTTCTCATTCACATTTAAACAGCGCAACTTGTGGACTAAGACTTGTGGACTAAGACTAACGGTTAACGGTAAAATGTTTGTTTCAGTAACCTAGAATCCCTTGCTGACTGTGCACAGTGGAACCCTGGTGATATCTTCCTCGCTGTTAAATTTTCCCGGCTGCTACGTTGCATTTTCGTGGTCCCGACCTAAATCCCATTGACTCCTGTGTATTATGTTCCCATTTGATACAGCGCTATTTTGTAATGTTCCCGCATCTTATGTTGCGCTTGGAAGTGGCCACCACGTAAATATAGTGGTGCAGGAAGATATTGGCTCTCGCATGTTGCAACAAGCTACCAATATGTTGCAACAAGTGACTACAGTAAAACCGTGTTAAACTGTACCCCCTTGAAGAGTAGTTTCGTTTTAAATGTAAAGGCTAATCTCCGACTCGGCAAACATAAAACATAAAGCATTTTGTGTCCACATAAACCATACCAGGTTATTACGTACGTATCGATTAACAAGTTTTTTTCTACTTTTCGTTGCGCAATCACGGCTGTAAGTCGTCCCCATCGGGCGGCCCGGCAGAACAACAAGCCTCAGAGATCAAAACAACGGCCTCGAAGTGCAAATGCAGAGGGCGCTTGGAAGAGCGGCGCCGGTCCTGTCGTTTGTCCTTCTTCAGTCCTTGTCTTTTGTGCCTTGCCTTTACTCATTCAAGCATGACCCAACTATCCCAAGCAAGAGCTTTACTTGACCACATCAACAGCAACATCATTTCGGTGCCGTGCCAAAGAGCATTGTGGCGTTGTGCAAGCTAGGACTCGCATCATGCCGAAGCTCGGATGTCGTGCCGAATCTACTACTGCTCTCCTTCAGTCGCAGATTGTTGTACAAATGCACATACATACCGTATTTACACGATTGTAGGTCGACCTTTTTTTTTTTTTTATTTGAAAAATCTGAAGTGGGGGGGTCAACTTGCAATCGAAACCAAAAACATGGCACTGCCAAAAAAGCGAGACCGACGAGATATCAGGGGAGCTACAACGTTGTTACAATTTTATGATTGCTCTAGGGCCCTACCCGTAGTTTTCGTTATCCCGCGCGTTTGTTTGCTTTTCGGAAGGGTTTTTCAACATTATTTAGAGTTTTACAGTGCACACAACACTCATGGGGTGGTGTCGATAGTTTGTGGAAGTGCCGCTGTTCCATTCGCGGCGGCACCCCCCGAACAGCGGAACTTGCAGGGAGTATCGATAGTTCATGGAAGAGCAGACACCGCTCACATGTTTCCCTTTCCCTGTAGCTCTAATTAGACGCATTCGACTCGACTGCTGGCTAAGTGCTACTTCCATGCTTCCTCAGTCGTCATGAGTGCTCTAGGCCCACTAAACATTCGGCCCTAGTTCACAGCAGCGTTCAAGAGGGCTGGTGTCTTTTACGTCAAAGAAACAAATTACTGCACAGTGGGCCGCAAGTTCGATGTTTCTGAACGGGTGGTGCGAGAGTGGCGACTGCAGTGAAGCAAAATTTTCACCTGTGACGGCAAGCGAAGAATTTCCCACTGGCCGAAGTCGGGACACTTTTGGGACTGGAGGCCAAGCTTGCGGCATACGTCGCTGAAATGTGTAATCGGTCCCTGCCAGTGAAGTGCGACATGGTCATGAAACAAGCCCGGATCTTCACCTTCTAAGGACCTGCTCAGCCGTGAGTACAAGTAGCTGGCAACAGAAGACCACAAACTTCTGCGAACCGGACCTCTCAAAAGAGCCTCCCTGACGGCTGCGTGTGGCTGGGTGCATTCGGCGTGGGTTGCTATCCCACAAGATGTGGTGCGGCCGTTTGCCAAATGTGGAATGTCGCTGGACGACGACGTGCTGTGGGACCATAGGAGCGATAACGATGGCAGCACTAGTGAGGACGATGGCACAAGTGAAGACGATTAGTCCAGTGACCATGGCAGCTACTAATAAATTTTTGTTATAGAATGCACCCTCGGGTATATATTCATTTTTTTTTTCCTGTCACGCTATATCGGGCACGCTCTTTTTTTTTCCCCTGTCACACGCGATATGAGGGGGGGGGGTTTGACTTACATTCGAGTCGACTTACAATCGTGCAAATACGGTGGTACATCAGGGAAACCCAGACAAGTTGTCTACTCTGTCACTGTGTTCCCTGACAAAGTTTAGAAATGCTGCTTGGTATTGCTTTTACGCTATTACATGGTAACATGGTAGTGCGAAAGAGGTGGATTTTTTTTCGGCTTTATAAATAGAGAGAAAGGAAAGAAAAGAACCTTGTGCGTATTTTAGGTAATTGACCTTTATGGTGGCATCACATTTATTTCTTCTTTGGTAGTGGCAGTGCACGTCAAAATATGTAAATTTATACTTGGCAGTTAGTCCGTACAGTATACTTCCATTAGTTCAACTCCGGTGAATTCGATTTTTCATTTAATTCAATCCCGGCTAAGGGCCCGGCTGTGGCGCACATGAATTTCTATGGGGCAAAATTCTATCCTGAAATTCGCTGTTGATGGACAATTAGAACTTGACAAGTCATTACGCATGTGCCTGACTCCTGCGGTGACCCCAATAGCGACCCCTTTAGTTGCAGTGTCTGTCTCAGCGCAGCTTAGGGCACAGAGTATCCATTGAGCAATCATCATCTCTTGTCGAAAACACCTATTTTCGGCCCACCCTGGGAAAATTTTCAAGCAATAACTGTAGCTCACAATGTTTGATTGTTGTATTTACCCAATTATAACTTACAGCTTTTTTAAAAAAGAAAACTTGTCCGAAAATAGTCTGGACAATGCACAAGGATATGAAACTGAAGCCAAAACTGCTTTTGCAGTTTTGCAACTGCTTTTGTGTATTTTGCCACATAACAGAGGTGTATTGCGGCAAAGTTAGCTAGGAAAGCTGCCACCATTGTGCAATAATTTTTCTTGCTAAAAGATAGGGTGCACATTACATTTCTACTTTGTTTTGGAACATTAATGTCATTTCGACATTAGTTAACTACTTTGGTGCATTTAAAGCTGGTGTGCGTTTGATTCGGGGACGTGTTAGAATTGTGTAAATGCTGCCAAATGAATCAGCGGTTTGTTTTGGCATTTTTCGTGCATCCTGTTTAATTAGATCTGCCGGATAATTCAATCTATTCGTCAGTTCCTTCAGGGTCAAATTAATGGCAGCCGATTGATTGTACGGCCGTTGCGAGGTCGCTCGACTCTCACGCCTCCCCTGATGTTGTTTTCCCCCATGGCGAGCGTCTCCTGTAACCCGGCTTTGTGTTGGCGGCAGTCGGTGTGGTTGCAGACTAGCATGAAAAATGACGCGAGTGTTGCCCTGCTAACGCCACCTAACGACTGGGTTACTCGGGCGCAAAAGGTAGTAATCTGTTCCTCTCTGGCTTGGGGTCTGCAAGAGGCACCGGCCTTCCGCGCGTGCGCCGATCCACGCTTCGTGGAACTGTCCCCAGAATGGCTTAAGAGCATGACATTGGAATGGACGAACACAATCGTTGGAACATGCCACCGTTCGCATGACTGTACACGTGAATAATTAGGCATTAGTGTTTAGAATGGAGGCAAGCACATTTGCTCGCTAACTTGTTGCGATGAGTTGGACTTCCTCGATTTGTTGCGCGCCCATCGGCATGTTCTATCGATAACAATTCCAGTTGCTATAGATTGGTGTACAAAAAGGGCAATAAATTCTCTTGTGATTGTCTGCACTACTTTGTTGTTCCTTTATACCAAGAGCACGTGTGAGATCCCACACCATTTAGTGTATAGTTAATGCTACATTTCCACCAAGTATGTATTAACTTTAAGTTTCACTGTATAGTCTAATCTCAGTAATTTGAACTCGAAGGGGCCGGAAAACTTGTTTGAATTAAAAGAAGTTCAAATTAAAGGAAGCTAATTGTATAGAGGACTTACCAGCTGTGGCATGTGTACAGAGCTAACACATGAGTGGGAAGTTCCAGAAGATTTATTCACATGTATTTACAAATTATAGTCAATTCTTAGGCTTATCGGCGCTTGTGCTGTGATAAGAGATGCTGGGTGCACGTATGTATAATTAACGGAGACATACCATGTCCCGTGACAATTGCCCCTTCAAATTTTTTATATGCTTCACCGCGTAACTTTTGATGTATTGGGGCGAAGTGAACTTTCGGGCACCGGCATTATGCAACGCATCATGCTTTCTGCGCTCCGAAGCCATTGGCTAGGATTGCAAAGGTGGAATCGGCACCATTGCTAACAGCAGCGAATTGTTTCAATGAAAAACACAGTACCAAATAACAAGACGCTTGGTAGCAAACGTCGAAGTAGCTGAGCCTAGCTTTGTGGTGGTGTGGCTACGGCTGCTAGCGGATCTGCGTGCGAGAGCACCAACTCAAGGTGGTGCGATAGTCAAAATAGCAGTTGTGGTGGCTTCGATTAATGTCGTTTCGGACCTGCGGTCTTGGCAAAGAGCCCAGAAAATCGGACGGTGAAGGCTTTTTGTGTTCTTAATTTCAGACGTTCTTGTATATTGACTTTAGGGTATGTGGCGGTGCCGTGAAGGCTTCTGAATTATCGGACCAGTCCGAAAAAATTGGGTGTCCGGATATTGGGTCGTTGACTGTACAGGACACCCGTCACTAACAGAAGTAATCGGTGATATGTGCCTGCACATGCTTGCATTCAAATTTCTGCCACGGTTCTTTTTTTCTCTTCACTTGCAGCATTGAGGGGTCTCTCCTGAGCTCTTCCTCTGTGGCTGGGTCAGAGGAATGCTGGTTGGAAGTGCTGCCACATGATTTGGTGCGCTGCTGAGAGCATTGTCGGAGCGCAGTATGTCCGAACTAACCAGTGGAAATGCTTGCGTGTTCGAATTACTGGGTGTTCTCACCCATTGGAATACACATAACTTTGATGGGACCACAGCGGCAGTTCGAATAAACCGAAAGTTTGTATTAAGGGTGCTCGAATCAAGATTCAGCTGTATTTTCTTTTTATAATAAATGTTTAAGGGGTCATAAAGAACCCTGGCTGGCTGATGTAAACTGCAGCTCCTCATTATGGCCTTTCTTATCCAGGGCTTTTTCAAATAATAATATAGTATATCATCGTGTATCATCAAATTTGTCCTGAAGGGATTCGTGGATGTTGAACATGGTTCTCTTTTCTTCTCCAGGAATTGAGTGCCCAAAAGAATCTTTCATACGATGGCTGATGGAGCGAAAAGTTGTGGACAAGGGTCACGATCCATTGCTGCCAAGTGCGTGCCATCCAGAGGTCTCGCAGTGCATGTACCGGGAAATTATGAACGACATCCCCATCAAGCTTGTACGACCAAAGTTTGCTGGGGACGCTCGCAAGCAGCTCTCCAAGTATGCCGAGGCAGCCAAGAAGATGATTGAGTCACGGTATGGCTATTGTACTTGCTTCAGGTATTATGAGCAAGCATCAGTGGCTAGCCATTTTCAGCGATACACTTTTAACACCTTTGGCTGTCTTATTACTAGCTAGCATAGAAGTGGCCAGGCCAGGGCACTTGTTTGAAGAGTTGTGTCACCTGCCACAGTTGCTGAGCTGCTATGACATCACGCTGCTAAGCATGAGGTGGGGCGTTCGATGGGGGCGAAATACAAAAATATTCCTACAGTAGAACCTCGTTCATATGTTCCCGTTACGTGCGTTTTTCTGGTGACCACGTTCGCAATTGAGAACACAAAATTACCAACAGAGTTATGGTAATTTTTACCAATTCATACGTTCTCAGAAAACACGATTTTTCGGCAGCACTGTTCAGTGCGTCGTCAAATTGCGATTGTATGGTAAGTTTTCTGGCTGCTAGATCCCATGTGTACAAGAAAATGCGCAAGGCATGCGCGGTCGAAAACAGTATATAGCTGCCTGCGTGGCAGCTTCACCACAATACTCGCCCACCCACCTCACGTGAAAATGCCGCTGTGCACTCAGTTTCTCATTTTGGTATCAGCAAATTTTGTCTGTCTGGGGTCGCACGCAGCATTCACAGCTATCACTACCAATCCTACTGCGGTAAGCATCTTCACCTTTCTGTTTCACAGCGCACGGTGCCGTCGGAAGCATAACGTACACTTTTAATAGGCGATAACTGAAATTTTCTGCCGTTCCGTGCTGCAGACTGCGATCGTATACATTTTCCGGCCACTAGATCCCACATGAACAAAAAAAGGTGCGAGTCATGCGCGATCGCAAACAGTTTATAGCTGCCCGTCTCAGGTCAAAGCGACAGCGTGCAGTAGTTTCTTATTCCGGTACCAGCAAATCTCTACTTGGGTTGTCGCATGCCGCATTCACAGTTATCGCCGCCAAACCTATTGCGATAAGCATCTGCATCTGTCTGTTTTACAGCGTGTGGTGCGTAGCGCCATTAGTAGCGTACTGCACGCTTTTAGTAGGCGATAATCGAAATGCGCCGCTGTTCCCTGCTACAAACGGCGTGATGTAGGCATCACACTTCGCTTCGGCGGCATCCGACGTCGCCAACCGGCTCGATTTCTTTTCAGTTTCCTGTCACCCTTTTATAATACCACGCAGTAGGAAAACAAAAAGACTTGGGCCGTTGGAGCACCACCAGATCGATGCGTGTCGGTGTCTCGTGCCACAACGATCTGCGCTACGGTACGCATTATGTAGATGTCAACAATAGTTAAGTCTGTCAAACTTTCTTTAGTTAGTTCGGGTCGTACGTTTCCCCATTGGTACGGTTTTCTAGCATTTTTTTTTCCAAAATGTATGGACGAGGTTCTACTGTATATGTACTTAGATTCTGGTGCACATTGAGCCGCCTCAGGTGGTCAAAATTAATCTCGAGTTTCCCCTGCAGCGTGCCTCATAAACATATGATTGTTTTGGCATGTAAACCCCAAAATTAAATTAACATAGTACGGTGTGGTTCCTGATGATGTGAACGTCATTTGAAACAATAATTTTCAAATGATTGAGACCTACCAAGCTGATGGTGCTGCAGTCACTATTGTGTCACAGTATCTACCGTGGTGTTGCACTGATGTCGAGGTTGTGTGCGAGGTCTGATCACAGTGACGGAGTGAAGTTCTTATGTTAGATGTTTAGCTTGGGAATTGCATCAGGAAATACGGGATACGATTTCACATACAATCTGTTGTATGAGCATACCAGTTCAACTTGCTGTATACAGTTGGCTCTCGTTACAACGGACCCTAATAATCTGACAAAAAATGTCCGTTTTATCCGAAGTCCGTACTGTGTGAAACACCTCACTTTCGAAACTTTCGTTGCGATGCCTAACAACTTTATTTCTAAGAGTGAATGATGAACGTCCAAAGTAAAAAACAAACCAAAAAAGTTGCAGTTTCGCCTGAAAGGTGAAGCATTAATTGCGATAGCGGTTTAAGCAAGATAAACACGGCAGCTGCAGTGAGCGAATCAACTTTTGTGCTGTTTTTTGCTTTAACGTAAACTAAATGTCGAAAGCACAGTGCATACGAAGCTACCGGCACTGGGTACACTTTGTTCACATCGCAAATTGCTTTCGAGATACGGCGCCTGTGTTGGCGTGCACTTTGTCCACATTGCAGATCGCTTCAGCAGCAGCTGCCGGACTATAGCCCCCTCTCTCTTGCCTCCCCCCTGCAATGTTGAGCGGCGATCATTGGCTGACCCTCGCAAGTCGGTTGTCAGCCCATGTCGATATGGCAAAAGTATGTTTTATACACTCAATCTTTAAAAAAATTTCCACTAATTTCGTTCGCTGTAGCTGATAGTTCGTTGTAGCGTGGTTAAATGTGAACTTCGTTGCATTAATAAAATAGGTAGAACAAATTAAGGCTGAAATACGGTCTGTTATATCTGAAAGCCTGCTGTATGTGGGTCCGTTGTAACGAGCGTGGACTGTATTACAATTTGGGACACTTGGGAAGACAGCCTCCGTCCCCCTTTCCTTTCTATGTACATTCTGACTACTTCGTATCCTCGTTATGAAGTATGCGACAAACATCTTTGCATGATGCTCCTTCATTTTACACAAACATTGTCAATACTACAGTAAAAGCTTGTTAATTCACAACTCATTGTCAATACTACAGTAAAAGCTTGTTAATTCACAACTCGTTATTTTGAAATTTCAAGTAATTCAAAGTATCCATCGAGGTCCGGCCAACAATATATAGAAAGCAGTGTGTAACGCATCCCGGTAATTCACACTAAAATCTGCACCACAACCGATCATTCGAACTACGCGTCATCGTGGCTGGGGAGAGTGCTAGTGCGCGAGAGCATGTTGGCAATGCTGGTGTCGCCGCGAGGACTGCACAGCTTTGCTCTTTCCATCTGCGGCCCTATGTTTAGGCCTCACTGGAGGAGGCGCGTTTTTGCCTGGCCAGGCATGGCTAACACCTCTGTTCAGATCGGTTCTCTCCCTCTCTCAAGACGTTCAAAGCTAAAGGTTCAATGTTCAAGGTTCTTTAGTTTTTCATGTTACATATAGAGTCTATGCGCTTTCTCTACGAAGTATTCTGCCGAGAAGCGGCACCAGGTAATGTCTAAAACATGGCGGTGGTGATGTTTATCGGTGCTCGCAGTACCACCTCATCAAGCTACTAATCTCAGTAGCTTTTTGTGGCTACTCCTTCCTTGTGTATTTGTTCAAGGAGAATAAAAATTCAATTCAAAAAGCATAACCTTTGAGATTCGTGGCTGTTAATCAAAGGAAAGCATTGCTCAGATACGTGTTTGGACACCACCTATATGTATAGTGGTATTCATTTGCGTGTAGCCAGGGCAGCTATGAGAGTACAACGGAGACAAACATGTGCAGCTCTAGTTTCTGCGGCGAGCGTTGGGGGCGCTTCTCTCCTACCTCCTTTTCTTTTGCTTTCCCCTCCTTGTTGGCGCTGAGCCATGCTCCCTCAAGGGCTGCAGAAGATAGCGCTAACCTTTCTTTTCTCAACACGAACCACTTCTCTCTCGGCAGCGCAAAGGCGCGTTTATAGTCAGACGTTTCCGGTGTGCATTGCTTGTGACCAGTCATGCTGCTTGCTCTGCGCCAGCTGAAATGCAGTCCCCTCTACACTTTGACGCTCGTGCCATCAGCTGCTCTCCTTGGAGCATGTGCAGAACCGTCACCAACCTGTGCGCCGCTTTAAATGGCTGTCTGCGACCATTGGGGAAGCGGCGTGGGTGCCTTTCTTTCTCTATACCATGCATTGCGAGTCAGCGTAGTTGGCGCGACGAACGCACGGATGGAGCAAGAGCCATCTCGACCTCGGGCATGTCGCACCGCGTTGGCCGCGTCTAGCTACGTTGGCTGCGCCAATGCTTAGAACTATAGAGTTGTTGTTCTTGCCAATGTGAAATAGCATGTGCGCGTGCACGCCTATGCTACATCACACTATGTACGCGCCTTAAAGGGGGGGACATTTCATCTGGAGGTTTATTCATTTATTTATTAAGCAAATGCAACCTAAATGCACAGATATATGTATTTTCTTGTGCTGATTTTAAAAATGAAATTGCTTTTTTGTGGCTGTATAATTAATGAGATAATTAAATGTTAATTAGCATTATCTGGTGAAACAATAAATAAAGATGTACTGGCCAGACAGCTATATTTTTTGTACGAGTAGTAACCAGAACGTATAAGGATTGCAGTGCTGCAAGCAGGTTTCCAATCCAACAACAAATAGCAATTTAGCAGCTCATTGAAGTTCAGTGTTTACAGCACAGCTACTAATAAAAAAAGAAAGCAAATAAAAAATTACGAATGTAGACAAATAAGAATATGCTTGCAGCACTTCAAGCTTTATTCATTTAGCTGCGTGTAGCAAAAAAAATTACAGCTGTAACTGACCTACAGATTGAGATATCGTTGCTCTGAACAGGCAGGGTGAGTAAAGAGCTTGTTCTGAAAAAATCAAGAAAAATGAAAACAGCTCAATTTATTCAAAAATATTGTAAAATCTTTACATGTTATCAGCTGTAACTGGGTTAGTATCCCCCTGGCACATAGTTTGAGAATTGTTGCCTATGTGGCATTTGTTGAGGGCTTGATGCATGTTTTCAGCAGATGCACGCTTTCGAGCTGAAGCTTTCAATCGCCGCTGATCTTTTTCAGCCATGCGATCACTGCATAATGAGCTGGAGTTGAGGCTCAGCTCTTGTATTATAGATGCAGACGTTTTGATATTCCCTGCTTTAAACTTCAGCACTGCCTCTGCCACGGCTGCCTGTATGGTGAACAGCGAGGCATGGCGTTATTTCGGTTCAAGAGACCAAATAACCGAATGGAGGCTCTCATTGCTGTTTTGGGTCTTTCCCCTCTGGCACCTCTCAAGCAACTTCTTGTCACTCAAATGCTCGTAAATGGGCAGCAAGGCCTGGCAAACATGAGGGGGCAGGTTGTGAGGATGTTTTGGTGCTGGCTCACCCCTAGCCTCTGTGGCATTTTGACGGCACCACGAGTTGGGGGCCTGTTAGGCAAAATGTGTCGTTTGATTCAGAGTCATTGGAGGTGATATGATAGTAAGTCACCATCACTGCCTTGTGCATGGTGTCTCGTCTCCCTTGTGCGTTTTTAGCGCCCATCCGTAATATGAGCTTAGTCTTGTAATATCTCGGATATCTTCATCGTAGCTTGCAAAATCGCCTTCGTCTTCCAACTAATGCTATATAAAACACTCATTCACCCTAAGTTAGAATATGCTGCTTTGGTTTGGGATCTGCAGTATAATAATTTGGTACGTTCGCTTGAAATGGTGCGAAATAATTCAGTCCGTTTTATACTCTCTAATTGCAATCAAATTGCGAACATCACGGTAATGAAAGCTAACTTTAAACTACCTATGCTTGCTTCTCCACATACGATGCTTCGCTTAAGCCTTTTTCACAAACTGTATCATCATCCCTACCTGCGCGATTTACTAATACTTCCTCCCCATTATGTTTCGCACCATCTGGATCAAGCTCATTAAGTTGGCATTCCGTTGTGTAAAACAGAATCATTCCGACAGTCTTACACACCACGCACATTAAATGATTGGAATTGCCTTCCCAAAATTGGTAGTAACAATTTCAGATCATGAAAAATTTGTGACTTCATTAACCAATGCTTTGTAACACCTTGTATTCTGCCTCGTTATAGCTATTATTGTATAATTAGAAACACTTGACTGCTTCTTTGTATATACAATATATTTTGTAACATGTATTCTGCCTCTTCATAGCTATTATCACATAATTAGAAACATTGTGCTGCTTCTTGTAGTTAAAATTTTGTTGCTTTTTTGTATTTTATACCACTCCCCTCTATAATGTCTGTTGACCCTGAGGTTATCTTAAATAAATAAAAAAAACGTCTGCTGTGAGCCAACCCTTTCCACCGAGGCTCTGAAGGCTGGAAGCTTTGTTTCTTGAAACAAGGTTGCGCAATGCCGTACCCATGCGTTTCTGGATGTGGTGTACACAGTCCTCCTTGTCCATATTCAAATAACTGTAAACATTTTCCTCTTGCAGTGCAAGATAAGTACGGCTATCCCCATCACTCAATATAGTGGTATAACGGAGGTTGTGCTGTTCTAGGGACCTCTTGAACAGAATGAGGGCAGCCTCCACTTCCATTTCTCCCGATTTTTTCTCGGTGTTCTTCTGGCATTGGTGATTCTTCTTAGAGTTTCCAAAACCAGGGTCATCTTCATTTGGGCCCGTCTCTCATCCCGCGCAGAAATTACTCAATACAATGTAACCTAAACAAAGACCTGTAAACCGTTCAATCACGGCGCTGACGCCGATGTGAGTGGTGTGTCCGCGGGTCATCCACGACCCATCATACAACACCGTGATGCTCCCGGGGTTGTCGAGACACAATTTGTTGTAAAGTTTTTGAACCGAACGCACACGCTCACTCGTCACGTTTCGAGCAGCACGATTGGTGGCGGGAACCAGCTTTTCCTTCCTGTAGGGTTGCTACGTCTTCATGTAAAGTCCGCGATGGCTAATGTTCATTGTGGAAAACACATCATTGGGGGCTGTTAGCGGGTTTCCCGTTGCTTGCATTGCGTGAGCAGTGAGAACGTTCACAGCGAACGGGTTTCGTTTCTGTTCACTGCGGATGCGCAACGAGCTCCATGTCGATGTCACATCACCACAGTTCCCGCACATAAGAATCAACTTGTCAGAGAGTCCGTATTCGTGCTCACCTCTGGCGATTTTCATATCCCCGCCATTGCATACCTTGCACTTCATTTGCGCAAGCAGAATGTTCACCGCATCTAAACTTACTAAGTAAACACGGTCCCATCAAGTGGTTCAGCGGGTTCAGCTGTGGCATCAGTGTTATCAATCGGAAGATCTTGCTTCCTTTCCATCACGGGAGTAGACGACAGCCACTGGAGCTTTTCTTGGGTTCTTCTTTTTGCCCTCTTCCAATTCTGTGGGCTTCAGGAACTTCGTATCGCGACAAATGCGACGTACAGCACCTTCACACAGCGACGGGCTTGTTAGGTCAAGGCCTACGGCAGCGGCGTCAGCAGTTGCGGGTGCGAAGGGGGCCGCGCCGACTTCGACGTCCGGATCTGTCATGCTACGCTTCTTGGAAGTTGTCGATAAGCGCACGTCGCACCTTTTTTGCACCAAACTTATTTCTTGTATGAAACTTCTTACGGGCCATCGCGTAGTACGGTGTCACTTCACTCACAATGACTCGGTGCTCGGACAATATGGCGCACAGCCGACCGCGCGGATGAGTGCGATGCGGACAACGAGAAACGAATCCTGCCAATCATATGCCGAGAACAGGTCACATGCGCTAAACAACCAGTAAGGGGCCGCGCTGGGACTCTCTTTTGGCACGGAAATTTCCGGAAGCCAATTGCAGCATGGTGCCGGAGTTGGTGCGAATTTTAAGAAGAAAGATTGCTCATTCAAATGACACCAAGATGTCCGTGCAATGATGCGTGAAACGGCAGCTGTGCTTCGCGAAAAAAGTACCGTGTTTGCAATACCGTATTTACTCGCATAATAGTCGCACCCCTGAATTTTGTCGTCAAAATTCGATTTTTTTTTCTTTTCCATGTAATGATCGCACCCTGAACATGTCGCAGCGATATGTTGTGTGCCAAGTATAGCTAATGATGATCATGCTTACCATCTGTCGAATGCTGTCAAATGCTACGCGAACGACTCTTGAAGACATACTGTTACGATCGGCCTGCAGGGGTACTGCTCTGCAGAGCTATCTCAGCCCGCTGCACGTGCTTCGATCGACCATGAACTTCCTTCGGAGAATTGGAGACCACGGCAGCGTGAATCCATCATGCGCCTCTTTTGGAGAATCTGCAACGGCAGCAGGGCTGGCCACATCTGGCGGCCCGTGTATTTTTGGTTGATTTGTTGAGGGCTTCATGGTCTCTTTGCAGCAAGAAGAGCTTCTCTAACAAAAGGGTGCTTTGCGGTACGTTTTTCCTCGGGCCCCAGGATTCGTCAGTCTGCTGACCTTCGTGGTGACTACCTGAGATAGTCAGCTCTGGAATTCAGAGGCACCGGCTGGGGTCAGACGTGACCACCTGGCTGCGAGGACCCGCTCAACTCGGGTTCTGGGAATCCAAAGTGCGTGTGTGTGTGTGTGAGCCCTCCTCCTCAAAGTCGGATCGATTACGATGACGTGTGACGCCGCTGTGAAGTGCCTTTTTCCCCTCACCTAGGGATCTAGGGAGGACAGAGTGTTTATAAGCAGCTGTTGTCGGCTGCTAGAGTGTGCTGTATGCTTCGTCTTGCGTGCTCCATTTGGGAGTCACGCTAGACTGTTGTATGTATCTCTTGTTTTAATGTAAATATGTAAATAAATTCCTGCACGCCTAGTTCCTCCCAAGTTCCTCCCTACGACCTAGAACTCTTACAATACCAAGAGGTCTGCAGCACCAAAAATTCTTAAACAGATGCCCAATTTAATTCGTTTCATCACTTTGCGCCCTCCCATGAAAAAAAAAAAGCTACAACCAAACTTGCCCACGCTTTATTACTTGTAGGCTTCATAATGGTTTTGGCCAACAACAGCAAAAAAAGCACCTTTCGATTCTTCTCGTCTGCACTCATGAGCACGCAACAAATCGCGAGCGGCAACTATAGTGGCCACGTTTACACTAATACGTTAGAAGTTTCCCCACATTCATGTGCCGACGCTTGTAACACAGCTAAGATATTCACCCACCCTTAGCAGAAACATGCCATATCAGGATAGTAGTGAAGACAAATGCCGCAGTTTCCGCACCATGCCTGCCATGTGTTTCTATGTCACTGTCAGCTACACGCACCCATCTCTGTTTCTGTCCCCTGAAAGTGGTCATGGCTACGGTATTGTCGCAAACTTGCCTATATTAATGATATTATTCATTACTGATATGGAAGAAACTGTTTCAATGCGCGTAATGTACTCACGAGAAGAAATTCGCGTTCGGCTTGCTCCGCTGGCTGCCATATTTGTTTTGGTGTCCCGCACTGTCACAGCGGCAGCCGCCTGCTTGTTAGCCTGTTGTTATCCTTATCCCGCAGCAAACGCGGGATGAAAAAAATATATTTTTGCGGGAAATTTAACCCTCGTAATAATCGCACCCCTGAATTTGCATCAATGTTTTTTTGACAAGAAAGTGCGATCATTATGCGAGTAAATACAGTAACTTCCGTTGAAATTGTGCAGGTATCGACAAAATAAAGTGATATTGTGGCTAAAATATTGATTCAAGAGTCTAGAAATCTAGAAACTTTGTGTAGTTGCGGAACAATAGCTGCAGATTTCAAAAATTTCATTTTCCAAAAGTCGACCTTTTCGCGTTTTTTTTTAGTCCCAAAGAGCCGTGTCCCCCCCCCTTAACCGAGCTATTTTTTGGGCTTTCATTTGTTTGAATTTTGTATAATTTGAATTTTAGTACCACCCCCCGGAATTCGAGCTTTTACTGTAATGGCATGTCTCTGTGAGTGACAAACACTTCACAATGGTGAACTGTCTACTGACAGCTCTGGTGACTGCCGCAGTCATGGTTGATAGTACTTGAGATCCAGCTGTAGTTAGCGACAGCACTTCATGGTATGCTTATGTTTCCCATCATGAGTACCGTATTTACTCGATTCTAACGTGCCCTTAATTGTAACGCGCACCCGTATTCCGTGACAAAAAAAAGAAAAAGGAACGAAAAAAAGCCGCCCCCAATTGTAACAGGCGCCCATTTCCCCTGACCTAAAAAAAAAGTCCTTTACAGTACAGCGCACCTCATTCTTTCATACTGAAATACAACTTTCTCTCATTTGTAAAAAACAAAAGATTTACGCCCACTGCACTAAAGTTGCATTAAATAAAAGTCGCAGTTTTGCCCGAAAGGAGAAGCATCGATTGCAATAACAAGTTAGTCGACAGCTGTACGAAAAGTAAGAATAGTAGTTTTATCGGGCGTATAAACTTTTTTTGAACATTCGCTTACTAACTAAATTAACAGGCATGGTGTCACGCACAGTGCTTTAAAAACCTCGCGTGATAGGAAAGAGAATAAAAGATGAACCAGATAAAATAGTTTCTCTTTAGCCCATTAGATGGTACTAGCTGTGCAGAAGCGATCAGAGAGGGTCAAAGTTTGAATTTGTCACCATTGATAACTTGCTATCGATGGGGATAGGGGCAGTCACCAAAGTGTTAAAGGATTCGCCGCTGTCGGCACCGAGACCGCCTTCATCATCCTCGCCAAGGGCTTTGAAGAATAGAAAGTGCAGCAAGGGTCTAATGCGTTGCATAATGCAGGTTCCGAAAAGTCATGTTCTCTGCAATACAGTCGCCGACCTATTTTTCTGGACCTTGCGGGGACCAAAAAATAAAATAAAACTTCATTAAACCGTACCTGCTTAAACAGTAGTTTCAATTTAAAAGTAGTAAGGTCAAATCCCTAACTCAGCGGCCATTGACCATAATGCATTTTGTATCTGGATAAACCGTACCAGCTTATTGCGTACATATCGGTTAACACGTAGTGTTTCCACTTCGTCGCGCAATCACGGCGGTGCCACATCCCCATCGGGCGGCCCATCGAAACAACAAGCCTCAGAGATCGGAACATCAGCCTGCAAGCGTCTTGTGCGTTTACGCATGAAGTCACATCAACAGCAACATCATTTCGGTGTCGTGCAAGCAAGGACTCGCATCATGCCGAAGATCGGATAAAAAACACCGGATGCGATAGGGATCTACCGTTGACTACAGTGGGTGGCATTTGGAATGCGAAGAAGTTGCTCAGCAGCTCTGCTGCAACCGTGAAAAGATGTCGGCTACAAGGTTCACCATCGTTGCCTCTGTTGCCGAATTGTCGCCTAATGACAGTGATGAGGATGACGGGGAAAGCGACAGCACAGGTGGTTCAGGCCCAAAAGTGGCCGAAGCTGCATGTTACGTCAGCCTCATAAATTTAAGCGTCCTGACGAGAACAGCACCCCGCAATGAAAAAGGCACCCTTTGACTTGTGCAGCGCCACCGCGCCCATGCATGATGAATATGCAACGCCAACGAGGAATCTGCCATACGAGTGCTTGCCAAGAAGAGGAGGCTGGCTGGAACGCTGGCTTACAGCTTCAGTAAGTTTGGGTCCGCTGTCATCGCTGCTAGACCGCTGTGGCATCAAACGAAAATAACATACTTTTGTCGCGCGGAGTGAATAAGTACTGCATGTTTTTGCCCTTTCATCGCACTCTCTCTGAGTTCCATTTTTGACAGGTAAGAGGGCAATCTCATGATGTTTCGGTTAAGCAGTGCTTGCTACCATTTAGTACATACTTTTTCTGAGCTCTAGCCAACTACGGTTTAACGAGGTTTCACCGTAGTCCCAAAAATCGCAGTCTAAAAAACTCATTCAGCCATAAAAAAATAAAATTTATTAGGCTTAGAGCGGCTTAAAGTTGCAATTTCGCCCAAAAGGCGAAGTACCGATTGCGATAGCAAATTATTGGACAGCTAGCTATACGAAGTAAGGATAGTAGCTTTATCGACCGTATAAACGTGTAACATAGCTATACTAACTAAATAAACAAGCATGGTGCTGCGCACACAAGCAAACATGAACACATCTCACTCGTTGACCACGTAAACGCTTTGTCAAAACGCTGGAGTGTGGACAGCAGTTAGCAAATGGACCTTCGTGCTGAGTTTTGCATCAACGGGAACTAAGCTGTGGAAACGCAGCACGCTGTGGACCATGTCCCTGTCATAGATTGCTTTCAAGATACAGTCCGGTGTAGAATGCGCCCCCTCCTCACTACCCTCCCCCCTGATTCTAGCTATACGAAGTAAGGATAGTAGCTTTATCGACCCTATAAACGTGTAACATAGCTATGCTAACTGAATAAACAAGCATGGTGTTGCACACACAAGCAAACATGAACACGTCACTCGTTGACCACGAAAAATCGGCCGTAGACTGTGCAACTGACCAAGATGCTTCAAATGGTCTTTGGTACGAACGAGTGGCGTGATAGAAGATGGCACACTTCCTCCCCACCTTCTTCGCTTGCATGTGTGAGATTGAGCCGCGATTGCCAGCTCACCCACACACACTTTCATTTGCACACACAGCACACAGTGACGATTTTATCGCCCTTGGAATTTATGCGGAACTTCACGGTGACGGCAGAAATGCGTCTGAAGTATCCATATAATTGCTGTCGCAATAAAATCTCTAATTATGCCCTGCCTTTAGAGGCGATCAGACTTGCTTGGATTTGTGCAAGAGTAACGTCATCTCCGTGTGCAGTTGACGAGAGCATCACCGCGTTGGCGATCTCCACCAATAGAGTTTGACATGGAGATTGAAGAACGAGCTACGTTTCACGGGACGTGGTACAGTCAAACATTTATATAACGTACCTAGATTTAATGAAATTTGCGATGTAATGAACTATTTTGATTCCTGATCTTAGTTCCATTGAAAACTGGGCATTTTTTTTCCGATTTGCTATGTTTTTGGGCAATTCAAGCGTGTGCTTGGGGCCTGTATGGCAGATAAATCTACAGGGTGTCTACCAACTGGGAAAACTGGGAATTTTCAGGGATTTTGAGTAGTCTGGAAAAAGTCGGGGAATACTCAGGGAATTTGGGCCTCTATCAGGGAAAATTAACGGCAATTTTATTGAAAGGGTCGAAAGTCGCGGTAATGCTGGCTCGAGTAACAGGCAGAAATCGTAATGAATTGTCTTTGACGCACTTTCGTCGGCTGGAGGAGTTGCCAGTGTACCGTCAACGACCGACTTTCCGGATTCCCGATAATTTGCACGGCTTCGCGACACCGCCACGTATCCCATAGGGTCAACGTATCAGAATGTGTGACATTTCCGATGCAAGAACTCTTCGCCGTCCGATTTTCCGGACGTTTTGCCATGACCGCAGGTCCGAAACGGCAATATTCAAAGGCACCACCGCTGCCATTTTGATTACTTCGCCACCTTGAACCGGCACTCTCGCACGCAGATCCACTGGCAGCCGTTGGCGCCACTGCGGCAACGCTAGACCTAGCTGCTTCGATGTTCGCTATGAAGCTTCTTGCCATTGGATGCCGAGTTTTTTATTGAAAGAATTAGCTGCTGTCAGCAATGGCATGGACTCCGCCTTTGTGGTCCTCGCGATTGGCTTAGAAACTTAGAAAACACGGTGCGTTGCATAATGCCGGTTCCTGAAAGTCAGCTTCGCCTCTGTACAGAAATGTTACTTGGTGAAGCATATGTAAAAGTATTGCAGTGAAGCATAACAAGCGTGGGAAGGGGCTATTGCCACAGAACACAGTATGTATTCCTTAATTATACACGCGTGCACCCGGTATTTCCTGTCACAGTATGAGCACTGATATGCCTAATATGTGTACCGACAGGCCTTCAGAGCATTTTCGAACGTGCCTGGGGCGGTTTGAGCCCCTAAAGGCACTAAATGACATGCATTTATTTTTTTTCCAACTGGCCGGTTTTTCGGACATTTTTGCGGCCCCTAGGGAGTTCGAAAAATCGGCCGTAGACTGTGCAACTGACCAAGATGCTTCAAATGGTCTTTGGTACGAACGAGTGGCGGAAGGAAAATAAGAACAGAAATGACCTACGCCTTGAGGAATAAACAGGAAAGGAAGCTTGCTGCCACCATTTTGAAGGAGCTTGAGCTCAAAAAATAAAGTTTTGGCTAATGCCGAGATGCAAGTGTCCCTCATCCAAACCAAAATAAACTCTTTAAAGCAGTGAAACACAACACTCAGGAGTCGTGCGCGAGCTGAGAGTATGTCAGGAGAGTTGAGGTTGACTTACGAGCTGTTTAGAGAGAATCTCAATTGTGACAGAGTTCGGGCCTCATACTACTGAGCTTGCTATCAGTTGATAGAAATAGCTCATATTCGAAAATATTTGCTTCTATATCCATCTCCTTTTTATTCGTATTTGAGAATGTCCGACTCCATTTGCAATTTTTTTCGAAGACACTTTATATGCTGTGCATTTTACTAACCCCTGCCTTCTATTCTCTTTTTGAATAGCACAAACACTACTCCTTAGTATTCAAATTGGATTCAGCATCAGGCGATATGGTTTCAGCCCGTCTTGACATAAAACATAGTTCTGCATCACTCAGGGAAATTTGCAATGGCACCCAGGGAAAACCTGGAAAACTCAGGGAATTTGGAAATGTCAACTTGGTAGACACCCTGATCTAGCAACAGCTATGTAAATGTCGGCTGAGGAAAAGTTATTCGCAGGTTTCCTTTCGCATGAAAAGTTCGAGAGTGGCAAAAACACTGTTGAAGCGCACGGGCTGGGATGCAGTATACAGAAAATGGCATTGCGCGCTTTGTTGCATGACAATTTGCAGAGGCCAGCGGGTGCGTGGCAGCTCGGAGCACTCAGAGAAACACGAGAGCTGATGGTTCCTTCAGTGCAAGGGAGGTGGCGAAGGGACGAGCGCACTTTAACATGACTAAGCATGCGCTAGAGAGGTGAGGGGGGCAGGGGACGCACACTTATCTACCCGCTTCCCCTACCATGTGCGTCTCCTCTCCTCTACTCTTGCTGTAGCTGTGCATGGCTGTCCATATGCAGGCCACGCGCCATATCTTGGAGGTAACCTTCGGCAAGTGAAAAGGTCAAGCCATTAGTGCCTTCATGTGCATTTTGTTCCTGCACGTCTATAGTTTTCACTGTCATGTAATCTCAAGTTTCCAATGCACAGTGCAAATCATTTGCTTGCATTGCAACAGTGAGTGTTCTTGGCCATCGAGTGATCTTTGTCTGAGCATGCGTGATGCCGATAAAACTGTGAAAGTTACTTTGTGTAGTTGTCTCTTTGTAATCTCCATCAATGCTCCCCTTTCCTGGCGAAACTGTGACTTTCTTCTTTGATGTAAAAGCGTCAGATGGCTCATTCAGCGAAAAAGCCAGTGGCGTCTGTAGCAGCGAGATGGCACCTAACTTCCTGTAGGCTACAACCCCACGTCACGAGAGTGCCTTGTTTGCGCTTGACGCTGGCTCATGCTTGCTGGCTTGGGCAGCACGTACCACTATGGATTCTGAAGCCTCCACATCGTCAGCAGCCGCAACCTCAGCAGCAGTGAAATGCTTGGTGTTGGTACCGCAGGCTGCCACTGCTTTCTTGCTCGGGTAGCATGTACTGCTATGTAGCCTGAAGCAACTTCATTGTCAGTGGCTGCAACCTCAGCAGCAGTGAAACACCGCACACCATTACACCACTACACCGCAAATACCATTACACCGCAGACGAAGTAAGGGAGCGGAAGAATGCAGCAGAATGAACAAAGAAGCAGGCAGTGAAATCTGCCATCGTCGTCAACTCTCCCAATACGTGGTGGGCGGAGTGAGCATTAACGCAAATATTACTCGCACCACAAAACTTTAGAAGGACCGCTCAGTGGCATTGAATAGGACAATAATGCTTCCGCATTCACAACTCATAAGAAGTGCTTATAAGTTCGCAGATGTTTTTCTTCTCAGAATGAATGTCCATATTGTTTTTACCTTTTGTTTTTAATTGGAGGCACTAAGCTAGTTAGCCATGACATCCAAGATTAACGGCATCACGCAATGCAAAATGCTAATCTCAGGAACCATGAGCCACGCCGATGCATTGCTATTGGTGCGATCTGCACCACGTGCGCTGGTGCTCATAACCACACTATTATGGCCTGACTTTCTTGCGATTTGTTTATAAGTGATTACTGACAAGATACTGTCCCCCAGGAATGTTCTGGGAATTTGTAAAATTATTTTTGCAGATGAAATTTGCAATGTAGCGAAGTTTTTTTCGCTGCAAGCAGAAATTCATCATATATCGAGGTTAGACTGTATTTGTTTCTTAATTATACACACATGCACCTGCCACCCCCTGACACACTTTGAGTACCGAGACACCTCACAGGTATACTGGCAGGAAATAGTGGCAGCACTATTTCCGACATGGCTGTGGCAATTTGAGCCTTTGAGGGCAGTAAATGTCATGTATTCGTTTTTACTAACGTTTTCGCGGACGCTAGGGAGTTCAAAAAAGCGGATGCTGAGTGCACTGCTCGCTGCAACCACTGCAGATGAGACTGTGGCCAGCATAACGCAATCATGAATAGCCACCGCGCAGTTGTGAAGGTATGCACTCAACATGTGCACCGAGCCAAAACGAACCCATACTCTGTTTCAGTAGTTCCGAACACATTTTAAAGACGCCCTTCCGCAGCCTGTCGTCTGCTAGTGGCGAGTGCTGCATGTAAAGGCTGCAACTATGCAGTGAAATCGGCTGTTGTGGTAGCCTGGTAGAAAATTCGTTCCACATTTGCTCCGATATCAAAAAGGCGTGCATCTTCAAGATATTTCTAGATACAGGGGTGAAGGAGGGTGAAAGAGACTGTAAGCGGAGGGTTCAAAAGGAGCACTTGGCTAGCATGTCGCACGGGATGGCGACACCATCTCTTGATCTCTCTTGTAACATTCACTTGTACATGGTGCGCTCGCTGACATTCGTATGTGCTGCCATTTTCTTAATTTGAATTCGTGCATGTTTACCGCACTCCTCTTGCACTGTTGCAAGCATGTTCAATGCCAATTTATTTGTTCCTTTTGCATAAAAGAGCAGCTTGGAACGATACCACGCAAGCAAGTCTGCGGATGCCATTTTTGTGAAGGACGAAGCACTACCCAGGTGGAGGTCCTCTGCGGTGTTGTGGCTGTGCTGACAACACATAGAAATTTAGCCACTGCCAAATCAGTTAATTGCTAGTACAGTGCAGTCCACTTATAACGATATCAAGAAATAAGAAAACTATGATTGTTATAACCGATGATCGCTATATATATTTATTTATTTATTTATTTATTTTGTGATACTGTCAATCCCATCAGCGACTTATACAGGAATGTGTTAGAAGGGTCTGTAAACATTGTATTACAGGAATTTACATAAGAATACAAAAAGGTACTTAGTAAGTGTAAAGGATAATGGACCTATGTTAACAGCAATGAGTATGGCAAAAACATAATGCATAATCAACTTATTTCAGTTACATAGGATGTTTTGCAAAAAGAGGAAGAAAAGAAGGACAAGCATATGAGATATACAATTGATGATAGCATCATCCATAATTTCATATCACAGATTTCCAAAAACACTTAGTAATAAAACAATGTTAAACACAATGATGATAACATCACTTAGTCGTTTCTGACAGTACTGTTTGGCCAGCAAGTTCAACAAATTTGTTAACAGTGGGCTGTGCGACTACTGTCCGGGCTAAAGCATTCCAGTCGCGAACAGCTCACGTAAAAAACGGAAAACTAAATGTATTGTTAGCGCAAGAATATTCTTGGAGTGTAAGGTGATGCTTATGATGGGTTTCTCTGAATGTGTTATAGGAAATATAGGTGTTAGAATCCACACGAACCTTATTATGCAGGATGAGATGCAAAAATTTGAGTCGTTACAGCATTGCACGACTGCTTAGTGAATGAAGGCCGATCTCGGATAGCATCTGAGCAGGCGAGTCAGTACGCCTATGTCTGTTGCAGATAAAACTCGCGGCTTTTTACTGGACAGCCTCAAGAGTAGCTATTTGATTTTGGGCAAAGGGAAGTCACGCCACGTTCGCATATTCTAAGACAGGACGTATGATTGTCACATAGGCCAAGAGCTTGGCTTCCTTCGTAGAGTGTCGCAGGGCCCGGTTTAAGAACATAAGCTTTTGCATCACTTTGCTTGCTATGTGCTCTACATGAGCCGACCATCCTAAGTCTGGTGACATCAAAACGCCCAAGTACTTATACTGAGTAACAGTGTTAAGTATAGTATTATCACAGCCATATGTAAAAGTAAGCTTGGATTTCTTTTTTGTTACTGACATTGAAACTGTATTATCAGAGTCGATGGCCATTTGCCAGTTTTCACACCATTGGGCTATCAAAGAAAAATCCTTATTAAGACTAATTTGATCTTGCCAGTTTAGTACTTCTCTATACAGGATGCAGTCATCTGCAGATAACCTAATCTTGGTTTCAACCTGATTAGTTATGTCTTTTATGAACAAAAGGAACAGGATAGAGGCCAAAACGGAACACTTGGGTACACCAGAAAGTACTGGCACAGTTTCAGAAGCATGGGAGCCTAACTGAACGAACTTGCGGCGGTCAGATAAGTAATTGCTAATCCAACGAAAAATTGGCCCATCTCCTAGTATATGTTTAAGCTTTAGAAGGAATTTAGCATGGCAGACACGATCAAAGGCCTCTGATCTGCCATAAAAAAAAAAAAAGCTGCCAAACGTACCTTTGTAGCTCCGAAGCCGAATTCGCCACTTGTTCTAAAGAATAGATGTAGAAAGTAGGCTGTGAAAAACAAAACTTTATTTCTAGCACCAAATATTCTGTCAAGCGTTAGGCGCGCTGAAATAATCTGAAATCTGCACTTGGTTTCGTGGCACTTTCAGCTTCACAACCGCAGTATGCATAGCTTCCAGCTGCTGCGCGAACACTGGTGGCAATCCTTTGGAATGCATAAAATTGATTAAGGAGTCAATCGACGACTGTGGACTTTGCGTGGACATCGAGGTTGGGGTCAAGGAGCTACTGCCAATCTCGTTGTCACTGTCGCTGCTGCTGTTGCCACATTCGCACAACATTGCTGTCTGTCGTGACAGCACACCTTCGGCGATCGCCTAGTTGGTGATCTCACCGCAGAACGAGGCAGCACTGTCTGCAGTCAAGAACTCCTCCATCGACGCACCACCTGTGTCACCAGTAGTGACAGTAGAGCTCGGTTAAGTTGGCGGCATCCACCGTGTTGGTCTCACTATGAGTAGGGAGGGTAGGTTTGTCCTAGCGCACAAAGCCTGCCTTTTTGAAGCAGTTTTGTAGGGTGGACTGCTTCACCTCATACCTTGCACCATAGACGAAGTGCACAACCTTCAAAAGGCTGATTTTCAGGTCACGGGGTTGTCTGCATGGCCCGACGTGCCAGGAGCTGTGCGGTCAATGACCACTCCAGATTAGTCGCTCCAGCATGCGCCGCCGATATAAAGCCTTAATGTTTGCGATCATGTAGGCGTACAATGGCTCCAGGCCTGCTGTCGTGTTGGGAGGCAGAAACATCAATTTGACCGATGTCATTTTCGGGTTAACATTGTATGCGCTACAGTTGTCCAGTAGCAACACTACTCTTCTTCCTTGACTTTAAATTATGCTGTCCAACTCGAGCAGCCACTCCTCGAACAAGTCGCGGGTCATCCATGTCTTCTATTGCTGCGATAGTGGACGGGGATGTGCTGATTCTTGGAGCATGCTGGCTTCTTAGATCGCCCGATAATCTAAAGCTTGAGGCGATGGCTCCCGTTCCTGCTAACGCACAGCAACACAGTCACCCTAAGTTTACAGTGCTTCCCGCTGGGGCATGTATCTCCTTTAAAAGCATGTGTCTTCGCTGGCAAGATGTGAAAAAAGAGCAGTTTCGTCACCGTTGTAAATATTCTTGTCTGTGTAATGCTCCAGCACACAAGCAGCTTTGTCATTAGCCACTGCTGCTTCGCCTGCGTATCCAAGGACGCTGTTTCCCCTGCCACATATTTATAAACAATGCCATGCCGCTCTTTAAAACGCTGAATCCAGCCTCCTCCAGGCTCAAAATTTGACCGTCCCAGAAGAAAAGCGAAGTTTTTTGCTTTGGCAGCAAGTATTATCCCACGGATTGGCACATTATGTGTGTGGGTTGTGATAAACCACTGGTCAAGCGACTCCTCCACATCTGCCTACAAAGGGTCCCTAACCCTTTTCCGCTGATCGGTATGGCCACTAATACTTCCTGCCTTCACTATCGTGGTTCTCCCGGTTTTCAGAATTGTAGATATTGTCGACCGAGTGAACTCATATTTCTTCACGAGGGCGCTCACCTTGAAGCCGCATCGAAAATCCTGCAAAATTTGCATCTTCGTGTCAAGCGATAGAGCTTTGCACTTTGTCGGCGCCATCTTCAAACTGGGCTGTCTGCTGCTTTGGTGGCTTCAGCTGTGAAGCTACTATTGCGCTCGCTGCAAGAGGGACTGAGGGGAGGGGGGGATGGGCGCCACCACACTGCTTTGCTTTTCACCTTTTTTTCTCGGTTTTCTGTCTCTCTCTCTTTCAGTGCGATTGTGGGTGACGCAATGTGAAAACGTGAAGCAGCTGGTGCCATATTGTGGCGTGGTGCGCCAACTCACAATGCTCTAGGGTGCGTGGGCGGTACGGCCGCTGCGGGACGTGCTGTGCGGCAATGGTGGCAGATGCAAACTCGCGTAGGTGAACATCAGCCCGTCTCGGCAGCGTTTGTTTCACGGAAACCAAGCAACGCAAATGTCACGATTATTCTGCATGGCAAACGCTATCCTGACGGCAAAATTTTGATCGTTATGTCCGATATGTGGTGAATATCATATCGTTATATATGTTCTTTTTTTTTTCCCGTAGACCTAATGCATAAAATGACAGTGACCTTGACCCATCGTTATAACCGTTATATCGTTATACCTGGTATTGCTATAAGTGGACTGCACTGTACTTCTTAAATGTGAAATGATGTCTGTGTGGCAGCGTTTGCCTTAATCTTTTTGTTCTCTACAGCTTTTCATTTGAACAAGTGAATAAACTTTATTTTAGGTATCATAGAGCCTCAATAACCATTTTATTAAAAATGAAGCAGAATCGCACAATAAACTGCCCTACAACCTACAGAGCAGCTTCGAAGTGAACACCCGCCGACAAGACCACTTGTCAAGGCCATTTAGTCGTCCAACAGCTTTCGAACTGTGGCACTACATCTGGCTGCGCAAGAATCTGCGCTTGCGGGTCGCATAGCCTTGCTCCTGCGCAGAACTACTGAAACAGAGTGCTTTTCGCAGCTGCCTCTGGCAAAACCATGGCAGCTATCGACGCAAACATATATGGCGATGATGCAGTTTGGGACCACGTGGCCAATGCACTCTCATGTACAGCAATAAATGCAAGAATAAAGACTTAAAGGCACAAATAAGTATGAAACGTTCCGGTGATTGCGGACTGTTTCTGCTGAATACTAAGCAATGCAGACTCTGCTGTTTCAATTCAGTGGGACGAATGCCGCTTTTTCTCTTTTGCATCGCACATATGTCACACTTGCGCTTCAAGTGGTATCCAAATCAGTGAAACAAGAGCTTAATGCCATTAAATCATGCATACGGCTGTCAAGACCAGAGGGTAAATCTGAATTATGCGATGTTCCAAATTAACGAGGTTTTACTGTACCTTGAAAATTGTACATGCACGTTATTGCATTATCACATTCTTTATTCCTGGCGGTGCATTCAAATATACAGTGCAGTCCACTTATAACAATATCAAGAAGAATGAAAACTCCGATCGTTGTAACCGATCATCGCTATATCTGGACTGCTGCAAAAAAAAAAAAAGCTGCCGAACATACCCTCGTAGCTCCGAAACCAAATTTGCCACTTACGATAAAGAATTGACGTTCTAGAAAATTGGGTGTAAAAATGAAATGTTTATTCATACCTCTAAACAGCGTGTCAAGTGTTGGGCGCGCTGAAATAGCCGGATATCTGTGCTTGCTTTCGCGTAAGTTTCAGGTTCACAACCGTGGTAAGCATCGCGTCCAGCGGCTGCGCGAACACTGGCGGTGATAATTTATTGTGCAGGAACTCAATGAGTGACTCTACCGAGTGCACTTTACGTGAACATTGGGGTCAGTGTCAAAGACGGGCCACTGTCAATCTCGTCGTCACTGCCGCTGCTGTCGTTGCCTCCGTTGCACAACGCTGCCGTCTGTCATGACAGTGATTGCCCTGCCAGAGATTCTTCGCAGAACGAGGCAGCGCTATCTGCACTCAGAAACTTCTCAATCAATGCACCACTATTTTATTGTTAGTAGCGACATGCTTCCAGAATTCAGTAATGTCAGCGGCTGCGACTGTGTTGTTTTTACACGGGGGGGTTTTCGCCCTGGCGCACAAAGCCTGCCATTTTTGTTGATTGGCATGGTCACTGGTTCTAGCCTTCATAATCGTGGCGCTCCCGGTTTTCAGAATTGTCGATGTCATCGACTGTACGAACTCGTGCTTTGAGTCTTGCAAAAGTTGCTCCTTCGTCTCAAGCGAGACAGCTTTGCACCTTGCCGTGCACCCACTGCTGCTTCCGTGGTGCATTTCCATGCTTGCCGAGGCAGAGAGGGAGAGAGGGAGGGAGTGCAGATGCGGTTCGCTTCTTGCTTTCTTTTTTTTTTCCTGTGTCTGAACGCTCACCGGCGATGCGGATGCAAAGCAGCTGGAGCCATCTTGGGGCATGCTGCGCCAACTTGCGATACTCTCCATGGCTTTCGCACGGTAATGGCGGCAGATACAAACTCACGTACGCAAACTTTTTGCCTTGGGTCGGTTCAGGGGAACTTAGCAACGCTAATTTTTAGATCATTTTGCATGGAAAATGCCGCCCAGAAGGCAGAATTTTGATCATTATATCCAATATGTGGTAAATAACATTGTTATATATGTGTGTTTTTTTCTCACAGCCCTAATGCATAAATTGATACTATAAAGTCGACTCATTGTTGTAACCGATATATTGTTATATGTGGTACCGTTATAAGTGGACTGTACCGTATCATATAGTCTTGTGTAAGGGCCACACTTTTTTGTTTCGATCTTGACGAGGCGATTCCCTTGCATATGACTGGTCCATTTCTAGTCTAATTTTTGCTACTACTAATTCCGGGAACATGCCTGCTTTCCCATGGCATGCATTTCTTAATCTGTTCGCTGTGGCAAAATCTTTCTGCTTCAGCCACTGACCTATGCACTTTTTGTTGACGCGAAAGTTGTGGCCAGCTGCTTGCTTACCGTGCTCTTCGGCATGCGCAACCGCCTTGAGCTAAAATGGAGCATCGTATGCCATGAAACGCTTCCTCTGCATTGCTGTCTTTCGGCAGCTCACACATGAGCTGGCTGCGCAACGTAAGTGCACAAAGATGGCACCGAAACTGGTGCACCATCATAGAAGACCTTGGAAAAGCCTATCGTGGTTGTGACCTGGACGTTAGAGCTCAAAGGGCAGTTCTTGCCATTTAGTAGCGGCTCACAAAAATTTGCAAAAATTCGTGGCATGTGAAAATTCACAGCGTCAGTGCACGCTGATGCTGCATATGCACCCATTGCTTGTCGGTCGAAATTTTTTAAAATTTTCAGTATTTCTGGCTTTCAAGTAGGTGCAGCCCATACACATGTGCGGCCCTTACTTGAGATTATACGGTAGTCATTTCACTGATCCAAGATGAGGCCACACTTTCTTAAAAACGTTGCATTTGGTGCCATACAAAGCATGTATTTAGGTGATAACGATGGAGTTTTGCTCGTTATGGGGTACTGCCATAGCCTATAGGCCGTCTGTCATTGCAAGCAGATGAAGCAGAAGCTTGGGCATAACGCTATTTGTTGATTGGCTCGTGACCACTGCCTCCCTTTGGATGTTTCCAGTGACGTCATTCTCCAAGTAAACTTTTACGGTCAGGCTAAATTGGCGGTGGTTGTGAAGGTTTTTTAAGCTGGGCGCCCGGCATTCACCTCCGGGCAAAGTATGTCACTTGGATGCTGGTTGTTTGCTCTGTGTAGTCCAGCTTTAAAGGAACACTAAAGATAAACATTACATCAGTTTATGCTGATAAATTATTACTTTAAAACTGTTTTCATCAATTACGCATAGTAATAGGTTAATTGTTAGATGAGAAATTAAAAGTCGAGGTTCCAGTATTTGAATTGTGGGACAAAATCCCAGTGCTAGTACGTCAGTGTGATGTTATGGCCAAAGACTGAACTAATTTGGTCTTTGGCTTTTTAGAACACAGTTTAGTCATCTTTACCAATAAATAATTCACTAGACCCGACCAGACGCTGTCAAAGTCCATGACTTCACGGGGAGCTGGTGCGGGAACTTCAACATGGTGCCGCCAGCAGTCTTTCGCTCTTGCTTCTTTTCTGGCTTGCCAAGCCTCATCTACAGATTTGCTTTTTTAGTATTGTAAAATGGTAATCTACTAATACAGTGCAAATAATTTTTCTCTTTAATGTCCTTTTAGGCATTTACTTGTGATAATTGGCTACTCAAAAAGAGTATTCTTCACAAATAAAAGCAAGTGAATAAGTGGTACAGACATGTTGCATTTAATAAAAAAAAACTCCTTTTTTCAGTTTGACTTTTGGGGGATTGGTATGCAATAATGAAGTTCCCGAATTTTCTTATGACCGCGTCATAGATTTGGCCATATAATCCCAAATTTTGCACGTTTTCTTTCAGTGAATGCTTCTGCTTCAATGGCAAAGCTTGAAATGCTTTTTTTTTTTTTGCTAGCAATGCAAGTCCAGAAAGTCGCAAGATTGTGAAATGGAATGTTGAAGATGCATTTCACTGGTTGAGAAAAACGTTGAATGCCACTTACGATGACCATTTGGTAAGCATACCTGTGGAACCACTGCTTCCTTTCTTTAATACCTTTATGTAGCATAAAATAATCTCATTAATACAGACTTTGTGAATGTGTTGTTGCACTTCGCATATAGTTGAATTACCTTGTCCTTTGAAAGTCCACAGAGGGTAAATAGTGACGGTAACCTGATGTTTATGGAAGCAGGAAATGAACCGATATAATGAAATCTGCATTAAACAGATTGTTGTGCTTTCATTTAATTGTAGTGTAGTTGCTCAATGTGAATAAGTCTGTAAGATAATAAATTTTGTAATTCTCCTCTGTTGCTCCCATAAAGTCTCTGTGTTTTTTCTGTCTAGTGAAGTTACCCTGCATTCAAGTTTCAATTTAATGGATGCTTATCATGCCATGTATACATGTCCCCAAACTCCGTGAGCAGAACCAATGTATAAGTAACAAAATGTATCTGTCACATTGTTGGCACCATTTCTTGATGGTGATCAGTGTTTCTGTTTAAGCAGGAATGGGTGTAAGCTTCTCTGAGCTGGCAGTGACAGACAAGCCAACTAAATGGCTAACAAAAGCACACAATGTGTTTCTGCACACAATCCGTAAGCTTTGGCGTTATGCAGGATGGCATGTTTTTGCACAACCATCTTTTTTGACACTAGCCATAACGATGTTAAGCTCCAAAGCGTTTCTGCTGCTCTCTCAAAAAAATTTTGCATGCATTTGTCCTACGTCCTACCTGCCGATGCTGGCACAGTATTGATGAAAAGCCCACTTGTGCAGTGAACCTGCATATCACAGTGGTCATTACCCAACAGAAAACAACTATTGTAGATATTGTCGCGATGCAGAACAGGACGGGCAGATAAAAAACGATGACGAAGAAGTGTTGTTGTTGCTGAGGGCTTCGGCCACCATGTCCTAGTGTCAGCTGGTGCCTTCAGTATTCTCCTTGCATAAACAACATTCTTGCTTGTCTCCGTCTTGCAACATTTTGTTGGAGATGTGGGGTACCAACACGGAGCTCCGCAGCGGTTGCCGCATGAGCTTTGACATGATCTTGGATTGTAGCGTGAAGTGAGACGGACACATACTAGAAGCAGACAGGACGAGCACTAACTCAACTAAATTTTGATTGAAACTAACAATATATATATATAGGTGATTGCAAATACTGCCGCATATGAACATGACAAGGTCTAAAGACATCAGTTACACATCAAGAGGTCGGGAAGCCAAAAAAAAAAAACACAATGATTGACACATTGACACAATGATCTGACACAGTGATCGACAGCCAAAGCACCACCATGACCCACCTCCGGTGCCGCAAACGCTGACCTCTGTTGTGTGGTCCCAGCCGCAAGACCCAGGGACCTTCAATGGTATCGATCGTATGGACGTTGAAGCCTGGATTTCCTGGTGACGTTGAAGACTTGATTTCCTAGTGTAAGTGAAAATAATCGGTGGGACCCAACGCTAATGCTAGTGAATGTGATATTCTACTTCCAAGACACAGCGCCAGCATGGTACAAGACCTACGAACACGACATAACAAGTTGGGACGTCTGCAAGCAGAAGCTTCTACACCTCTTTGGAAAGCCCTTTGTCCGTCAGCTGGCAGTAAAGAAGGAGCTATTGACCCGTGCCCAAACGCCAACAGAATCTTACGTGGCATATATTCAAGATGTCTTCGCACTCTGTCGTAAAGTTGAGAAAGATGTGAACGAGACCGACAAAATTGGCCACATCCCGAAGGGCATAGCATATGGCGCATTCAACCTGCTTACCGTATTTACACGATTGTAAGTCGACTTGAATGTAAGTCGACCCCCCCCCCCCCCCCATATAGCGTGACAGGAAAAAAAAATGAGTATATACCCGAGGGTGCATTCCATAACGAAAATTTATTAGTAGCTGACATGGTCACTGGACTACTCGTCTTCACTAGTGCTGCCATCGTCATCGCTGTTACGGTCCCACAGCGTGTCGTCGTCCAGCGAAATTCCACATTTGGCAAACGACCGCACTACGACATCTTGTGGAACAGCAGCCCATGCCGAATGCACTCAACCACACGCAGCAGTCGGGGAGACTCTTTTGACAGGTCTGATTGGCGTAAGTTCGCAGTCTTCTGCCGCCAGCCACTCGTACTCACAGTGGAGCAGGCGAAGGTCCGGGCCTATTTCATGACCATGTCGCACTGCACTGACAGGGACCGATCACTCATTTCAGCGACGTACGCCGCAAGTTTAGCCTACAGCTCCGGAAAGCGTCCAGACTTCGACACATGGGAAATTTTTCACTTGCCGTCACAGGTGAAAATTTCGCTTCGCTGCAGTCGCCGCTCTCGCACCACCCATTCAGAAACATTGAACTTGCGGTCTACTGCGCAGTGATTTGCTTCTTCGGCATAAAGGATGGCGGCCCTCTTGAACGCTGCTGTGAATGAGTGCCGAATGATTGGTGGGCCTGGAGCACTCATGATGACTGAGGAAGCATAGAAGTAGCACATAGCCGGCAGTCAAGTGGAATGCATCAAACCAATGCCTTTCGTCAAACTATAGAAAAAGCTACGCGCAACAGGGAAATGAACCCGCGATACACCCCGTCAGCGCCGCCGTTTTGAAGGTGCCGCCGCGAAAGGGAACAGCGGCGCTTCCATCAACTATCGACCCCCCCCCCCCCCATAAGTGTTGCGTGCACTCATGCGGCCACTATAAAACTCTCAAAAATGTTGAAAAACCCTTCCGAAAAGCGAACAAACACGCGGGATAGCGAAAAGCTATGGGTAGGGCCATAGAGCAAACATAAAATTGTAACTACATTGTAGCTCCCGTTGGTCTCGCTTTTTTGGCGGTGCCATGTTTTGGTTTCGATTGTAAGTCGACCCCCCCCCCCCCACTTCAGATTCTCAAATTTTAAAAAAGTGGTCGACTTACAATCGTGTAAATACGGTATCTGCAAGAGCTATGACTCAGTGGACACGATAATAAAGAAATGCCGCAATTTCGAACTGATGAAGAGTCGCTGCATTATGCAGCAGTTCAACAGGCTACCAAATCAGCGTCGATGTCTTCGTGTGAGGAACAGCCATGTGGACCTCCTCTGTCTGGACAAGAAAATTTGACACGGTTAATTTATCGCGAGCTCGAAGCCATGTCTCTTGCCGTTCCACGTCAGCATTGCCCAGACAACTCATGTTTTGTATCACTTGTACAGGCTGTTGTCAGACAAGATATAGCAAATTTAGGCCTCCTGTCTCTGCCCCATTCGTAATGCCGCTGTCGATCAGGACCGGCCCCACCCAACCATTGCTTCCCCGTTCCAAGTGGCTCCAACTCACCGTCGCTCCCCGTTTCTCTGTGCGTCCTTCATCTACAAATACCGACAACATACCTGCGACCTTCGGAACCAGCTGGTCACCATCGCCCCTAAGTTGTCGGTCTCGTTCGCCGCATGCCCGCCGCTCTTCTTCCCCTACGTTCATGCCACTAGAAAACTTGTTGATGCAGCTCTCGGAGGTGACGCTGCATCAACGACCCGGCTTGCAAATCCTCTGATCACATTGCCTACCATTAGGCAATGGCAAGCTACATTAGGCAAGTATATTAGACGTTGAGGTGGATGGAATTCCAGTCAAGTCCCTCGTCGACACCGGTGTGCAGATGTCTGTAATGAGTGCCGCCCTTCGCAAAAGACTGAGAAAGGTCTTCACGCATGCTGTACCATGCACAGTATGTGTTGCTGACGGCAGTACGCCACCGGTTGTTGGTATGTGTACCGCATGAGTAGCGATTGCCAGCCACCAAACCATCGTCTTATTTATTGTGTTAGAGCGTTGTCCGCATGACGTGATTTTGGGGCTGGGCTTTCTTTCGACCCATTCTGCCCTAATAGACTGCGCTACAGGTGTGCATTTGGACCTTCCTTCTACAGCTACTTTGTTTCTGATGCACATCATCCCTCCCTGTGTTCTGCCGAATTCACCTGGTTGCCGTCTCAAGCTGCTACTACTGTACCTTTTAATGCTCGACCACATGTTCCCGATGGCGACTACATCGTCTCCCCGCTTGTCGACGTTATTCCACAGCATAGCATCGCACTCCCAAGTACCGTTGTTACCATTGTCGATAATTCTACTTGGCTTCCCTTTCTCAACTTTGGGTCTGTTGCACATGTTCTTCCTGGTAACATGACAGTGGCCCGTCCTGACACCTGTGCACGAGTACCAGATATCTCCGTTTGCACCCACCATTTCTGCCTCTGTCAGCCCTATCGTCGCATGTTCCCATTCGGCTTCGTCACCCTACCACGACATTGATAAAATAATTGCTACCGACCTCTCTCCAGCTCAAACTGCAGACCGTAGGTGCACTCTGTTTAGTTACCGCAATATTTTTTATTTCAGTCACGTTCGTTCGGCCAGACAACCGTAGTCACCTATGGATTCACACCGGCGACGCAAGTCCCATCCATCACCGCCTCTGCCGGGTATCTGCTGCAAAGCGAAGTCGCGAAGATGCTGAAGAACATTATCGAGCCTTCCGCTAGCCCATGGACCTTACCAGTTGTCCTGGTCAAGAAAACGGATAACACCTTGAAATCACCATCTGAACACGATCACCAAGAAGGATGTGTATCCATTGCTTCTTATCGATGATGCACTTGGCTGTGTACATGGGGCGAAAAATTTTTCCTCGATTGACTTCCGGTCGGGCTACTGGCAAATCACTGTTGATGACAAGGATTGCGAGAAGACAGCCTTTATTACGCCTGATGGATTTTTTCAATTCAGAGTCATGCCCTTCGGACTTTGCAATGCCTCAGCGACGTTCGAGAGAATGATGGACACCCTTCTTTGAGGCTTGAAGTGAACCATCTGTCTGTGTTATCTTGACGACGTAATAATTTTTGCTTTAACCTTTGAAACCTACATTGAGCGTCTTGTGACTGTCCTTGCTGTCCTTGCGCTGTGAAGCTTCAACTCGACTCATCAAAGTGTTACTTCGGTCATCGTGAAATAGCTGTTCTCGGGCACCTTGTAAACACCAATGAATTTAACCTGACCCGGCCAACGTACGAGCCGTGCAAGACTTTCCTATGCCATGCTCAGTTAAGGATGTTTGCAGCTTCCTAGGCTTATGCTCTTATTTTTGTCACTTTGTTAAAAATTTTGCTGACATTGCACGCGTCCTCTCACCGAGTTTTAAAAGAATGACGTCACTTTCGTGTAGGGACTGTGGCAGGCCGAAGCCTTCAGAGTTCTCATCAGACTCTTGATGAGCTCCCACCATTTTGACCCTTCAGCACCCACTGAAATCCGTATAGATGCTAGTGGTCACAGCATTGGTAATGTTCTTGCCCAGATTCAGCGCTGTCAAGAGTGCGTTATCGCTTACGCAAGCAGTCTTCTGTCCACAGCCGAGTGCAACTATTCTATCACGGAGCGAGAGTGCCTAGCACTGGTTTGGGTGATAGTGAAGTTTCGCCCATACCTATTTGGTCGCCATTTCCACGTAATTACCGACCACCACGCGCTCTGCTGGCTCTCCTCGTTGAAGAATCCTATGAGCATCTTTGTCTCTGGGCATTGCGCTTGCAAGAGTACACTTTCTATGTAGTGTACAAATCCGGCCGTTTGCATCAGGACGCCGACTGCTTGTCCCGCCATCCTTTTGAACCACCGAAAGCCGCAGACCTCAAATCCGACACCAGTATTATGTCCATCTCAGGCTTCCTCAACATTGGCAATGAACAGCGCCATGATCCCTTATGCGACCTATCATAGATCGGTTAAGCTCTCCAACTCCTGACCCTTCTCTGCGTCTCTTCTGTATTTCCGACGGAGTCCTGTACAAACGCAACTTGTGCCCTCATGGTGCTGACCTACTGCTGGCCGTACCAGGGCACCTTCAATGCACTGTGCTTCAACACCTCCACGACACGCCCACTGCTGGGCATCTTGGTGTCACTCGCACCTTTGACCGAGTCTGGCGCCGTTTCTTCTGGCCTGATCTCTACCGCTCTGTGGGCCGGTATGTGACTGCTTGCTACCTGTGCCAATGCCGGAAGCCCATTCCCATGGCTCCAACTGGGCTTTTGCAACCCATCAATATTCCCACAGAACCTTTCTTTTGCGTGGGACTCTACCTACTTGGCCATTTCCCTTTCTCAACTAAGGCCAACAGATGGGTTGCAGTTGCAACCGATTATGCTATGCGCTTCGCCATTACAGGGGCTCTGCCTACAAGTTGTGCCACTGACGTCGTGGATTTTCTCCTAACAGTGTCATCCTGCATCATGGTGCTCCACGTCAGCTCCTCACGGATTGCGGACGTTACCGTATAATGCGGAATATAGGTCGAGGTGGAATATAGGTCGACCCCCTTACATTGAAACAAAGAAGTCAACATAAAAATTATAAGGCACAAAACTTTGTTTTATTTAGTGGTGCTGCCAGAATCGTCACGTGCTCATTCGTCTGAGCTGTCTGAACTCTCGTCCGAAGACGACTGCTTTTCGCTGGCTGCGTCCCACAACATGTCATCCTCGGTGCCATCCAAGGAGTTGCTAATGCAACACTTCTTGAATGCCCGCATCAACATATCGTCGGGCAGCGAACGCCAAGCCCGCGACACCCATTTGGCCACAGTGGTGAGAGGTGGCCTGTGCAGCCGGCCGGTTGGGGTCGTCGGGTTGTCGCCGGCCATCCACTGATATTGTTCACGGACACAGTCTTTAAAGGGCTTGTTGAGCATGACGTCCAGTGGCTGAAGTGTTGAGGTCATGCCTCCCGCAACGACAACGAGTTCCGTCCTGCCGTCACGGAGTGCCTGCTTCACACCTGCGGTCAAGTGCCCGCGAAAGGCATCCAAAACGAGCATGCTCGAACACCGCAGGAGTGCGCCGGGTCGCCGATTCCAGACGGTCTTAATCCAATTAAGCATGAGGGCCTCGTCCATATAGCCAGCCCTTTTCATTCACGCAAATGACAACATCCCGCGTGAAAGCCTCTTTCGGCAGCGTCTTCCTCTTGAAGATTATGTATGGGGGCAGCTTTCTGCCGTCTGCAGTACACGCGAGCATCACCGTGAAGCGCGAATGCTCGTTCCCCATAGAAAGAAGCTTGACTTCTTTGCGCCGCATTCGCACACTGGGGTGGGCGACGGCATGTCAAACCACACTGGCGTTTCATCCGCGTTGCCGATCTGTCCCAACATGTAGCCATGCTGCTGCCGGAGACGGATAACATAGCGCTGGAATCGGACCAGCTTGTCCTCGTATGCCTCTGGCAGCTTCTGGCAGATTGATGTGCGCCGTCGAAGTGCGAATCCCTTGCGTCGCATGAAGCGACGAACCCAATAAATGGAGCCCTTGAATTGTTCCTTGGGCAGTCCGGATTATCGGGCGATCTCAATAGCTTTGATGCGGATGAGTTCCGCTGTCACTGGCAAAGATCTGGCATGATGCTCGCGGACGAAATCCGCCACCTTGTCTTCGAGCTCCGGGTGCACCGCGCGGCACCCGCGAAAGGACGTTTTCCACGCGTTGCAGGCAGACAGCTTGACTTTCTGCGTTCGCCAGTACCGGACGCTTTTTTCCGAGACACCAACTTGCCGCTGGGCAGACATGTTCCCATGCATTTCAGCATATTCGATGACTTTCCTTTTAAACGCCGCGGTGAACTGATGTCAAGTACTCGTGCTCATTTTGCGGGTTGTCGGGAAATTAGCAACGCCAGGAACGATCGCTGCACAAAAAGGGAAGATAGTGTCGGTCCAACTGCGTAGGCCACGTTATCGTTGGGCCGCGTCGGTCACCAAGGAGGCGATAACAGACAGTTTTAGTTTAGCGTCCGCAACTATAGCGTACGCTATACGCTATAATATAGTGTACGCTAAGCAGCGCACGTTTTCTACAATTTTAGTTGGCCGGCTATATCCTCGGATTTCAGAGGCCATATGCCGTCGTTGCGGCTATTCCGCGCCTTTAGCGACAGGTGGCGCTGACATCTCGAATGTTTCTTTCGTTAGGCTTCGACTCGTTCGAAACGAGAAGCGATCTCGAAAACACCACGAGGTTATCCATAATACTCTGTCGTCGAAGCGGCCTGAGACTAAGCGAAAGCCGTTTACAAAGTCATTTGCTACGGACGAAGTGCATTTTACGAAAGCAACGCCAAATTCAATTTGAAGTGGGCAGCCGGGACCGCCGCCATGTTTCCCGCAAGCTCCGCAAACCCCGCAAAAACGCTAAGGCTAACTCGTTTGCGTTGCGTACGCCCACTATACCCGCTATTTCGTTTAGCATTCAGCGCATGCGCAGTGACGATACGCTATTTTTTAGCGTACGCAATGGTATAGCGTACGCTATACTAAAACTGTCTAACGATGCGGATTCCGAAAGGTCTGCACACTTACATGTTGCCAGACGACTATTCATGTTGTGCCAAGGGCCGGTATATAAGTCGAGGGGTGACCTTTTAGCAATATTTTTTGGAAAAAACCTCGACCTATATTCCGCACTATACGGTACTTCTTGTTTAAGGTCATTCATGATATCCTCAGCCTATGCTGTACTGAGCGTCAAATAGCCACTGCTTACCATCCACAGACTAACGGTCTCCCAGAGCGACTGAACAAAACGTTTACCGACGTGCTAGCTATGTATATTTCTCCAGACCACCAGGACTGGGGCGTCGCTCTGCCGTATGTCTCCTTGGCATACAATTTGTCCCGCCATGACACTGCAGGTTACTCACTGTGTTGTTATCTACTGTTTGGCCATGATCCCGTTTTGCCCCTGGACACTGTACTTCCACAAGTCACACAGTCGCACGCTGCTTATGCCCATGATGCGATTTCTATGGCAGCACAGGCCCGTCAGATTGCCTGGGCTCACCTCACTGATTCCCAGGCTTCCCAGAAGTCCCGTTATGATACGAACCATAGGGACGTGCAGTATTTACCTGGCTCCCTCGTGCTCCTCTGGTCACCATCTCCTCGTGCGAGCTTATCGGAAAAACTTCTCCCGTGATATTCATTTCCCTACCGAATCGTGCGGCAGCTTTCGGATGTCACATACGAGATTGCTCCCGAAGAGCCAGGCCCATCGTCCCTACAGCCAAGAACTGGTGGTGTTCATGTCTCCCGTTTGAAGCCCTACGTGTGTGCCTTTGCCGGGCCATACTTGCTTGTGCCGGGTCAGTGCTCCAACCTTGGCGGCGCAGCGTCATGATGCAGAACAGGATGTGCGGACAAGAGACGATGACGAAGATGTGTTGTTGTTGCTGGGGGCTTCAGCCGCCATGTTCTAGTGTCAGCTGGTGTCTTCAGCATTCGCCTTGCATAAACAATATTCATGCTTGTCTGCACCTTGCAACAATATGAAACTTTTCATTCCAACATCATTACTGCCACCTAGTGTTTATATATATATATATATATAGATATATATAATGATTTAAAGTAAATATAAGTGGTACACATTTTCGCATGCTTTGGTAGGGCTTTTGACATTTGTGGTGGAAATGTGCCAGTGCAAGTGGTTGCTGCTGCTCAGCATCTCAGCGAGAAACCATCAGTGGAGCTGACAATGAAAAAGGCAGTGAAGGGTGAAAATGTCACCGAGGGAAGGCTGGTGGTAATGTACGTGTCATTATATTGAACTACCTGGAAATTGATGGGTAGGAGGTGCACACGCACTGCTTCTGTGATGTTCACTGCTGTGTTAATGACATTCTTCATGTAGAATAATGAAGCTTACGACCAAGAACTAGTCATGCATACTGGTGATTATGCACAGTAAACTATCGTTATAACGAAATCACTTTATTCAAAATATTGATTCATTTGAAGTTTTTCATTACTCCTACCTCAGTGCATGCATTTTGGGCCGGATTATTCAGAGTGCAGGAGCAATCTGATTTTGCTTAATACAAAATGCCCAAGTGGGAAATGTTCACATGACCAGTCAGTTCAGCATAAACAATGGCCCTTTGCATTTCTCCTGACCAACCTGCCGAGACGAAAAGCGCTGCAAACGTCACTTCGCCACTTGGCAGCAGCTCCTTAGTACTAACATTCATAGGTGTCAAGAGTTTCGCCATGGTCATACTGCCACTATCGAGTGCAGCTTTGTTTCGATAAAAGTTCATTAAGTTTCTCTGCTGTTAGAGTACATCGTGCTATGTTATGGCTCTCTTACTGCTCCTACACTTTTAATTAAGTTCTGGTTTTAAAGAATATAATTTCATATAATGATTACTTTACTATAGTGAGAGTTTACTGTAAATAGTCAGAAAAAAAAACAGTCAGTTGTCATAATGTTATGAAGATTTATTTCTTTTCAATTAACAGCTTAAACATAGTGCTTGATTTTTATGCTTCAAGCTGGGCGAAAAAAATACAGAGTTAAAGTTCTCTATGAACTGACAGCAGTGCATAATTGTTCACTTATGGCACATTATTACGTTTGCCACTAACTAATTATGGAAAAGCGTGTAGAGGTTTACAGCTACAATATAGCAGTCACAATGGAAGCTTTCACAGGCGATTCTTTAGTGGGATTGTACTCTGCCTTGAATTATTCTGCAGGAACGCCTGGCCCATCTGAAAAAACAGTGTCAGCCACATTTAGTCCAGGCAGCCCGTTCTTCAGTAGAAGGGATATGTGCCAAAATATATCATATGTCTGTCGAAAATGTGAAGAAGATACGGGAAAAGCATTGGACCATTCTCAACCAGCATGGCATTGAAGGTAAGCAAGAAACAGCATTTGTCACTGATCATTGCTAGTGTACTAAATAAGATTTAATCATACTACAAAAAAATTCATGGGTCTCATTAAAAAAAAAATTGTTGTTACAAAACTTCATCATCATCATCATCATCAGCCTGGTTACGCCCACTGCAGGGCAAAGGCCTCTCCCATACTTCTCCAACAACCCCGGTCATGTACTAATTGTGGCCATGCCGTCCCTGCAAACTTCTTAACCTCATCCGCCCACCTGACTTTCTGCCGCCCCCTGCTACGCTTCCCTTCTCTTGGGATCCAGTCCGTAACCCTTAATGACCATCGGTTATCTTCCCTCCTCATTACATGTCCTGCCCATGCCCATTTCTTTTTCTTGATTTCAACTAAGATGTCATTAACTCGCGTTTGTTCCTTCACCCAATCTGCTCTTTTCTTATCCCTTAACGTTAAACCTATCATTCTTCTTTCCATAGCTCGTTGTGTCGTCCTCAATTTGAGTAGAACGCTTTTCGTAAGCCTCCAGGTTTCTGCCCCGTAGGTGAGTACTGGTAAGACACAGCTATTATATACTTTTCTCTTGAGGGATAACGGCAACCTGCTGTTCATGATTTGGGAATGCCTGCCAAACGCACTCCAGCCCATTCTTATTCTTCTGATTATTTCCGTCTCATGATCCGGATCCGCCGTCACTACCTGCCCTAATTAGATGTATTCCCTTACGACTTCCAGTGCCTCGCTGCCTATTGTAAATTGCTGTTCTCTTCCGAGACTGTTAAGCATTACTTTAGTTTTCTGCATATTAATTTTTAGACCCACTCTTCTGCTTTGCCTCTCCAGGTCAGTGAGCATGCATTGCAATTGGTCCCCTGAGTTACTAAGCAAGGCAATATCATCAGCGAATCGCAAATTACTAAGGTATTCTCCATTAACTTTTATCCCCAATTCTTCCCAATCCAGGTCTCTGAATACCTCCTGTAAACAAGCTGTGAATAGCATTGGAGATATCGTATCTCCCTGCCTGACGCCTTTCTTTATTGGGATTTTGTTGCTTGCTTTATGGAGGACTACGGTGGCTGTGGAGCCGCTATAGATATCTTCCAGTATTTTTACATATGGCTCATCTACACCCTGATTCCGTAATGCCTCCATGACTGCTGAGGTTTCGACTGAATCAAACGCTTTCTCGTAATCAGTGAAAGCTATATACAACGGTTGCTTATATTCTGCACATTTCTCTATCACTTGATTGATAGTGTGAATATGGTCTGTTGTTGAGTAGCCTTTACGGAATCCTGCCTGGTCCTTTGGTTGACAGAAGTCTAAGGTGTTCCTGATTCTATTTGCAATTACCTTAGTAAATACTTTGTAGGCAACGGACAGTAAGCTGATCGGTCTATAATTTTTCAAGTCTTTGGCGTCCCCTTTCTTATGGATTAGGATTATGTTAGCGTTCTTCCAAGATTCCGGTACGCTCGAGGTCATGAGGCATTGCGTATACAGGGTGGCCAGTTTCTCTAGAACAATCTGTCCACCATCCTTCAACAAATCTGCTGTTACCTGATCCTCCCCAGCTGCCTTCCCCCTTTGCATATCTCCTAAGGCTTTCTTTACTTCTTCCGGCGTTACCTTCGGGATTTCGAATTCCTCTAGGCTATTTTCTCTTTCATTATCGTCGTGGGTGCCACTGGTACTGTATAAATCTCTATAGAACTCCTCAGCCACTTGAACTATCTCATCCATATTAGTAATGATATTGCCGGCTTTGTCTCTTAACGCATACATCTGATTCTTGCCAATTCCTAGTTTCTTCTTCACTGTTTTTAGGCTTCCTCCGCTCCTGAGAGCATGTTCAATTCTATCCATATTATACTTCCTTATGTCAGCTGTCTTACGCTTGTTGATTAACTTCGAAAGTTCTGCCAGTTCTATTCTAGCTGTAGGGTTAGATGCTTTCATACATTGGCGTTTCTTGATCAGATCTTTCGTCTCCTGCGATAGTTAGCTGGTATCCTGCCTAACGGAGTTACCACCGACTTCCATTGCACACTCCTTAATGATGCCCACAAAATTGTCGTTCATTGCTTCAACACTAAGGTCCTCTTCCTGAGTTAAAGCTGGATACCTGTTCTGTAGCTTGATCTGGAATTCCTCTATTTTCCCTCTTACCGCTAACTCATTGATCGGCTTCTTATGTACCAGTTTCTTCCGTTCCCTCCTCAGGTCTAGGCTAATTCGAGTTCTTACCATCCTGTGGTCACTGCAGCGCACCTTGCCGAGCACGTCCAGATCTTGTATGATGCCAGGGTTAGCGCAGAGTATGAAGTCTATTTCATTTCTAGTCTCGCCGTTCGGGCTCCTCCACGTCCACTTTCGGCTATCCCGCTTGCGGAAGAAGGTATTCATTATCCTCATATTATTCTGTTCCGCAAACTCTACTAATAACTCTCCCCTGCTATTCCTAGTGCCTATGCCATATTCCCCCACTGCCTTGTCTCCAGCCTGCTTCTTGCCTATCTTGGCATTAAAGTCGCCCATTAGTATAGTGTATTTAGTTTTCACTCTCCCCACCGCCGATTCCACGTCTTCATGGAAGCTTTCGACTTCCTGGTCATCATGACTGGATATAGGGGCGTAGGCCTGTACAATCTTCATTTTGTACCTCTTATTAAGTTTCACAACAAGACCTGCCACCCTCTCGTTAATGCTATAGAATTCCTGTATGTTACGAGCTATATTCTTATTAATCAGGAATCCGACTCCTAGTTCTCTTCTATCCGCTAAGCCCCGGTAGCACAGTACGTGCCCGCTATTTAGCACTGTATATGCTTCTTTCGGCCTTCTAACTTCATTGAGCCCTATTATATCCCATTTACTGCCCTCTAATTCCTCCAATAGCACTGCTAGACTCGCCTCACTAGATAACGTTCTAGCGTTAAACATTGCCAGGTTCATATTCCAATGGCGGCCTGTCCGGAGCCAGTGATTCTTAGCACCCTCTGCTGCGTCGCAGGTCTGACCGCCGCCGTGGTCAGTTGCTTCGCAGCTGCTGGGGACTGAGGGCCGGGGTTTGATTGTTGTGTTCATAGGAGGTTGTGGCCAAGTACTGCACCAGGGTGGCCAATCCTGCTCTGGTGAGGGAGTGCGTTACCGGTTCTGGTCACCGGGATCAGGCCACACTCCAGGCCTGTTTGTGCAATTTTATCAACACGCGGATTTTTTTTTTTTTATTTAATCCGGTGGAAAATTGCCAGCACCGGGATTCGAACCACGGACCTCTTGCACGCGAGGCGGGTGTTCTACCTCTACGCCACCGCTGCACCTTCATAGACATAACTTCATAACTTCATAGACAAAACTTCATAGACATGAAATTTCATAACCATTAACATGGCATGGGGGAGAAAAAATAAGCTTGAATTCTTTAGCTTTAATTCTAAGCTTTGGCTTGGTTGCGCTTCCTGTAAGTAGTGATCTGTCGTGTGAGCCAACGTGACATCTGCATGAGCTTGCGACGAAACACCACATTATATCAAATGATATGGCTACAACACAAGGTGCCACTAGAGTGGGCGTTAGCTCTGTGGTGGCATCTTCACTGTCTGATGGAAATAATGGTCGTGAGCACTCCTGGTGATTTCTTCATTGCTAATTTCTTTGCTAATGATGATGTGATAGTCGGCCTCAGTCACAGGGTTGCTGGTACAGCGAGCACGTACCAATGAATACCACAACATTTTAAAGCAGAAATCTCTCTGAAACAAAAACTCTCATAAGCTGTTGTTACTAGCTTAGCAGGTAAAAGTGTATCTTTTGAATTAGCTTTTGTAATGAAAGCAGCACGTTATCATTCCAAACTATGCAAAAGCTTGCTCTGTTGCCATATTGGGATGGACAATGGCAATTATGCTGTATCTGACATTTGGCTGTTGCATGACTTTTGCTAACGGTAATTATGGGGTCGTTCATAGATAGTGGATATTAGCATTCATTTGTCGGCATTTTCTTTAGGTGCAGATATAGTCCGGCGTAACGTGAAATGTGCCCTGTGCGGCACAGTTACGCTACACCATTGAAAATTGAACGCTCTACGGTTTAGCATCTGGCACAGTCATCGTGGCCAATGACGTTTGGCACGCTATGGCATGACTGGCACGGGGATAGAATTTGTCTTATCTCACGCTAGACTTGCTAGACCAAGAGTTCATCGTGCTCTAGCTTGGCTGGCCAGCAGCATGCTGGCCTTACAGTTCGAATGCATTGAACAGAGCTGCCGAGTTCGCACTTTCACCAAACACAAAAGGGCTTGTTCGCCATGCAGTTCTGCACCTGTGTTGCAGCAATAGCTGATTGTTGCATTGTTGTGGGCCACGTTCAAGACGCTGAACTATTTAGGGGCAAATTTTCAATATTCTGACACACTGGAGGCACCGCACTACATCTGCACCTTTAGCTTCATGACTCGTAAAAGTAGCTCCTGAGTGACAATTTTTGCTTTCTTATTAGGGGTGTGCGAATATCAATATTTTCTAATAATAATCTAATATGAATACTTAGCATCGAATATCGAATTGAATGTCGAATAATTATATGTACATGCATTTATTAGCAAGTTGGTTTATTTTAACATATTGGAACATTGCAATTACATTGTCATTGGTAAAAAAAATTAAACCAGTAAGCTTTTATACTAAAAGAGTGTGTAGGTGCCTCATGTTAGCTTTGGAAAATTGAATAATTTCCGCTAGTTGTCTGTTCTCGCCAACCTGTGCCTTATTATAATGCATCAATTTCCTGTTAACTGAGAGACATTTGAGCCTGTACTACTCGTCACTCATCGCATTTGCTGTCAAGCAATAAATGTAGGAGTGGATGGGAACCTGCAAAAGAGTGCACCCTCACTGTTCACAAACCCCTGCCCCTTGCTACAGAGAGGCTGCTTTCCCGCAAAGCTTAGACGTCTAGTGGCTAAGCATATCTTTCAGGCTAAATTTCTCCATCAGCATAAAATAATTGCAAAATTCAGCGCAAGATGATAATAATAACAGTAATAATAATAATATATTTTATTCACTTCAATTCGTATGTGTTCCAGCCTGCATAAGCGTTACCGCTTGTGTGCGGAGCTGGGCAGCCAGGTTAAGCACATGAAACAACAGTGAGTAAATCATAGTAGAAAAAGAAGAGAAATAAAATCAACCAAATATGCAGCAATTGCGTGTGCAACGTCATAACAACCGAACACAGAAGAACCAAAAGAACAAATGATAGCAGATTTTCCATCGTGCACACTTTCGTACACGAAATGAAAGCGTTAAGAACATGGCAAACAGTAAATTACCTCAGCCTATATTATCGTTCAACCAAGGTCGAAAGAACTTCTTAAGGTCTTTTAATCCGGTAATGCTCGGCAGGGTTCATATTTTATTGAAGTAATAAGGAACATAGTAGGTGCGGGTTCTTTTGCCATAAGTGGTGAAGATGCGGGGTATGACATACTTTTCCGAATGACGGAGAGGCCGTACTTTAATGTTGCAGATTTTAAAGGAGCTGTGAAAGAAATGCTTGTATAATATGTCAAAGATAATTGCTTGTGTACAGGTAGCATACTGTCTATACTGTCTATATAATATTCCATACTGTCTCTGGCTGACTTATCGTGATAGTTGGTTCCGTAGACGAGGGTGGTTGCAATTCTGTGCACTATGCGACTTAGTGCGTTTAATTTATATAAAGATGCGGGTTCGTAAATTGTTATTCTGTATCATAATATGGACTGTCCCAATCTCTTATATGCGATTTTTCTAACTGATACATCATAAATAGATTGTGAAGCATATTGACACGTGTACTTATCTTTATCAGGCGACCACGTTTCGCCACCTAACAAATGTAATCGCACAGCGCGGGACGCGCCTGCATGTATCCGAAGTTTCTGGAAAGTTATAGATACTTCTACCCGGCTATCTGTTGTCGCCAAACGTTGTGTTATCTGATTTCATCGTGTGACGCGAATGGTGTAGAACTTTGTGGAAGGTACGCGGGTCCGAACGATTAGTCTGGAACATTCGACGACTGCTGTATAAAAGCCGACGTGCTTGACTCGCTGATCAGATTTAACGACGATCGCCGACTGTGTTCGCCGCTCTCGTTGCGCTTTAAGTGTAGCCTGTTTTGTGGGCACAGGTTCGCCCAATAAAAGCTAGTTTTTGCCTTTCACAGTTTTGCTACTGTGTTCTTTGACGTCACGACCACGTGACATCTGGTGGAGGTGCTTTGCGTTCATGTACCGGACGCCCCCACAAAGCCGTGACCCAAGCCCGCACTCGGAAGACACCAACGTCGCCAAGAACCAGCGAGGTAGCCGCAGGCTGCAAGGACTGGCCCCGGAGCATGGACTTTTGCCTGATACAACTAGGAAGATGGCCACCAAGTCCACCCCAATGGCAGCCCCAGCGTCAACCGTCGTGCTGCAGCAGCCCAGGGAGCCTCCGACGTTCCGCGGTTCAACTTTCGAGGACCCGGAAAGCTGGCTTGAGATGTACGAGAGAGGCGCTACCTTTAACAACTGGAACAGCGACGACAAACTGCGATATGTCTTCTTCTCTTTGGAAGACGCGGCCAGGACGTGGTTTGAGAACCGAGAAGCCACCTTAACGACCTGGGAACTTTTCCGAAGCGGCTTTCTGCAGACATTCGCAAGCGTCGTACGCCGAGAACGAGCCCAAGCGCTATTAGAAACCCGGGTGCAGCTCCCTAATGAGACGACCGCGATCTACACGGAAGAAATGAGCCGTCTCTTCCGCCACGCCGACCCTGAAATGCCCGAGGAGAAGAAAGTCCGCCTGCTGATGCGTGGTGTGAAGGAGGAACTTTTTGCCGGAATGGTACGAAGCCCACCGAAGACCGTCGACGAGTTTCTTCGCGAGGCCACCAGCATCGAGAAGACACTCGAGATGTGAAACCGGCAATTCGACCGCCGCACAAACTCGACAAACTACGCCGGAGTTCAATCACTGGCCACCGACGACTTGCGCGAGACTATCCGAGCGGTCGTGCGGGAGGAGCTACAAAAGCTGTTCCCACCATCACAGCCTCAAGTGGCTTCGATTGCCGACGCCGTGCGTGAGGAGCTCCAACAACAACTTGGAGTAGCCCCTGTATCGCCCCAGCCTGAGCCGCAAGCGATGACCTACGCCGCCGTCGCACGCCGTCAAGGTCCCCCTCCGCGACCGCGCCAGGGCCCTGTCACGCCGCAGTTCCGTCGTCCGCCGCCGCCAGCGCCAGCACGACCACCCGTCGCCCAGCGCACCTACGCGAGGAAGACGGACATTTGGCGCGCTCCTGACCACCGCCCGCTCTGCTACCACTGCGGAGAAGCGGGGCACATCTACCGCCGATGCCCATACCGCGACTTGGGACTGAGAGGGTTCGCCGTCAACGCGCCGCGTCCACAGCTTGGAGAGCGCCCACGTGACATCGCCGACTACCTCGCCGCTACTCAGTGGAGCCCTCGACGGCCGTCCCGTTCGCCATCACCAGGCCGCTACCTGTCGCCGCAGCGCCGACCATACACTGGCCCAGTCCGAGGCCGGTCAGCGAGCCCATATCCGGAAAACTAAAAGCAGCAACTGATGGAGGTGCGGTTGCTGTTCGTCGAACTGACGAAGATCCTCCGCCGCCGCCGAAGACGACGAAGAGACCATCTCGACGACATAATAATGACACGCCGCCGTCCCGACGAAGTCAGGAAGCCAAGACTGCACCGACAAAAAAAAGACTTGACGTCGCGACGTACCAGCTTCAGTTCAACACGACGCAGCCGTGATCCGACGCCAAGACCCAACTGCAACGCAAGACAAAGAACCACCGACCTCGACGTGCTTCTAGACGACCACGCAGTCACCGCCTTAGTCGACACAGGCGCCGATTACTCAGTCATGAGTGGACACATCGCCGTCCAGTTGAAGAAGGTTAAGACTGCATGGGAAGGCCCTCAAATTCGGACCGCTGGAGGACACCTGATTACGCCGACAGGAATGTGCACGGCAAGAATTACCATCCACGACCGGACTTACCCTGTCACCTTCGTTATCCTCCAACAGTGTTCACGAGACGTCATTCTCGGCATGGACTTCCTCAACCAACACGGCGCAGTCATCGACCTGAAGTCGAAGTCGATAACGCTGTCAGAAGATCATGCGATACCGCCGGAGAGCCCTCGTAGTCACCACGCCTTGAGTGTGCTCGAACATCACGTGAGCATCCCGCCTCGCTCCAGCATTTTTATTTCGGTCGGCACCGAAACACCCGCTGACGTAGAAGGCGTCATCGAAGGCGACCAACGTCTACTGCTAGACCGTGAAATTTGCGTCGCAAGAGGGATCGCTCGACTGCACGGAGGACACACGAAAGTGTTGCTGACAAACTTCAGGCAGGAGTTCAAGCACATCAACAAGGGCACGACGATCGCATACATCGAGGAAATTCTGGAAAACAGCAATGTGTTTGTCCTCTCTGATTCTGCCGCATCTACCCCGACGACCGTAGTTCCCAAGCCAGACTTCGACATAAATCCAAGTCTCCCCACGATTAAGCAACAACAGCTCAGAAGTCTACTTCGACAATACAAAGAGTGCTTTTCAACGTCATCAAGGATTCCACGAACCCCAGTCGCAAAGCATCGCATAATAACCGAAGAGGGCGCTCGACCTCTCCGCCAGAGCCCATACCGAGTTTCGAAGCGAGAACGTGAAGCTATAAAGCACCAAGTCGACGAAATGCTGCGCGACGACATCATCCAGCCGTCCAAAAGCCCGTGGGCACCTCCTGTAGTCTTGGTGAAAAAAAAGGACGGAACCCTGCGTTTCTGCGTCGATTATCGTCGTCTGAACAAGATCTCGAAGAGGGACGTCTACACCCTCCCACGGATAGACGACGCACTGGATCGGCTCTGCAACGCTAAATACTTCTCGTCAATGGACCTCAAGTCTGGCTATTGGCAAATAAAAGTCGACGAAAGAGATCGCGAAAAGACGGCCTTCGTCACCCCAGACAGCCTCTACGAGTTCAAGGTTATGCCATTCGGACTGTGCTCGGCGCCTGCAACGTTCCAGCGCGTGATGGACACAGTTTTAGCAGGATTGAAGTGGCAGACCTGTCTCGTTTACTTGGATGACGTCGTCGTCTTCGCCGGAAATTTCGACGATCACCTGAGGCGGCTTGCGACAGTACTAGAGGCCATCAAGTCATCAGGGCTCACTCTGAAGCCGGAAAAGTGTCGATTCGCTTACGATGAGCTTTTGTTCCTAGGCCACGTCATCAGCAAATCAGGAGTACGCCCCGACCCACAGAAGACAGCTGCCATTGCAAAATTCCCGCAGCCAACCGACAAGAAGGCAGTGCGCAGATTCCTTGGCATGTGTGCCTACTATAGGCGCTTTGTCAAGGACTTTTCACGCATCGCGGAGCCGCTAACACATCTAACCAAATGTGATGTCGAGTTCAAGTGGGAAACGCCGCAGGCCAAGGCATTTCAAGAACTCAAACGACGGATGCAGTCGCCACCGGTACTTGCACACTTCGACGAGGACGCCGATACCGAAATCCACACTGACGCCAATAGCCTAGGCCTCGGTGCCGTCCTAGTCCAGAGGAAAGAAGGACTTGAACGGGTGATATCGTATGCTAGCCGGTCGCTGTCAAAAGCGGAAAGCAATTATTCTACGACTGAAAAGGAATGCCTCGCCATCATTTGGGCTACAGCTAAATTCCGCCCTTACCTCTATGGCAGGCCATTCAAAGTCGTCAGCGACCACCATGCGCTGTGTTGGCTAGCTAACTTAAAGGACCCTTCAGGACGGCTGGCGCGGTGGAGCCTCAGACTACAAGAATATGACGTCACGGTAATATACAAGTCCGGAAGAAAACACTCCGACGCCGACTGCTTATCACGCGCCCCCATCGATCCCCCGCCGCAAGACGACGAGGACGACGACGCCTTCCTTGGGATAATAAGCGCGGAAGACTTCACTAAACAGCAACGAGCAAACCCGGAGCTAAAAGGCCTCGTCGAGTATTTGGAAGGGAACACCGACGTTGTCCCTAGGGCATTTAAGCGCGGGTTGTCTTCGTTCACGCTACAAAACAACCTGCTCGTGAAGAAGAACTTCTCACCAGTCCGCGCCAGCTACCTTCTTGTTGTACCGTCAGCGCTGCGTCCAGAAATACTGCACGCCCTACACGACGATCCAACCGCTGGGCACCTCGGGTTCTCCCGGACGCTGTCACGAATACAGGAAAGGTATTACTGGCCGCGTCTGACCGCCGACGTCGCCCGTTACGTCAAGACATGCTGAGACTGTCAGCGACGCAAGACACCACCGACAAGGCCAGCAGGATTACTACAGCCGATCGAACCTCCTTGTCGACTATTCCAGCAGATTGTGATGGATTTGTTGAGGCCGTTTCCGACGTCAACATCCGGAAATAAGTGGATCGTCGTGGCGACGGACTATCTCACCCGCTTCGCTGAAACTAAAGCTCTGCCGAAAGGCAGCGCAGCCAAAGTGGCGAAATTTTTCGTCAAGAGCATCCTGCTGCGACATGGTGCTCCAGAAGTCCTCATCACCGACAGAGGAACGGCTTTTACAGCAGAGCTCACCCAGGCCATTCTGCAGTACAGCCAGACAAGCCACAGGAGGACAACTGCCTACCATCCGCAGACGAATGGTCTCACGGAGCGCCTGAACAAGACCCTCGCCGACATGCTAGCAATGTATGTCGACGTGGAGCACAAGACGTGGGACGCTGTCCTGCCGTATGTAACCTTCGCTTACAACACGGCGGTGCAAGAAACAACACAGATCACGCCGTTTAAGCTGGTTTACGGCAGGAACCCGACGACGACGCTCGACGCCATGCTGCCCCACGTCACTGACGAAGAGAATGTTGACGTCGCTAGCTATCTCCAGCGCGCCGAAGAAGCCCGACAGCTCGCCCGCCTGAACCAACAGAGGACCGATAGCCGACACTACAACCTCCGACGACGCTTCGTCAAGTACCAGCCCGGCGACCGAGTTTGGGTTTGGACACCGATACGCCGACGAGGACTGAGTGAGAAACTATTGCGCCGCTATTTCGGACCCTACAAGGTCATTCGACGTATTGGCGCACTGGACTATGAGGTCGTGCCAGACGGAATTTCGCATTCACAGCGGCGCCGCGCATGATCTGAAGTGGTCCACGTGGTGCGTCTGAAACCCTTTTACGGACGCTGACGAACTGCCTTATTTTGTTGTTTTCTTTGCTACGGGTGTTTTTCTTATTTCGTTTGTATGCAGCATCGGGTCGATGCTTTTTTAGAGGGGGGGTATTGACACGTGTACTTATCTTTATCAGGCGACCACGTTTCGCCACCTAACAAATGTAATCGCACAGCGCGGGACGCGCCTGCATGTATCCGAAGTTTCTGGAAAGTTATAGATACTTCTACCCGGCTATCTGTTGTCGCCGAACGTTGTGTTATCTGATTTCATCGTGTGACGCGAATGGTGTAGAACTTTGTGGAAGGTACGCGGGTCCGAACGATTAGTCTGGAACATTCGACGACTGCTGTATAAAAGCCGACGCGCTTGACTCGCTGATCAGATTTTACGACGATCGCCGACTGTGTTCGCCGCTCTCGTTGCGCTTTAAGTGTAGCCTGTTTTGTGGGCACAGGTTCGCCCAATAAAAGCTAGTTTTTGCCTTTCACAGTTTTGCTACTGTGTTCTTTGACGTCACGACCACGTGACAATATATATATAAACACACACTAGGCGTAAACGTTTGGCTAACTCTGCAATATGTAAGTTCCATGACAGTGTTTCGTCAAATGTGATACCAAGGTATTTAAAATTGGATTTAAGTTCCAAAGGCGGGCATGAACAGCACGTGTAGTTCCTCTCATGATGATATATATTTGATCATGTTCTAAACACTTTATATGGGCTATGAAAACAAAGTAGGCAGATTTTTGTAGTATTAGTAAAAATCTGATTAACGTTTAACAATCCTATCAAAAGATGCACATCCTGGTGCATCCTGTCGGAGGCTTCTTCATACATTTTGCTTGGTATTGCCAGGGCAGTATCATCCGCATGTGAAAACAGTTGTCAGTTCAATGAAAGACAAGTCATATCATTGCCGTAAATATTAAATAACAAGAGTCCTAAAATTGAGCCCTGAGAAACACCTGTCGAAACGTTCAAAATTGAGCTGTATAATCCACCAAGTTGGACACATTGGGCTCGATCAGTGAAATAACTTATAAAGAACGACATGTAGGGACCTCTAAAACCAATATTGTCGAGTTTATCTAATAATAGATTGTGATTAATAGTATCAAAGGCTTTTTGAAATCAATAAAAAGTGGAAGGACAATGTTATTGTTATCTATTTCTTTGCAGACTAGGTCATAAAAATCGTCTCGTAGGCTTACTGTACTTTTGCCTTTGCAGAAACCATACTGGGCTGCATTTAGTAGATGGTACTTATCAGGAAATGATGTCATGCTAACATGTATAATTTTCTTCATGATACAAACAAGGGAGGACAAAATTGCGATTGGCCTATAATTATTATGATCCTTTTGGGAGCCTTTTTTGTGCAATGGTCGTATTACGCTTATTTCATGTACGTGTGAATTTGCCCAGTTATTGAAGTTTCGTTGATAATGAAAAGTAATATAGTCTTAAGTTTGTCAAAATGCACTATGAGATCCCTTATCCTAACACTATCATAGCCTGGTGATTTTGTTATTGACATTGTCTTCAACACATCCCATAATTCCGGCTCAGGGACAGTAGGCATGTACGCTGAATGAATGCTCGAAGTAACTGCAGTAGCGTTCGCCATTTTCCTTCCCTGTCTACACAAGTAACATTTCCTACAAAGCGCTTATTGAACTCAGTGGCCAATTATACCTTGTTATCTGGAAAGGCCTGTTCTAAAGTATCATCAATGTTTTTCTTAGATGGTTTTCCTGTGGTAGTTTACACTTATTTCCATGTTTTTTTTTTTTTTTACATCCCTACTGCATGCCGAGAATTGATTTAGTTGGTACTGTTTTTTGCCAGTCGTATTTTTGCTGTAATTTTATTTTGCAGTTTCCTTAATTCTTTGCTTAGTACAAAGTCATGAGGGTTCTCGTTGCGCCTTCTTAAAAGTTTACTCTTGATGTAGGATAGCTCAATGATTTCCTTGTTTATCCAAGTACTTGCCTGTTTTCACGGTTTCATCCTCACCTTAGTTTTCGAGTTATTGTAAATTGGTTTTAGTTGCTCTACAAGCATTTCGTAAGCATATAGGTGATTGTGTTACAACAGGGAATTCCAGTCGTACAACTTAATTAGTTTATCTACTTTTCATTGTTAATTACAAGCCTTTCTGCAGGTCTCTCCTGTGCCGCCATTTTACTATCTTTTAACAACATAAGTGAAATGAAATAATGATCAGCAGCTTTTTCTTTATTAAAAAGCCGAAAGTTTCCTGTTGCTTTACGGTTGTACTGATATGGTCAATGCATGTATGTGTAAATTTACTTCCTAGATATTCTTCTCGCGTATAGCCCTGAATGTTTTTCTCCAAGCCAAAACTGGCCAACAATGTTAAATACTTACTTATACTTACCTTATTAGTTACCGGGATGTCAATATTTAAATCTCCTGCGAGAATCACGTTTATTTACTCCATACCTTTTAAGGAATCTAGCGAGCTCCTCTAAAAAAACTGCAATATTCTTGCTAGGAGATCTGTAAATTGCACAAACTAACAATTCCTCTTCATTGTTTAAAAGATAAAGTGCTATAACTTCTACTTCATCAAATTAAACTTTCAAGCATTCACAAAACCAGCAATTTTTCACAAATATTAACACTCCTCCACTACTTTTGCCCTCTCTGCACATGGCATACGATTGATAGTTCTTTATATTATAAAGAGAGCAATCAAACTCACTGACGTTGATCTCAGTAAATATTATGACCTCCAGAAAAGTTAAAACTTCCTCCAAGTACATTTGTAACTGTCGCGTGGTTAGTGCCGCGGGGCATAGGCACGCAGGGACGGACCGATACATACGGCCACTTGTTTAGACGAAAAGGGAATGACCCTCCTTTATTGGGCCCGAGCATATATAGAGACACACATACACAGGTCACAGGGGGTGCCACACTGTGGTGGTAGCCTAACAAACAGGGCTGAACTGTGGCGACCTCTACATCTCCCCCCTTGAAGCATTGAAGGTTAGACGGGAGGGACTCAGGAAGCCAGACGCGTCAAAAGTTTCACAAGTTAAACGGCACGGCGGAACAACAGGCCGGCCGTAACGTGTTCATGTCACACCGTCACTGCGGTCCCTGGCTGCAGGGGACTGTTGCATAGTATGTCCGAGGGGGACCGTTGATTCCACGATGTTGGCAGGCTCAGGTTCCTGACAGCGAACTTGCTGCTGTGGTGGTAGCTCCTCTCCCGAGGCAGTAGGCCCAAAAGGCACTAGGTGACGCCGGTTGCGCTGTAGGGTGCCACCTCGCTCCGTTTCAACCACGTAGCTTCTTGGTCTTTGCCCCGGACTGAGGACCATGGCCTGCACTTGATCGGGTCGCACCCAGACACGCTGACCTGTTTGGAGTGGCGGTAAGTCACGAGCTCCATGATGCCTGTTGTAGTTGTCGGCCTGCTTCTGCTTGTAAGCCATATCCTTGGCGACGACGTCTTTCGTTGGCGTCCAGTTGGGACGTAGCTGGGAGTCTTGCTTTGGGACTCTGGTTCTGAGTTGACGTCCCTTCAACAGCTGGGCTGGACTAAAGCCGTCGACTCCTGGAGTATCCCGATAGCTGAGCAGAGCCAGATAAGGATCCTTTGACTTGGGAAACAGGTCCTTGATAGTACGCACCCTCCTCTCCGCCTCTCCGTTCGATTGAGCGTAGTGCGGACTGCTGGTCCCGTGGTTAAAGCCGTATGATGCTGCAAACGCCGCAAAATCTTGTGACGAGAACGGTGGGCCGTTGTCTGACCCGACTTCTTGCGGGATTCCATGGCGGGAAAGATGGATTTGAGAGAGTCAATGACTGCCTGAGCTATCGTGCTCCTCACGGTCACCACCTCAGGGAACCTTGAGTAATAGTCCACCACCAGCATGAACGTCTGGCGGTTGAGGTGGAACAAGTCCATTCCAAGGAATTCCCAGGGATGTCCAGGTAGGGCCGTGGAGAGTAGGGGCTCGTCAAAGTTCACGCGGGTGCAAGCACACTGTTCACAGTTGGCAACGAGAAAGGCGATGTCTGCCGAGATGCCGGGCCACCAAACTGACTCCCGAGCTAGGGCTTTGGTCCTGTTGATGCCCTGATGACCTTCGTGCAACAGCGTCAAGACCGCTGGTCGAAGGGACGATGGGATGACTCTCCGGGCGCCTTTCAGCAGAACACCATCGCAGACAGAGAGCTCGTTTGCCACAGAGGCGTACTTTGAGAGGTGCAGCGGTATCTTGGTCTTTCGTGGCCAACCATGCAGGCAGTAGTAGGCGAGGGCCTTGCACTCGCCATCGGACTCTTGTACCTGTCGCACGTCTTTAGGGCTGAGTGGCAAGACTTCCGACGTGCAGCAGACTACCTGTGCTGCAAAAAGTTCGATAGTGTCTAGAGGAGTGGGTGGCTTGTAGGTGATGCGTGACAACGTATCGGCTGTGGCTAGCAGCTTTCCTGGCACATGCAGCATACGGAACTAATATCGCATGGTCTTCAGCCGTAGTCTCTGAATACGAGGCGGCAACAGGTCCAGTTCCATCTTGCCCAGACGTGAAACGAGTGGCAGTTGGTCAGTCTCGACGTTGAAGGGGATGCCACGGACGAACTCGTCGAACCTTTGGATAGCCCACATCGTTGCCAATGCTTCTTCTTCAGTCTGGCTGTAACGCTGCTCGGTCTCGGTCATTGACCTCGAAGCGAACGCGACTGGGCGGCGCTCTCCTCAGGGTTGCGTCTGTAGCAAAACTGCGCCGAGTCCGAATGAGCTTGTGTCTGCAGACACCGTAATGGTGTACGATGGGTAGTACTTGATTGAGTCCCTTGATTTTCTCGATTGCTGCCTTTTGCTCGTGCTGCCACACCCAACTCGCAGACTTGTTCAGTAAGGCTCTGATGGCTGCTGTGACGTTCGAGATGTGTGGCAAGAATCTGGCTAGTTGATTCACCATTCCGAGCAGTCTTCTAACGCCGGCGACGTCCGTTGGAGCTTCCATGGCTTTGACGGCTTCGACCTTGCCCGGATCTGGCCTGTTGCCCTGTGCTGAGACGATGACTCCGAGAAAGGAGACCTCGGGTACCCAAAAACGACACTTGTCCTGGTTCAATGTGATAACCTGCTTTTGCAAGGCTAGATAGCACCTGGCTCAGTCTGGCGTCATGTTCCTGGCGGGTGCGTCCAAAAACCAAAATACCATCTATCATATTGGCGACTCCTTCTTGGCCCTCCAGGATTCTTGCCATCTGCTTTTGGAGGTACTCTGGTGCGGAGGTGATGCCAAAGGGGAGCCGGCAGAAGCAGTATCGGCCATATGGGGTGATGAATGTCGTAAGCTCTTGGGAGTCGTTAGAGAGCTTCACCTGGTGGAAGCTTGCGGTCGCGTCCAGCTTCGAAAAAACTGTTGCATCACCAAGGAGCCCAAAGACTTGCTCGATGGTAGAATATGTCGTTCCCGGAGGACGACCTTGTTCAGTTGTGTCAAGTTGACGCAGAGGCGGTAGGAACCATCGCCTTTCCGGACGATGACGAGACCCCGAGCACCATGGTGTTGGCTTGTCGACCCTACAGATGACGCCTGCGCTTTCCAATTTGTCCAGCTTGCGGCGGACGATCACGAGCAGCGGGATAGGGATCCTGCGAGGTACGCTTAGCGAGAAAGGTACAGCATCAGGTTTCAACCGGATGTTGTATTCGTCCTTGAGAGTGCCCAATCCATTGAAGAGCTCGGCGTGCAGCGTCGCTTTTGAAGTCTTGAGTTGATCAAGAAATCGAACTACTTGGAGGGCTTGGAGCGCTGGCAGTCCCAGAAGAGGCACAGTGAGAGACTAGATCACATAGAGGCGCTGACAGCATGTTTTCCCTTGCCACCGAATTTGTGCCAGATATAGGAGCCCGGCACGCGCAGTGGCTGTCCTCCCGGGCCAGTTAGCAGAGTGTCGACTTGGTTGAGTTTGTCGGGCAACGTAGGAAAGTCGCTGGGAACGGCAGATACTTCGGCTCCGGACTCAACCTTGAACTGCGCTGTGTAGACGTCAGCGGTGCCGTCGACAAACTTTGCTGAGGCGGGCGTCGCGACGGTGTGCAGGTGAACGGAGCTGAGCTTGTACTGCTTGAACTTCCGCGAGCGGCATACTTCGGCAAAGGCCTTTCTTTTTGCAGAAGTTGCAGGTGGAGCGTTGGGCTGGGCAGTCTGAACGTTGTTTGAGGCGCGCGGCCGCAGAATTCACATGTGGACGGCTCGCGTGAGTGCTCTGCTTGCGGCTGCGGCGAACGAGGCTTAGCGCCGGAGCGACGGCGAGAGGGGAACTTGTTAGCTTTTGTGGCGTCGAGGTTGAGCTCGCGGGAGTGCTCGGTGCGGTTCTGGGGCAACGCCTTTTCCCTGTCGGCGTCTTCGGATTGACGGGCTTGTGTCCAAGCGTCCTGGAGTGTCAACTTCGCGTTCCGGCACAGCTGGTTCGAGAGACGGGAGTCGTGGAGGCCGACGACGAACCGGTCGCGTACGAGCCTTTCCTCGACAGCAGTTGACGGATAGTTACAGCGCTTAACCATCCTGCGCAGTTCTGCATAGTACGTGTCGACGCTTTCGTCGCGTAGCTGAACACGTCTGTGGAACCGTGACGACTCGTAAAGCTCGTTTGCTGGGTGCACGAAGTGCTCAGTGAAGCAGGAGGCAACGGCTTGGTATGAAGCGAGCGACTGGGCATCGAGCGAAAAGGTCTCGAGAAGTGAGCGGGCCTCCGGGCCCATGCTGTACAGGAGCGAGCGTACCTGCATGTCTTCCGGCGCTTGCCTCAGCCCTGAAACCTCTGCATAGTCTTCGTAGCGGCTGAGCCATGTCGCCCACGTTGGCAGGTTTGCGAATTCGAACAGTGCCGATGGCTGGAAGTTGACGCCGTACAGTTTCGGCGGCTCGCCGGTCTCGAGGGACATCTTGGTGCCTTCCTATGAGGTGAGGGCTAAGGCAGGGGGGCGTTATCCGGCCACTTCTGACACCATGTCGCGTGGTTAGTGTCACGGGGCACAGGCACCCAGGGACGGACCGATACGTACGGCCACTTGCTTAGACAAAAAGGGAATGACCCTCCTTTATTGGGCCCGAACATACCGTATTTACATGATTGTAAGTCGACTCGAATGTATGTCGACCCCCCCATATCGCTAGAACGAAAAAAAAAAGAAAAAACCCCGAGAGCGCATTCGATAACGAAAATTTATTAGTAGCTGACTTGGTCATTGGACTACTCGTCTTCACTAGTGCTGCCATCGTCATCGTTGCTGCGGTCCCACAGCGCGTCGTGGTCCAGCGAAATTTCAAATTTGGCAAACGAGCGCACCAGGTCATCGTGCAGAACAGCAGCCCACGCCAAATGCACCCAACCACACGCAGCCGTCAGGGAGGCTCTTTTGACAGGTCCGGTTGGCGTAATTTCGCAGTCTTCTGCCGCCAGCCACTCGTTGTACTCACGGCGGAGCAGAACCTTAAAATTCAGGCGGAGGTCCGGGCTTGTTTCATGACCACGTCGCACTTCACTGCCAGGGACCGATCATGCATTTCAGTGACGTACGCCGCAAGCTTAGCCTACAGCTCCGGAAAGCGTCTAGACTTCGGCACATGGGAAATTTCTCACTTGCCGCCACAGGGTGAAAATTTCGCTTGGCTGCAGTCGCCACTCTCGCACCACCCGTTTAGAAACATCGAAGTTGCGGCCCGCTGCGCAGTGATTTGTTTCTTCGGCGTAAAGGGTGGCAGCCCTCTTGAACGCTGCTGTGAACGAGTGCCGAAAGATTAGTGGGCCTGCAGCACTCATGACGACTGGGGAAGCGTAGAAGTAGCCGAAGTGGAGCACGTCAAGAAGTTAGTCAAACAAATTGGTCAAACCAATGCCTTTAAACAGAGAAAGAGAAACCCGCGAGCGGTGTCTGCTCTTCCATGAACTACCGATACTCCCCGCAAGCGCCGCCGCTCTGAGGGTGCCGCCGCAAATGGGAACAGCGGCGCTTTTATCAACTATCGACACCCCCCCATGAGTGTTGCATCAAAGGCATTGGTTGCATGCACGGTAATAAGACTCTCAAAAATGTTGAAAAACCCTTCCGAAAAGCGAACAAACACGCGGGATAGCGAAAAGATATGGGTAGGGCCATAGAGCAAACATAAAATTGTAACTACGTTGTAGCTCTCGTTAATATGGCTTTTTTTGGCGGGGCCATGTTTTGGTTTCGATTGTAAGTCGACCACCCAACTTCAGACTTTCAAATTTTAAAAAAGGGGTCGACTTACAATCGTGTAAATACGGTATATAGAGACACACACACAGGTCACAGGGGGTGCGACACTCTGATGGCAGCCTAACAAACAGGGCTGAACTGTGGCGACCTCTACAGTAACATGTTCCAATTCTTGTGAAGGCTTCTCACATTCACATGGATAAGATGAAAACTTATACTAGAGTCAACTGACACAAATTCCCGGCATATCTTCATTCATTGAGAAAACGAATGTACACTCTCAGTCATCACGATATCTTGTGCAGGTCCTCTTCGTTCTCAACAAGAATAACAAGGGCACCTTCAATTTTCTTAACAAATATACGACCGTTTTGCACCCAAGTGTATTTGTAGTGTGAAGAAGACTCGCCTCGCAGCACAGCCGCATCGCCAACGCGCAGCTCGTCTCGGCTCGCGCTGTTGATTGCTGGCGTCCGTTTGGACAGTGCTTCGGGCTGCCTCGCCGTTCCCGGTTGCTGTGCCTTTGCATTAGGAGCCGCCAATAAACCTTTTCTCAATTGGTGGAGGTGCTGGGACTCAAACCCCGTCGCTTGAAACCCTGGAGCTGAGATCAAGAACGCTACCGCCCGCCATGACCGACAGCTCATCCCAAACGGCACCGACGCCACAGTCCGTCACCTGCACCGGAGTTCCACGACAACGGGACCCCAAGATCTTCAGCGGTGCAGACGACGAAGACGTAGAAGACTGGTTGGCGTCATATGAACGGGTGAGCGCACAGAACAAGTGGGATGATCCAGCCAAGTTAACCCACGTCATCTTTTATCTGGCTGGTGTTGCCCAACTGTGGTTTCACAACCACGAAAGTGACATACCCCACATGGTCAGTCTTCAAAACAACCTTTACGGAAGTGTTTGGCCGACCCGCTGTTCGCAAGCTGTGTGCCAAACAATGCTTGCGCGCCCGAGCACAGCAGACGGCAGAAACGTTCACAAGCTACATAGAAGACGTCGTGGACCTTTGTAAACGAGTCAACGCCGCAGTGCCCAAAGCTGAGCGAATTCGCCATATACTGAAAGGCATCGATGACGGCGCATTCCAGATGCTCCTAGCCAGGAATCCGCGCACTGTGTCTGAAGTTGTCAGCCTATGCCAAAGTTACGATGAGTTAAGGAAGCAATGCGCTTCGACTCAGCGTCCTCTAGGAAGCGATGACTTGTTGGCGAGCCTTGACAACATGTACGACCCATCCTCATTCTTTCAGCGGGTCAAGGACTTCGTGCGTGAGGAAGTTGCCCGCCAACTTTCTTTAGTTCCCTTCACTCAGGAGCCCACCTCCCGTCTTCCCAACACGCTCCGCACCCTCATTTCCGAAGAGGTCGCCCAAGTTTTCCCTTCCGCACACCATCAGCCGCCTGCAGCCGCGAATCTCAACTCTGCGCTGGCAGTGCAGCATGTCACCACGCCTCTCACCTATGCGCAGCCAGTCCTGCCTGTGGCTGCGCCTCTTACGTATATGCGCAGGCAGTACGTGGGCCTCCACAAGCGTCTTTCACAACCCAGTCCCAACCGCTGCCACCGGAAGCCCATGCTGCATCTTGGACCGCACCGCGAGCTAATTCTTGGAGGACACCTGACAACCGACCCATCTTATTCTTGCTGCACTCCTGGACACGTCGCCCGATATTGCCGCCGTCGCCCTCAAGCGTTCGGCGATGCCTCGCGGCCCTTCCAGTACGGCAGCCAGCCATTTCGCCAATACGCCGCTCCTTCCCCCCAACCATACGCTCGTGCTGACATCCCAGAATTTCCTTCGCATCGCTCGCCATCCCCTCGCCGGATGCTCGCTCTCCCCAATGCGTCGGCGACCCGCACCACCTGACCAGGAAAACTGAACGGCGCAGTTCAAGAGGCAAGAACTGCGCCCCATTCGAACTGTCTAAGTCTTCGCGCCTCTCCTGCTAACGTGGTCGAAATTTCAGTAGAAGGTGTTCCTGCATTCGCTCTTGTGGATACCAGTGCAGCCGTTTCTGTGATAGCCGCCAAACTGTGCCGTTCGCTGCGCAAGGTGACCACGCCGCTTTCTGGACTGTCGCTTCGTACGGCAAGCGTGCAGCACGTCACTCCGCACGCAGCCTGTACTGTACGTGTGCTTATTCACGGCATTATTTACATCGTCAAGTGTATTGTTCTTCCCACCTGCTCGCATGACGTCATCCTCGGATGGGACTTCTTATCCAGTCATAAAGCCGTGATTGACTGCACACGCGCCGAAGTTGAATTTTCCTTTTGTGACGCACCCTTGGACGAAGATTGTGACCGCCCTTCTAAACTTGCCATGCGCGAGGACACAGATAATCCACCTGGCTCCTTCGCCCTCGTACTTGTCTCTTGCGATGCCATTGCTGATGCAACGGTCCTCTTCACACTGTCCGACGTCTTCATGAGCCGTAAATCTCTCCCACTACCCTTCGCGAGGCTTGACATGGCTGGCGGCTGCAGCAATATATACTTTTACAATCCCCTCTGTGCGCCTATTACATTGCTCGTTGGTGAATGCTTTGGCTTCGTGGAACTCCTCGACTCTTCCTCTGTGGTTGACGTCTCCGGAGACTCTTTTGATGTCGACTCCGGCCAATCGTCTTTGATGTCCGCGCTTGAGGAAACGTCCAGGGATGCGTTCTCGAATGCCATCGCCGATATCCTCACACTTGCCGAATGCGCCGACCTTCTTGATCTCCTGCACAAATTTAGAAGTTCATTCAACGTTTCACAACCTCACCTGGGCTGCACGTCGGAAGTGCAGCACTACATTGACACCGGTTCACATCAGCCGTTACGTCAACGACCGTACCGCGTCTCTGCCGAAGAGCGTCGTGTCATTACCACCCAAGTCGAAGATATGCTGCGCCGTGATGTTATTCAACCTTTGCACAGTCCCTGGGCATCTCCTGTCGTTCTCGTTCGCAAGAAGGACGGGTCTATTCGCTTTTGCATCGACGACCGTCGGTTAAATAAGGTAACGCGCAAAGACGTCTATCCTTTGCCGCGCATCGACAGTCTTCAGGGAGCGGAATTGTTCTCTTCCCTTGACTTGCATTCAGGGTACTGGCAGGTCCCGATAGCTGCGGCCGATCGCCAGAAAACCGCATTCATTACGCCTGACGGCTTATACGAATTTAAGGTGATGCCTTTCGGGCTTTGTAACGCCCCTGCCACCTTTGAACGAATCATGGACCACATGCTGCATGGCCTCAAATGGTCTATATGTCTGTGTTACCTCGACAATGTTGTGGTTTTCTCGCCTGATTTTCCTACTCACCTGCTCCACCTCAGACAAGTTTTGACCTGTCTAACAAACGCTGGCCTACAACTCAACCTCAAGAAGTGCCGCTTCGCCGCGTGAGAGCTTACCATTTTAGGCCACATTGTGTCCAAGCATGTCGTTTTACCCGATCCTGCAAAACTTCGAGCAGTCGCTGAGTTTCCGAAGCTTCGTGGGCCTATGCTCATATTTCCGGCGCTTTGTTTGAAATTTCGCATCGATCATGGCGCCATTGACAATGCTTTTACGCGGTGATGCCGCCCTCTCCTGCTGGTCCCCTGCATGTGACTCCGCCTTTGCTACGCTGCGTCGTCTTCTCATCTCCCCACCTATTCTTCCCCATTTCGACCCGTCAGCTGCAACTGAAGTACATACAGATGCCAGTGGGGTCGGTCTCGGCACCGTCCTCGCCCAACGAAAGCCGGGCTACCCCAAATACGTAGTCGCCTATGCGAGTCGCAGGCTGACGAAGCCTGAGGCCAATTATAGCGTGTCTGAAAAAGAGTGCTTGGCTTTAGTATGGGCACTTCGCAAGTTCCGACCATATCTGTACGGGTGCCCATTCGACTTGGTCACAGATCACCATGCGCTTTGTTGGCTTGCCAACTTGAAAGATCCCACTGGCCGCCTAGCCTGTTGGGCACTACGCATCCAGGAGTACGATATTCGCGTCGTATACCGCAGCGAACGCACACACTCCGACGCAGACGCCTTGTATCGTTCACCTTTACCTCCAGACTCTGCCTGCGGAACAACTTCCGCACATTCCGTGTCATCTCTCGACATGGACTCCTTTGCCACCGCACAACGTCGTGACCCGTGAATCGCTTCTCTTTTCTACTATCTTTCTGGATCATCGACCATCCCTGTATCCCGAACCCTCCGACGCCAAGCAGTTCATTTTGCCATTCGTGACCAGCTGGTGCACCAACGCAATTACACTCCTGAAGGTCGTCGGTGGCTTCTGGTGGTTCCCCGCAGCTTAAGGTCTCAAATATGTGCCGCTTTCCACAACGATGCCCAGTGTGGCCACGCCGGAGTCTTCAAGACGTACGAACGAATTCGCCACCTCTACTACTGGCACGGCATGTACAATTTTGTACTCAAGTTTGTTCGGTGCTGTCTTGACTGTCAACGCCGCAAATCGCTGCTTTTACGCCCGTCTGGTGCCTTGCAGCCGCTCCCGTGCCCTGCCACACCCTTCGATGTCGTTGGAATCGACCTATACGGCCCGCTTCCTATGACGTCAGGCGGCAATCTGTGGATCATAGTTACTGTGGACCATCTGACACGCTATGACGAAACTGCTGCTTTACCTAGAAGAGTTGACTGTTGGGCTAGTTGGTCGTCCATATTTGAAGAGGTAGCTTAGCGCAAATAAACCCACGGACACAAGGAAGACAGACAAGGACAAGCGCTTGTCCTTGTCTGTCTTCCTTGTGTCCGTGGGTTTATTTGCGCTAAGCTACCTCTTCAAATATGCTGCTTTACCAAGTGCTACAGCTCGGGATGTAGCCTCTTTCGTCCTACATTGCTACGTGCTTCGACACGGCGCACCTCGAGAACTCCTCAGCAATCGAGGTCACGCCTTCCTCTGCGAAGTCGTCGAAAGTTTGCTTTTGGAATGCCATATTATTCATCGGACAAGCACGGCATACCATCCACAGACTAATGGGCTCACAGAGCGATTTAACCGCACACTTGGTGATATGCTCTCTATGTACGTGGCATCTGATCATGGTAACTTGGATCGTATCCTTCCATTCATCACGTTCGCGTACAACACCGCAATCCAGGCCACTACGGGATTTTCACCTTTCTTCCTCCTGTATGGCCGCGAGCCTACGCATACCATTGACACGCTCCTTCCATACAGTCCTGACGCCTCCGAGTGTCTACTTGTGTCCGACGTCGCCCGACAAGCCGCAGAATGCCGCCAGCTAGCGCGCTCCTTTACGGCAGAGCAACAGCAGCGCCAGAAAGAAAACCGCATCGACACGCTTCCAAACACTACCTACGCTCCAGGCGTTCTTGTGTGGTTGTTGGTCCCTTTCCAAACGCCGGGGCTTTCCTCGAAACTCGTCCCAAAATTCGAAGGACCTTAACGAGTCTTGGAGCAAACATCCCTGGTGAATTTTCTCATTGAGCCCCTGTCACCACCTGAAGACTTGCGCCGGCGTGGACGTGACATTGTCCACGTCTCGCGTCTCAAGCCCTACCACGACCCTCTGCCTCCTGATTCTTAAGGCTCCAGGATGGCTATTTTTGTCCGGGGGGAGATTGTGAAGAAGAAGATGCGGCCTCGCGGCACAGCCGCATCGCCAACGCGCGGCTCGTCTCGGCTCGCGCTGTTGATTGCTGGTGTCCGTTTGGACAGTGCTTCGAGCTGCCTCGCCGTTCCCGGTTGCTGTGCCTTTGCATTAGGAGCCACCAATAAACCTTTTCTCAGTAGTGTTTTTCAGTTGCTAGGTGCTTTGCCATCCACCAAAGCTTCTTGGCTAGAGGTGTCAGAGTTTCATTTATGTAAATGTTCTCGTGTTTCAGCGTTTTTCATTTTGCAAGCCACTTTTCTTTTGTTTCTTTCTTGATGAAACGGACTAGTATGGGAGCCTCAGCATCTGCTTTGCCTTTAATCCTGTGCACTGCTTCGACTACCCCATTGCTGGGAATGGAGAGTTCGAGTCTCCCTGCAGTTTAATTTATAACTGCTCTCAGTCTTCGCTCTTGTTGCACTTGACCCCATGTACCTCCAAATTATTACGTCTTGAATAGGATTCCATCCTATTCACCTCCATTTCCAGTTGAGAAAGTCTAGTGTCCTTTGTTAGCAGTTGAGCTTCCTGATCTGTAGTTTTTTTCTTTAGCTCTTTTACTTCTTGATTCTGGGTTTCAAGAGCTTCAAGCACTTCATCATATTTAGAAAAGAGCAGATCGAGCAATTCTATGCTCTGTATCGTTAATACTTGCTCCTCAAGTTTTCCATTGGTGGCATCATGTTTAGCCGGCTGCTCCTCCTGTTTTCTTTTGAGCTCATCAACATGGCGTAGCAGAGTGTCTAGCTTCGACATGGCGTCAACCAAAGAAGGTTGCTCACTGTCTGCCATTAAGTTCTTACACTGAGAGCCAGCCCCGTCTTCAGCATTTATAAATCACATTTTGTGGTTTGCACCTGTGGGACACAACCAAATACGGATCGTTTCTACTGACATGCTTTTTAGGTTAGTCTTTGTGACGCCAGACTAATTGTCAGCGTGGTAACGGTTATCACAATCGCTGCAACGAAGGCACTGGCTATCAGGTGCAGTAGCTTTCAGGCACGCGAGGCAATCATTGTTAGACATTGTGAACACAACTTTGTGCAGTCAAACTTTGTGCAGTCCGGCAGAGCAGAATTTAAATTCAAACACAGAAGTAGTCATGAAACGCTGCTCTTACCTACACAAGCGAAGAAAGAGCGTTATGCCAAGCTCACCCCCGCAGGGGCGTCTGCGTCATCAGGCGTTTGGTGTATTGCGACACCACGTACCCGAGCACACGAGGGTTGGACCCTCCCGCATTTAACCGTGCGCGGCTTAGCTGTGTCCGGGGAAAGGGGATCCTGGAGGTTGAGCCGATGCCAGGTGTTCGGACCTTTAAGGCCCCCCGGCGGAGGCAACACACCTCTTTGACCTCGGCTTCACGTAGACGGCACCCCCGGACTGACCCATCCGGGGGAAATCGGTAGTTGCCTTTTCCTGTCCCCCTCTCCATTCTGCATCTTTCTCTCTTCTTTTCAATCTTTCCTGTCTTCTCCTCTCTTATATTTACTTCCGACTTTTCTGGCAGCGAGGGTTAACCTTGTGTGGGTGGCCAACCTTGGGTACTCCAGATTGGGTTGTAGTAGCACCGTACAACTGGCGAGGGCCGGTCTTACTCGTAAGACTTGCTCCGTCCCCATGTTGGGCTCGGTGGTGGGCGGTTGGCGCTGCTGCCGAACTCAAGACTCCTATATGGCTTTTAGCAAACCACTTTTCCTTGATCACCCTCTAAAAAGGGGGCGCACCGATGCAACATTCCAATTCTGTTTGAAAAACAATCAAGAACACTTTCCTAAGTACCAAGTAATCCACGGCGAAGGCAACAAGAGCGTGCATAAATTCTCCCCCTTCTTGGTGGCGAAATGCCTCGCAAACACTATAGGACCTGGCTACAAAGCCACAAAGATGTCCAATGGAGACCTGCTCCTTGAATTGAAGGATAAAACTCAACACGGTAAAATTAATGACTTGAAATGCATTGGCGATGTAGCAGTCACTGTGTCGGCACATCGAACCATGAACACGAGCCGTGGAGTAATTTCTGAAGACGACTTCTTGGACCTTAGTAATGAAGAGTTACTTGAAGGTTTCCAGGACCAAAATGTGATCAAGGTAGAAAGAATCCTAATCTGCAGGAACAATGAACAACTTCCAACAAAGCACATTGTGCTAACCTTTGGTACTAGCATGCTGCCTAGTACATTGGATGCAGGCTACATCAAAGTACGTGTTAGGCCGTAGATACCAAATCCTCGATGGTGCTTGAAGTGCCAGAGGTATGGACATGGATCTCAGACATGCCGAGGAAAGCAGACTTGCGCGAAATGCAGCTCAAACGATCATTTATCAGACACTTGCGACTCATCTCCACATTGCGTGAACTGTGATAAAAGCCATCCAGCTTATTCCAGGACTTCCCTAAATGGAAAAAAGAAAAAGAGATCATTGCATTAGAAGTAAAAGAAAATATAACATTTCACGAAGAATGAAACGCCTTTCGTACTTAGATCACACCAGCTTTTCCGAGGTGGCGCAACGAGGGGCAGCGTCACAAATACCTCGGGAGTCTACCGCGGTCACTGATAGTGGTCCGGTAATCACTCCGCCTGCCCCTCTGGTGGCAGCAGCAGATGCTGCTCCATCAACATCGAAGGTGGGCCTGCAGACTTCGGTTCCGCAGGCTCCAAAGCTAAACCGAAACTCCACGGCCTGGGACGCAAGTCTCAGCGCCTAGTTCACGATCCTCCAGCGCCTCCGAGAAGGTTATGGAGGTCGATCAAAAATCCCCGGCGTCATCGACGCCGAAAGATCAGCGCTCTCAGGAGCGCGCTAGGAGAGAGAAAATTCCTGCAACTGCTCAAAGAAAGGGACCGGTAACCTAAACGGTTACCGCCAAATACATATCCAAGTATCTTTACCACATGCTCTTGAACACAGACAACAAAAATCTTCCTCGGTATGGCTACACAAATAATTCAGTGGAATGCCAGGGGCTGATTTCGCAATCTAGATGATGTCAAAGATCTACTAGAGGAATATCAGCCACGACTGTTCTGTGTTCAAGAAACACATTTAAAGTGTACTCACAAGAACTTCTTAAGACAGTACGTAATTTTTTGTAAAGATAGAAATGATGGTAATTCTTCTTCAGGTGGTGTGGCAATCATAGCCCAAAAGGCAGTAGCATGCCAGCATGTATCACTCCAGATTTCATTTGAAGCAGTGGCTGTTCGGGCTATATTGTTCAACCAACTCATAACTATTTGCTTCATATACATACCGCCTCATGAACGGTTTGACACAGCAGAATTTGAAAAGCTGACTGACCAGCTTCCCGAACCCTATATAGTAATCGGAGACTTCAATGCTCACAGCATATTCTGGGGTGACTCAAGATGTGATGTGAGAGAACGGGCAATAGAAAACTTCCTTCTTTCTTCTGGAGCCTGTCTATTTAACATGGCAGAACCAGCCTTTTACAGTTCTACACACAACACGTATTCATGTATAGATTTAGCCATAGGGTCAGCATCACTTCTTCCATACCTGGAATGGAGAGTTATCAGTAATCCATATGGGAGCGATCATTTCCCAACGCTCCTAGAAACAACAAAGTGGCACGATGGGCCAGCTTACCCCAAAAAGTGGAAACTTCATAGTGCAGACTGGTCAAAATTTAGAAACATAAGTAAGCTGTCCCTGGAAGATGTGGAGCACCTAAGTGTAGAGAAACTGGCCACCTACATCACAGAGCATATCCTCTGTTCTGCTAAAAACTGCATACCTCAGTCCTGCACAGATAAAGTCAATCTGAAACCGTGGTGGAACAAAGACTGTGAATCCGCAAAGAAATGTCAGAACAGAGCATGGAGTAGATTTTCACGCTACCCAACTGCAGAAAATATCATAGAATTTAAGCGGTGCAAAGCAAATGGCCGCCGTATCCGCCGAATATCCAAAAAGGAAAGCTGGACGCGCTACGTATCATTAATAAACTCATACACAGATGTTACCAAAGTATACAGCAGGGTACGTAAACTAAAAGGACTACGTCCAAATCCTTTTCCTCTCATCCCTGGCTCTGGCGATACAATAGAAGATCAAGCAAACATTCTTGGTGAGCACTTTCAGAGGGTATCAAGCTTCGAAAATTATACCGAGAAGTTCTTACACCACAAAAAAATAGCTGAAAATGTTCCTCTGCGTCCAAAGAAGTCGTTATCAGAAGGATACAACAAACCACTAACATTACATGAACTAAAGCTTGCCCTAGGCTCTTGTGGCAGCTCGGCTCCAGGCTCTGACACAATAACTTATGAAATAATCAACAATCTGCCTGGAGAGACCCTAACCTGCATCTTAGGTCTATACAATAAGATTTTTGCAACTGGTCATATACCTTCATCTTGGAAGGAGGCAATAGTCCTGCCAATACTGAAACACGGCAAAGACCCTACCTTAGTTAACAATTACAGACCAATTGCACTCACTAGCTGTTTACTTAAAGTATTTAAAAAAATGATTAACCATCGTCTTGTGTTCTTTTTAGAATATAATAGTATCTTGGACCCTCACCAATCTGGCTACCGAAGAGCAAGGTCTACAACCGATAATCTTGTTCTCCTTGAGTCATATATAAGTGATGCATTTGTACACAGCCAATACTGCCTATCTGTATTCTTTGATTTTGAGAAGGCATATGACACTGCCTGGCGATACGGTATTCTGCAAGACCTGTCGTCCTATGGAATTTGTGGTTATATGCTGAACATCTTGCAAAATTACCTATCTGAAAGGAAGTTCCGTGTAAGAATTGGCAATGTTCTATCGCGCACTTTTGTTCAAGAAAACGGCGTACCACAGGGAGGAGTGCTAAGTTGCACACTTTTCCTAATTAAAATGAACTCACTCCGCTCTGCTATGCCACCCATGGTGTCCTATTCTGTCTATGTGGACGACATTCAAGTCAGTTTTAAATCTTGCAATCTGTCCATATGTGAACGCCAGATACAATTTAAGTGTTAATTGTCTTGCGAAATGGGCCGACGAAAACGGGTGCCGATTCAGTGCAGAGAAGACTACCTGTGTGCTGTTTTCCAGACGAAGAGGGATATGTCCTGACCCAAGCATTACGATGCATGGGAGAAACCTGATAAATAGAAAAGAACAAAAATTTCTGGGTGTAATCTTCGATAGTAAGCTAACCTTCATGCAGCATATAAAACAGTTGAAACTGGAATGTCTTGAAACCATGAACCTTTTAAAGATTTTATCTCACCAGTCGTGGGGAACAGATAGGTATTGTCTCCTGTCTCTTTTTAATAGCCTCGTGTTGTCACGCATAGACTATGGATGTACTGTTTACCAGTCCGCTTCAAAGACAACACTTAAGCTACTCGATCCTGTCTATCACTTAGGTAACCGCCTAGCACTTGGTGCCTTTCGTACGAGCCCTGTCCAAAGTCTATATGCAGAATCAGATCAGTGGCCGCTGGATTATCAACGTACATATCTGGGAGTCACCTATGCAATAAGAACCATCTCACTAAAACAACATCCATGCAAAGCACTCATAAGTGATCAGTCCACTAATCAGTTGTACTTAAACAGGCCTTCACAAGCCCCGCCGTTCCCGTTGGCAGTAAAATCTGTTGCGGAAAAACTCGCAGTACTTTTCACAGATCTACATGAAAGCGACAATGCTGAACCCATCCCACCTTGGGAGCAATGTACAGTTACCTGTGACTTGTCCTTTACAGAACTGAACAAAAAGAGTTATCCAAGTGCTCTCATCCAGCAACATTTCTTGGCCCTTGAAGACAAGTATAGATCAATGGCATTTTTCACTGATGCTTCGAAGTCTGCAACTTCGGTATCATGTGCAGCCCATGGCCCAAACTTCTCCAACACTAAAACCTTGCACACCCATAGCAGCATTTTTACAGCCGAAGCGTACGGTATCCTGATCACCGTTGAGTACATAGTACAGCACAAGATACAAAAGTCCATAATATACACAGATTCCCTAAGCGTTGTCAAATCCCTGTCCTGCAGCAAAGCAAGCCGAAACCCTGTAATCAACCAGCTCCTCAAACACATTCACTCAGCGTATAAACAAAACCTTGCTATTGTTGTATGCTGGGTGCCAGGCCACTCTGGGATCACAGGCAATGAACTGGCCGACAAAAATGCTGGACAAGCGGCTCATCGGGGGATACAATTGATGTAAGCTGGGTACCTGGTGTGGATATGAAACCTGTGGTACGAAAGGCGCTCTGTAATCATTGGCAAACTGAATGGGACAAGGAAATTGAAAATAAGCTGCACCTGCTTAAACCACAGTTAACCATATCCTTTCCACTGAAGCTTAATAGACACACCGAAGTCACCCTGGCACGACTCAGAATAGGACACACTTATGGCACACACAATTACCTCTTGACAGCAACTGACCCACCGACGTGCACACACTGCGGTGAGAACCTAAGCATCCTACATGTCCTCATTCAATGTCCTGAACTTCACCGACACCGATTGGCTCATTTTAGAGAACTCTACTCACACCATATACCCCCCCATCCCTCGATGTTCTTATCGGAGGACGCACTTTTTAACTTTAAAAGAGTGCTTAATTATCTTGCAGAAGTTAACTTTCTCGACATCATCTCATACCATCCTAACCTTCAGATTGTGCCTCACAGGTGAGGTACAATCTGATGCACAAAAGTATGTCTGAGCTCTTGCACTTCTTGCGTAGGCAAGGATTGTAGAGCAAGGGACTCGGGCAATCTGCTATAATTTACTATGTGTGCCCATAACCAGTGCATTTTAGGCTTTATATTTATCTTTGTAGGTATTTTAGAATGCAGTCACTAGTATTTATAGATTTGTCTTACGTGTAGGCCTCTATACAGCCTCCACATCATAGCCCTAAACTCACAATTTTACTAAACCAAAACACATGTCATGGCACTATTTGGCCTTCGATGCCCTTGCGCCATTAAACTTCAGTCATCATCATCATCATCATGCCACGCTCACGTACTCCGCTGGACTGCGCTCATTGACAATCGGTGTTGGCTTTTTAAGCGTTGTTGCCAGGTGTTCCCTTCCTGGATTGGCTGCTCACACGATGACGCACCCGCAGCATGGACTGTGTAGCCATAGGCACTCGCACAGAATCTTCTCCGGTGTATCACGTCAATAAGGGTGCCGAAGATGGAAGCATCCGAAGCCAGGGAAGCGACAGTCAGGTCCCTTGGGTGTGGCGGTTCCTACACAAGTGAAGAAAGAGTTATGTCGCGCTCACATACTCCGCCGCACTGAGACACACTTTCTTAGACTAGATAAAAGTAAACACTAATAACCATGTTTTCTCCCGCACAGCCAGTAATATATTCGAAAATTTTCGCATACCTAGTTTTTGAATCGAATACGAATATTAGAAATATAATATTCGATAATATTCTAAATTTCTGAATATTTGCAAACACATATTTTTTTAGGGGTAAAGGTGTCCAGGCTTGCTCTATGTCTTGTTTCGTGTATTGTCAGGTGGTCAAAAGCTTGTGGGAGTTTTTATACCTGGCTCATCAGGCGAGTTACTACTAGTGTTTTACACTGCATATCGTATTCTGGCCTAATCGTCATGCAGCTATCAATAAATCTTCATTCTAAGCTAATATCTAGTTCGTTGTATCCATTCCTAGAAAATTTTTGCTTTGTTGAAATTGAATTTAAATACAGTGGTTTACATTGTAATTTTAAGGGACATTAGTGAAATTATTACCATTACTTCATTACATCCATTGTTTTGTTGTAACCCGTTTCAATATAATAAGGCTTGGCTGCAATTTCAAGATCAGTCCGTGTCCCTGCTGATATTTATCTGAGTGTCCTCTTGGCATATAGTACCGTATAGACTCGTTTGAGGGCAGTACTTTTTTTTCCCACAATTTTGACGTGGTGCAGCCTTTGCATGGGACTGAAGCTTTTGGTGAAAGTGGTGCTGGCAACTTATGCACACACCGGATGTACCATTGCATCAGAGGTCAGCATGTAGCTCTCAGCTCTCGCCATTTAGTGGCTGCACGCAGAAGTACGCAGCGCATGGCATCGGTGCTCTGAATACGCTTGCTTCTCTGTTGGATTTTCTTTCTTTTTTTTTTTACAAACTTTGGGCTGCCAAGTTGGAGATGCGGCCCTTATAGGAGTTCATACGGTAGGTTGAAATATGTGTATGTGTATGTTGTTATGGCTAACATCCAAAGTAGTTAAAATTTTGGACATGATTTACATGAGCAATGTTGCACCTATTGCAACTTTGAATGGAGTTGCTGCTATTTAGTGTTTAAGTGCTTATTGCCCATACCTCTGCTTTCATCGTCGAGGTAATTTTTCAACTAACATGGCTAACTAAAAGGAAATAGTGGTTGACTCAGCGAAGAACCACAGAGTTCAGGTAATGACTCACCATCTAGGGCAGCAAAGCTCTTATTTAAGCAGTACAATTGTTAAGAAATGGAAGGTCACAACTAGTATACAGTCGAACCCACTTATGATGTTACCGGTTTTAACACTATATCGGTTATAACAATGAAAAGCTGCTGCACTTTCAAATTTTGTATGTTTTCTATGGGTAAATAACCCGCTTACTACAATGTCCCCATGCCGTATTATTGGTTATAACGATTAAGTCTCGCTGCTGGGTGTCCATGGCGAAGGGTAATGAAGTGCAAAATCCTTGAAAAGAGAAAAAAAAAGTGAAACGCGAGCTGCTGCACGAGCACCCGCCACCCCAACTGCCGTCACATCTGTCTCTCCATGAGAGATGCACGCAAGCCTTGCGTATATCTCTCCCGTCGCTCTTTCACCCCTCCAAACACTAATGGGCTGCACCCCATAGCTCTGCGCTGCTCCACCCTCCAAAACATGAATGGACCACTTCTGCGGCGCTGCTACTATTGCGCGCACGGCCCTCACAGTTGGTTCTTTTTCCTATGGCCCTCATTCTGCGCAATTCTGCTAACAGATTAAGTCACTCGCGCTTTTCTTTGTTTGTTGCATCGAAATCGTTCCTGGCCACTTTGTTTCTCAGCCTTGCTTGACTTGCCGCCGAAACGGAAAATGGCTGATCAGCCCGCTGATCATCGGCAATGCATGACGTTGCTGGTGCAAAAGAAAGCGCACTGCTATAGATTTCGAAACGAAGTGCTTCTAATCGATGAGGTGATTGTCGCGAATGTACTTGCCATCGGATAGCGACAGTGACGGCCGCGATGGCAGCGCTGACGCGGTTGGGCAGACTAGGCTTCTCAACATTGCCTAGCGGGAGGTCATGTAGATGATTCAGTCCCTCATGGGCTTATTTTCGCGAGGAATCTTCCGCTTCACTACATAGAGCACCTGGATGCCTTGAAGAAGGATGTCGGCCAGCTTCGTGTAAAGCAAGCAAGGCTGATGGACATGCGGTTTTCTCGTGCAAGCCAGTGGGAAGTATGTGGTGATATACTTGTGGCGATCTCGCTCCAGCGTTTCTTCTGGATTTCTCAAGCTGAGATGCTGCTGCGGCGACTTTCCCGCATTCTTTGAAAGGCGCCTTTTGGGGCCACCAAAGCGATGCCTCGGTGGAGCTCACATATCACTCTCTGCCCGTGACACTTCTGTTCAGTTGTTACAGCAGTGCCATTCTTGAACGCATACAGCTGCGGCTTGTTAACAACACGCTATCGGAGCACGCAGGAAGCAGAGTTACAGTTAAATGAGTCAACACAATCAGAAGTCGGATGGAGGAAGGTGGTGCGGAGAACTGGACTCCCGCCATTATACATTTCTCGGAACAGCTGCGTCATCCCCCATTTTGATTATATTTTTCATGCAGGCCAGTTATAACAATTATCGGTTATAACAATGGAATTTTTGTGGCATTTGAATATTGTTGTAAGTGGGTTCGACTGTGTAGGGATTTGAAGGTGGTGGTACAGTTGATCCTCGTAACAATGAAATTGGCGGGAAACATGAAAAAGTTCTCTTTCGCGAGAATTTTGTTGTTGTGAAATGAGACAGTACAGATAGGTAATGCATCGCAGAACAAACTTTACTGTAAAAATTACGTTAGCCTACTTGGGCAAGCTTGCGAGGATATGGAACAGCATTGCCAACAGTACAAAGTGCGCTGCATGCGTCTGCGGTGGAGCAGTATTCTCGGTCAATTGCTTTTGGAGATACAATCACTTTTGTGTAATTCGGCACAGGACGCAGAGCAACAGTGCTCCACGCATGCAGCAGCATTTCTTCAGTGCATGCCGTCACCTGTAGGCGCCGACGTGCCCGGTGCCGAGCGCAAAAGTGATCGTATCTCGTATACCTGAAAGCATTCGATCGAGATTACGGCTCCTTTGCGCAAATCTACGTCCGGCACCAAATCTGCACGCAATGCCTGTAGGGTGGCACGAAATACAGTTTTCTTGAAGGAACGAATGCGTATTACCAGGTGATCACTCAATTACAGCCTGATGCAGGGCACTCCATGCTACGATCGCCATCTCAAGCGCCATAGACAATTCCATGTTGGTGAGACGTGGATTTCCTTGTTTTTTGTGCATTTTTCTCATTGAGGCGCACATTACACACTGCACTAGGTGTTCAAAAGCCGTTGTCACATGTCATAGCAACATGCTGCCACTTAAAATGGGCGATCAACAAACAAGACAGTGACCATGATGTGTTTCCGGCACGATCGCCTTCGGTGCTTAGTTGCTTTTGTGAAAAAAAATGGCAGCACCCACGCAAGTCTAATGTAGGGGTATTTTATAAAATTTTAGATCGAAGCAATTCCATTTGAACACATTTTGGAGCCTGCTAGCCTCGCGCAAGTAGGTTAACGAAATCCCGCAACAATGGAATTCTCGTGACAACGAAATATTTTCGTATCCCCGGCGAACGCCCATAGGATTCAATACATTTCGTGGGTTATATTATCGTTGGTATATTATACATTTCGTGGCTATATTATCGTGGGTTTCGACTGTACTTGCGAGTGTTAGCATTGTAAATGGGCCAAACTGCATTTCTGTATTGAATTTGTGTCTCATGCAGAAATCACAAGCCCATTGCACGTGGCGAACCCCAAAAAAGTGTTCTGCTATCCGGTCCAGTTTGCCATCTCATCACCTCGGCTACCAGCAGTGGATGTGCTCACAGACAAGGACAGCACCCTCCTGCGTTACAAAGGAGAAGTTGTGCGCATCAACACATTGTACTTTCAGAAACTTGTGAGTTTTCATTGTTATACGTACTCTAAGCTGACTTCCTGCTTTTTATTTGTTTGATACGTACAGAATTATTGGTAGCCAGGTTGAATTATGACGGTACATCTGCACCCATAAGGCTTTGGAATGCGAAGTTTATGAAAAACCATACATGCTTGTGGCCGGCATTTGCTGCATAGAGGTGACCTCGTTGTTCCAGCCAATGTTCTTTTTTTCAACAATTTTAACTTTTGAAAAAAATGTATGATAGTAATTTGGCACTTGTGCAGCGCTACATGCATAAGCACTCAGAAGTAGGGCTGTGCGGATACTTGTATACAGTAAAACCTTGTTAATTAAAATTCTGCGGGGATGCTACGAAAATTTGAATTCGCTTGAATAAGGTGCGTAGTAAAACCTTGTTAATTCGGAAAATCTGTTAATTTGGACATGTCCTTTGGTTCTGGCAGGTGTATGCATTATGTAATGCGATTGCTAATTCAGATGTATTTGGCCGCACATCTGTTAATTCGGACAACTCTCAGAGCTCGGCTACCGCGGAGCACCGGAAATGTGCGCCGAAATGTACGCGAATGACAGGCAACGCCAGAAGGCTTGATGCCTATTTGTGCCTTTCTAGCCTTTATTCTTGCGTTTAGTATCACCGCTCATAGCACCGCGTTTTCCGCGTACCTTCATGACTACGTAGTCGCTGATTACGCTGATAGCGGCCGCAGTTTCGTCGGCAGTGGTTTTGGCAAACAACAGTTTCATTTTCACTCTGCGTGCATCGGCTGTGTGCCTTCAGAACCGCGAAGTCGCCATCTCTGATTGTGTCAACAGCGGCAGCGGTTTTGTCTGCAGCGGTTGCGGCAGACAGTAGTTCCGTTTTTATGCAGCGCAAACCTGTCGGGGATGAAGAGCACCATCTATATTGTGATGGGTGGCGACCTGGCGGAAAAATGATCGGGATGTGCGTGCGGTTGATCGGATGTGACGCGAGCCGCAGCAGCACTGTGAAGGAAGTCGCGAGGCCTTCGTTGCTGTGAGTGCTAGTCAGTCACGAGCTGATGAAAATTGCAGCTTCCGCGCTGCTTTTGTGCAAAATAGAAACAGGATTTGCTGAATTATTCAATAAATCCAGTCACACTATGCCACAGTCACGCCATGCATATTCCGCTACAGCCAGTTACGCTACACCGCAAGGGGCGTAGCGTGACTGGCTGCACACGATGTGCACCGAAAACATTGGACTATAAACGCGCCTTTACGCTGCTGATGCTTGCCGCAGGAACAAGAGCTGCGCTCTAAAATGCACTTGCGAAACGCACCACAACATGCTGTGACATTGGTCACCATTGTACTCTTGCAGCTGCACCAGCTGAACGCTGCTGAGTTCCACTTTACAGTAAAACCTCGTTATACCGTAGTTGGCTGTAGCTCGGAAAAAGTACCGTATTTACACGATTGTAAGTCAACTCGAATGTAAGTCGACCCCCCCATATCGCTTGACCGGAAAAAAAAAAAAAAAAAAAAACGAGGGCGCATTTAATAACAAAAATTTATTAGTAGCCGACATGGTCACTGGACTACTCGTCTTCACTAGTGCTGCCATCGTCATCGTTGCTGCGGTCCCACAGCGCGTCGTGGTCCAGCGAAATTTCAAATTTGGCAAACGACCGCACCAGGACATCTTGCAGAACAGCAGCCCACGCCAAATGCACCCAACCACACGCAGCCGTCAGGGAGGCTCTTTTGACAGGTCCGGTTGGCGCAATTTCGCAGTCTTCTGCCGCCAGCCACTCGTTGTACTCACGGCGGAGCAGAACCTTAAAATTAAGGCGAAGGTCCGGGCTTGTTTCATGACCACGTCGCACTTCAATGGCAGGGACTGATCACGCATTTCAGCGACGTACGCCGCAAGCTTAGCCTACAGCTCCGGAAAGCGTCCAGACTTCGGCACGTGGGAAATTTCTCACTTGCCGCCACAGGGTGAAAATTTCGCTTCGCTGCAGTCGCCACTCTCGCACCACCCGTTTAGAAACATCGAAGTTGCGGCCCGCTGCGCAGTGATTTGTTTCTTCGGCGTAAAGGATGGCAGCTCTCTTGAACGCTGCTGTGAACGAGTGCCGAAAGATTAGTGGGCCTGCAGCCCTCATGACGACTGGGGAAGCATAGAAGTAGCACGCAGCCGGCAGTCAAGTGGAGCGCGTCAAAAAGTTGGTCAAACCAATACCAATGCCTTTAAACAGAGAAAGAGAAACCCGCGAGCGGCGTCTGCTATTCCATGAACTACCGATACTCCCCGCAAGCGCCGCCGTTCTGAGGGTGCCGCCGCAAATGGGAACAGCGGCGCTTCCATCAACTATCGACACCCCCCCATGAGTGTTGCATGCACTGTAAGACTCTCAAAAATGTTGAAAAACCCTTCCGAAAAGCGAACAAACACGTGGGATAGCGAAAAGATACGGGTAGGGCCATAGAGCAAACATAAAATTGTAACTACGTTGTAGCTCTCGTTGGTATCGCTTTTTTTTTGGCGGGCCATGTTTTGGTTTCGATTGTAAGTCGACCCCCCAACTTCAGACTTTCAAATTTTAAAAAAGGGGTCGACTTACAATCGTGTAAATACGGTATGTACTAAACAGAAGTACAGCTGAAACGAAATAGCATGAGATCACCCACTTACCTGTCAGAAACATAACTCAGAGAGAGTGCGATGAAAGGCCAAAAACATGCAATATTTATTCACCCCACGCGACAAAAGTGTTATTTTCGTTTGATGCCGCGGAGGCCTAGGAGCATCAACAGTGGCCCCATACTTACTGTAGCTGTGAGCCAGCTTTTCAGCCAGCCCCTCTTCTCGACAAACACTTGCATGGCAGATTCCTCATTGGCATTGCATATTCTTCGTGCACGGGCGCGGTAGGACTGCAGAAGCACTGCGCCTTTTTCATTGCAGGGTGTTGTTCTTGTTGCAACGATTACATCCATGAGGCTGACGTAAGGCACAGCTTCTGCCACTGTCAGGCCTCAGTCACCCGTGCTGTCACTTTTTCGTGTCGTCCTTATCACTGTCGTTAGGCAACACTTCGGCAACAACAGAGAGAACGGTGGCGAAAAGTTGAACCTCATAGCCGACATCACTTCGCGGTTGCAGGAACACTGCCGAGCAACTTCTTCGCATTCCAAATGCCACACACCGTAGTTAACAGTAGATCCCTGTTGCATGCCATTGCCAACTTCTTCATGCCACGTTCGATAGCACGAACGAAGTCCAATTTTTCTTCTATGCTGAACACCCAGTGTTTTTTTATCCGAGCTTCGGCATGACGCAAGTCCTAGCTTGCCCGGCACCACAACTCTTTCAGGCACAGTGCCCAAATGATGTTTATATTGATGTGGCTTCAAGCACAAATACACTGGGTGCCTGGAGGCCGTTGTTCTGATCTCTGAGGCTTGTTGTTCTGCTGGGCTGCCTGATTGGGACGATGCACCACCTTGATTGCATGGCGAAAAGTGGGAACACTACATGTATGTTAACTGATACATACACAGTAAGCTGGTACGGTTTATGTGGTTACAAAATGCATTATGTTCAATGGCCGCTGAGTCGGGGATCTGATTTTACTACTTTTAAAATGAAACTACTCTATAAGTAGGTACGATTTAACGACGTATTACTGTACATATAGGTGGCATCTAAACACATATTCCAGTGGTGCTTTCCTTTGAGTAATAGCCACGAATCTAAAAGGCTATGGTTTTTGGGTTCTGCGAGTGCCTATAAATGTCATGGCCACCATTTTTTAGACATTACCTGGTGCCACTTCTAGGCAGAACACCGCATAGAGAAAGAGCATAGCCTGCAAGATCTAACATGCTAAAGGAAAAAAAGTGAAAAAAAAAAAAGGACGCGCAGCGCCTTTTATCTTGAAGGTCTTGAGGGAGGGACAGAACTAACCTGCAACAGAGGTGTTGGCCATGCCTGGCCAGGCACAAACGCGTCTCTCTCCACTCAGACCTAAACAAAGGGCCGCAGATGGAAAGAGCAAAACTGCGGTGACGCCAGTGTCGCCAACGTGCTCCTGCAAACTAGCACTCTCCCTATCCACAATGGGTTTGAGTTCGAATTATCGGTGGTGATGCGGATTTCAGTGTGAATTAGCGGGATGTGTTACATATTGCTTTCAAGACATTGTTGCACGGACCGTGGCGGCTACTTTGAATTATCTAAAATTTAGAATTAACGAGTTGTGAATTACTGAGCTTATACTGTATCACTGGGTTGAATCGAATAGTGAACATTCGAATAATTCAATTCACAAATCAGATATGAACTATTCGATTTTTCAAACATTTTATATATTTGGTGTGGAGACCAATGCAGTGCCACGTGTCGCATGTGCTGCAGTTCCCCTTGTGCTCGATGCTGCCCAAACAAGCATTTCACTTGGTTTTTTGTTCAAAAGAAGCACCGAGCACTGCACATACGGGTTGCTCCAGCTGACACAGTAACGGGCTTTATCACTGTGAGCACACCCCAACGTTGGCCCAATGCAGGGATCACACACACAGCTGACACAGCTGATGACACAGGCAGTCGAAAGGTTTCGTGTTCGCTCGACTCTGCGCCACTGGCGCTTTCGTGTTTCAGTAGTTTCATTATCGCATAGTGTTGCACTGGTTTTGCTGGTTCACAATATGCGCACAAAATGCAAATAGCAGAGAATTCCATGACTATGGGATGTCGCGAGATGCCCAAATGGTCCACGCCACTTGACCAAAACCCAACTGCAGTGGTGAATCCAACCGGAAGTACATGTTGCTGGGCTAGTCGGTTCACACTGCTGAGTAGACCATAAATATGATTGCTTTAGTGCAAACAAGGAAAGATGGAAGAGAACAAGGGGAACGCCAACTTTCGACTGTTTGGTTGAAAGTTGGCGCTCCCTTTGTTCCCTTCTGTCCTTGTTTGCGCCAAAGCGATCATAATTATGGTCTACTCAGCTTTGTCTTGACTCGGTTTCTCCAAGGCTGCGCGTTTGCATTTTGTGCCAAAAACCTCTGTCGGACCGTTTTACTCACCGACGGCAGCAAAGGGCGTTGATGGCTTACACAATGTCACCACTCCCCAGTTGGGTGGCGGGAGATTTAAATTGATATAAAGGTGTTCGGACCCTTTTGACACAATTTTCTAATAAACTAGGTATTTTCTTGACATAAAACAACCACTGCGAAGTTTCTAGGGTCATATTTAAACAGTCCATGTAGGCTTAGTATGTCCCTTTAGTGTCCCTTTAAAGGGCCCCTCACCAAGTCCCATAGCAAATTTTGGTTATATGCTGGAAGTTGTTATGTGTCCTCTAGGGAGCATTCTGCCGCAAAAATTTTCCAAATCGGCGCATTAATAGCCGAGATAGAAATATTTCAGTGCCGCGAACCCATGATTTCAACAGGCGGGCTCCACTGCCAAGCAAGACGCTCTCTGCACTGGCCAGTTTAGCCTTTGCAAGCGAAATTCCTTCCCTGCGTTCTCCCATACCCGATCTTGAGGATCGCGTGATGCATACGTCACAGGCCGTGCCTTCATTTTTTTTTCTCCTCGCTTTTTTTTCCCTGCGCTACGCATTTCTGCTGACCGCGCCGCGGGCGAGCTGTTGTCTTGTTCGCGCAGCACACAATTTTGCGCGCTGTGCACAAGGAAACATGACTAGCGGTATAATTCAGTGCTACACGAATACTGTGGCAGAACAGCTGGATCGCAGAACATGATCACGCGCTGGAACATGGTAGAAAATGGCATAGTTCCGGTACCTGTGCATATGACTGCATGACCATGGGAACAAGGAGACAAAGCGGAAGTAGATCTCTCTTCCTTCGGTGCGAAGTAAAACAAAAAACACAGAAGCACTTAGTTTTCAAATCTATAGCAGTGCGCTTTCTTTTCACCGCAACGTCATGCATTGCCGATGATCAGCGGGCGGATCAGCCATCTTCCGTTTCGGCGGTGAGTCAAACAAGGCTGAGAAACCACGTGGCTAGGAACGATTTTGACGCAACCAACAAAGATGAAGATGAGCGATTATGCTGCCTGCACAACTGTGCTGAATGAGGAGCCAGCGAGCAATTTGGGAGCAGCGCAGTTGGCACGGTCCATTTGTGTTCGGAGGTGTGGAAGGGCGACAGGAGAGAGGTGCACAGACGAGGCTGTAAAATGAGTGCATGGTGATTGTTGAGGCAGCGGGCCATCGTGCAGCGGTTCGAATTTCTCGTTTTCTTTTTTCTTTTCAGAAATTTCGCATTTCAATACCTTTCGGCACGGACACCCAGCAACCACACTTTGTTATAACCGATAATGCGACATTGAAGCATTGTAGTGAGTGGAGTATTTCACCATGGAAAACATACAAAAGTTGACAGTGCAGCAGCTTCTCATTGTTACAGCAGATATATAATTAAAACCGATATCGTCATAAGTGGGTTTGACTGTAGTATTTTTATAGGCACAATTTTTGTTGTTCCAATTTTACGACGCTTTTTCATGGTCCTGAGAAAGCTCTATAATCGGGGTTCCATTAGCTTTTTTTTTTTCTTGTGGTCAAACTAGGAGCAAGGTGGATATCTTCCATATTTCAGTTTTATTTTTTTACGCTGAGTACCCATACTAAAAATAGCAAATTATTTCTTTCATTCATGCTTCTTGAGGTGCTTCATTGAAGTTTAACATAAGAATCCTCAAAAACTCCGAGCAATTATTTCTGCTTTACATCCATTGAAAACACCAAGGCATACTTGCGACTGTTGCATCCTGAAATAAAACATGAAAACACCAATAACGAGCATATTTCTAGCAATCGGGAAAAAGCTAATGGATAGTCTGTGAACAGATTAACCTTTCTATTTACGACAGTCACATTTGTAATCTTTATCTTATAAAAGGATGAACACTATGTATGATGTAGTCATTATTGTATTCTGTACTTCCATTTCACACCTTTGTCCGTTTTTCTCTCCATTCTTTTTTCTTAGGAGCAACTTTACCGGTGGAACTGCACAGATGACAGGAAGTTTGAGAACTTCCTTCCACGGGTTTGGTGCATGCTGAAGAGATACCAGGTGAGATGGTGAGCTCATTTCAGCGTGAGTTAATGCTTTAAGGCACTTTGATTGTCATTGGCATTGATATGTTTTTTTTTTTTTTTGTGCAAAACAAGTTCAGTCAAACCCACTTAGCAAAATATTGAGGTGGCACAGAAATGTCATTCCTATAATGCTATAATGGATTGTTGTAGTTGGGTTATGCAGGAAAGAGAGAGCAACAAAGCTATTTTCAGCCTTTAATTGATCACCTCATCCAGAGCAAGGCAGAGTACAAATTGCCTCACAGCAGAAGATCCATGGTCAGTCAAATTTGCATGCTTCACATACAGTCAGTACGTGTCCTTCTAAAGCACATCTGACTGTTCCATGTAGTGAAGCAGAATGTCTTTGCCAATACAAAGTTCCAGAGGGGCTTAGTTGCGAGCAGGGCTTCCTCAGATGATATTGCTTGCGCAGGCTCTTCTTGTGTGTCGTTGCTTTTGTTATTGTTGTCACATGCCCTGCCAGTCACTCTGGCAACAATTGCCTCATACATCACAGGCCCAAATTTCTACTGCATATGTGATGTGCCAAAACTTCTCCAATGGCAATGTGTCACTGTTGGCTAAGAACCAAAGCTCTGCCATTGCTTCACCAGATGGGCTAGCGATAATGTTGTAGCAGATTGGTGCAGGCGAGTGGTACAGGGCCCATTCCGCTCACCTACACCCACCTGCTACAACATTACAATTTACACTCGAACCTCGGTATAATGAAGTTGAAAGGGTAGCCAAAATTACTTCGTTATATCTGTTGCTTTGTTATATCCATTACTACCGTTTATTGCAATATATGCCTACTGGGGTGCACAATTGTAAACATGGAAATAAGAAGACGGCTGAGCAGCCCACAGAAACCGCTACACGGCCACGCATGCGATGAAATTTGAATAAAAGAGCACAAGAATCTATGGTGTGTACAGCATGCGCCTTAGCATCTGATGAAACAGCCTTTAGATAGCTGCCTCCCTTGTGATGGTCTTTCGCCCCGCTTTCCACTTGGCTCGTCGCGGTCAAGCAACATGTGGCACGCAACACAGCGCACCGCTGTGTGATCAGGGAGGCAAGCGAACTTTGATGTGCTTGCTTTGCTCGGCTATTTTGTGGCCTCCAAGATTGCACTGATGCCAGTGCGATTTCTGAGGCCATGCCCAGCTGCTAGCCCGCTCAGCACATCACAGGGAGAGGGAGAAGTGAATTCACGGCCTGGGTGTGACCGTGAGATTGTGCCCGGAGGTCTCTGAGGCCAGGCCCAGCTGCGGCTGCCTGCACGTTGCGCTGTAGAGAAAGAAGTGAATGCACTAATTTTTCTCACCGCTCATGTAGCTGCGCAGCATGCCACTGCTTGCCATGACCCTTGAGGTTGCGCTGAGTAGATCTCAGAGGCCACGCGCCACTGCGCCTGCCTGCGCCGTGCATAGAAAGTGAATGCACTAATCGTTCGCACCACCACACATAGCTGTGCTGTGTGGCATGGTTCACGCAAGACAGAGAGGTCAATGGAGAAGTGCGATAGTAAGCTGATGCTCATGTGCAGGTGTGCAGCTATGTGCAGCGGTGAAAAAGGCCACTGTTGCTCAACGACCTATTCAACATGGGGATGCAGGAGTTTAGAACTGCTGCGGCGAACGAGTGCTGAACCCCGGGGAAAGCGACGTTATCGGCTTGTAACGGTCGGGTATTTTTTGGTTTTGGAGACGAATCTAGTTCGTTATATTGATTGGCAGGATGATTTCTCACTTCGTTAAGACGAGGTATTTAATACATGGATCTCTATGTTGATTTCAAGAATTTTATTTACTTTGTTACAGTCGCCGACCATTTATTCAGACCTCACAGGGACTGTGGAAATGTCCGAATAAACAGGTGTCCGAAAAAGCAGATTAAGAAAAAAAGAAACAATGAAACCCTTTATTTCCACGCCCTTATTCGGGCTTGGCAGTAGGCTTGAAGAAATGGTGAATGCGCCATTGCACGCTGCAATCAGATAAGCCTGAATCTCGGAGAGAGTCGTATGGTCACTATAGGCGGCTGAAAGCACAATCACTGCTTGTACACGCTCCACATGCGATGGCAGCGTAGCACATGGTGCGTCATCTTCCGACTCGAGAGTCATTGTCCGGCGGTGCAGCAGAAACCTGACGAATGATCTCGCCGCCGTCGAGTTCTGCGCATGTCAGTACAGCAGTGTACCTGTGAAACTGTCAAATGGGACGGTGTCCGCAATCGCAGTGCAACCACTGCGCAGGTCTCGGCAGAACATTTTTCGCGTCAGTAAGGAGCACATAGGAAGGCGACAAATCTTGGGCCTCCCGGCACCCGCCTGCCGGCATTCCCCAGCGCAGTCTGCGCGGGCACTGTGACGCTATGTTTCCGTATGCCGCGTTGGATCACCAGAACCTCGACACAGCACACAAAGCAAACACCACCATGCAGACACCAGTCGCACAAACGAAAAATGTGGCCTACTCGCAGCGTCGTGCGCGAAGAAACAAATCAGCTGCTGGATTGTCTTGTCATGGCTTACTAAGCTGAAACCGGAACTGCTGTAGAGCCATTCTATCGAACCAGGCAGAAACGATGATGATGAGTGGGGATTTGCAGTAGCGACACTTTGTGGGGCAGCAAGGAGGCTCCGTTCAAAACAAAAATGGCATTCTGCAAGTCGAACCATGCGCCGGTCAGAGTCGGTGCATGGTGCTCTCGATCGAGTTGGCTCACGGAGTGTCCGAAAAATCAGACGAGAGGTTGCAAGGTGTCCGAACTTTCGGCAGTTGTTATACATTATGGCCTATGGGGAGAATGGCGGTGCCGCGAAGCATGCCGAATGATCGAGCATGTCCAAATTTTTGGAGTCCGGAAAATCGGTCGGGGACTGTATATCCATTATTTCATTATACAGTTAAACCTTGATATAATGAAGTCTGTAAAATCAGCAATTTGCTTCATTATATGAAAATTTTGTTCTGTTGAAATTTGATCTTTTATGCAAATAAGTAGAGTTGCCGATCGATTTTTCTTACAGGGGAAGAGGCCGCAGAATTTTTCGAATTATCGGGCAATCGAAAAAAGCAAATTCGAAGGAGAAAACAATTCATTTTACTAAATGTTGGAGTCGGTGGCGAATGATACGGTACGTCAGCAATATCTTTTTGGTGGTACGGATTAAACGAAGCCAGCCACACTTTCCACTCCCGCGGCTGATAACGTCGCCCGCACTGGGATGGCGCTATCAGGAAAAGCGCCAACAGTGAGAAATGAATGCTTCGTCTGCCTCTCGCTCCAATGGGTCACTAAAACTCAAGATTACGCAACCTCCAATACTAAACGCGTGGTAAGACAGCTTACATGGTGCTATGCCGTCTCCGCACGCCCACTTTGCATGCGTGGCAGATTACCTCTAAAGCAGGGTGCTTGGCTGCATATGCGCTTAGCCGCTCTTACAGCCATGCACAGCCAAGACCCAGAGGCATGTCAGCTTACCCCTCGCTCTGCACCCCCACCCACTCGCCCCCTCGCGCGCACTTGATCGCGTTACTGTGAGCTCACTCCCCTCCACCTCTTTGCCTTTGCTCGTAAGGAAGGTGGCACTCAAGAAGCCGCCATCTTTCTTCTCTCACCCTCACACACTGTCACTTGCACCTAAAGCACACAGTGCACAAGACGCAATAGGATCTTATTGCACTTGGACTTTATATACCGAACATGATGCGGCTCCACTTCAGTGGTTGCTCTTGTCATGTGATTTGAGAGGTGCATTTGCAAACAGCCACTCGTAATTCAATCATTTTACCATCTGCATCTGTGGATTTATTGTCTTGGCCTTCCTTTGCGGGGGCAGTGAAATTTCATTGTATTGAAACAGCATACAAACGCACTTCATTATATTGAGGTTCTAAATGCATGGGGTTCTATGGACAAGAGGTTATGAAAAGTTCAGTACTTCATTATATTGAGAATTTTGTTATATTGAAGTTCGTTATCACAAGGTTTAACTGTATCCTGTTTTGTTATAATTGTCGAGTGTACCACCTTTTTGAAGCATTTCTTCAAAGGGGTACAGTGGACTTCTGAGTGTGATCCAATACTAACTTGAGTGCCATTATCAGCAATCTTGCTGTATTACCTTCACCACCATGTGCATATTGAGCACAAGTCATTTCAAAACTTGGAAGAAATAGAATGACTTACAGTTGAACACCGCAATAACAAAACTGTGGGGGAGAGCGAAAAAAATTTGTTTTCACAAGAATTTCATTGTTGCGAAATGAGACGGCACAGACAGGGAATGTTTCTCATAATGAAACTTTGCTTTCAAAATTCTGTTAGCCCACTTGGCAAGCCTTGCTCGAGGCTGTAGAACTGCACTGCATTAGTGTACGTCTACACTAAAGTTCCTTCATCAGCTTGAGTTTACGCTTCCAGCCATCTGCCGAAATGCCCAGCTTGCCTGTGGTTGCCAGAATACCAGACACATTCGGTGCTTCGACAGACTGCTCGCAGTGCACGCTGCTTTGATAGCTTAGCTTGGGGTCAACTGCCAAGCAGCTGGTGAAGAGTTTGGAGAGGCTTCGCACGCTCGCTCCTAGAGAATCGGAAGTCAACGGCACGACGTGCCATCATGACACAGAGCCAGTGAAGGCAGAGCTTAGCCCCGATCACTCGGCGAATGAGTTTAGCAGAAAATGCATGACTTTGGAGGAGGGTAACTTGCAATCGCCCGTAGCTCTCTTAATATGAGACGTTTCACACAAATTGTGGTGCGAGTGATTAACTTTAGCTGTACCCTACGCGTCTACAAAATTTGTCCAAACCGTTTCGGGGCCCTTTAAGAGCATTTGAAAAGACAGGCTTTTCTGGCACCATTCACTATTGAAAGTGTAAAAATCTAGCCATGAATTCGTACAGCCAGCTGCGAAGGTTTTTGGAGTACGTGATTCAAATTCCCTCGCTTTTTTGCTGCGCAACCTGATATTTAGGCTGGCACCATGGTGCTCATGGGACAAGGCATTCAATTTCCTACAAAAAAGTATTAAGGGAATTGTGGAGCCAGTGTCTGCAGGAGCTGCAAAAATGGTGGTTCAGGCAGCATGAGATTGATGGGCAGCAGATGAACTTGCCCTAACTTTTTTTTTTTTTGCTTCAAACAGCTTTGGAACATTATAATTTGATTATTTTTAACAAAACATTTATTGGTGCAACAACTCGCAATGATTATGTATGTGCACAGAGACTTAATTCTTTGCTTTGTTTAAAAAACTGATTGCTTGAAAATGCAGAAAGGTAAAAAAAATAACTTGGAAGATGCTTAAGCTTTGCCTTTAAGAGTGGAATGTGATAGCATTATCGGTCCCCGTTTACATCACCTTCTCATTCGCTTGCAATGGTGTTGAGTCACATAACTATATAATAACTATACAAGGACGGGCTCTTTGTTCCCTAGCGCTGACGTCATTGCTCCTCCTGGTGGCCTCCGCGAGCAGTGGAAGCATTCCGCTCCTGTCGCAGTGTCAAATGCACAGGCATTCCTTGCCTCACGGCACGGTTGAAGTGTCCACAGCAATGCAATACAGTTACTTCGCCTTTCTTTCCCTCCAAAATCGAATTTTTATGTGATACAAATGCATCCGTTTGTTGAAGTACAATGAACTATCACAATTGGTATTAATTTTACATAATTACCTCATTCATAATTAGGATATTCAGAATTGAGTGAAGTGTGCATGAGTACATATCTCTAACACACTTCATTAAGTTAAAGACACCAATCTACTCACTAGGTCCCCCTAGTATCCACAGCTAGTGTCTGTGGCCACAAGACAGGCCTCAAACGGCAGCTGCAAAAGGGAATTGTGTTTTAGGTTATGCATAACAGAATTATGTTTTCTCGTATATTCAAATTACAATTCGACGCTATCGTGCCTGTAGGTTGTGTGTAAGTCATACTTTATGAATTTTCCGACACTTCTTATTTTGAGAGATTCAGTTCAGTAACATCTATGCGCCATACGGAGGGCCTGTGTGGTACGGGACGATTTTTCTATGACAACACCGACATTGGATTTTCTGTGATACAGGGCCCTTAATGCTATCGTGTTTAAAAAATGTCACACGAATATCTGAAGTTCTGGAGCCACAAGCGTGAAGGCTAGAGAAATCCATATACTTTGTTTATTAACCTAGGCACTTACGGATCATTTTTCACAAAAATGATGGTACAGGATGTGCATTTGCCTTATCCTTTTGAAAAAGGGGCTAAGAAAGGATCTAAGGAAATACAGGCCAATTTCAGCCTTGCCTATATTTTTTCAGAAGACTCGAAAAACTTATGCATTGCCAAATAAATACCTTTATCAAAGAACATATAATTCCATCAGTGCAATACAACTTTAGAAAGTTTAGGTCTAGAGTAACTTGCATTCCTAAAAAAAAAAAAAGTTATGTTGTCACATTTCAAAAGAAAAAAACAATTAATGCTAAGTATTTTCACGGAATTTTACCAAGACTTTTGATAACCTTCACTACAATATACTGCTTAAGGAACTGAAAAGTTACGGTATTGAAGGGCACTCAATAAAGTTGATGGCGCCGTACTTAAACAACCAAAAACACTTTGTACAAGTTCAAAGTTGCCAGTCTAACTTGAAGCTTATTACAAAAAGTGTTCCACATGGTAGTATTCTCGGACCTCTTTTTAATGTATATGTTAAGGATTTAGTAACCACCCACACAGAAGTGAAATATGTTCTGTTTAGTAAAAGACTGCATCAACTTGAAAATAAGAAATGCTTGCTTCTACCTCTGCTGCAGAAATGGTGTGACGTAAATCATTTAGGGATAAACACAAAACAAAAGGCATAGTATACAGACCAGAAAAAAAAAGTTCATGTCATTCTTACCATAAGCCTCTTAAATGAAGAGACAGCTATGGAGTTGATTAGTACCATTAAAATTTTGGAAGTAACTTTTTCGCCAAATATGACTTGGAATGACCATATTGATAATATTTCTAAACAATTGGCTCGAGTCGTTTGCATGAAACATCAGTTAAACCATTACTAATATTGAGAGTAAAAAAACTTAATAGATAATTCTCTATTCTACTCATACCTTTATTACTGCCTCTTAGTATGGGGTGCTACAGCATTAACTAACATGCAAAAATATTTATTCAGGAAAAGTTCATGAGAACACCGTTTAATGTTTCAAACAACTGTCATACATCTGACCTATTCCCACAGGAATATTTACTAGCCATATTTTATTGTGCTAGTACAAACCAAGTATGTCTTTCAAAAGAATTAATAGAAAATCGCGGATTCCTGCGTAACCTTGCAGGGCTTCAACACAACATGGTGCCGGTTGCCAATCTACATGAAGACATTTGGCAGGTGGTAACTGCAAAAATGAATTATCCAAGGAAATATTGTCAAATACAGTGCCTACACTTTTAAATGAACACAATGGAACTGGAATTGATATTTTAACGGCTACATAATGAAACCTTAGAATTTATTTTTCTTTATGTAAATAACTCATTTCCATTTGAGTAGAAACAAATTGCCACCTTACTTTTACTTCTTTTGATGTAGGTGAGCTTTTGTATCAGTCTGCATTTGAAGCCCTTTTTTTCTTTTTCTTTTCTTTTTTTCTTGCTGTCTGGTTGATATGTGTTTTCACATTTAGTAGAGTCTCTCATGCATGCTGCTATCGTCGATTGCATTGTGTGGAGGGGGCTGTGGGATCCTGTCAAGATGCTTTTAGGGGCAACTTTTACCCACAACCTCCTTCCTCTTTTTGATGTAAATAAAATTCTATTGTACTTTATTATATGTATGGAGTGTGCAACCGCTTTTGTCGCTCCTGTTTTACATATTTCATGTAATGAACTTATTGGCGTTAGAAAAAAAAGTGTGAGAAAAATTTAGTGCTGATATTTGAAATAAAACCTTTGTTCGTGTGTTTTCAAGTTTGGTCTGCTATCAGTCTTTCTTTTTGTATATGTGTATGTGTTTTGTGAATTTTATCGTACAAAGATTCATATCTACCAGCATGACTTTATTGGGCGTGAAGATGGAGCGGTTAATACAGCTGTAATGCAAATCACAGTATTCTGATGGCAGCATACAGTTTAGCACCACTTATAGACCTTTTTCACGGTGATCCCGTGGGCGCTGCCATGTTTGATAATGTGGTGACAAGTCCATTGCTTGCCTTAGCTGCCTCCTTTGCCTATGTGTTAACAATGGATTGCATGGCACCCTGGTGTGGCTCAGCAAACCTGTTTTCGTGGATATAGTCAACAGGGACTGGGTGGATGACATGAAGCTTTGCCCACAGATTAAAAGGACATATAAGTGCTTTTGGAGCTCATTATGCCTTGTCCAAACGGTGCGAGCAGCATATACAGTATGTGTACTATATGTGGAGCTAGAAATGTATTCCAAGCTGTCCAAATTTTCTGCTTGTGAAATAAATCAGGATCAATGTGCTTTGCTCTTCATTCTTTATTTGGCAAGTACTTTGAATCTGTGGCTTGTCATGTTTCCAACTCAGTGAAGTTCCTCGGTGAGGTCGCCATCTGATTGCTTATTTTCTGCATAATCACTCGCGGAAGTGCTCAGTTGCAATAGATTTGACCTTGTTGCACACAAGGCTTGGAACGTAGATGCTCTATACTTTCTAATATGTTGTAGCAAAGACGTATTATCACTAGTCATTTGCTTACTCTGTGAACCATTATGAAATGTTTAGCTTCAAACCTTTGTGTTGTCGGTGAAGTCTCCGTCACTCATGCTTCAGTGCATTCATTCAAGTGTGGGTCCATTCACTTACTTGTGATAAATGGGTGATAAAGTGGGCAAAAGTTTAAGTGACGATAGAGTGGGCTTAAGTTTGCTAGTTAGTTGGGGTTGATATGTGTAGATGATGTGGGAGAAATTTGCTATGCCGGGAAGCAGCGCTACTCACTTTGTCGCTCTGTAATGAGCGGTACTCACTCTTGCCTACATGCCGAGGTTGAAGTCCTTTCTTTGGAGGTTAGTGATACAACGTTGGTGAATGAGTGAGTTTATTTTTATCCTCGAGAAAATCTGTGCATTGCGAAAGGCGGCCGGCAACACAGGCAGTTCTTATGTAGCAGTGGTCTGTAGACTTTGTCACGCAGATCTGTTTCATTACTTAATACGGCAGTCAATATTTTTGCAGCGAATTACAGCATGTGTGTTTCCTCTGCCACTGAACATTTTGCAGCATAAATGGAGCACAGTGCATCAGCGAACACCCAGTTGCATTTCCGACAGCTGCTTGCACAGAAGCAGAACAGAAGTGGTGACGGTTTCATATTCGTGCGCTTTTGCTGAGGCAATATGCAGTGCGTTGCCGAAAGTGCCATCTTGTCCCTCGAAAGCAAACTGCTCCACGAAAAGGGTCAATATAATAGCCAAGGTGCATATTTGCACTGTGAGTTAGTCAAGCTGCACGATTGAAATAGTTGTTTCTGGACTGTAAGGTGCAACTGTGTCTTTAGGTTAGGTCCATGTATGGTGCAAATTTATTCTTTAATACTGAATGCTTCCCTCCACTTTTTTGCAAATCAGAACAGTGCTACTGTTTCAGGTCTTCATTTCAGAATGAATCCTAATGTGTATTACGTTTCTCCTTTCAGACGTATCTGGGCTTGTCATCTAATGAAGGTCATGGGACTCAAAATTCACTGCCTGTGCTGGTCATGGAGAGCTTGCACAAGCATTTTGGGGTGACTTTTGAGTGCTTTGCATCTCCTTTGAACTGCTACTTCAGGCAGTACTGCTCAGCATTTCCCGACACTGACAGCTTTTTTGGATCACGAGGGTATGTGGTGCAGGCCTTTTGCTCTTTTACAGTTGATCCACTCACATTTTCTGAATGACAAACCAGAATTACACAACTGCTAGTGTGCCAAGCTTTGGTTCTAAATTGATGAACCGATGGACCAAATAAATCCAACAGGCTTCACTGCAGCCTCTCTCTCCTAGCCTCTTGTGTTGCTTTGGCATGTTAAAACTTTTTGTTTTCTAGATTACATGAGAATAAGTTGAATGGAACGTTTGAAAATTTAGGTATAAGACTTTTTTAAGTGCAAGGTTTTGTTTCACTTTACATGTCAGCAGCTGCTGTAGTATGTTGTTAGTACCCTCTCCGGGCTTTACATTTTCTGATGTAAAACATGCTTCTTTGATTGGCTGCCTATGAAAAGGAAGTACTCTCAGATAAACATTGCTATACCCTTTCACTAGCATTCATAACTAGGAGAGAGTACAAGGGACTTGCTAGTTCTCATGTGCTGCTTGAATGTCATTCATTGATGGAAAGTAGCCCTTTGCTGAAGGTACTGATGGAGTGGATGGAGTCACATTTGAGATTCACGTCTGCTGCCATGAGCCATAATGACCATACTTTTGTTTTATTCTAAACATACTTTGCTGTTTCAGCATTAAGCCTTCTGTTTATTTACTCATGAGAGCTGTACAGGCTGAAATGTCCGGGAATTTTATGCTTCATGGTAAAGTTGTGCTTAACAGAGTAAAGGAAAGGGAAGCAGATTTGCAAAAAAATCATGCGCCATTCCACTCTGTGAAGGTGTATGATCAGCAAAGCTGTTCAGCACACAACAAAGAGGTGACGCAGAATTTTTAATGAAGGTATGAACACATTTATTGTCTTGATTGGTGGTCATTGTGGCAAAAGGTATGCACACATATTTACTTTTATACATTCACGTTCATATGTGTTACAATAGCCGACCAATTTTTCAGACTCCAAAAATACAGACTTGATGGATATTCCAGACTTCATAAATGCACCTCAGGGTTCCCATAGAGTTAATGGATTTTCACGACCGATTTTTCGGACAACATAAAGCTAGAAGTTTGCTTTTGTGGACAAAATTTGCCGCGACGGACCAGCGCTATGAGTCAGGGAGAACACCATTTTTAATCTTGAGCCGCCAGACTAGCTTCGGATTAGACGTAAAGTGGCTTGGATCGGTATAGTAATTTGATTAGCAAGTATAGGAGGCGTCCAAATCTATGCTGCAACGGTGGCACCTTTTGTAAGAAACGCCGATCTTAAAGGCCATGTTTTTGCCTGTAACCTGCCGCGGAAGTGATTTCAAAGTCGTAAACTGGTCATGCTCAGCCAGTTTTGGACACCACCTATGAACGCCAGGTGATGCTTACGATAACCATCATCATCATCACTTTTGCCTCGGTGTCATAGGTGGTGTCGCGCACGTTTTTGTCCAGCAGTGATCTGCCGGCCTTTATCCAGTACAGTGCAATTGAAATCATTGCCTCACATCACTAACCACCGTACAACATATCATCGCTGTTTCAGTGTGTTGCGGCCGTTCATTCAGCGCAGTGATGACGTGGTTTCCACGCCATTGCCCCTGCTCTTCACCTGCCTCCACCGAATGTGTCAAAGAATCATGGAAAATATTTGACCATGACGCTGGACAAAAACGCTGCCATCATCAAGCTTATCGAGCAAGGATAAACCCAAGTCGATGTGGCAAAGGAGTTTAATATCTCCAAACAGACCTTGTCTAATTACGCGAAAAAAAAAGAAAATATGTCTGCAGTCGACCAGTCGCACTGCAAAACTACAAAAAAATGACTGGAAAGGACAACACCTGAAGCTTGAAGAGTGCTGCAGCTGTGGTTGAAAGGAGTCCTAGCAAAGAACCTCCCCGTTTTGGGCAACATGCTCAAGCAGCAAGCCAAAATGCTTGCCTTAAAAATGGGCATTCAGGACTTCAAGTTCACCGATAGGTGGATTCACGGGTTTAAGAAAAGGCACGGAGTCTTTTTCAAGAAAGTTTGCGGGGAGAGTGGTGACGTGGATCAATCTACTGTCACAGATTACCGGACGAATAAGTTGAAGGCTCTGCTACAAGAATATGCTCCTCCAGATATTTTTAATTGTGACGAGACAGGCCTGTTCTTCAAAATGCTGCCGGGCCGTTCGATTTCCTTTACGAATGAGGCCTGCGCTGGTGGGAAGCATAGTCGGAGAGGGTAACTGTCATGGTCGGGGCAAACGCGGTTGGCACCGAGAAGCTTCCCCCTTCTAGTGATAGGGAAGGCGAAAAACCACCGTTGCTTTAAGGGTGCGAAGAAGCTGCCTGTGTGGTACAGCAGCAATAGAAGGCCTGGATTACTTAAAGCTTGTTCAAAGTTTACGTCCGCCGTCTGGACCGGATGTTTGAGTGCCAGAAGAGGAATGTGGTAATAGTCGTAGACAACTGTGGGGCGCATGGCACCATAAGCAACCTGCAAGCTATTCGTCTTTAATTCTTGCCACCGAATACGAGTGTGCTTCAGCCGATGGACCAAAGGGTCATTAAAAACCTTAAGCTGCACTGCAGGGCCCGTTTACTTGGCCACACACTCATGTGCTTTGACAGCGGGAAGACATACTTCATTAGGCTGTTCTTGGCACTCAACATGCTAGTGGATGCTTGTAAGGCCGTTCAGCCTTCGACGATTGCAATTGTTTTAGGCATACTGGATTTTGCAACTCTGAAGAGCCCGTGACCGAAGAGGCTAACAGCACTGCTGAACATATCGACACCGGCGAGCAGCTGATTGCCGATTTGCGCAAGCAGTGGGATGGACCTTCCCGCTGCTGTTACTTTTGACGAGTTTGCTGCGATCGACAGCAACATAGAGTTGTGCACGGAGCTTATGGACGATGAGATTGTGCGCCAGGTGACCGCACCGCCGCGAAGTGACTCGGACTCCAACAACAACATCTCTGGCCGCCCGCAACCATCAATGCGAGATGTTGTCAGTGCTCTAATATTGTAGTCTGGTGTGTATGACGAGAACATGACACTTGCACAGATGCAAGCAGACGTCGTTACAAAAAGCAGAAATTTAAAACAAGGGACCATCTGTGACTTTTTCAGTCCAGTTTAGCTGGAATAAAGTTCATTTTTGCGACTCATAGATTTTTTGTCCTGTTCTTTTATTCGGACTATTTTTCGGTCCCCTCCAGGTCCAGAAAATCGGTTGGCTACTGTATACGTTTGTTATGCACATTCATTATATACATTTGTGTTTTCATTTCGCAATACAGTTGAACCTCGCAATAACGAAATCTGCGAGGAACGCGAAAAAATTCGCTTTTGTGAGAATTTCGTAGTTGTGAAAAGAAACAGCACAGATAGGTAATGCATCGCAGAACCAAACTTTACTCTCAAAATTCCGTTAACCTGCTTTGCAGGCTTTGCTCGAGAATAAAGAACTGCATTGCCGACAGTACAAAGTGCGCCGCATGCATCGACCAGCAGTGGCAGCACTGCCGTAGCGCAGTATTCTCGGTCAATTGCTTTCAGAGATGCGATCACTTTTGCGAGATTTTGCTTAACTCGGCATGGGACGCAGAGCAACAGCGCATGCAGCAGCATTTATCCAGTGCACGCTGTTGCACATAGGCGCTGACCCATCCGGTGCTGAGCGCAAAAGTGATCGTATCTCATGTACCCAAAGGCAAACAATCGAGATAATGGCCTTTTCATGCAAATCTACAGCCGGTGCTGAATCCGCACGATGCCTGTCGGGTGACACCAAAACCAGCGTTCTTGCAGCAAGAGATGCGTATTCTCGGACAATCGCTCAATCATGATGGCCCGATGCGCGACACTCCATATGCTGCTACCTCCATCTCAAGCACCATTAACAATTCTATGTCGGTGGGATGTAGATTTCCTTGCTTTTGCTGCATTTTTCCCACCAAGGCGCACATTACGCAGTGCACTGCCGCTATCGACGATTGTTCTTCGAAACGCACATTCAGTTTGTGTTCAGTTTCGCGTCACGCGATTGGCCTAGGCCTCACTGAATCGGCAGCTGTGGGGAACGCCAGCCTAGCGCGCATTTCGAACAACGGTCTACGATCTCGCCTATAGTAGGTGTGCAAAAACCTTCATCACACGTCGGTAGCAACATACGTGCCGCTTTAAATGGGTGATAAACAAACAAGATGGTGGCCATGACGTGTTTCCAGTGCACTGACTGCTTCCTGCGCTTGGTTGTTTTTGTGAACAAAAATGTAATTTGGTGGTATTTTATGCAATTTTAGTGCAAAACAATCGCAATTTAGCACATTTTGGAGCCTGCTAGCCCTACGCGAGCAGGTAATATGCGGAGTTACGTTCCAGCAAATTTCGTTGATGCGGGATTGCAGTACAGCGACATTTCATTGCCGAGAGGTACGAAATGCATTGAATCCTATGGGCGTTCGCTAGGAATATGAAAGCGCTTCACTGTCACGAGAATTTCGTTATCGCGGGTTTCGACTATTTATTGAGACAAATAATTTGAGACCGAAATCACTGCACTGACTGGCAATAGGCCAGTGCCATCAGCGCCTTCGCAGACGAAGGGTCTGTATGGGAACACTAGCATGATGAGCGGCATCAGAGACATCTGTGGAATAAAACGATGACGAAGGCGCGAGCAGTATAATGAGGCAAAGAATTTGCAGTCAAAATCACCGTGCCAATTGGCAGTGGTACAGTGCCATCAGTGCCTTTGCAGAGGAAGGGACAGTATGGGAATACTGGCATGATGAGCGCCATTAGAGCCAGCTGTGGAAGAAGACGACGACGAATGCACAAGCAGTGGCACGAGTGCGTTTGCGCAGTTACACTGACAGGCCCCTGCGAGCCAGCTGTAGAAGACGATGAACGCACAAGCAGGGGCACAAGCCATTGCTGATGATGATAGTTTTTGCTCACACACGAAAATTTCGCGGAACCCTAGCCATAGACAGCTTCGCTGTAAAAAAGAAAAAGTTTAAGCCACAAATTAATGAAAGGTAAATTACTCTTGCCGGTACTTGGTGCATCAGTATCGCCAGAGCACCCTATAGAATGAAAGCAAACATGATTTAAGAGTACCTGTTTTATTGTATTTTCCTCTGTATAAGTTGTGTATAAGTATGGCAAGTTGGGCGGGCTGGTAGAATTCCATGGTGACTAATTAACAACATGAGGATGTGGACTTCAAGAAGAAATAATGTGGCGAGTGCTGACTTCAAACCAAGGTTTAATCTGAAACAAGCAATTAATTTATGCCTCATCTTGAGTGGTGACTTCACCTTAGTGATGATGTGTAAATTGCTTGTGCATTTCAGAATAAACGAAGACTTCCAAAGAAAATGTTAGTGCACAAGCTGCACCCGTGTATAAAATGCACCTTTTTACTCAGTTGGCACGATGAAGTGCAGCTATGAATGTTTTTATTCCATTCACTAAATACCATTTTCTTAGTGCAGTGCTTGTCCCGTCCTTCTCTTTTTGTGCTGTGTACAGTGCACTGCCATCATGGATAAGCCCAGATGATGTACTAGTATGCACATTTCTTGACAAAGCTGAGCATGAACCTTGCTGGTGGGCATTGTGCTTCTAGACCCACTTTTGTGTGCACCATTTCTACGGGAAGGGTTGGGGGGAGCACACCACGCAAGTGCAGAGAGAAACATTATCTTTTAGTCAAAAGTCACTGCACTGAAGGAATTGTTTTTCAGCACATTGTGTCAAAGTAGAGCCACTTCAGGTGACAGTGTCGTAAATTCTTTTTCCCCCTAGAAGGGCTGTAACTCTGTTCTCGTTCTAAGTTAACTCTACAAGATGACATCCACCTCCACAAACGCTGAATGTTGTGCACTGTTTTGGAAGCTATTTGGAAAAAAAAAATTTGCAGCAGTGGTAATTTTGAATTAAGAACTCTACCATTTTACACAAGAAAGTGCAGTAATTAAGATAATTCATAAACTCTGCATGCTATTTGGTGTATCATAGAAAGCAGGTTCAAAGTCTTGGTTTATAAGGTTCTAAGGCTTGGTGTTACGGATTTTCCTAAATCATAATTTTTGTTTGATTGAAAGTACCTTGTTAATGTAGTATAGGCTTTATGTTATTCTTGTATGCTGGTCTGTTTACAGGTCCATTCTGAAGTTTTTTCCTGTTGCTGGCTCTTTTGAGGTCAACCCACCTTTTTCAGAAGAACTGATGGAGGCCACTGTGAACCACCTGGAGGTTTGTGGCATAGGCTGTATGATGCTTATCTTCAACAGCTCTAAAAGCTCTAAAAAGGGCACTTTCTTTGCTGAATAAAGGTCTGGGGCCATGTTTTATTGTTTTCATTTTCTATTCTTTTTGCCCCCTCTTTTCTTGTGACACTTCATAAATGAATATAAAGAGAAAAATCCCTGCGAAATGTTGGCCACTGGATATGTTGTAGATTTGGGCTTTATGAGTGTTTTGTAGCATGTTCCATCAGGTGCTTTTCCATACCGGTGGCAAGTGTACCAGCACAAGAATAATGTTTAGTTTCTTTAAGAGCTATTCTGCATACGTTTTCTGCTTTCACAGATTATCACTTCTAACCTGTTTTCAGTGTGCACAGAAAGTCTGCACTTCATTGCATGCTCTTGATAAGTATCGACTTAATTGGCCTGGTGCATTATGCTGCTTAATCAACTGCATTTCAGTCGCACATTTCATAGTGTCAGCTTCTATGAGGCGGTGCTGATAATTGTTAGCATCATCCAGTATGTTATATGCTGTTAGAATTGTGCCTATTTTTATACATACACCACAAAATGTCTCAATGACACACTGCCAGTTTATGCTTCTTTGTACTGCACTCGAATTTGATACAGTGAACTTCCGTTAATTCGACTTTACCGGGACCGACGAAATTGATCGAATTATCCGGCGTGTTGAATTAAACAGCCGGAGCTTGATGTGGGCGAGTTGGTGTAACATACATGATGAAAACAGCGCTAAAGAGACGAGGACGAATTAAACAAGGTGCAGAAAAAATGACAAAAGCACACTACCGATTCATTTGGCAGCTTTTGCTCAAGTCTGACATGCCCCCAAATCAAATGCACGCCCACTTTCCATGTGTTCAAAGTAGAAATCTAATGTGCACCCTATTTTTTAGCAAGAAAAATGGGCAAGGTTTTAATGTGTGTTGCACAATAGTGGCCGATTTCCGAGAGTTAGCTTCGCCTCAGTGCACAAACGAACGCTCGATTGCGGTTTTGGTATCGTGTCCGAGTGCCCCACGCAGGCATCTTCCGGCCCAACTTCTTTGAAAAAACAAAAAAACTCACGCGTTAGAATTACGTAATAACCATAATCAGACATTGTGAGCTACGGTTATTGCTTGAAAACCCTCCCAGGACAGGTTGAAAATGGCTGTTTTTGACGGGAGATGACTTATGTTCACCACATTCGCTGTGCCCCAAGCTCCGCTGCGACAGACTCTGCCACTAAAGGGGTCGCTGCTGGGGTCAGACACATGCATGTTGACTGGTCAAATTGAAGCCATCCAGTGAAGGCCAATTTTAGAATCAAAATAGCGAAACTTTGGGCCCATAGAAGTGCATGGGCTCCGGCTGGGACCGTCAGACAGAATTAACTATAGTATCGAATTAACTGGAATCCACTTAACAGAAGTCTACTATAAAACAAAGTAAATATTAAGTTTGGTTGTTCATGCTTTACTTCAATTCTCCTGCTATTCTCCTGAGTATTCTCCTGCTATAGCGAAATCAAAACTGCAAGCTCCAACATGATATTGTTTATAGTGAGGCAAATTTTTATTTGCATGTGCCTCAAAAATATATGTTCTGGTAGCAAAAATATATAGCAGGAGTAGAAGGAGACGAGATGTCGTCACCAGCAGCCATGGCGGAAAGCAGGACGGTGCGGCCACTGCAAAGCTCCGTGGCAAGGACGGGGAACAGCACCCTCCACCAAAATGTTATGCGAACAAAGGATTAAGACTGGGGACTATTTTCAAAGTATATTTAGAAAGGGTAAGGGTAACTGCTGTGCTGGCCAGTTCAACCAACAGCACGACAACCAGTGAGCGTTCATCATCTTCGTCGGGGTGCCCGCATGCATCGGCCACACGAAACACGCAATATGCGTGTATCAATATCAAGTGTAGTCACTCACCGATTTTTCAGGTGCCTGATTTTTCGAACCTGAACGATTCATGCGGCACCGCCAACTGCACGTAGCACAAATTTATAACGGCAGTAACAGAAATTTTAGATGCTAAACAATATTTCAAGCGTGAATCGTGCATTTTGGGCATGGGCAGGTGGCACTGTTTGCCAAAGTTGAAAATGACGAGCTTGATAGTATCAGCTGTACCCTGTGTCAAAGGTGATGCTCATAATCTCTATCCATCTGGGGGGTGCCATGCAACAGGCACATAGTCTCTGTAATGGTAAAGGTGTGAGGGGGGACATTTGGAAAACTTGCAGAGAGACAAATGTTCTCTTCCGTTTGCTTATTAATACAGTGAATGTACAGGCGCTAACAAGCAGAAGCACAGAGCCGTGCGCCATGCCATACTGCACCATACTGTTCAGTTTCTGTCTGAGAAGGTCCCTTTAGAAATATTGTATGCATCACTGTGGTGCTTTTCGGCTCCTTTTTGCTCACCACTTCAGAAAACGAAGTGGTGTCACGATGTCACGTGACTGACATAGTATCATTATCCTCGTGTAATGGCTGCAGTTTTTTTTTTTTTTTTTGCCAACTATGGGTCCAAATCTTTTGGAGGTGGCCAACTCATTGGTAAAAAGTAACCAAATGAATATCTGCTGTTAAAAAATAGACAATAAACAGAAAATAAATGGGCCAGTATTGTGGAATCTGATCATACGAATGCATGAGCCCTCATGAGAGCACCTGTCAACAACTATGTGCTGTCAACTGCTCCAACTTTGTCAACTCGAAATTGCCAGTGATTCTAGTGGATGACATGGCATAGCATGCTGGAAATGGCATCAAAAAATTTCTCGTGCAAAAGTAGACATTTATTATGTGCTTCACACACATGACAACATTGAGCAAAAATAACGAAAGGGTTTTTCTGAAAATCTGCCAAGTGGAGAAAGGTGGATGTCAGCTTTCCTTTTCAATAGAAATAGATATCGCACACATTGCTATCAGCACCATCTACTTAATTATACTATGCTTGCTTGCTTGCTTCACGTGTACAATTTTGAATGAAGTTTCTTTACCACGGCCATTTAACGGGGATCACAGGTGACCCACGAGTGCTGCACTTGATTTCATAGCTCCTGGCACCATTATGGACTTGCTGTGCCATCTAAAACGCAGTTTAAGGAGTAGACTTTTGTTTTGCTTTGTAGAGGCGATATTTAACAAGCATGCAGAGATGCACACCCAGTGGTTGTGAAGATGGCAGGCACTCTGATAGTTCAGCTCTTATGTAAACAACGTTGGGCTCACGATTCTGCAGGGATTATTTGCATGCTACCAGTAATTGATTCTGAAGACATGTTTACCCCACTTCTTCCCCTTTCTTTCTGTCTGTCATCGTTCACATGCTTTTGCTTGGCTGCTTGCTGCCACTTTGTTGTGGCTTCACGCAGTAGTAGTTAGCTGATGTCTTTATTTATGTATTTATTTTGCCTTCTCATTTAGGATGCTGCTCTGACACACAAATGTGGTCCCTTCACGGTGTATTAATTGGTGTATTAATCGTGAATTAGCTTGAGCAAGATGAACGGCACTTTTGAGCAGGCATGATCAGCCTATGCGCTGTGCCCAAAAGAAGCCAACATGCGAGCCCATGGCATTCCAGCGAGATAGCGACTTGATAAGGACACTTGCTTCATGCTCGCGTGACTGTGCGACATAAATGCCATGTGATTCGTGAGCATCAGTGAAGGCAGGACAATTGTGCTCTTCCACAGTTCAGTTTCAGTTTTTGAAGTGAACTTGTCCAGAATTTAGTACAATGCAGAAAGTAGCAGTGTCAGCTTTTTACATGCCTGGAAGCAGTTATGCTCGTATGGCTGGCTTCAAATATTGCATTAGAATCAATAGTTTTGACTGGGTGTCAGGCACATTCTCTTGGCACAGTGCCAGTAACTCCTTTGCACGTAAACACCGTGTCCGGTGCCGATCCACATCTCAGTGACTGGGAATATTATTGGCGGAATTTCGAAAAGGTTTCCTGTGGTTTCTGTATGGCTAGCGGGCTTCTATCTTCATGATATTGCTAATCTCGAAACTGCTTATCTCTAAATTTTTTCCAGTTTTTACAGCTTTACGTTAATGGGTGCTTAATGTAAGCATGTTGTTAATGATATTCGTACGTGTACTTATCTTTATCGGGCGACCACGTTTCGCGGCCTAACAAATGTTATCGCACAGCGCGGGACGCGCCTGCATGTATCCGATGTTTCTGGAAAGTTATCGATGCTTCTATCCGCTGTCTGTTGCCGCCGAACCTTGTGTTATCTGATTTCATCGCCTGACGCGAATGGTGTAGGACTTTGTGGAAGGCACGCGGGTCCCAACGATTAGTCTGGAACATTCGACGACTGCTGTATAAAAGCCGACGCACTTGACCCGCTGATCAGATTTTCGGCGATCGCCGACCGTGTTCACCGCTATCCTTGTGCTATAAGTGTAACCTGTTTTGTGGGCACAGGTTAGCCCAATAAAAGTTAGTTTTGTCGTTCACAGTATTGCTACTGTGTTCTTCAACGTCACCACCACGTGACATCTGGTGGAGGTGCTAGTGGGTTCATGTACCGAACGCCCCCGCAAAGCCGCGATCCAAGCCTGAAGCCCGAGGACAAAACCAACATCGCCCAAGACCAGCGTGCTAGCCGCAGACTGCAAGGAGTGCCCCCAGAGCACGGACTTCTACCTGAGTCGACAAAGAAGATCATGGTCAAAACAACCCCAATGGCTGCCCCAGCGTCCCCCGTTATCCTACAACAACCTCGGGACCCACCGACCTTCCATGGAGCAGCGACTGAAGACCCAGAATCCTGGCTGGAGACCTACGAATGAATCGTGACATTTAACAACTGGGACTCCGACGACAAGCTGTGGCATGTATACTTTGCCTTAGAAGATACCGCCAGAACGTGGTTTGATAACAGGGAGTCGACCTTGACAACATGGGACCTCTTCCTTAGCGGTTTCCTGCACACCTTTACGAGCGTCGTGCGCGAGGAAAGAGCCAAAGCCATGCTGGATGCCCGAGTGCAGCTACCTAACGAAAATGTTGTCATGTTCACGGAAGAAATGAAACGTCTGTTCTGACACGCCGACCCAGGTATGCCCGAGGAGAAGAAAGTCCACCTTCTCATGCGTGGTGTGAAGGAAAAAATTTTCGGCGCAATGATACAAAGCCCACCGAAGACCGTAGAAGAGTTCCTCCGCGAGGCCACCAGCATCGAGAAGACACTCGAAATGCGGAACTGGCAATTCAACCGCCGTACAAGCTCTACCCACTATGCAGGAATTCAATCACTGGCCACGGACGATCTGCGCGAGACCATCAGGGCCATTATGCACGAAGAACTGCGCAAGGTCTTGCCTTCGTCGCAGCCTCAAGTGGCCTCGATCGCCAACATCATGAAAGAAGAGGTGCACCGATCGCTTGGAGTTCCTGAGGCGCAACCAAAATCACCGCAGCCCCAGCCGGAAGTGATGACCTGCGCCACCGCCGCACCCCTCCGCGACCGCACCAGGGCCCTGTAAGGCCACAATTCCGCCGCTGCCGCCACCAGAACGCCCACCCGTTGCCCAGCGCACCTACGCGAGGACATTTGGTGAGCCCCCGACCACCGCCCGCTCTGCTATCACTGCGGAGAAGCCGGCCATGTGTACCGCCGATGCCCATACCGTGACTTGGGACTGAGAGGGTTCGCCGTCAACGCGCCGCGTCCACAGCTTTGGGAGCGCCCACGTGACATCGCCGATTACCTAGCCGCCACTCAGTGGAACTCTCGATGACCGTCCCGTTCTCCATCACCAGGCCACTACCTGTCGCCGCAGCGCTGTCCATACACTGGCCCAGCTCGGGGCCAGTCTGCGAGCACCTATCCGGAAAACTAAAAGCAGCAACCGATGGAGGTGCGGTTGCTCTTCGTTGAACTGACAAAGATCTTCCGCCACCAACGAAGACGCCGAAAAAACTACCTCGATGACATAATGACACGCCGTCGTCCCGGCGAAGTGTGGAAGCAAAGAATACGACGACGAAAGACGACCTGACGACGTCCCATACCAGCGACAGGTCAACGCGACGCAGCCATGATCCGACGCCAAGACCTAACTGCAACGCAAGACAAAGAACCACCGACTTCGACGTGCTTCTCGACGGCCGCGTAGTTACCACCTTAGTGGACACAGGGGCTGATTACTCCGTTATGAGTGGACACCGCCGCCCAGTTGAAGAAAGTTAAGACTACATGGGAAGGCCCTCAAATTCGTATCGCTGGAGGACACCTCATAACGCCGACTGGAATGTGCACGGCAAGAATTACCATTCACGACCGGATTTACCCTGCCACTGCGTTATCCTGCAACAGTGTTCACGAGACGTCATTCTCGGCATGGACTTCCTCAACCAACACGGCGCAATCATCGACCTGAAGTCGAAGTCGATAACGCTGTCGGAAGATCAAGCGATACCGCCAGAGAGCCCTTGTAGTCGCCACGCTTTGAGTGTGCTCGAAGATCAAGTGAGCATCCCGCCTCGCTCCAGCATTGTTATTTCAGTCGGCACCGAAACGCCCGCTGACGTAGAAGGCGTCATTGAAGGCGACCAACGTCTACTGCTTGACCGTGAAATTTGCGTCGCAAGAGGGATCGCTCGACTGCACGGAGGAAACGCGAAAGTGTTGCTGACAAACTTCAGCCAGGAGTTCAAGCACATCAACAAGGGCACGACGATCGCATACATAGAAGAAATTCTGGAAAGCAGCAATGCGTTTGGCCTCTTGGATTCTGTCGCATCTACCCCGACGACCGTATTTCCCGTGCCAGACTTCGACATAAATCCAAGTCTCCCCGTGATTAAGCAGCAACAGCTCAGAAGTCTGCTTCGATGATACGAAGACTGCTTTTCGACGTCATCGAGGATTCGACAAACGCCAGTCGCAAAGCATCGCATAATCTCTCATGGACTACACACATTGACCAAACATGTTCAAAGGCCCTAAAACAGCTTGGATACCTACGTCGTACTATGCAAAAGGCTCCGAAGGCAACAAAACTTTTAATGTATAAAACGCTTGTTCGCCCCATTATCGATTATGCCGCAACAGTCTGGTCACCACATAACCAAAACAACATAATCAAACTAGAAGCAGTGCAGAAAAAAGCCGTCCGTTTCATTTTACATCGGTATGACCGCTATTTTTCACCCTCGTCTGCCCTTTCTACACTGAATCTAACATTACTTTCAGTACGTCGTGATGTGGAATCATTAAAATTTTTGCACAACATAATTAACAAGTCATACCACACTTCAAACACAGCTTGCATATCTTTCACCAAGCCTTCTTGCACGCGTAATTTCCACGAGCTTAATCTTAACCCTCTCTATGCCCGTACAAATACCTTCAAGTACAGCTTCTTTCCCCGCACAATAGAAGTATGGAATTCCTTGCCTGGCTGCCTTCGTTCACTCCCGATAAGCGAATTCGAAAGTGCTGTCTATGAAAACCAGTATAGGTAACTACTTAAATCAGGTTTAGTTTATACTTTATGTGTGCGTGTTGCTGTGTCGTTGCTTTTTATGAATCGATGAAAACCATTTGTAAGATTTTGTAAACGATTGTAACGATGTTGTAAGAGTCATTGTTGATTTTACTTTATTTTTGTTCAACACTGTTTTTACCCACTCCTGCAATAGCCCTCCTATGGGGCTGCAGTATGTACAAATAAATAAATAAATAAATAAATAATAATCGAAGAGTGCGCTCGCCCACTCCTCCAGAGCCCTTACCGAGTTTCGACGCGAGAATGTGACGCTATTTGGCAACAAGTCGACGAAATGCTCCGCAACGACATCATCCAGCCATCGAAAATCCCGTGGGCGTCTTCAGTTGTTTTAGTGAAGAAAAAGGACGGAACCCTACGTTTCTGCGTCGATTATCATCGACTGAACAAAATCACGAAGAAAGATGTATACGCCCCTCCCACGGATAGACAACGCATTGGATCGGCTCTGCAATGTTAAATACTTCTCATCGATGGACTTCAAGTCTGGCTACTGGCAAATAGAAGTCGATGGAAGGGATCGCGAAAAGACCGCCTTTATCACACCAGCCAGCCTCTATAAGTTCAAGGTTATGCCATTTGGACTGTGCTAGGCGCCTGCAACATTCCAGCGCGTGATGGACACGGTTTTAGCAGGATTGAAGTGGCAGACCTGTCTTGTTTACTTGGATGATGTCATCGTCTTCGTTGGAAATTTCGACGATCACCTTAAGCGGCTTGCGACAGTATTAGAGGCCATCAAGTCATCAGGGCTCACTCTGAAGCCGGAAAAGTGTTGCTTCGCTTGCGATGAGCTTCTATTCCTAGGCCACGTCATCGGCAAATCTGGAGTACGCCCTGACCTGCAGAAGACAGCTGCCATCGCAAAGTTCCTGCAGCCAATCGACAAGAAGGCAGTGCGCAGATTCCTTGGCATGTGTGCCTACTATAGGCGGTTTGTCAAGAATTTTTCACGCATCGCGGAGCCGCTAACACATCTAACGAAATGTGATGTCGAGTTCAAGTGGGAAACGCCGCAGGCCGACGCATTTCAAGAACTCAAACGACGCATGCAGTCGCCACTGGTACTTGCACACTTCGACGAGGACACCGATACTGAAATCCACACTGACGCCAGTAGCCTAGGTCTCTGTGCCGTCCTAGTCCAGAGGAAAGACGGACTTGAATGGGTAATATCTTATGCTAGCCGGTTGCTGTCAAAAGCGGAAGGCAATTATTGTACAACTGAAAAGGAATGCCTTGCCATCATTTGGGCTACAGCGAAATTCCGCCCTTACCTCTGTGGCAGGCCATTCAAAGTCGTCAGCGACCATCATGCGTTGTGTTGGCTAGCTAACTTAAAGGACCTTTCAGGACGGCTGGCACGGTGGAGCCTCAGACTGCAAGAATATGACGTCACCGTAATATACAAGTCCGGAAGAAAACACTCTGACGCCAACTGCTTATCACGCACCCCCATTGATCCCCCGCCGCAAGACGACGAGGACAACGATGGCTTCCTTGGAATAATAAGCGCGAAAGACTTCACTAAACAGCAGCGACCAGACCCGGAGCTAAAAGGCCTCGTCGAGTATTTGGAAGGGAACACCGACGTTGTCCCTAGGGCATTTAAGTGCGGGTTGTCTTCGTTCACGCTACAAAACAACCTGCTCGTGAAAAAGAACTTCTCCCCAGTCCGTGCCAGCTACCTTCTAGTTGTACCGTCAGCGCTGCGTCCAGAAGTACTGCACGCCCTACACGACGATCCAACCGCTGGGCACCTCGGATTCTCCCGGACGCTGTCGAGGATACAGAAAAGGTATTACTGGCCGCGTCTGACCGCCGACGTCGCCCATTACGTCAAGACATGCTGAGACTGTCAGCGACGCAAGACACCACCGACAAGGCCAGCAGGATTACTACAGCCGATCGAACCTCCTTGTCGACTATTCCAGCAGATTGTGATGGATTTGTTGAGGCCGTTTCCGACGTCAACATCCGGAAATAAGTGGATCGTCGTGGCGACGGACTATCTCACCCGCTTCGCTGAAACTAAAGCTCTACCGAAAGGCAGCGCAGCCAAAGTGGCGAAATTTTTCGTCAAGAACATCCTGCTGCGACATTGTGCTCAGAAGTCCACATCACCGACAGAGGAACAGCTTTTACAGCAGAGCTCACGCAAGCCATTCTGCAATACAGCCAGACAAGTCACAGGAGGACAACTGCCTACCATCCGCAGTTGAATGGTCTCATGGACCGCCTGAACAAGAACCTCGCCGACATGCTAGCATTGTACGTCGACGTTGAGCACAAGACGTGGGATGCGGTCCTGCCGTACGTAACATTCGCTTACAACACGGCGGTGCAGGAAACAACACAGATCACGCCATTCAAGTTGGTTTACGGCAGGAACCCGACGACGACGCTCGATGCCATGCTGCCGCACGTCACTGACGAGGAGAATCTTGACGTCGCTACCTATCTCCAGCGCGCCGAAGAAGCCCGACAGCTCGCCCACCTGCTGATCAAGAACCAGCAGAGGACCGACAGCCGACACTACAACCTCTGACGATGCTTCGTCGAGTACCAGCCCGGCAACCGTGTTTGGCTATGGACCCCAATACGCCGATGACAACACAGTGAGAAACTACTGCGACGCTATTTCGGGCCCTACAAGGTCATCTGATGTATTGGCGCACTGGACTATGAGGTCGTGCCAGACGGCATTTCGCATTCACAGCGGCGCTGCGCACAATCTGAAGTGGTCCACGTGGTGCGCCTTAAACCCTTCTACGGATGCAGACGAACTTCCTTATTTTGTTGTTTTCTTTGCTACGAGCGCTTTTCTTTATTACTTTAGTTTGTTTGCAGCATTGAGTCGATGCTTTTTAAGAGGGGGGTATTGACACGTGTACTTATCTTTATCTGGCAACCATGTTTCGCGGCCTAACGAATGTTATCGCACAGCGCGGTACGCACCTGCATGTATCCGAAGTTTCTGGAAAGTTATCGATGCTTCTATCCGCTGTCCGTTGTCGCCGAACCTTGTGTTATCTGATTTCATCGCGTGACGCGAATGGTGTACAACTTTGTGAAAGGCATGCGGGTCCCAACGATTAGACCGGAACATTCGACGACTGCCGTATAAAAGCCAACGCGCTTGTCCCGCTGATCGCTGACCGTGTTCACCGCTATCGTTGTGCTATAAGTGTAGCCTGTTTTGTGGGCACAGGTTAGCCCAATAAAAGTTAGTTTTGTCATTCACAGTATTGCTACTGTGTTCTTCAACGTCACCACCACGTGACAATATATTAAATAAAATATCATTACTAAAGCTTTCAAAAAATTGCAATTTTGTTCATGGTAAGGAAAGAGTTATTGTTGTCCTCTTTATTCTATTCAAAGAATTGCTTAGTACAACATTTGTGTGTTTTCTTCCAGCGGCTGCTTACAGAATCGCAGGAATCGCTGTCCTTCATAGTCTTTTTCCCAGACTTTCGAGATCCTGTTCCAGTGGCCTTGACCAAGCTTGAAGCCAGCAGGTGAGCATTACATTATCTGAAGTAGAGAGAGAGAGAGAGAAGTTTCTTTACAGAAAGGCAGAGAGGTCGGCCTGAGCTACAACATGCTCTGGCCTGCTACTCTCCATTGGGGAAAAGGGGCGGGGAGGGAAAGGGCTGATGAATGATGATGGTATAAAGAAGAGATGCGTATGTACAAATTCACAAAGTTGTGGCACCTCTAAAGCGGTGCGTCCAGCCCAGTGGCTTGTAGAAAAGTTATAGCGGCACTTGTTACCAGTGCTGCGCTGTTTGCATTAGGCCAAGGACCTAAAAGAAACTCGTCTCATAGCGGTCTCTTAAGGATTGTTGCAATGGAAGAGACAAGTTGTTATCTGAAGTAAAACACTGAATAAATTAATTCAGCACTGGTACACCTGTCAAACTCTTTGTTAGCCTTCTTCAGGCATGGAATTGCAGGTTTAATTGTGCCATCCCACACGTTAGTACCTTTCTACTTTTCTGTGACACCATGTTTCAAAGGTAAAACTTGCATTGAATATTTTTTCTAAGTATTTGTTTGGGAATGAAAGTAGCTTCACAGCGCTGCAGTAGCCCAGTGGCTATGGCGTTGCACTGGCGTTACTGCGATAAATGTTATGGGCTCCCTCCCTTAGTCCACCAGTGTTTGTTGCCAGAATCCCAAAGTGCCTTGTGAAAAGCTTATTAAAAAATCAATAAAAGTGAGGAGTGCCCTAAGTGGATTCAGAGTGGCATTAGGAGATTTTACCTCACAGCTAGTACCCCATTGAAGCTACAGCAGAGAAAAATACTGCACTTGGAGAGTACAGTCATGCCGCTAGCAGCTGTGGTTGGTTAACACTGAACTCTGCAACTTGACTATAAACCAGGAATGAGGTGAAAAAGCTGAAATGAAGCCAGCAATGAAATACAAAAACAGGATAAGAAAGAGAAGCAAGGAGCAGTCACATCTTTGCACTTCACCAGGCCTCCACAATGAAGTTTTCTTCTCTACTGTACATCTCTGCGCTCGTCCACTAACAACAGCATGAAACTGCGCAAGATTTATTGCGCATAATATTGCACTTATGCCAATGCTACAACAGAAAATAATAATGATTCACGTGGAAACTTTTCGATGCCACACTCTGCAGCTGATCTGCCCCAGCACCGAGCTGAAACAATTGAAGCGAAGCCAACAGTATGGAGAAAAAGGCAGGATAGAGAAGAGAAGGAAGAAGCTGTGGCCCTCCTATTCACCGCCAGGGGGCACTGCCATCACAAAATTAGAGTTAACATTAAAGAAAGTTCTTTTCTTTTTCTTTCTTTTTTTTGTCAGAAACAGATTGCTCACAAGCATCTGCAAATGCTTACTCTAACCAATACCAGACAGAGCAGTGTAAGACTTATTGCACATAATGTAGTGCCAGCTATCGTTTCACTGCCTTGCATTATAGGTGAAACCACATTATTTTATTACATCATACGGCCACATATTCATGATGCCACACAGCATGGTGCCCCCTACATTCGCACTGACGAAGTATGTTTATGCCCTTCAAAGTGGAACCACTGTGCCCAAGGAAAGTAGTATCAGATTTTCATATCTTGCTGTTCTCATCACTAATAATGGTTTCTAAGGATTATGTGGCAATTCACGGCATCTCATCACTTAGCCAACAGTTCTGGTTTTCCGAGTTACTGCCACTCCACCATTCAGGCTGATAAGTTGTCTCAGAGCTTGATGCTTGATAACCCTCTGCCTGACAGCACCATTGACAGCATCATTGCTCACTAGAAAATTGCTGTATAAATATGTTTGTGGTGTCTCTTCTTTCTGTCATGTTTGCTTCTCAATTCTTTTGCCACTGGTTTTCTGAAGTTTCAGTGTAAACTAACTGGCCCAGCAAGCAGCACTTCTGTAGTAATATGTTATGTTAATTTGTGTATTATATATATATATATTTTTTTGTGGTTGTTGAGCAGGCGCAGAATATTTGTGGGTGAAATAAGTCAGTCGGAAAGTTAGCTTTTTTTTTTCATTTATTCATGACGGTAGCTAAGCAAAGTGCTGTAGCTCTACAGAAGTCGAGTGCTATCCTTGCTGGTCTCACCTTATGGATCAGCACTCTTTTCTGTTTAATCTTCGTGAAATTCATTCGAATGGTTGGATGGTACTTGGCAATGCATATGTTAATAAGAACTTGAATGGAGATCTCAAGTATGCTTCGGTAATCCTCTCTTGAAAGCTGCTTTTGAAAGAAAATTTAGCAAAGGTGCTGCAATTCTTTTGAATGAGTAGCAAGCCTTTCACCACAACAGTAATGACCTGCTTTCATTGGAGTACTTTGAAATAAATAGCCAAGGTGTGTCGCCAATTCCTGTATAAAGCTGTCCAGGGGTTGTACTAGTGGTTTTTATCACAGCTGTATGCAGAAAGCCAGCCAAGCCCAGAGAATTGTGCTTGACCTGCCATCATAAAATGCACCTGAAGGACTGAAGTACAGTATAGCCTCGTTATAACAGATCTGCTTACAAAGGACATCCATCTGGATATAGCATAACAATTTGTAGTAGTAGGCTGATCTTCCCATCGCTTCCGTTGATTGAGCTTCGTATACAATGGATTCTATTAAAACATACATTTTGATATAATTGACTAAATTCTAAGGACAACAAGGTGCTTGGCACACCTTTACAGCAGACTTCCGTAGGGCAGACATTGCGATTTTAATAGCTTACAACTTAAATGTCACTCAGCGCATACTTTCATGACAAGAACTGCAGGAATTAAAGGCAGCGGCAATTTGTATGTGCCCGTGCTTGGCTTGGATTATGCCAGCTGGCTTTGGCTAGGTACGACCGGCTTCGACTAGATCAATGTGGCTAGGAGTGTTGGAGGACGTGATGGAGCCATGTGGGTGTGCAAAACCATAGAGTTTCATACAATAATTACTAGAGGGAACTCTGGCACTGGTGTCTACGGGAGCTTTAGTGGGAGTGGTTGTACCAATAGGAATTATGGGAAGTACATGGATTTACCTCAATTTCGTCCTTCTGGCTTCAAGTGGCTTTTGTAACTTCCTCATTTTCAATGATGTACTGTGTAATAAGTAATTATTTAAACATTACTAAATTTTTCCGACGGCAGGATTTGAACATAGGACCTTTAGCACAGAAGCCGGATATTGAAACAATAAAGCCACGGGCGCATGTATCGACAAGTGATGTGAAATGCCCTTATGAATTTATCTCGGGCATGAAACGCCTTGAGACGCTTGGCGCGTTTCGATTTGACCACCTCGACAAGCTCAGTTGTTGCAATTAGTAGCGATTGTGCTTGTTCGCGGCGTCTTCTGAATCCACAAGCACGAAGATCAGATAAATCCATGTACTTCTCATCATTCCCATGGTAGGACAACGACTGCAGCGCCAGAATCTCCCCTAGTAATTTTTGTAGGAAACTCTATGTGCCAAGCATCCTGAAGTGACAAAGCGGAAGCAAATTTAGCTAGAAGACAAGCTTGAGATCATCAGTCAAGTCAAAAAGGAAAAGAAGCAGAGACGGACTTTGCGCAGGCTTATCAAAGCAAACTGTGAATTCAATCATCAGAAATAAGGAGGCAATCATGGCCAAGAAAGTATCAGCTAAGTTGCAGCCGAAGGGGTTCAGACTTCGCAAGGCGTTGTTTCCTGATGTTGAAGAGGTGCTACTCGTTTGGCTTCGTGATATCCATTGACGAAACATCCCCATCAATGGCCTGCTGCTATGGAAATATGCAGATCAACTTGTCGTTGTTTTGAAGCAAGATGACTTCAAGTGCAATGAAGGTTGACTTAACCCATAGAGTTTCGTACAATAATTACTAGAGGGAACTCTAGTGCTAGTGTCTACAGGAGCTGCATTCGGGGTGCTTCAGCTAGCATGGGAATTACAAGAAATACAGTCAACCACAAATGTTTACGGACCACGGGGTTTCGTAAAACGTTGAATTTCTGAGCAGCCTATAAAAGTAGCCAGCAAAACCGTACATCGCTATGTTGTTTGCGTGTACTAGCAGTGGCTGGAAATGCAAACACCAGACTCCGCTGCGAGGCCGCAGATATGTTCAGCTTTTTCTCAGACCCCGTGGTCCGTGAAGTTTTGTAGATGAATGTACATGGATTTGCCTAAACTTCGTCCTTCTGGCTTCAAACGTCTCAGGGACTTCGTAAATTCATAATTTACAACAAAGTATTGTGTAATAAATAATTACAGAAACATTATTAAAATTGGCTGACGGCAGGATTTGAACACAGGATCTCTAGCACAGAAGCCCGATATTAAAACCATTACACCATGGACGCATGCACCGACCAGAGCCATAGGATGCCCTTATGAGTTTCTCGCGGGTAAGTCAACGTGTTGGGACGCTTGATGCGTTTCAATTTGGCCACCTCAACAGACTGAACTGCTGTAATTAGTAGTTATTGTGTGTGTTCACAGTAATTTTTTGCTTTGCACTTAGAAAAGTGTTGATTGTTCTGAAATTTAGGACAATGAAGATAGATAAAGTATAATAAACAAAGTTGCAAGAACGTCTGAAGCCACAAGCACGATCCGTGTACTTCCTATCATTCTCATGGTGACTGAACGATCGCAGCACCAGAGTACCTTCTAGTAATTATTGTAGGAAACGTTATGGCACAACCGGTTCAAATCGAGACACGGGATCTCCTTCAAATGCCTTTCTGGCAAATTGGCCTGTGTTGACGACACTGTTGTAGATGATTGGAAAACCGAGGTTCTCCCTGTGCACCTTGCAGGTTATGAACTGCATGACAATTTCAGTGCTGACGAAAGCGCCATCTTCTACGAAATGAGGCCAGGAAAGACCTGTTTTTCCGAGGACTTTTGCCATGGCAGAAAAAAAGTCCAAGGAGCACAGAAGTGTTCCTTTCTGCTGCAACATGGACGGCACGGAGAGAACAAGGCTGCTAGTCATGCGCAAGTCCAGAAGACCACTCTGCCTGCACAACCTGCACATTCCCGTGGACTGGGAGCCCAACAAAAGTGCATGGATGATAAAGTACATTTTTAACAAGTGGCCACTGAGCTTCGACAAGCAGAATGCAAAAGCAGAAGAGAAATGTGCTGCTCTTCCTCGGCAGTCGTTCGAGCCACGTGCAGCTTCCGGTGCTTCATGCCGTAAAGATGGCATAACATCAAAGGCGCAGCATATTGACCAGGGCATTGTACACTCGGTGAAGTCGAGCTACCACACACACCTCTCTGAGCATTTGCTGGTTGATATGCAGCAGAAGCAAGACTCTGCAATTGATCTGAGATTTGCTCTTCCAAGTTCTTTCTGATGTTTGGGTGCAGACTGAGCCAAGCATCATGAAAAATTGCTTTCAAAAAGCTGGCTTTGCAGTCAGTGACAGTGATTGTGAGGAGCCCGTGTTGCCACTGGATGATCAAGACCAGTCAGATCCAGAGTTCTGGGCAGCTGTCAAGGACGCCTTTGGGAGCCAAGAGTTGTCAGAATATGATAGTTTGGATAATGCTCTTGGCAAATCAGAACAGCTGACAGGTGAAGACATTGTTGCTCAAGTCCACGGAGGGTTTACTGCAGACCAAGAGGTAGATGAGGAAGAGGAAGAAGGCAACAGAGTGATTGTTGTAGCAGCCCAGAAGGTGACAACTGCTCAAGCTTTGAACTACATCCAAGGCCTAAAGAGCTAGTGAGCAAAATATGGCAGCAGATGATGTTAACAGCCTTGTGATGATGGAGGCCCGCATAATGTCAAAAGCTGTTAATCGTAAAGCACAATCAAACCTGACAAACTTTTTTCATAATTTTTAAATATCAATAAATCAGTTCTTTGAGCTTATGCGCTGCTTACGATTCACTCTAGGTATAGCAGACCTATTTAGTGTTTACATCGAAGTCTGCTGTAACACTATTTTGATTCAGTGTACTTCTTTTACATCACACCAAAATCTTCTCCACTATAAAGGTCTGTTGTAATGAATGTATACTGTACTCAGTGTTACTAACGCATTCCCTATGACTTGCAGTACATGAGCAACAGCCTGTATGGAGTGTTAAAAATTTATTGTCAACATCTCATAGTAGGTGTGATATCCAAATTTGTAAGCAATGGAGGTGCATTAAAATCTCACTGCCCAAATTTCCAGTGTAAGCAATTGCTCTCAAAGTTCTAATAAAAGAAGTTGATTAACAACTTTTTTAATTAGTCTTCCAAAGCAGATTATTAGCAACAAAGTATATCAACTTTGCCTTGCAACTCCTCTGCAAAAATTCCACATTCACTATGCTCATAGCCATTTTATTAAGAAACTGTATAGTCTAAGAAAAAACATCATGCTTGTTAGCTCATGCTCGGATTCGTTCCACCACAAGTAATTAAACTGCTCGTCGCCACTCCTGGCAATTGCAAGCAGCTGCACAGCTTCTTGCACTGAATCCCATGGAGCTCATTTAGAGCAGTTCCAGGCCAAACTGTTTCAGTCGTTTCAGTTGGCCCTCTGAAATTGAGCAGCATGACTGAGCTCCTCGTCGCCTGGTCTTGGAGGCCATAATCAGCTCTTGTAGCCTTGAGTGAGAGGGCATAACCAACTCTGTCCAGTTAAAACCCCATTAAAATCTGTGTTTCTAGATTGATATCACTCTGCAAACTTTGCCTTGCAGTGGTGTGAACATGTGACTCGTTTCTTTCGCCTGACATGTCCAACTGTACCGAGTGTTTTTTAAAATGGCCTTTGAAATTCTTTAAAGACAGGAAAGATGAGATAATGAAAGGATTTCCTCTGATTTGCTTTTACGGCAGAGTTATACATTTGAAGAAGAATTAGAAGAATGTTTATTGCACTAAATGGTATACGAGATGACTGTGACAGCATCTGGATCCATAGCCAATATAGCTATTTGAGTAGCCATTACAAAATGGTTGAGTATATACAACATAAATTAGTGAGTACAATGTTAATATGAAAATTACAGCATTAATGTAGCATGTATACAATATCAGCAGTAATTTGCGAATACAACATCAATATGGTGACTGGTAGGTCCCTGAAGAAATTAGTTTCTTGAGCGACAGTGCAATATTTGGCAGACATTTAATCAAACTAGGTGTATTGTTCCAAATTTTTTACTTAAGTAATCGGTGAAAATGCAGTTGGACAACTGATTGTGCAAATTAGACTAACTTTTTAACAAGAAGAGCCGTTCAATTGATTCCAATAGAAGACTTGAAGCGCGCCATCTTAGGAGCTTGTAACTGTTTCCAGAATGCAAAAAAATGACGTTGATTTTTATAGCTTGATGTATTCTGGCCAATTTCATTTAAAAAAAAGTGAAATTGAACAGTCAGAGTGCAACTGTGACAGCCTTAGTAGACGTCTATGAGTGACATCATTGGGCTAGCATCAAGCAAGTATCCTTGTCAAGCCATCATTTCAGTCGCTTTATGGTTGTCTGACGGTGAGGTGCAAGCAGTCGCGTCACTCATGGGTGTCTACTATGTGCATCAATTTCCGGGAATGATCGTGAGCTCCTCGAATGGTGTCCTTCAAATTTTCCATTAGGATCAGTCGTATAGCTCTTTTGGTTAAAAAGTCAAATTTACTTACCATTCTACCCAATTCTAACATGCCCCCGAATCTAATGCGCATCCAATTTTTTTTGGATTTAAAGTAAGAAAGCAGAAGTGTACCTGAATGTAACATGCCCCAGATTTAAAGAAAAATATAGCATGTGCCCAAATTTGCGATCAGAAAAAAAAAGGAGACATGCAGAATTTACCTTCACAGAAGGGGTATTTTTTTAAGTAGCTTTTATAATGAAAGCAGTGCGTCATCATTGCCATTTGCGCTTCATCGGCCAAGATACCAAGCACAAAGGGGCGGTATTCACGAGCAATCGCTTCTAGAGATACTGCCATGCTACAGTCTCTTCTTTAAAACTGATGGTAGCGCTAAAAACGACGGACACACGATGAAAAGACAACACAACGACAAGGAAACGCTAAAAAGGACGGACACACGATGAAAAGACGACACGACGACGAGGAAACGTTTCCTCGTCGTCGTGTCGTCTTTTCATCGTGTGTCCTTTTTAGCGCTACCATCAGTTTTAAAGAATGCATCACCAACTAGCCCAGCACCAAGTTTTATTACAGTCTCTTTCGCGAGATTTTACATGACTCTGTATTGGACCTGTCAAAGTATGCAGCCTACGGTGTTCCTGGCACTCTGCGCAGCTTGGCACAAGGCCAGACATGCTGGTGACCTTATACGCCAACACATCCAGTGCCACGTCGCGCAAAATCTTGTGAAAGTGATACTGGCATCTCCAAAAGTGATTTACCGAGAGTACCACTCCAAATTGTAGTCGAGCACAAAATTAAGCCATAATGACCATACCATCACAAAAATGTGCTCTTTTGCCATTTTGTAATTGTGATGACGCTGCGTCTAACAGCTCTGATGGTAGGCTGTTACCAACGCCACGAACACAGTTTTGGTTTCGTATCCGATTGTGACGCACACGCAATTTTTGGACCTATTTTCTCAGAAAGGTGTACGTTAGATTTGGGTAAATATGGTAAATGATTTCTTGTTTATTTACTACATGGAGGGATTTTCAAATGCATGACTGCGTTAAAAGCAATCCACAGGCAATTAATCTCATTTTTCCTATCATTAAGGAATTTCGAATGCATTTTGGTAAACGCTCAGTATGATTCGTTGCATGTGCTGCCACATGACAGACATCTAAAGGAGGCTGTGTTGGGGTATGTCCTCAGATCTGTACTCGACAGTCATATGACCCCCCTTTTCATAAGGTCTGTTCAAATCTCCTGCACTTCTTGCACACTGCGCAGTTCCAAGCTCATTCAGCTCATTCATTCAGCCACAACGCGACACTAGGGCTTTCCTGAAATTAACGCAAAAGTGTTGATGTGGTGCAGGTCATGCACACCTTTCGTTACTGGTGTTTTCAGCATGTGCCATGATTGTATTGGGAATGCCCATCTTTGTCAGATTCACGGCTGCTATGCTGTGAGGAAAATTGACACTGGCTCTTTGCCAGCACTCCGACAACAAAAATCAGCAGTATAACAGTGTATAGTTGCAGTACTGGAACATAAGCTAGTGAGAATTCTGTAAAAAATTTGTATGCCTATTTTGAATTAAATTTCAAGCGCGTTTTCCACCTGTCTTGAAACACGCTTGAGAGCAAAGGGGACATAGACACCATCATTGCCGATTAACAGCAGAATTTCTGTCAGCACCACAAACATTTTTCTCGTAGCATCGTCTGCTGCTTTGTCACTGCACGACATCACTGACAATCGCAGTGGTGCAAAAAATCCAGGAACTGAGCCTGAACTTTTCCTGCACTTCTTGAAACTAATGGCACCGTGCATAGGTGGCCATGCTTCCACCACTAAAGTGAACAGTAAAGTGCAGCACTGCCAGAACTAGTGCACAAAGTTGCAAGTGAATCAAAAGCACCTATTGCCTCATAACGAGGTGCAGTGTACATGGCCATCATAAAACTTGGGAGCATGAGCATAACCTCTGAGGCCATGTTGCACATGATCTCACCCTTCTGTGTCTAGCACATTACGTCGCACTGCCGATATTTTTGGCTGGTGGGAAATTATATGGTAGGGGATCAAGCGTCAGGGTTCAGCTGTTCGCCCACTTGGAGGGCTCTAGAACCTCTGGTTAAAATTGTTTCATCAGAACAAATAGCGACATGGCTCTATTCATTCTAAGTTCACTCGCCTGCCAGCTTATGCGCTGTATGCAGCGCACTTTTTCTCTACTGCACAAGCGCAACTGCAGAACTGGAATTGCTGTGTCACTTATTTCTGGATCAGCCATCGAAAGAGTCATGTTTTGTATCTGTGCCCTGAAACAGTGGGTCACCACTGTTGCATTCCGAGAAAGGAAGCTGCTGATTAGGGAGTTTTCTTGGTAAATGAAGGTTCATGGTGTCTCGCCCCAAAGGAAAACTGCCAGACCAGTTTCCGATAAAGTTTATTCCCTCTCTCACTGGTTTCTGACCCAAATACTGTTTGCTTTCTTACTTCAAAGTTTGTTTAAATATAACTTTCAGCAATACAGTAAAACCTCGTTAATTCAAACTCGGTTAATTCAAAATCCCGTATAATTCGAAGGTTTTCTACAGCCCTGTATTTTCTAATGTAAATTTGACCGGATAATAATTTGAACTGGCAGCCTAGGCCAAATTGGTTAATTCTAAGATTTGGGGTACTATGCAGCAATTCCCGATCCCCATTTCACTGCAAACCCGACGAAACGACGGCCATTCGGAGCCGCAAGGTGACGCCACATAGCAATTGCGATTATTTATAGACAAAGCGCCTGACCCGTAGTACTGCTTGCACAAAAATCGGTCCACGATACACCCCGCACACCGCCGAAATGTGCGCCTGCTTCACTGCACTGCAGCGGGCATACCGGTTTTTGTCACATGCTCTTGTCCCCCACTCCGCACACTCCTCGCAGTCACAGCGGTCACAGTGTCAGCGCGTGTTCCGTGCCGCTGCCACTGGATGCCATTTGCCCTTTCTCTCTCCGCGCCTGCGACGACGTGTGCGCGTACAACGCCGGCCTGCGACGTTTCTTTGTGTGCGGTGGTTAGGGGTGTTGCAGCTAGCGTAGTGTTTTTTTTTTTCTTTTTTGAGCTGTGCAGAAGTGCGAGTGAGCGAAGATGCCAAAGTGTATGACTTTAACGCTGCAGCAGAAGTTCTGCTTGAGTCAAGAAGCGGGTAAGAACACGTGTTCCAAGACCGAGTTGGCTGAAAGGCACAGCGTGCCCCTCTCGACGTTGTCCGCAATATTGAAGAACAAGCCAAAGGTACTGAAGGCCTACGTATTCTAGCAAGAAATAATCTTTGAAACGGCCGCTTCGAGTACGGGCTCCCACGTACCAAGATGTGGAATCAGCTTTACTTCGCTGGCTGCAGAAGGTAAACGCAGCCCACCTTCCCGTCAATAGAACAGTATTGCGGGAGAAGGCCAACGACTTGGCTCTACAACTTGGGCATGAAGTGATCAAGTGTAGTAATGGATGGTTCAGCCGTTTCAAAGAGCGCAGTAATTTGACCTTCATAGCCGTCTGTGGCGAGAGTGGCAGCACAAACGAGAGCATAGTCAACTACTGGAAGAAACACATGTTGGCTCCGTTGCTTAGCGAGTACGGTGCAGATGATGTGTACAACCTTGATGAGGCAGCCTTTTTTTACAAGATGCTGCCCACAAAAACGTTCACAGTGAAGGACACTGCCGTTGAGGGTCGAAAGCAGGGCAAGGAAAGAATTACCGTTCTGTTCAGCGCGAACATGTGCGGTAAACACAAGCTGCCGCTACTCGTAGTTGGAAAGAGGGGGAAGCCTCACTGTTTTAAGCATGCACGGCTGCCACCAAGGGACGAGCTTACCTACCGGCACAAGAAAAGCCTGGGTCACAGGCACAATATTTGAAGATTACGTTCGGCAGCTTGACCGCACGTTCGCGGCCACAGGCAGGAATGTACTCTTCGTTGTTGATAATTGCCCGGCACATAGTGACATCCCACACCTGAAAGCTATCAGGATGGTATTTATTCCTCCACACATCATATCAATCTCACAGCCAATGGACCAAGGTGTCATTCACCACACGAGGAAGATTTACCGCCACCACCTGCTCAAGCGCGTGCTCCTTTGCTATGACAACGCCAAGGAGTACTCAGTCGACCTCCTCGGGGCCCTATGTCTCGTTGTGTATGCATGGAAGCAAGTGGAACCTACTTTGATCATGCGGTGTTTAAAACGCGCTGGCTTCTCGAAGGAAAGCACCGTCGAATGATGATGCTGACTATTCATGTGCACTTGATGAAGAAGGAGCCTAGTATTGCGACCGCGTCGATGCACTCTGCTCAGGGGATAGAGAAGCCGGTGCAGTCGGCTTTGCCGAGTATCTGAACTTTGAAAATGATCAACAAATGTGCAACTCAGACTTGGAGAGTGAAGCTACCGCTGATACAATCATGTGCGATGATGACGACGATGACGCTAACGAGCGCTCCCGAGCACCCGCTCTCGGGGAATTTATCGTATCGCTGAACATTACCCGCAGTTTTGTTGAGTGCCACGGTGGAAATTTTCAAATGCTGCATGTAGTTGGCCAACTAGAAAACATGACCCTTGGAGCCTCGAACTACAGGACGCAGCAAACCAGCATCTCTGATTACTTTAAGCAATCCAAAGATCGTCGAATAAAGGTAGCGAATTCCTGCAGGAAAATTTTTTGCCTGGGTTGCATTTTTTTGTGTGTTTGGTTAATTCAAAAACCCACTTAATTAGAAGATTTTTTGCAGTCCTGATGACTTTGAATTAATGAGTTTTTACTGTACTGTGTAATTTTAATTAATGAGTTTTTAATTTTTTGTGCATTCAGAAAGAGCCTGCTTTTTTATGATAATGATATGCCAATTCTTTTAATTCAAACAAATTTTCTTGCATTTTCCAAGACTTATGCAGCCATGTTAAATCAGTGCTCCTACTTCTGCGCCAAATGTGCCAAATTGCACCAAACGAGATTTCTTCACCATCCTGATTAAAAACACGATCTTGCGCTGAAGTGCGCCAAAAGTAACAACTGGCAAAGCGTGTGTGGCTGCAGGGGTCCGCAGATGTGCATAGCGTGCATAACTGAACGGTTTAATAAGTTGAACTTTTCTTTATCTATATTTCACCAACCAATAATTCAGGCTTGACAGGGATTACCTAAAGGTCCCAATAATCGAGAGTCCAAAATATCCAAATTTGCCAGAAAATAAGTGACTTTATTCCACAAGTAGCTAAAAAAAAGTGTGTCGTATTCTTGAGCGACCACTTTTGAGGCTTCTTTTACTTACGCGGGATTTCGCGTAACTAACGTCAGATGCCTCGGCATCTAGGAGCAGCTGCATTTTTGGCACTGTGCCAAGAACGCTATCGTCCGTTGACATGTCCGGTTCTAGTCATGCCAAATGTCACGAAAGTGAAAGTATGTCTGTATGTCTCTATGCATGTGCCTTGCCGGCACAGACATCAAGGGTGGAGTCGGTGCCGTTTAAACAACTTGAAGTCGCGCGTGGACCGTGTTGCTATTTACCATGTGACTGAACAAATGCTGGATGTATGGAACCAATGCTGCGGGTATCGCACGAGAATGCAGCTTTAGGATGTCTCGCTGGAGTTGTTCGCTTTTCCTACGGTTCAAACGTGGTTAGTTCTCGATCAACTAGGCGTCACTAGCTTCAATTTTGAGAAGGTGTCGGCAACATGGCCTATGATTATGCCGCAGCAATGCCAGCGACATATGAAAGTCAAAATATCACTGTTTTTGCTTAACTCAGCAGTCAGGTTAGCACACAGTCATGCAGGTGGAGTCTGAATTTTTGAGCCCGAAATGTGAAATTTCAGTTGTCCTTATAAATTTATGTGTGGGCCAGTGAGGGCTGCGAAGCAGTGTAAATAATCAGGCATGTCAAATCATCAATGTATAAATAATCAGTCAGCATCAGTTGTGAACCAGCCAATTGCTAAGCAGAGGCTCCAACTTTATCAGGAAAAGAACAACATAGAAAAGCACTTGGCTTCATCTAAATCAAGCAATGCTTGAGTGTTATCAGGAGCTCATCAAGGCTGCCTGGCTCAGTAGAGCATTGATGGCATTGAGTCTGGCTAGAAGTTTCTGTCTGATGCTATTTCTGGCCTTGCTGAAAACATGGCTAAGCAATGCTTGAGCAGCTTCACCCAGTTTGAAATAAACAAATTACAGCAGGCCGTGCAAACTGGTTTGTTTTCTTTATTTAAATTTATGTTTCTCTTTTTTTGTATTAAGAGGCAGAGTAACATTGTTTTACAGCGAGCAAATACTTTATGGAATGCAGCTTATAAATTTTAAATGTTCTAAAGTGCATAGGATGTGTCCAGCAGTTCCATTTATTTGCTCCAAAGTTATCTGAAATCTGTATTTAGGCGCTCCAAACTGCTCCAAAATTTCGATTTGACTTCTTCAAAAATTGTGCCAAATCTCATTTCGTCACTGGCATTACTAAAATAAAGAGCAACACTAGGTTAGTTTAATCTGCTGAAATATTTTTTCTGGACTTGATTTGCATTCATTTGCAGATTGACAAGAAACCAAATAAATAATTGTAAATTCTTATCGGACAATAAGTGTCTTGTACATCGAATACAAAAATTATTTACAGTTAGGCTAAAACAAGCCTGCATTGTTATTTTGAAAACTATTTTTGAAATTCAGGTTTCTGTGCTTTAAAAGTGAAAATAATTATATGTGCCCTGATAACCATCTTGTTGGCTGTTTATGTTGTGCATGTACATGTTTAAATAAGCTATCACCAGAAATTGGAGCATCATTTCTGCAAACGTGATTGCTGCATAAGACAAGAATAACCAAAGAACCACTGCCGTCATATGATCTTGAGGCTTCCAATGTTTATGGTGTGGCGTGTCATTAATATTTAAGGCCATCATTCTTCACTGAGGAAGTCACGATAATACATAAATACATAAGACATTTTTTTCTTTTCCTCGCCACTTCATGCATCATAGTGCAGCATGCACCGACCATACGGCTATGCTCAAAGCACCACATGCCATGAGCAGCGTCATGACACAGATGACGTATCGGACACACAGAAGTTAATTTATTATTGTGATAGCAATTATATGGACACTCCAAGCGCATTTCTGCTGTCTGCGTCGCCATTGCAGTGAGCTTCTGTATAAAGTCCAAGAGCGATAGCATCATCTCCATGTGCTCTAGGCTGTATGTGCGACTGAAGGCATGCGAGGGGAGCCGACAATCACGACTCAATCTCGCCCACATGAAAGAGACGAAAGTGAAGAGGAAGCGTGCCGTTTCCAGTCGTGTGCGAGGCACCTAACATTGTCTAACAGTCGCCTGCAACTGCGCATGTGGTGGCTGTGCGTGGTTGCGTGGCCATATCTTCAGAGCTATCTGTGTTGGGGGCACAGTCTAGGTACGCTGGCGGCTCATAGCTTTATGCTTGCTGTGTGTTCTCGGCGCTCATTTTTCATTCAAGCAATAGACAGCACGAATATTACTTCGTTCGCTGCTGCTGCCACATTTCCTCATGCCAGCGTTTTGACAGAGCATATCCGCGGTCGTTGATTCAGATGTGTTCGTGTTTGCTTGTGCGCACTCGACACTATGCTTGCTCATTTAGTTAGTGGACCTATGTTTACAAGTTTATACGACCAATAAAACTACTATCCTTACTTCGTATCATCATCATCAGCCTATTTTATGTCCACTGCAGGACGAAGGCCTCTCCCTGCAATCTCCAATTACCCCTGCCCTACGCCAGCTGATTCCAACTTGCACCTGCGAATTTAAAAATTTCATCACCCCACCTAGTTGTCCATGATTATAGTATGTCTGTGTTTACAGGTTCTATAGCTATGTCTGTTTACATGTCTTTGGCCTGTAAATCTACTATCCTTGCTTCATATAGCTGTCCACTAATTTGCTATCGCAATCGATGCTTTTCCTTTCGGGCAAAACTGTGACTTTTTTTTACTCACAAATGTAGCAAGTCACTCATACTGTAGAATGGTCTTTGAAATACTGATCGCAACACTAAGCCTTTTAGGCAGAGTTGCAGCCTTCTGGGCCATCAAAAGCACTACTAGTGTGGATTACTTATCATCTATCTGCTAGCCATCGGTGTGTACTTGTAAGTGTATGATAGCATGGATATGTTGTGAAGCCTTTGTTTCATGGTTGTGGGGTACTGACAGCTTGTCTGCCACTTTTGGTGGTGAAGGGATGCTTTGGGCCCTTCTGATGCTGTCTCTGTGCTGTAATAAATTCAGTGCTTGATAGCATCCAGTACACCCTGCGTGGTTGGTCACCTGCTGCGTATATCAAGGCGTTTCAATGTTGTTGCCACCCAGTACTTCAAGCACCCCACAGAAAACGTGTGGCGCCGTTCTCAAGTGCTTAAGTGGTCACTGAGTTATATTGACGCTGTACTCTAGCGGCATCAGCAATATGTGGCTTTTTGTTGCTGTGCAATTCTCATTTTGTCTGGCAGAGCGCATGAATAGTGCCTTGTGTGCATCTCGTGGCCAACCATTATAATCCTATTAGCCACTTGCTTCCATAACTTTTGCAGCTTCGCCAAGTTACAGTGACATGGGATATAGGTTTCTGACATAAAGGAACATCAACATTTTTCTTTTTTCAGGTATAAAAGAGAGCAGCTATTAATTCCTGCCTATGATCATGAGTACAGACATGGATTTCAGCACATCATGCCAAGGTAACTTTTTGTGCTGATAATTGTTGTAGCTGTTTATGTGTCTTTATTAACTTCAGCTGTATTAGGCGCTTAGGTACTTTTTTTTTTCATTCAAAGGCATCAAAAATAAAAGGCAAGGCATCAAAAATAAAAGAAAGTTAAATCTTTCACAAGTAGGTGTAATAGCATCGACACAGATATAGAACTTTGGCAGTTAACTTTGGCCAAGGTTAAAAATATGCTGAAGCAATGTAGGAGGATGCGACCAAATGCATGTTGTTGGCTGTTGTGTGGTGCAAGTCACTATTTTTTGTAATCTGTCTAATTGCATAATTAGTCAAGATTAATTAACTTACTTTAGCACAACACTTCCCATGAGAAAGTTGTAGAGTATTCTAGGAAATATCATTGAGCAGCTTGTAACTCTTCCTATGTAATCAACAGGAAGGAACTGAGGGGCAAAATTTTGTTAGTCACAACCATATGAAGCCAACAGATAATGAAGCAAAGGATAGCATTGGGGAAAATATTTGTAGTTTTGGACGAAAAAACAACTTGCGGCCAATAGAAGCCTAATCCCACAACCTCCGCATTACGCATGCATTGCACTGCAAATTGTGCTACTGTGGTGGCTGTTCCCATATACACTTTCTTGGGTATTTAACTATTTATGTAATGTTACCAGATCTAGCCCTGGGAATGTTAAGTATAAACCCCATGCAAGGGTCACCGAGTTCGGTCACGCGACAGCAACAAGCGACGCAATGGAGATGGCAGTCGCATTCGCTCGTCACCTACAATTCGTAGCCTGTGCAAGCGATGACTTCGAACGACGTCTCCCTGGTGTGGCCTGTATGAGGGAAGCAAATACATGTCGTAACTGGCGTGACGCGTGCTTTATTAATTAAGTTGTGTTTTACTGTAAACAGCAGCATAAAATATTTCTGGAGGTCTTGCAGTAGGTTCTTATCCTTGCAAGTATAAAAATTCAGTCGTTTGATCTTTCCGTGCAGCACTCGGTGGTAGTTGAGTAATGTGCATCCAGCTCCACCTTTGCGCTATTGGCTATTCGCTCATAGCACTTCTGGGCGACAAGCGACGAATTCTAGATTTCCATAACCGAGCAACCGAGCGACAAGACTGAGCGATCTGTTCACGCGACGGTTCGTTTCATCGCTCGAAGCCGTTACTCGTCACCGTCGCACACAAAATTGCTTTCATGGGGTTTAGCCTTTAGCCGGCGCCACCCATGGCAGTGGATGTGGAACATCCTTTTGATAGACGGTGTCACATTGTACATGAACTTTAGGAGCAGGCAGCTGGCCAATAAACCCTCGTATTCTACCTGAAAGCATCGAACCTGCTGCAGTTGAGACCCTCACTATGCAATAAAAAAAAAAAAAGAGTGGGAGGATACCGAGGGGTCCAATTTTGGTTAGTGCACTTTGTGTTGTAATTTTTGCAGTGTTGTAAAGAAGCCCGCAAAATATAACTTGCCATGTCAGAACAAACGGTACATTTAGGTGACCCATAGAGGCTAGCATGTATGCATGGCTGCATACTGAATTATGTATGATCATGGCTGATCCGGCCCTGCAGCTTGCTGAGCACAAACCCCGGGGGTTGCTACTCTTTTTAGTATTACAGATCACTACACTTTTTATGGGAATTTCAAGGGGAATTAAAATGACTACATGATATTCATTAGTTTGTTAAAAACCCATTTTGTTATAGTGAGGTTTGACTGAACTTTTGTTTTGCAGATGATCCCATGGGTCCCTGCCTAAAGTGCTTCTGTTTTGTTGCTAGGTGTTTTGTTTAGTTATGTTTACGCGCTTAATACAGCTCTTCGAACTTTTTTCTTCTTATAGGAATGAAGTAAGTGTGCGCTCAGCACATGGGACGCACATCATCTTTCTGCAAAATGATGCTGGCTATGCCCGGTGGGGTCCCACTCCTGAGCGGCTGGATGCGCTGCGCGAAAGCTACCGACCAGGCCTGGACCGTGAGCGAGATGTTGCTGCGGAGGTAGTCCCTGTGCCCTCATTACCTTCAAAAGATGCACCTCCAAAAGAGTCTCCTCTTGGTGCCCCTAAGTTGCTCTAAACACTGGTAAACGTGGCTTTCCTTACTTCTCGTCAAAGGAGAATTACAATAGTAGACACTTAGCCAGGTGTTTGCTGATAAAAATTTGAAATGTAAGCCAGTTAAGGATACCCAGCTGCAGCTACTACATTTGCACGACTCAGCACAGTGCAGTTTTGTCTCCCTGCTCTGGTTCCACAGTATCCAGATAACTTGCCAAGCACTTTACATCTCTGCTAGTATCTTGTTATGCCACTGTTTTGGCTATATGCAACATCACTTGCTGTCTATTGTCGATTCCTAACATAGCTAATGTAAAGTGAGAACTTGTAGAGCATTATTTGTTGGGCGAGTATTTACCACATTATTCACTGGCTATAAAATTTATTGTTTATGATAAAGCATCATGGCACATACAAAAAAGCCAGACTTTATGGAAGGAGTGGTGTGGATGCATTGTTAATTCTTCCTGTAATTTGTTTTATACTTTAAAGATTGATTTTATACCTATACCAGTTATGTTGCGTTGATCGAAATTTTATGTAACAGCACTCTTAAGTGGGCCAATGTAGCCAAAATCAGATATATTGAATGCTAAGGGGGTCATGAATAGTTCATATTGATAAAAGATGTCCGAATAATGTTTATCTTAGCACTAATTTAAACCTCTGCCAGTCTGCAACACTTTCCTGATATCATGAGAGAGAGTGTAATTTGTGGTGCATGGTGTGAAATGGCATGTACCAATCCATCATAGCCTGGTGGCTATTGGCTGCATAGCATGTTTTCTTTGCGTAATGTGCACCATGTACGCTGTCTTTACATGGTGCAGGGAGACATATTATTGTGGGCACTGGGTGCCTCCACAGTTCCCTCTGGTTTCCGCTCAACAATGATGGCACCTAGGCAGAAACAGAGTGTTATAGGCATGAAAGAAATTTATTTTGTGCATAAAATACATTTACAGTGGACTCTCTTTAAACGGAACCTTAAAGGACCAGGAAAATTGGTTCCATTTATCTGCAGTTCTATTTACTGAGAGACAAAGCTGAATACAATTGCATGAATACAAAACCAGCCAACCATGAGGATGGTGTTCCGTTTAAGAGGCAGTTCCATTTAAGCGATTTCCGTTGATCGAGATTCCACTGTATGTCAAAATTGACAACCTGTCGCAGTGCTAAGCCTAAATGCTCATTTACATCAGCCACAAAGTGCCTCTACAGCAAGTCTTTGTACACAAAGGTTTATCTCACTCCATCAAGCACCACCTTTTGGATGGAAGCATTGAGGGAAAATGGCCATAAAGCCATGGTGCAGCATTTCATTTGATTACTAGAATACCGTATGTTCTTGTGTAAGGGCCACGCCCTTAAATTTAGATTTAAATATTTTTGAAAAAGGTATTTCAGAAATTATTCATGCATAGGCTGCACATGCCCTCCGAAGCACATACCGTATTTACACGAGTGTAAGTCGACTAGAACGTAAGCCGACCCCCCCATATTGCATGACAGGGGGAAAAAAAAGAGCATACCCGAGGGCGCATCCCATAACGAAAATTTATTAGTAACTGGCATGGTCACTGGACTTCTTGTGTTCACTTGTGCCATCATCGTCGCTGCTATGGCACTACAGCGCGTCGTTGTCCAGCGAAATTCCACATTTGGCAAGCGACCGCACCACGACATCTTGTGGAACAGCAGCCCACGCCGAATGCACTCAACCACACGCAGCCATCAGGGAGACTCTTTTGACAGGTCTGGTTGGCGTAAGTTCGCGGTCTTCTGCCGCCAGCCACTCGTACTCACAACGGAGCAGGTCCTTAAAAGGCGAAAATCCAGGCTTTTTTCATGACCATGTCGCACTTCATTGGCAGGGACCGATCACGCATTTCAGTGACGTACCCCACAAGCTTGGCCTACAGCTCCGCAAAGCGTCCCGACTTCTGCCCGTGGGACATTCTTCGCTTGCCGTCACAGGTGAAAATTTTGCCTCACTGCAGTCGCCACTCTCGCACCACCCGTTCAGAAACATCGAACTTGCTGCCCGCTGTGCAGTGATTTGTTTCTTCGGCATAGAGGATGGCAGCCCTCTTGAGCGCTGCTGTGAACGAGGGCCGAATGTTTAGTGGGCCTGGAGCACTCATGACGACTGAGGAAGCATGGAAGCAGCACGTATCTGGCAGTTGAGTCAAATGCGTCAGACTAAGAGCTACAGCGAAATAGAAACGCGTGAGCGGCGTCTGCTCTTCCATGAACTATTGATACTCCCTGCAAACGCCGCCATTCTGGGGGTGCCGCCGCGAATGGAACAGCGGCACTTCATCGACTATCGACACCTCCCATGAGTGTTGTGCGGGCTGTAGAACTCTAAAAGAAATGTTGAAAAACCCTTTCGAAAAGTGAACAAACACCCGGGATAGCGAAAACTACGGGTAGGGCCATAGAGCAAACATAAAATTGTAAGTACGTTGTAGCTCCCCTGATATCTCGTTGGTCTCGCTTTTTTGGCGGTGCCATGTTTTGGTTTCGATTGTAAGTCGACCCCCTCCCCTCCCCCCCCCCCCACTTCATATTTTCAAATTTAAAAATATAGGTAGACTTACAATCGTGTAAGTACGGTACCTCATCAGCTGCTGCGAAGCAGCACATGCTGTGCTATCTTAATAGTACGCAGAGACATACTGTGTGGCATATTACGCTCCTCTTTGGTGTGTTTGTTGCTTTTACAGTTATTAGAGGTAAGCTCTTTAATCTAAATAAAGCATTGACATCGTCACAAAATATCCATTCCGACACCACATGGCTTGTCCCATTGGCCATTCACCTACGCATATGTGTCCAGCATGATAGCCTGTACCACTTTCCGTAGACAGCACCTGCTGCTGCTGCACACCTTCCTGAGCGTGCGCACGCACCAAGATTTTTTGCATGAAGCTTTTGTCGTGCCTATACCAACTGAAAGGTAGTATGGTCTTCTTAGTAGTACCATTCTGTTCACATTTCCTGCGAAAACTTTTTTTCACCGCGCAAGCTTATGTGCAGCACATCATCCGAAATCAGTGTGCTTCTGCAGTGAACCGGACTTTGCTGCTACAGCCTCTCACTTAACGTTAGCAATGATGAATGAGACAAAAATCAAGGCTAAAATAAAGGATCCCCCATGCTCGTCACATATGGCAACAAGCACATCTGTTTTTGAAACCTTACACATTTAGTTATTTTTTAAAGCAAATAGTTTTCTTTGGCTCTTTTGTCCATTTTCATGGTCAGTTGTTGGTAATGGTTGGTGGTCTGTGGCTGTCGGACGTTCTCTGCAAATACAAAGGCCGCATGCTGTTGTTCAACTGAGTTGTGCGTGCATTTTTCGCTGAGCGCCAGTAGTAAATATATCAGATTACAAAACTTTCTGTGCAAAGGTAGTTCTCACAAACTTATGAGTTCTACATACATCATCTTCAACTGTAAAATAAATGTTTAATCAAATTTAATAAACATCCGGGGCTATTTTGGAGGTTGTGAAAATAGGCAATGGGTGACAATTCAAAGGGAAAACTCTGCTTCGTTGAAGCCAGGCCTGCAAGCATGTACTGTCGCGTGAGAGTTATGGGGTGTCCAAAGGTTTAGATGCTGCAGCGGAGCGCTCGCGACAGACAGCCCTGCTCTTCTCCCACTGCCATTTCCTCCTGTGGCAGCTGCAGGAAAGGGCTCTAGCACCACTACAGATGTGCTGATTCGGCTCTGTTTGCTACGGAATTTCTCCCAATGAAACAACAAACGCTACCTTAATCTTCTTGCTGCAACAAATATATGTCTTCAAGCACATCATTTCTTTAAAAGGGCCCTGAACCACCCATCGGGCTTGGTGAAATAACATAGTCTGCGGGTAGCATACGCTGCTGTGAAGATCGCAGCCAAGTTTTGCTGTTGTACACGGTGCGTGGAGATCGCAAGCAGATCACGAAGTCGCCTTTCGCTCAAACGCCCTCTTTTCAGCAGAAGGCCCTCTCCTCACTCTCTTCTGGACACTTTATTTCGTCGTTCCCTTAAACGGCTGCTGTTGGCCGATAGCTGACATCAAGCTGCGGTCGGCTACATAGTGTAGGTACAGCATCCGCCACGAGATGGCACCACGAGTCCACTGGCTAAGCGCACTACGGCTCGCTGAGGACAACCATGTTTGGCTTATGTTTAGCACGTCACAGGCACCAAAGGCGGAAGTCTTGGTGTCTATGTTAACATGCAAAATGAAATTTGCAGTGACATTGAAGTGACATTTAGAAGGCGAAGTGTGGGCAGGCCCCACTGCGCCGCAGCCTTCGTAGTGCAAGGCATTGAAGAAGGAACTGGAGCACAATATATAGGCCATGTTTGATTGCTAATAATTCTACTTCTGCTGAACGCATTGAAGTACTTTTTTTGCAGCAAACTACTTCTAAAACAGCCTATTTTCACTTCAAATGCCTTTCTCCACTTCGATAAAAAGTGGTTCAGGGCCCCTTTAATAAAAGTGAATAGCTTTCTAAATGCGGTCGGCTATTTGCTTACATTGACAATCATTATTGATGGTTTCTACGCAATATTTTTGCTTGTGCACGGGCCACATCCCAAATCACCCCTCCCCCCACTCCTACCCCTCGCAAGAAAAAAAAAATAATAAAGTGTGGCCCTTACGCATAATATAGGCACACAGCATTGCTTCTATACTGGGAATTCTCTATGCATGGAATTTTCAGGAGAATATTTTCAACTTTCAGTGCTTAGTGTAAAGGAATAACTTGAAATGGGGGGGGGGGGGCAGTCTTCTATATAAATTGGCTTCAGTGTACTGTACTTATGCAGCACCACAGTTGATTGCGGTTATCATGCCTCCAATCAAACATTGTCATGGAACAATATCTGTCAGATCTTAAATGCTGTGAAGGACTTCGTGTGGGCTCTTTGTTCTTTTTTGCTATGTGTTGCTTTCGTTGCTCAAAGCAACACATTACAGGAGTTCCATAGGAAATGTTGGGGAAAACCTGTGTAGGCTTATTTTACTGTGGTGCCTCTGCTGCAGATATTACGTGAATGAGTGTGTGCCTGAGGTGCATGGGTAAGCTGCTACAAAGGAAAAACAATGTTTGCAACCTTTTTTCCCTTAAATTTGCAATTCTAGTATGTAGCTGAAACCCGTGAGAACAAGTTCTGCTGGTCAATGTAGTGCAAACTTTTCTTGCTTGGACTGCTTTAGTGACTCATTAAGATTAAGTATTTCACTTTATGCTCTTGAGCATCTTGCTGTTACAATTTTTGTTGCTGTGCCGAGAAGAATTGGAGTTCAAGTAAACACTATGAATAAGATTGCAACTAGATACCCATATCACTTCTTTTAAATTGTAAGGCTGAGTTTGCCTGCCTTTAACATTTCTCGAATTCATTGCCACAGAATATTGCATACCTTCAGACAATGGCACTGTTTGCTGCTGCAGGAGCAGCGATTGAAGTGTCTCAGATGAGAGCTGTGCTGAAATAAGCAGCAATTGGACTTCAGGAACATACCTTAATTATGGCTTTTGCTATGCTATTGCCTTAAATGTATTTATTGTGAAATTTTAGACCTTTTTACATACAAATTTATGGCTATAAGCCTAAACACTGTAACTTACCTTGAGCTTTTCTACTTTTGGATAATGTAAAGGAAAACTGCAAGCAAGCTCTGCTGTAGAGCACAATGACATAGAGAATGCATATTGTAAACTTCGCAAGCTATGCCACTTTGCCTGAGTCATTATGCACTGTGTAACAGCCTTCTTCCGTAATTTTGATTTTTAATTCCTTATGGTTATTGAACATCTACTGAAAGCCGTAGCTGAAAGCTCAACATTGATATTGGATAGAAGGTCTTTGTATTGATTGTGAACACTTTCTTTTTTAATCCATTATTGTTCTGTGGCAGTCAGACTGCCAAACTTGTGGCAGACTGCGTCGCTAGATGAAGTTAGCGTATTTTCTTGTGTAAGGGCTGCACCAATGTAAGGGCTCCACACCTATGCCTGGGACAAAATATGCGAAAATATTTTTGATATTATCCATGTAAGGGTCACACTCCCCTTTCCAAAGGACACCTCACCAACCAGCATCACACCACTATGAGATGTACGACAGCCCATGATAGGGTGCATGCTGCACCATCTCTGTGTGATTCCACATCGTATATGAGGATATCAGATATAGGTTCTTCTGGCATCTTTTTGCTGCTTTTACTGTCTGTAACATCTTAGCGGGGAGTTATTGCCTTCTAGTGCTGACATCATTTAATTTATACACCTGCTCTCCGTCACACTTTCCCCATATGCATGCACCTCTGTGCTGTGCACTAACATTCCAAAGCTCATGCCACATTCTCCATGCAGCGGCTGCTACTGCACAGCCCAGGAAGTGTGTGAACAGCTTGAGTCAGGGCAGACATTTGCATTTAATGTGTGTGTTTGTGCAGTGCACTCTCTTTGGACCGGTGCCTCTTGAAATATATGCAGCTATTTCCTGTAATATTTTGTTCACGTTTCGCGTGGTAACTGCTGTGATGTCTCACATGATTTCTGTGCTGCTGAGCTGGCCGTTTCTCATCATTCTGCTGCCAACACAGACCTGTACTATTTTGTGCATGGCATGTGAACTCTGGCCTTGCTTCTGAGGATGGAATCATTTTTGAAGAATTTGCTCTCAGTGAGCAGAGATTCACCGGCTGAAATGTTAAGACAGTGCCAGTGGTGGTAATTGAGTCAGCGATTGAAGCTAAAAGTAAGAGAATATTCAGGTTGTCCTATTTGACCGCATTCACATTTGTTCTTTGAATGCGCATTTGTTTATATACTGTTTGTTTATACAAGATACTCTCATGCAAATTTAAGGCAGAAAAGTGTTGCCCTTACACGAGAACTTACCGTATTTCTCTTTAGAGTGCCCACAGCTTAGCTCTGTGTTGTAACACTGTGCTAAAGGCAGCACTGAAGTGCAGGGCTGTTTCATGCATTTGTGCTGTAAATTCTGATTGCATCAATTTCAGAAGTACTGAAAGTTAGGTTAATTAGTATGGGTTAATTTTTGGTGTAATGGCCCTACAGAACGTAAGCAAAGGCAGAAAAAGTAGACACAGTGTACACAGGCTCCATGTACGCCTTGTGTCCAGTGTGTCTACTTTTTCTGTCTTTGTTAATAATTAAAGCTTTTGGTCTTATAGTGAAACTTCTGTTGTATAGGCCTCACAAATGCTCTGCTCCATGTCGCAGTCTATCAGCATTTCGTGGCCAGTACTTTTAGCTCATCCACTTTTATAACTTTTTATATTTGTGTATTTTTGCTTGGTATCTAAAAGCTACAGTGAAATAGTAGAAATGGTGTGTGAAATTTTTTGCTGGTAAATTATTTTTATTCAGTTTCCTTTTTCCTTTTTTTATCTTTTCCTACTCAATGCAAAGAAAAATTTCAGTCCTCTGCAACTGCCCTGTTCCAATGCTCTTGCATAATGGCACTGGCTGCTAGAGCAGTATGTGGCTCTCTGCTCACTCATTATGTGAGTCTATTTCTCAACTAAGTTGGTTTGACAGACAAATCTTCCATTGGCAGTCTTTACAAGGTGCAGATAGAGTGAGCTGATGGCATCATATCAATTAAGCACAGTTTCTGGTGGCATTTTGGCACATCTCGTTATCACAATTAGACAATGTGGTGGTGGCGACACTGATGAAGTGTGTTGGCAAGTTACAAGCAGTGAGAATAAGGTTCACTGCACATAATGTGGTCAAGCACAGTGTTCGCAAAGACTGCCGCAAAACGAGGTATCTTAAACAGCAGTAGTGGAAGGCCAGAGATCCAAAAGAAGGAAGAGTGGTCATCGGTTCCAAGGTGTGTGCGCCCATGAAAGAGGAGAGGTGATAGTGGCCATGCTACAGGTAGGACAGGCAGACGAAAAGTGTTGGATGAGCCATATACTGCTGTTTGCAGTAAAAATGGTGCCGTTATTTGTTTTACCAAGTCTTTAATAGCAGTGAGAACAGTGAAAACTGAATTTATCATTTTTGTTCTTGTTTTTATGGTTTGGCAGGGAAGCACAGACATGCATCAAATCTTCAGAATGACTTGGAAATGGTATTTTGCTTAGCAGGGAATGTTATCTTGAGGAAACATATAATTTATCTATATTGCTTGGAAGTTGATGCAAGCACTATTTCATCACAATAAAATGCTCTTGATGCTCAAAGGGATCCAATACAAGTAAATACTGCCACAAAATTTTGCACTACTGATGCAGTTCATTAATGTTAGACTATCTCTGGTTTACCCTAAGCCCCTGTTGCTTCTGAAACCTTTAACCGTGACTTTATTATTAGTGTACTCATTCAACATAAAATAAGTAAGTAAAAATTAAGCTAAGTGTCAATAGTACAAATTTTTCCTTCCTCCTGACTCTTTCTCGTTGGTATACACTTGGAGCTGAACATGACACACTGACCGCCATCTGTTGATTTATTATTACTTCCCTTATTAAGTTTCTACCTCAACCCCATTTTCTTCATTTCTCTCAAATTGTTATGAGCACTGCATTTTATTCCTGTGCTGAGTCATTCGCTAATGGCACAGTAATTAATGTGCTCCTCACCTGCTTATAGAATTAAAAACAGATAAGCCCAGCACATAGATCACATACTGAGAATTATGTCTGCAAAGTGTCAAACGCTGCCCGGTGCGAAAACAGCTAAAATTTCAGACAAACGCTTGTGCATCCTTCTCAAGAAATCCCCGCATCTGGCTGCAGAGTGAAGGTCACTCGCATCAATTGCTATCTATGTCTGATGCAGTGCCTGCTAGGTAGGTCACCGATTATGGCACAGGATTTCAGTAAATCATCATGTGCAGAATCCACAAAACCGCCACTAAAAATGTGCCATGCAACAAAGTAGAAAGAGAAGAACAGAAAAGGGGGGGGGGGAGGGGGGGGCTCGTGATGTAAACGTTACATTGCCCCTTGACTTTAGTAAGGGAATGAGGCCTGCAGATGGTAGTCAAGGCAAAGAGAGAGAGATTGTGTCTGTTGGCCATGAAGCTCGCCTCCTTGCAGCATGGCGATGTGAAATTTTAATTTCTCTGATCTCCTCTAGTTTTAAACATCTTTCTAAAATTCATGAGGTAAAATGCTCCCCTGATGTCGCTTTACAACTCCCAGTGTATAACCAAAATTTCTGATGAGGCCTGGTGAGAGGGGCCCATTAAACATCAGCAGGCATGGCCATATGCTTTCCGTCTCAGAATGTAGTAGTTTCTGAACATGGCAGGGAGTTGCCGCAATCAAGGCAGAGAGACGTCTTAGCCTCAACTCCGTGCATGCACTGTGGTAGCCACTAAACTTGTCAAACATGCTTTGACATCTGGCCACATCTGTTTATTGTGTTCTAGAAGTGCTTTTAAGAAGCCTTGACAGGCTTTGGAGAGGTTGCAAATCTAAGCAACCCATTTATCAAAGACAGTAAAGCTGTATTAGGGAATTCTTGCCTACTTTGGGCGTCCTAGGGATCCGTGTTTCCAGTGCCCAAAATCTACCCAAGACTTTGCAAACACCTCATTATATCAGGTGCAATTCTTTCATCATACCTGAGCTTTTTCATATGCTTCACTATATACAAGCTTTCTACAGACCTGCGTTTTTTTTTTTAAATCACAAAGAAAATGGTACAGCATACAGGATTGACATACTTATAAAAACGGATACTAAATTGGTCTTGGCCAAAAGCCAGAGACCAACAGGGCTTACCTCCAAGTGGAGCCAGTGAAACGTGACTCAAGAAACAAAAGTATGGATCACTGGCGAGAATAAACTGCACAAAGAAATTTTCTGTTTAAAGGGCCCCTCACCAGGCCCCATAGCAAATTTTGGTTGTTAGCTGAAAGTTGTTACATGTCCTCTATGGAGTGTTCTGCCGCAAACATTTTTGAAATTGACTCATTAATAGCCAAGGTAGAAATATTTCAGTGCCGTAAACCCCTGATTTCAGAAGGTGAGCTCCACTGCATAGCAAGACACTCTCGCCGCTTGCCCATCTAGCCTTCACAAACGAAATTCCTTCCCTGCGTTCTCCCATACCAGACCTAGAGGATTGCGTGACGCATACGTCACGGGCCCCCGGCTTCATTTTTTTTTTCCTCACCCTTTTTTTCTTTCTTTTTATGCGGCGCTACGCACTTCCGCTGACAGCGTCGCACATGAGCTATTGTGATGTCTCATTTCACGCAGCACACGATTTTGTGTGCTGTGCACAAGGACACATCACTAGCAGTATAATTCAGTGCTACACAAATACTGACGCAGAACAAGCGGATTGCAGAGCATGGTCACGCGCAGGAACACGGTAGCAAATGTCCATAGTTTCGGCACCTGTGCACGTGACTGCATGACCGTGGGAACAAGCAGACAAAGCAGAAGTACATCTCTCCTGCTTCGCTGTGAAGTAAAACAAACACGCAGACATTCCGTTTCGGTCTTTTATTATTTCTCTAAACTTCAATTAGTCAATTCAAGCAACAGATCACACAAATAACAAATGTTGCCTTGAATAATTCTCGAAGTCGCGTGTCACCACAAGCGACGTCACACTGTGGACACAAGTACGTAGGCACCGGGACACGAGTACATCACTGTCCGCCTTTGAGCGCGGTCGCCATGGGGGAAAGGGAAAACGGCGTTCGTATTGAAATTTCAGACCTTTCCGAGGCGCGTAGCCATGTAATTCTTTGCAAACACGATCGTTAGCATGCATTGTATGATCTGCACTTGTCAGCTCAAGATGGCCAGTCCTGGTGAGGGGCCCCTTAAGTGGGGTATATGCAAGGTAACTTTTATTTTATAATTCTTCCTAATTACATTTCACGGCTAATTTGGGGCTCGGACGCAAGCTGCGTTGCTGACTGTTCCTTGATTGAAATTTGATACCAACCATGCCATCGCCCGAAAATCATTGTTCAGCTCCCTTAACAGCTTAGCTGTAAAGCAGCTAACGTGGCTTCTATGGAGTAATTTTGTGGCTTTTGTAATTTGATAAACCTATACAGCACACAACAAATAGGACAGAAAACTGCATGAGTTTATCACAGCATACCATGCCACCCAAGTAAATGTTAAGTTTGTAACTTTTGTTTTGACACAAAGGCTAAACTCCCAGAAGTCACTTGCATGTGGCAGCAGAGTGCTAGCCATTGGTCTAACCTGAAGCACTAATGCTTTTCTTTTTTATTTTGCAATGTCAAAACCGGTGATGCACTTTAAACATGCTGATCAGCGCGTATTCCGTATTTGCTGCCTATCCTCTGTGTAATATTGATCAAAGTCTGTATCATGGATGAAACAGAAAATACAGAAGTGCCATCTCGCCCATCTTACTACACAGCTAGCTATTCCCGCTAAGGGCTCAACGATTTGGTGCACCTAGATTTCCACTATGCCCTCTTCCTGCCCTTGCCACCTCTCTTCCTCACACCTTTCTAACATGTTCTGTCCTTTTTCTTTCTTCAGTAGCTGTTCACACTAAATGTGCATGCCACCATGCAGTTTGGGCGTAAAGTACCTGATAAGGGCCATTGAATGAGAAAGAACAGTACTTTTAAGCAGTTGGACCATGCCAACATCATGATATGGGGTGACCTTCGTGTGAAACATGAGTCATCGAAGTATTTGGTTCACCCATTATTTGCTGCTTGGAAAATGTGTGGTAGGCCTACTGCTGCACTTGGTCTTTCAATGTTGCTGGCATTATGGAAGGCACAGCCAATGCATCGTATGGCTGCTGCTTGTGCTAGGACTGATCCACCTAAATACTCGCAGGTAGCATCATTCTCTTATCTTGCTGCATGAGTCCATGAGAGAATGCAGGAGAGGAGGTTTGCACCTCCATATTTGTACATCGTTGTGCTCACTTTGTTTTCCTAGAAAAAAAAAAACAAAGGCCTATGTGCGCCTTTTCTTAGCTTGTTGTTTTCCATTGCTTTATTGCCATGACAATTGCTTGTAGCCACCATACCGTGCATGTGTATGGTAATACAAGCAGCATATTTAGCTCAAGCTCTCTGGGTGCTTTTCTGGCTACTGAAGTTTCTTATGTGGTGCAATGTTAGGAAATCCAAATACGCATGAAATACGCACAGCATGAAGGAAATTGCTGTACATCCACAGCACAGTTTGAAATACTTTACAGGCAAATTTATCATTACTAGTCATTTTGTTTTTGGTTTGTTACTCCTTTAAAGCACTGAGCTTTTTGTGGAGTTTGTGTAGCATAACCTGAAATTTGTAAATCGTTGGTGAGGCATGATAGTTACGCAGCACAGGCGAACTGACTTGTTTACAGTATTTACTCGATTCTAACGTGCCCTCGATTGTAATGCCCCCCACACCCATTCTCCATAACCAAAAAAAAAAGGGGGGGGGCGGGAATGCCGTCGATTGTAACATGCACCCATTTGCCGTGACCTAAAGAAAAAAAAAAGTCCTTTACAGTACCGCACACCTCATTATTTTATATAGAAATACAACTTTCTCTCATTTGGAAAAATAAAGATTTACTCCCAATGCATTAAATTTGCGATAAAAAAAAAAGTGGCAGTTTCGCCCGAAAGGCAAAGCATCGATTGCGATAGAAAATTAGTAGACGGCTATACGAAAAGTAAGGATCATAGTTTTATTGGCTGTATAAGCTTTTAAACATTCGCGTACTAACTAGATTAACAAGCATGGTGTCACACATGCACAAGCAAACAAGAACACGTCTCACTCAATGACCACGGAAACCTTTCATCAGAACGCTGGAGTGAGAAAGTGCACTAGCAGAAGCGAGCGAATTGACCTTTGTGCGGCCTCTCGCTTCAACATCAACTAAGCGGCGAAAACATAGCACGGTGCACCTAGGTGCGTAGACTCGTTTCCATTACAAGTCACTTTTAAGATAGTGGCCGCGCAGCTGTGTCTATGCAGCCGCCACCGGAGTAGAATGCCTCTCCTGCTTGCACCAGTCCCGCACGCAAGTTTCGGGAACTCCGAACCCCACGATGCGGCCCGATTTCTGCCTGTCTCCGCACACGTGATCACCTTTCTTTTAATTATGGCATCGTGTTAAACACTTGGCGTGCCTTCTCAGTCGGCATTTCCATGCTTATAGAGCAAATGCAGAAATCGGGAAGACGTACGGTAGACTAACCTCAACACACGTACTATACAACAGATGGAGGAAGCTACGGCAGTTAGGCTCGAAGCGTGTACGAGGCGGCCATTTTGAAATGCCCATGGTGATATGGTAACACAGATTCAGGGTCGTACTCGATTCTAACATGCATGCAATTTTTGGACCCGTTTTATCGAAAAGAAGTGCATTAGATTCGAGTAAATATGGTATACATTGTGGAATCTTAATTTGCTGTGGTTTTATTTCCTTTGGATATCTCGGGGACACCAGCTTTGTGAATACACTCTCAAGGCAAGGAATCTATTAATACTGTGTAGCCTTTCCTCTTTATTTAGTTGTACAATCGACATACATTAATTCTACCATGATGTGACTCAAAGTGGGTGAAATTAAATGAAGAGGCAATAAAAAAAGACGTTGAAGCAAGTTGCAGCTTCATTTGGCAGTATTTACACAATTCTGACATGCCCCAAACGTAACGTGACGCGAATTTTTACAGTTTAATAGTATAAAACATTGAGTGCCCAAATGTAATGAATACACAATTTTATAATACAAAAGAATGCAGCACGCCTCTAATTCTGGCAATCAAAAATATGATAAAAACTGCAGATTTTACCTTCACAGAATGGGAACTTATTTATAAATTTTTTCCATCATCGTCAATCTCGGGCACCATTTTATTGCAGTTTATGGACCACAACATGTAGTCCTCCTTTTGGTCAATTGTGTTTAACATCCTGTATTTGTCGAACCATTCCTCTGCTATCGTAAATGGGATGGTGGCCTCGCCTAAACTAACCACTTCACCAATTCATCCTGTGGCACACACAAAGCCAGGATAATTTAACGATTCTATTCCAATTCTTTCCCTGTTCCTGCTTCGCCAGTGGTCTAAGCACCTCCCCACCTACTTTATCACCATAGTCGACCTGTTGGATGATAATTGCGGATTCGAGTGAAATGAATCATTCCATTTTACCGGCCCAATTGTCTGTAGTGCAAAAAACATGACACAACTCTGTTGCTGCTAACTTAGCATGTAAAATAAATTATATTTTGAGTGAGCTTTTGTAATTAAATCCTGAAAGTAGTGCATCATAATTGCCTTATGTGAAATCTTTTTTTGCCACCATCTTGTAACAGTAGCAAAAATGCTGGCTCTGATTGCAGGCTATTGATAACATTGCAAGTGTGGTTTTGGTTTCTTATCCAGTTGTATTGCGCAGGAAATTTTCAGACCAATTTTCTTGGAAAAAGCAAGCTTGCATTAGAATTGGGTAAATACGGCAATCATTCATCGTGAGTTACTGTCCTTGCTTTGATATCTACCAAAGGCAGACAGAAAATCACTGTTTTTGACTGGCGATAAATGTGTCTGATGTCCCCTAGTTTCACCTAGACAAACATTGCTGCCATTGAGGTCAGGCGTGTGTGTGCTTACCTGTAAAGTTCGAATTGTCTGGTAATTGCCAATTTCAGGCTCAAACTAACAGAAGGTTTGGTACATAGAAATAGGTGTGCACTGGTGAGGTTCTCAGGATTGAATTAATTGAAAGATTGAATTAATGGAAGTCTGCAGTGTCTTGTTAGCAAATGCTGTAGAAAACAGCCATCTATAATGAGTTCATCAATGATTGAGGCAACGTGAATGCAGCTTCATGCTGAAGACATACAGTCAAACCCACTTATAACAATACTCAAGTGCCATGAAAATTCTATTGTTATAACCAATCATTGTTATAACCAGGTTGCATGAAAATATCAAAGTAGGGGGTTGGCAGAGCTGATGTGAGAAAGCCATATAGGCGGGGAGGCCAGTGCCCCTCCTTACCATCTTCCTTCGCCCGGCTGCTGATTGTGTTCACTCGTTTAACTGCTTCTTGGGCGCCCTGACCACGTGTAACAAGCCACGGCTGTCGGCGTTAAAGAATGGCACTGCTATAACAACTGCAAAGAGATGTCACGGGTGGCAAGCGATATGTGAGCACCACCGAGGCATCGCTTTGGTGGCCTCGAAAGGGGCCTTTTAAAAATTGCGAGAAGGCTGCCGCAGCAGCCTGTCAGCTTGAGAAATCCAGAAGAAACACTGAGGAGAGATCGCCACAAGCATCTCGCCACGTACTTCTCACTGGCTTGCACGAGAAAAGCCTATGTCCGTCAGCCATACATGCTTTATGCGAAGCTTGCAGACATCCTTCTCCAAGGCATCCAAGTGATCTACGTAGTGCAGCAAAAGGCTCCTCATGAAAATAAAGCCCCGGGAAGGGACTAAATCATCTGCCGGACCTCCTGTGAAAACAACATTGATGCAGCCTGCCCTACCGCGTCATCGCTGCCGTCGTCGTCGTCGCTATCTGATGCAAGCACGTTTGCAACGATCGTCTCAGCGGTTAGAAGCACTTAGTTTCCAAATCTATAGCCATGCGCTTTCTTTTCACCGGCAACATCGTGCGTTGTCGATGATCAGCGGGCTAATCAGCCATTTTCTGTTTCAGCGGTGAGTCAAGCGAAGCTGAGAAACCGCGTGGCCAGGAACAATTTCGACGCAATCAACAAAGACAAGTGTGAGCGATTAAGGTGTTCACAGAACTGGCATGAATGAGGAGCTAGCGAGCAACATGCAAGTAATCTGCTTGCAGCGCAGTTGGCGTGGTCCATTCGTGTTTCAGAGGGTGGGGCGACGTAAACCTATGGGCGTAGCCCATTTGTGTTCGGACGGGTGGAAGGGCAACAGGAGAGAGTCACGCGGAGAAGGCTGGAAAATGAGCATGCGGCAGCAGCGGCCCATCGTGCAGCGGATCGAATTTCTCGTTTTCTTTTTAAAGATTTCACATTTCACTACCTTTCGGCACGGACACCCAGCAGCCAGCCTTCATCCTTATAGCTGATAATGCGGCATCAGGTCATTGTAGTAAGTGGGTTATTTCACCATGGAAAACATACAAAAATTGACGGTGCAGCAGCTTCTCATTGTTATAACCGATGCATTGTTAAGACCAGTATTGTTATAAGTGGGTTCGACTGTATTTTCATTTAACAACACATCTCAACCATAGATGGAAAGTGAGAAATCAGGGAAAGTGCGAAATGTGAGATGACCTGGAGGTAGCAAGGGCAGACAGAGAAGAATGTCACTACCGCTTGTTTATCTGGGCCTTAACTGTATCTGAATTTCAGCACCACCTACGTATTGCTCTGTGATGCTAGAACACTGTCATACCAGGCGAGTTGGCACTCCTGTCTATCTTATTTAGTGGACTGTATTCTGACAAGATCCTTGCGAGAATGTTTGCCCAGCTGTGCGCACCTTTATCGTTAAAGTAGTAGAAGTGATTTGGTCGATGAAATAATGGCATTAAGTGCAGGCTCTCGGAGCACATTCTTTTTACCTTGCCATGTGACCATGAAAATTTTCATCCTGTTTAAAGTAGTACAAGTCGCCATCTAATCAATAAATGCATGAAATGTCTTATTAGATTTAGTTTTAAATGTAGCTGCTGTATACAAGCAGGTGAAACAGATTTAAAACCTGTCTGTGGCCATATGTCCAATGTATTGTCTTCTTTCTGTTATCATGCTCAGCTGCAGTAGTTTCAGAAGTAGAGTGTCCAAGGCAGTTGTCTATTGACTGACCATAAACGATCATGGCACACATCACCAGGTTACTGGTGTGGACAGCCAATAAATCAGGTATGTCTTGCCACAACTAATCATACCATGAGAAGCCAACAAACAGAAACAGCGAGGAAAACATAGGGGAAATCACTTGTACTTAGCAATTGAATTTAAAAAATGATAAATTAATGCCAATGAAAATTGATGAAAAAACAACTTGCCGCAGGCGGGGAACGATCCAACCTCTTCGCATTATGCATGCGATGCTGATTAGTAAGTACAAGTGATTTCCCCTATGTTTTCCTTGGTGTCTTTGTTTGTTGGCTTCTCATGATATGATTGATAAAGATCGGGCCCCTCAGTTAACCCCCTTTCTTTTCGTTGCCACAACTAAGTCATCCTATCTACTTCAGCCATTCAGCACACAAAAAATGGGCAACATTCCTCACAGGGATAAAAATCAGAATGTGGGTCCAGGTCTCTCCATTGCTTGTGCATGTTCTCTTCTTGCATCTGCTTTGGTTTTTGCTTGTGTAAAATGCTTGTCACCTGTGCACTATAGCTTATCATTGAGTTTTCATTGTCATTTGCCATGCCCTATATTATACTCTGTGTTAAGAGCACTGTTCTCACAAAAAATGTTAGCTTCATTTTTGTCTACTGGTATGGGTAGGTATTGGCCAAGTTATCATAGTACAGAACCTTGTTTTCTCCAGCGCACAATTAATTAATTACAGCCTTATTACAAGTCCAGGTTTCAGTTTCGAACACTGAGAATGCCATGCTGCCACTGGCCTCTGGTGGCAATTATGTGTTATTACGCCACAAACCACTGACACGCACGAAGTGCATTTGCATTGTGCTGCATAAGGCTGAGATCAATTTTATTAAGGTTGCTTGAATATCTCCTGTGCCACCAAACCAGTTATTCCCTTTTGCCTCACATTTGGTTTCTTCTCATTCCATGTGCAATAAGACATTTGAAGTGACTGCGGATTCAGCAAAAAGTTGGCTTTTTGTCCAAGTTGGTAAGTAGAGAGAGAGAGAGAGAAAGAAAAGTTAGGAAAGGCAGAAGGGCTCGGTCTGAGGCACATTCCTCAACAGCCAGCTGCTCTGTGCTGGGGTATAGGGAAGAGGGAAAGAAAGAGGAACCATATAAGGGACGACAGAGGAAGAAGGCAAAGCGCATAATGGGCAGGCCTATTCAACCTTGAGTCCAGGCTCATATGTTTTAAATTAGGTAAAGCCTGGATGGCCTGAAAACTAGATATACACTCGCGTCAAGGGAGCCATATAAGGTCCTGTGACAGTTCTAAGATGGATCAGCTAGCCTGCTGGTATCCGCTGCCACGTGTTTCCATGTTCCAACACTTCCTAGCACTTGCTAAACATAATTAAAGCTAGCCTGCATTTATAGGCTGCCTTCAAGCCTTGTTATGTCTATGTGTTTAGGTGCTGTAGTTTGAAGTCAGCTACCTGCACATATTAAAATCAAAATAAAATATATTCTAACTTTTGTTTGTAATTAATAGTACTTGGTTAAAGGTATCCATGTGTACTGGTAAGTTAAATGACAGGTTTACAGGTATTACAACTTAAAATTTTGTCACTACTGCTTTAAATTGCCTAGTTCAGTTTAAAAAGCTCCTGTGGCCTAAGGTAAAGCTTACTGCTGTGTACAAATAGGAAAATTTTCTTTGTCACTATCCGCAAGTACAAGAAGCCATGTTTTGCTAGCATTTAATGAATGGGAAAGCTGTAGTGCTGATGGAGATTTAACACAGACCTACAGTGTGCAAGCTTGGTACGGCCCCAGTAGATTGTACTAGAGTTGTGTAAAGTAGCAGCTTGAAGCTGCATTTGAGTTTTGTGAAAACACTGTATGAATTTTTTGCCAATTTGGAGACTAACTGTAGCTATCAGACTGTGTTATCACAAACATTGCAGAGAACTAAGCGTAGTGCTCCGCGTTATTGGCCATTCATCTTTTGTAGAATGTTGCGTGGTTATGACAGGCATTGCAAGGCCCTTGTAGCTGAAATTTTTCTTGTTTAGGAGACTGCGTGACATAGCTTTAATTAAGAGCAGGTGATGTTAACGTTACCATTTGTTTACCACAAGTAGTGTGTTAAAAGCTGTTTACATTTGGTATCTTCTCTGTGAGGTATTGCGAATACTTAACTGTTTTCCTTGGTGCATGTCATTGAGCATAACCTCTTTATATTTAAGTAATACATGGTTTTCATTGGATCAGCTATATTAACTTAACCATTTGGGTAATTATTGCGAAAATGTGTGAATGTGACATTTTTTCTACGTGTTTTATTTTGTTTAAACACATCAGGTCAAATGCAAACTGTACAGACTACATGTATAGGTTGCTTCATATTTTTTATGCTGTGCAAACCGTTCTGGTGAAACAGCAGTGTATAGGCTCATTCAAGGCATCTCATTGTATTTTTCTAGTGTGTGTGTGTGTGTGTGTGTGTGTGGCCAATGGTATGTATGTTAGTGCAATGTCTAGCTTATTTTCATTTTAATTTATGCATGCGCTGTTATTACATTGGGTTTTTATTTAGGTGTTAAATGTGGCTTTTGTGTCTTTATTAAGTGCTTAAGCTGTATCATCGACACTCCTATCGGCAGACTGTATAGGTTTGCCATCTTCGTGTACATTCTCAACATGGATCACAGTGGATAGGTGGGTGCCAAATTCAGTGTTCTTTCCGCTTTAATGTTTCATGACATATATTCACAGCATATGAATCCTTTAGTGTGTTTACTAATTATTTCGCCTCACAAAAAGATGGTTTTATATTAAAAGAATTAATAAAAATAATAACTATGAGCAAAAAATGTTCAAGAGAACTTGGCTGTGCGAACGAATTTGGTGGTACTAGCAGTTCACATAATACCTGCCATAATAATCCAGCAGCTACAGTGTTCCACTGCTAAACTCAATGTTGCAGATTCAATCCTGGCTGCAGCGGCTGCATTACAGTAAAGGCAAAACGGAAAAATACTCGTGTACTTAGATTTTGGTGCACAATAAACCAAGCCAGGGGGTCAAAATTAATCCGGAGTCCCTCACTACAGTGTGCCTCATTGTCAGATGGTGGTTTTAGCACCTAAAACCCCAGAATATGATTTTAATTTTTAGTTGGCCTTTGTTTAGTGCTTGTATGTATTTGCTTGCTAAGCCAGTTCAAATAGGCAGTCAGCCCATCGGACTGCTTCCTCATTCTTTCTTGTTGACATTGTTGGAATTGATGGGATTTAAGGTTTAGTCCTGAGAACAATATGCCCTTTTTTGCATAGGGTCACTGTTTTTTGCAAGTTACTTCTAATTCTCAGTAGCTGTGGCATTCTGCTGATCATGAGGCTGGCAGTTCAATTCCTAAGCACAGCAGCCTCACTGTAATGAAAGCAGATTTTCCCAAATGCTCTTGTACGTATATTTAAATACCTGCTAAAGGCTCATCCACACTAGGCCAGACACTGATTTCGGTCTGCCAACTGTCGGCGACAGCGTTTTTTACCATCGTGTCGGCACCTCTGTCACACTCTACCGACACCGAGCTTTCTGCTGACTGCCGACCGTCGGCAGAATGTCAGTGTTGGTACAGTGTGACAGAGGCACCAACATGAAGGAAAAAACATTATCGCCGACAGTCGGCAGACCGAAACCAATGTCAGGTCGGCCTAGTGTGAGGAAGCCTTAAGGAAACAGTCTGTCAAAGTGAATCTGAAGCACTCCACTGCTGCGTCCTTCTTAGCACACTGTGCAGCTTTTGGACGTAAAACCCCGCCAATTAGTTGTTCCTTCCATTTTAAAACTTGTAATTTGCTCTCTCTTAGCTTCTTGTCACATGCAGGGATTGCCCTAGCCTGATGTAAAACCACAGAAACTCGAAAGAGTTACGGAAACAGCACAGCACCGAAATTTTAAGAAATAAAGGAGAAAAAAAAACTTCTTTTTATTGCGATAGCAATTATATGGACACTCCAGGCGCATTTTTGTCATTGTCGTCGCCGTGATGTTCCTTATAAAGTCCAAGTACAATAACACCATCACCGTGCATCGTATGCTGCATATGTGAGTGAAAGCATGTGAGGAAAGCTTATGATCGCGGCTCAATCTGGCGCTTGTGAAGGAGCAAAACGGAGAGCAAACCCGCCGTCTTCCGAAGCGTGAAAGACTGTGGGTAGATGGGAGTGGAGGGGGCGGGGGGTGTGGGGGGTGCGTGCGGCATTGCGCTCGACAGCAACTGGGCATTACGTGACCGGGTGCAAGGGGAAGTGACGATCATGGCTGAATCTTGCACGCGACAGTGAAAAAAGTGGCAAGGCTGCGCGGGAGGGAGGGGGGGGGGGCTTCGACTACGCCAGCAAGTTCGTACTTTACACGGTCGCGCGCACCGTATCTTGAAAGAGATCTGCAGACTGCTCATACCTTTGTGCGCGCTGTGTTCACTCGCTGCTGCTGCCACCGCACTTGCTCACACCAGCGTTTTGACAGCGAGTGTCCGCGCTCATCGGGTGTATGTGTACATGTTTGCTTGTGCACGCTGACGCCATGCTTGTTAATTCACTTAGTAAGCGAACGTTTCCAAGTTTATATGGTCGATAAAACTATTATCCTTACTTCATATAGCTGTCTACTAATTTGCTATCGCAATCAATGCTTCGCCTTTCTGGCAAAACTGTGACTTTTGTCGTGGCTTCAGACTTTTTGCTGTAGATGTTTTGTCCAAATTTTTTAGCTTGCTTCTCACTGTATCACTTTTGTTCATGTTATGGCAGCGCTTATCATTATTTAAATGAAGACAAAAAGCTGAATGCCTATGCTATTGCTCAGCAGTTGAATATGTGGCACATTGCTCCATCAGCTTCACCACATCAAGACATTTATTTCAGTTGTTCCTACAGGCAAGTTCTCTGCAGACATTGGCTGCTGGTAATATTTGCTGTGCTACAATTATGCCGGTGTACATCGCCTTCTTGAGATTTTGTAAAGCCACCAATTGTATAACCCAAGTGAATTTCAAGTTTTGTGCATGCAGCATCATTGTGAACATGTTAAGAGCTGCATTCAACTAAAATTTGTGAAATAATCCAAGAATTAATTTCTTCCTAAAGAGAATAGAGAAGTTATGTTGTTGTAATCAGCAGGTGTTGTTAGACTGCTTCAAGACCATTGAAATTTTACGTATAACAGAACTGCTCTGCATTGTGACACTTTGTGCCTGTTTTCTTTTTTGTTTCCCTTTTTTAATTGTTGAATTCCTTGATCTCAGGCCATGCTCGTGGACAGGATAATTGTTCATTGGCCAGTTTGCATTTCATAATTAAAGGCAGTATGCCTTTATTTACACAAGCACAAGCCAAACAGCTTATATGTTGCCTCCACCCTTTCACATCGTTGCATACATAAGCTGGTTCACATTTTAGTAGACTGAAATCGGCCTACCTAGAATATCAGAATTTTTGAAACTAGGAGTTATGCTCATGCACTTATAGTGTAGGGAGCCTGCAACGGCTAAAGGTGGCTCAAAGAGCCGCGGCGACAGCGCCGCCATCAAATGTGCCAGAGTTACTCATTGTGCAGCCGTTCCGAGCGCACCACATAAATTTCCTGTGTTTGCCCACGTCATCTCACGCAATACTAAGGAAAGCCAGGTTTCTGTGCACATGCAGTGAAGGATTCTTCAGGGTTAAATGATGACAAAGGGGTTAAACTGCTATGAACCAGCCACGTTCTTGATGTGCAGTAGAAATCAGAGCCAGCAGTTGTGTGTCCTGCAGGGAAGGTGCTTGCAGCAAATGAATGTCAACATGGAAATCTGCGCTGCCACGATATCGGTTTCCAAGTACTTTGTTCTGTCTACTTGAAGAGAAGCTTGGAAGATGTTTCTCGTAGCCATTTGGATTCACAATCCCAGAAACTGAACTGATTTCGATCCACACATGCGAGAAAAAACTAGCGCACAAGTAGTGCACCTTACATGCAGTTATGTCGCTTCAGTGAATGTTTATACTACACACATAAACTTGTGAGCATGCATAAGAAATGCCATTTCATTACAAAATATAAACCACACCAGCTGGCTACATGGAAAACTTGGAAACGTAAAAAAAATAAATGTGCAGGGTTACTGAATTGTTTGCTTTGCATTTGGCCAAACAGCAACCTTTTTACGGACGCTTTCTTTTCTGCTTGTAAAGTACAACGGGCAAGCACCTCACAGTGATAGTTTGAGCTGTTTACAATGAGATAGAATAGAAATAATGAGCATAAACGTTGCATGGGGAAGTGAACAAGATGATCAAGTGAAGCATCGGTTATATGGTGTGAGCCTGAAGGCAGTGGAAGCATAGTAAAAAAAAAGTTGAAGTAATGGTGTGCTAATTAAATGCAATGAGACAAGTTGTGATCATGTTGGAAGAGGGCATTTGCATCCATGATAATGTTGACAAGCGTACTCTTAATGCAACACACACTTCATACTTACCGCTCTAGCTCCTTACAGAGGAATGGTTGTGTTGACGAAAAAAAAAAATTGTTCCTGGTGGAAAATTCAAATAAAACTGGAGCGACCCACAATCCAGCAGCTCATGTGGGGCATTATGAAGCTGTTGCTTAAGCCTGCACAGTGCTTCACTGTACATTGGCTGCAACAAAATATACAGGACAGATGCCTTCATTGTGCCCAGCGTGTCGGCACCACCGTTGTATCGCACGCTTTCTATACCTTTAGTATATAAATGATCATGCTTTCCAAGTCATCAGGGTTGACACATGTAATAAAATCTTGTTGACTAGAAGGCTAAAGCAGTTATATGGTAATTCTACTTCACCAGCATGGCTAGTGCCTCTAAGGCTATGCAGCTAAATGTAGGATCACTAGCTGCATATTTAATGGATATGAAGTGCAAAGAAACCTGTGTATTGAGGTTTTATTCCATGGTAATAAACAGCTACAGTGTTTGAAATAAATATCAAGATTTTCTTTGCTGCAGAATCCTTCATTAGCATTGCTTCGAAACATAAAACTGGACTGATCTGTTTTGATACTGGCATAGCAGCTTACCGGGTTCGGTCAAAATCTAGCTTCTCTAATTATGTGGTACTTGGTGCTTTGTAATGCAAAAAATGTGGAGATTACCTATCTATTAACATGTTTCCCTGTGCATTTAAATTTATGCTGTGTTGATTTTTGGTGTGTAAGAAGATGCTCTTTTTGTTATGCTGCTGAAAGTAGCAATGTCAACTGTAAATGTAGTGATTTTGATGCTGCTGCATGAGCTCTGTTTTTATTTATATTGAACTATGACCAGCTGAATATTGAACATTTGAGCCAGCTGCAGAAAGAGGCCCGCAACTTGCTGTCTGCAGCAACAAGCAACATTTATTGCAAAGTGAGGTCCACTGTTAAAGTGAACACATAAGAATGGCACACAAGCTAAATTTTCTCTGCCAAGTCTGAAAGTACCTGGCTTCACAGGAGACGAAATGCAGTAGGCAGCATTGGTTTCTTTCTATGCACATTGGTGGCGCATGCACGCTGGCTGTGCCAGCACCTGGAGTGCACCAGGTGTGTGCTGTGCACCGAAATGTTTCCTTTAGTAGTGGACTGCACTGTACATAGAAAAACTTAATTGAAGATCCTTTTTTTAAGTTCCTTTTCATTTCAAGAAGCTAGCCCATAATCAATGGTGTGTGTTGTGACTGGCTGTGCTTGCTTTCACCTATGTTGGGTGTTAGCATGCTGAGCTGAAATCTGTGAACAGGCACACATTTATGTAATATATATAGTTTCATGTCTCATTCCTCCTCCACCTTCATGACGTAGCTCATTCTACTTCATCGTATTCATGCAGGAGTTTTCAACCATTTGTATGTACAACACTAAGACTTCATTTCTTTGCAAAGCAAAGAATTTCATACTTAAACATTTTTTTTTTGTGTGAAAATGTTCTGCCACGTTGCAGTATGCACTAAACTGTACCATTGATGTTGAAACCGGTCATTTGAACAGTAGGATAGTAAAAGTGAATGCAGAAACCATAAAACTCATCTGCTTATGTCCTCAGATTGGCACCTCATTCATTGTGCCATAGCTCCCAGCATGTTATCATGCCTGCTGCTATGTTTTTACACATGGTGTAGTAATTGTACATACTGTAAATATTGCACGGCTTTCAGAATTACTCGTGGGGACACCCTTTTGATACATTGTGGCATGATACTAAATGGTCCTCGACTCGGCTTTTTTGTTTCACTTGTGTATGTTTGTGCCGTATTTGCTGCGCAGTTCTGTTGACAATTAGCATCTGGTTTCTCAATTCTGTATACATTGTGATGGTGTATCGTGATCACATTGTGTTCCATTTTATAACATAGAAGCCAACGAGGAAATAAAATTCCAAAATCTGCCCAGACATTTGTGTGGTGTTTTTATATACAGGGTGCTTCGGAAAATGCATTCAGAAATCCTTAAGCATGGGGAAGGTAATTAAATGAGTTCTTCGGAATTGCTCTTACCACAGTCACATACATTTTAACAGGAGTCGCGGTAGTAATCACACAATTATAAAAAATTACTAATTAACAATATAACCGAGTCAGCTGCTTTAACCCAATGCGAAACTTGGAAACCCATTGTCCAAAGAGTTCGTAACTGCTTACAGACTTGCAAGAAGCTGATGGTGCTGATTTCTGTAGAGTAATGAACCCTGGTCGCTTTCTTTCAGAAAGTCAAAACTGATCAGCCAAAGACTGCAACTGTGATGCCACTAGAATGTGATTATGAGTAACATGATTGGTTAGACCTCACCGTCATGTTGCCAGAGTGACCGTGCATATCAAGCTGCAATCTCTCTTGCCTCATGCGTGCCAGATGGTGGTGGATCGAATGATGCAACGTCCAGGACTGCTAAAAAATCAAACATGTCTAACCTCAATCGGCACACATAGATGCTGGTGTTATTAAGTCATGACGTTGAAAAATACACTTAGTTCATCGAAGTGACCACCCGGCTTCATCGCGTAAAGCCGTTTTATATACTGTTCTGTATGCCATCCAATAAACCCGGAGGCAATGCAGAGTTGAATACCAAGGGCATTACTCCAACGTTGGCCAAGCCCTGCAGCAATTCGGCAGAGCAGGCCGCATTGGCATGCGCTGTGCCAGTGTAGGCTAATATTTTGAAATTCCAATGTCTCGGCAGAGTTCCTTCTTGAGAACTAGAGCTATGTGTAATATCGTCTGGCGATTTTTTCTTACCCGTCCATCACCAGCACACCAGCAATGCCTATTGCTGCTGCTGAAATCTTGCAGAATGCGCGTCTGTGACTACAGCTCCAGTACTGAGCATGGTGTGCGCCATCAATTGGAGACAACCACCTCGACATGTCATTCACCTTTAATAAGTTTACTGCCGTGATCTCTGCCACGAAACACTCAAGTGCACTTGGGCCCGATGGCATCAACTACTCGGCTTTTTTTCTCCATCTTCGAGCAAGAGCAATAAGATCGCTCCTGTACATTTCATTCCGGATGTCCACCACTGTTCCCGCACACAGGCCAGCCAGCCGCACTGGCGAGCTGCTTAGGTAAGTCATGGAATGCATGGTATTGTTCCACCTGGAGTCGCTTTTGGATAAATGAAACTGGCGCCCGGTGACAGCTGCATGTTTTAGCAAACTGCATTCATCAATTGATAGCGGCATTGATCTTGTGCCCAAACAAGACGCGATAAACGGCACCCCCAGCCGACAGCTGCTGCATTTCTCGGTTGTAAAAGCTACGGGAAGCAAATTATAATGAAAAATTTAAATGTGGGATTGTGAATGATGGACTCCTTACTTCGCGGCTATATATGGTCCACATGTCTGTGTTATCTAGATGATGTCATAGTCTTTTCACCAATTTTCACGAGCCACCTAACGCGTCTGTCAGCTATTCTTGCTGTCTTCCAACACACCGGCCTGCAATCGAACTCATTCAAGTGCCCCTTTGGACGTCGTCAAATTACTGTTCTTGGCTATCTCGTTAGTGCCGCTGGCGTTCAACCCGACCCTGACAAGATTCGCGCTGTCCAGAACCTTCCTGTTCTGTCTTCCGCCGCAGACGTAAGAAGCTTTGTTGCGCTATGCTCGTGTTTCCGTCGTTTTATCAAGAATTTCGCCGAAACCGCTCGCCTACTCACCGACTTGAGAAGGACGTTCCTTTCACATGGGGCCTTGCTCAAACCAAAGCCTTCTTCGCCCTCGTACGCTGGCTCACGGCTCCCCCATTGCTGGCTCATGATCCATCTGCCGCCACCGAACTTCACACGGATGCCAGTGGCCATGGAACTGGGGCTGTACTTGTTTACTACGCAGAGCGCGTAATTGCATACGCCAGCCACCGATAGGAATATTTAACTTACCGAACGGGAGTGCCTCGCGTCAGTTTGGGCAGTTGCCAAATTCCGCCCCTACTTGTAGGGCCGCAGATTTTCCGTGGTTACCGATCACCATGCATTGTGCTGGCTCTCCTCACTTAAAGACCCCACTGGACGATTGGGTAGATGGGCGCTACGGCTCCAAGAATGTTCATTTGCTGTTTTATACAAGTCTGGCCGTTTGCACAAGGACGCCGACTGGCTCTCCCGTCATCCTGTCGACCGCCCTGAATATGATGTGCATGACACCGACTCTTGCGTCCTGGCCATTTCTGATCTGCAACACATCCGCACTGAACACGACCGCACTAATGGCGTGATGACTGCTTACGTGTTCTCATCGATCGTCTCAATTCTGGACATTCGGAACCCGCGCTGCGCTTGTTCGTGCAACTCGACGACGTTCTCTACCATCGCAGCTTACGCCCTGAAGGACCAGAATTTTTACTCGTACCACGCCACCTCCGGACATCCGCTCTTGAGTAGTTGCATGGCGCCTCTGCTGCAGGCTACGTCGGAGTTTCGCGTACTTACGACCGCGTACGGCGCCGCTTCTGCTGGTCATGCCTGTACCGCTCTGTCAGGGCCACAAAAAAACCTGCTGTGCTGCCCGCTGGGCGCCTTCACCCCATCGATGTGCCTTCAGAACCATTCTTTCGCGTTGGTCTCGATCTTCTCGGGCCTTTTCCGACGTCGAAATATGGCAATAACTGGGTCGTTGTCGCGACTGATTACACGATCACGTGAGCTTTGCACACAAGCTGTGCAACTGAGGTAGCAGATTTCCTTTTTCATAACGTCGTCCTCCATCACGGCGTACGCTGGTAGCTCCTCACTGATCGCAGCCGCACCTTCTTGTCCCAAGTAGTTGAAGACCTACTCCGCTCCTGTTCTGCCGAGCACAAGCTTTCCACCGCCTACCACCCGCAGACAAACGGACTGACGGAGCGGCTCAATCGCACGTTGACAGAAATGCTGTCTATGTACGTTTCTGACGACCGCAGTGATTCGGACAGCACGTTACCCTTCGTGACCTTCGTCTATAATTCTTCCCGCCACGAGAACGCTGGCTTTTCACTCTTTCACCTTCTTTTCGGCCGCCGCCCTTCATTGCCCTTTGACACTTCTTCCTTCCTCGACGAGCACTCCCACTGAATATGCTTAAGACGTCTTCGCCCGGGCTCACACGGCACGCCAGATTGCTGGCTCCCGGCTCATTGAGAGTCGGGCCGCGCAGAAGATCCGGTACGACAGCAGACATTGGGACGTTCGATTTACTCCTGGCTCCGTTGACCTCCTATGGACACCATGACGCCGCTTCGGCTTGTCTGAAAAAGCTGCTGCCGCGCTACACAGGGCCCTACATAATATTGCGTCAGCTGGGCGATGTGAACTACGACATCGCTCCGCTGGATTCGCCGTGTCCCCACGGACGTTGTGCATGTGTACCGGCTGAAGCCTTACTTTACCACGAGTTCACCTCCCTTATATTTAGTGCCGAAACTGCGCTTTTACACGCGGGGGTGATGTTACGGCGCAACCAAGAGTGGCGCTAGTCAGAAGATGATTTGACGTGTAGAGGTGGAATCGCTCTCGACAGTGATCGTGTGTATGCATCGTATACTCTCGGGCCCGCGGCGTCCCCACCGGAGGATCGCTTGCCGCTCGTATTGGCGCGAAAGCTGTGAATCATGATTATTGTGGAAGGAACGATTACATGGGAGGAATGTTCGGCACTAGGACAATGGTACGCGAGCGAAGGAGGAAGGTACGTGCCGCCAGAGAAGAGCGGACAGAAAACTGCCAAACAGCGAGCCCAGGAGAGGCAAGCAGGCAGGAAAATGACGGCCAAGTCGGTCGAGCGTCGGCGGACGCGCATTCCAGACGGCGCCGAGAAAATTGTTCTTGGCCTTATTAAGTGGCGGCCTTATTAAGCTTACAAAATATGGAACAGCATATCTGACTGACATCATCAAAATGTCGGCGGGGATCAACCCACGCTAAGAGAAGGAGGATATAAGAACTCCAAATAGGAAGCAGCATTCCGTTCTCGTCATCACTAGGAGTGCAGAGAGGAAGCTGAAGTACGCGAGCGTGAAACACCATGTTGGACGGTGAACAAGTGGAGACTTACGGCTACGTTGCCACCCCCGAGCACTGCGGCAAGGTAGTCATCCAGGGGGTTCCGCTCGTATGCTCTATCGAAGAAATTCTGTACCGCCTAGACCGTAAGGATAACACCCAGATTCGAGGCGTCCGCAGACTGGGCAAAGATTCAAAGTCGATCTTCATTCTCCTCAAGGAGAAAGAAATGCCAAGATGAATTTATCTCAACAGGGCACCGCACAGATGCCAGCTGTACCGAAAAAATACGAAGTGTGCGTCGCCTGTGGCCGACTCGTGCATTGCGCTGACGTGTGCCCGGACCCGACGAACGTCAAGTGTGGTGGCTGCGACCTCGAGCGCCCGTCAAGTGACCACAGATGTGAGCTGAAATGCCGGCTGTGCGGCAAAGGCCACGCCCTAGGAGATACCAAATGAGACCTCTTCCGCATTCCCTACGAAATCAAGCGACAGTGGGAGAATATGCAACAAGCAGTGAAGGCTCGTGGGGGACATCAGAGTCGACAACGCGAACCCAAAGGGGGAAAAGACCAAGTTTCGCGAGGACTCTTTTCCAAAACTGGAAACGAATCAGGGCAGACCACCGCCGCCGCCCAGAGGACGCTCCGGTTCCCGTACCAGGAGCCAGTCCAGGGTGCGCTCGAGCTAAAGGGACCCCGCCAACCCAAGGAGACGAGGTAGGAGCAAGGAGCGTAAAGTTGTGAATTTTGCAGGCAAGGTCTCCCAGGAAAGTAATCTGAGAGATACACGGGACGAGGAAATTGAGTAAGTAAAGAAAATGGTCGAAAAAATTAATGGGGATAGTCGAAACGCAACGGTCCGAAATAAAGAAACCGCAGAGGCAGGCAACCCCTCCTCCGCAACAACCCATTAGACAGACTACCCCCCCTCCCCTCGGCATGTCAACAGCTGCAAGGAGAGGCTAACATGGTCACAGAGGCGTCCCTGCCGCCACCGACGAAACCAAAATTCAAGACGCCGGCCCCTTTCACGCTATAGAGAAAATGGTGGATAATTTGGAAAGGTTAGAGGCCAAGATTAATGAATTTATGAACCATATCAACATCCAAATTCAAGTTGTCCTCGGGGCAGTTCAGAAACAGGCCGAGGAATGCCAACGGCTAAGGAATGAGATGGTCGCCATAAACGGGGGGCAACAGAATACGGAGCAGATCGTCACGCAACTGCAAAATGGCCAGGCGCGCAAATGAAAATCAAATCTGGCAGTGGAACTGTCGCAGCTTCCGGCGCAGGCAGCCAATTCTGCAACAGTACCTTCCGCCATTAGATGAGACTCCTTTGGCGATTGCCCTCCAGGAAACTGGGGGGCCCGCAAAACTTTCAGGCTATCAGGCATTTCATAGTGGCAGGGGGGAGAAATCCTCGGTGACAACGCTTGTGAAAAGAAACATCGCGACCATTGAACGCGATCTAGAGTCAAGAGAGATCGAGAACGTATTTGTCGAAATTCTAACCGGAAAGCAGAAGGACCCTAGTCTATTCCTTCTAAATTTATACAGCTCACCCAGGCAAAGGAAGGTGAGGTTCAGGGCTCTGCTTCGCAAGGCCATCAAAATTTCAAGCAACCAGCCACTGTTGATAGTGGGGTACTTTAATGCGCATCCGAGGAATGGGGGTACCCGCACCAAAGCCCGAAAGGCAGACAACTGTGAGAGAATACGCATCAACCAAGGGCTCACTCTGCACAACGACCCCGAAAGTTCAACGAGGTTGGGCAATAGCGTTAGTAAGGATAGCGAGAGAGAGAAACAACTTTATTTGCCACTGCAGGGTTGGAAGTTAGGGCAGGTAGGCCTAGTGTGGCTTCCAGGTGGGGGCGACGTCGTGGGCCTGTTAAGAACGGCCCGATGACGTGCAAGTTTTGCCTGCCAGTTGCGACAGCAGCGGCAACCTTGTCTGGGAACGCCACCGTTACGCTCTAGCCTCGTCGTCATTGTGACTAAACGGGCTCGGCGGACCAACTATTGTTACTGAGCCCGCGGGAACGTCTGCTGAGACCCCTTCCCACGCGCCGACGAAGACACAAGACAATGGCCAGCCGGCGGGCGCGCTGCGGGGGTCAGCTCGGGAAATAAAATGCCCCTACGGTGCCTGGACGGCCGTCTCCGTCACCTGGGTATCGGGGGAGGACCTAGTGTTTATAAACCGCTGTTGTGCGGCTGCTCAGGACACTCTCTCTCAAACAGTCATGTTAGACTGATGTACTTTCTCAAGCAGTCATGTTAGACTGATGTACTTTCTCTCGCAGTCATGCTAGACTGATGTAGATACTGTAAATAAACCCATATTCCTCGTTATCGATGAGAAGCAGTCCTTCCCTTCATCAACGTCCTCAGCGTGGATAAGTTGGACGACGGCATGGGCCAGCTACCTTCTAATTCATGCCGGACTCCAATCTTGACAACGGGTTACGAGCGATGGGATTGAGCCCCCAATCCTAACAACTGGCTGACAGCGGTGAGATGGACTTTGCGACGTGGTGCTGTGTCTGCGGTGAGTGCTTGGTTCTTGCTTTGACTCTCTAGGCTTCATTTTGTGGTTGTTCTGTTTAGAACAGTAGGGAAGCTAGATTGTTGAGTGTTAGCTAGGTTGTGTTTTCCTAGGTAGATTTAGCGAGCAGGACCAAGGCAGGAAAGCAGCAATCATGGAACTAAGGACACTGCTGAGAGACGAATTGTTGATTGTTGGCGAGGAACTGGGCCTAGATGTACGCAGGGAAATGCTAAAGTCGGAATTACTGAAGCTAGTTTCCGAACAGGCCACTGAGGAAGAAATTGAAGTGGGGTTGGAACTTCTGAAAAAAAGAGAAGAACGGGACAGAGAGAGAGAGGAACGCGAGTTAAGAAAAATGCAACTTGAACTTGAAAGCAAACGTTTTGAGTTGTCTCATGAGAAGAAAACAGCAATGGAGGCACCTCGGGAGGTAGGTCGGACGTGGAGTCCCCCACAGCTCGCTCCGCCCCGTAAATCTCTCCCTACCCCTTCCCCTACCAATTCGTTATCAACTCCCGATCCTCTAATAGAAATAACCTGCCTACGTCGTGACATGAAGGCGCGCTGTGAGCGCCTGCAAAAACAAATGGACGCGCTGGTGGCAGACAGGAGCACTAGTATGCAGGCGGCTCTGGACAGGATAGGGCGCCAAATGGAGGACCTTCGAATAGGGATTACGGAGCAAGTGAAATCATGTATAGAGCACTTTCGCACGCATGCAAGCTCCTGAGCTTAGCGGTTACGACGAAAGCGGGCTTTTCGATCAAGGCTTTCAGCCGCAACCTTCAAATGTGGGCACCCGGCGCCCGCATCCCTATGCACGACCGCCTGCTTCCTCTCGCGATGATGATGGCGCCGCGTAACGCGGAGCAACTAGTGGTGTGGCAGTGGAATTGTAGGGGATTTCGCCAAAAACGAGGTTCCCTACAGCAGTATATCGCCACATCCACGAACCCTCCCGATGTCATCCTCTTACAGGAAGTCAATTGCACCCCTTCTTTAACCGGCTACAGCACGCTCTCGGGTGTCTCTCCTCTTGTGGGAGCCTTAGTTTCAAAACATGTTACATGTCGCATGCATACGACTAGCATTGACATTCCTCACCAAATATTGGAAATAATTACGCAAGGTAAACGCAGCGAGAGTCTCTTTATACTCAATGTATACAGTTCCCCCCGTTCACGTACGCACTGTTTTCAGCACCTACTAACAGAATTTGGTAGGTTTGGACGGGTTTGTGTGTTAGCCGGCGACTTTAACGCTCCGCATACTGCATGGGGTTACGTTAAATCGCAGGCTAAAGGGACCCGCTTATGGAATGTCATGTGTAACAAAAGATACACACTGCTTACTGACCCATAGCACCCCACTCGGATAGGCAACAGCGTATCTCGTGACACCTGCCCTGACCTCACCTTCGTGCGCAATACTGGCCCAGTCGTTGCGCACGGGCCTTTAGAGGAGCACCTTGGTAGTTACCACTACATTGTGGCGACCACCTTGTCATTACGGGGTGCGCGCAGGCCCGAGCGGAATGTGCGTATAACGGATTGGGCAAAATTCAGGGAACGTCGCCAGGACCCACCTGAGGGCCAGGGGTACGAACGCTGGCTTGACTCTCGCACAAGATCTAGAGGCCACCACGTGCACACTGCGCACCACAACCGAGACACCAGACATAGACCCGCATTTACTTCATCTTTGGAACGCCCGCAGAGGGTTGACACGACGATGGAAACGACAACGCCTCAACCGCAAACTTGGGAAACGTATAGATCAAATTACACTGGAATCCCTGGAGTATGCAGAGACCCTTACGAGGAATAACTGGCGAGGATTTTGCGATCGCCTCTCAGGCACATTGAGCACAGCAAAAACGTGGTCGATTCTTCGCTCGTTCACAGACCCCACCAGAACAAAGGGAAAAACATTTCAACAGCTGCACATCCTATTGCACGAGTACAGGGGCGATGTCTCGACACTCCTCAGGGAGCTGGAGAAGTATTTCAAACCCACAGGCCCGCCGCCGCAGTACCCTGACTATACTTATGTAGGCGAGGCGAATGAATTGCTCGATGCAGACATCACATCGGACGAGGTGCGGGTGGTCCTACAAGACCTACGCCGCAACACGGCACCGGGAGCCGACCACATCCGATTCGCCACCCTTCGTAACCTCAGTGACGCGGATATTAACCACCTCACCCATATCTTCAATGATTGTTGGCGCAAGGGTATGCTTCCCCAAGCATGGCGACACGCCGACATCACACTGATCCCCAAGCCGGGCAAGCCTGTTAAGGTTGAAAACTTACGACCCACCTCCCTAACATCATGCATTGGTAAGCTCATGGAGCATGTACTCTTGCGGCGTCTGCAGCCCTTCCTCGAAGAAAAATCATTTTTTTCTAACTCTCAATTCGGATATCGAGCTCATCTGTCTGCCAAAGATGTGCTTTTGAAATTGCGGGAGGAGGTCATAGGACCTCCGTCGTGCGCCCAAACGAGAGCACTCATCGCCTTAGACATAAAGGGGCATTCGATAATGTTGAACATGACCTCGCCTTCGCAATGTTGCAAATTCGCAGTGTGGAATTCGTATGTACAACTATATCCGCGCATTTCTTCGAGATCGCACAGCCACCGTAGGAATGGGACCGCATCGATCCGGTACGATTCGCCTTGTAGGACGTGGGACACCCCAGGGCTCAGTTCTTTCTCCTACTCTATTCAATATCGCTCTCGCACGGCTCCTTCGGCTGCTCGACCAGATCCCTGATGTCGCCCACGCTATTTATGCGGACGACATTACTATCTGGTCGACACGGGGTTCCGACGGAGCCATCCAGAACCGACTGCAGCAAGCAGTCGACACAGTTTCCGAGTACGCGAGAAAATGCGGCTTAAGATGTGCTCGGGAAAAGTCGGAGCTCATAATCATTCGCCCCCGCAGCCGTTCCTCTACTTCCCCTACCACTGTGCACGTGGATGGCATACCCATACCACAGGTTAATCGTGCTCGCATCCTCGGCCTACACGTCCAAGCGGATGGCTGGTCTAACTATACTGTTGCCCTTCTATCCAGATAGATTGAGCAAATTCTGGCCATGATCCGGAGGGTCTCCAACAGGCGCACGGGCCTTTGAGAACAGAACCTGCTACGCTTGGTGGAGGCATGCGTGATAAGCCGGCTTACATATTTCCCATTTCAGCGGTTGACCCAAGCTCAACAACTTCGCATAGACGCAATGATTCGAAAAGCGACGAAGCTGGCCCATGGCCTCCCGAACTATACTTCCACACACCGTCTCCTTAACTTAGGGACACATAACACACTAGGCGAGCTGCTAGAGGCACATTGGGTCAGCCACCGCCAGCTCCTCCTGTTCACTCCTACTGGCCGTGTTGCAAATGGGTCGCAAGCACCAAGGGTAGCGTTGGCCTGGTGGCCTGGGGCACAGCTGGAAGCATCCGAAGGTCCTGGCAAAGGATGAGTCGACTGCTAACAGAACAACTTGTTTATTCTAGCATCGCAAAAGAGCGGCCGGTCAGGTCGACCGAAGTGGAAAAACGGGAGACCACGTTACTCGACTGAATAAATCGAAGCTTCTCCCTTGGCGTCCGGGGGCAGCTGCTTTTATACTCTCGGAGTCGAGGGCAAGAAGGAACGCCTCGATAGAGGCGCACGTGACGGCGGCGAACGGACACGTTGTGACAAGAAGTGACGTATCCGCCGGGCCGGCGCCGGTCAGACCTCCTCGCTTCACAGTTGGGGAGCTCCTCTCCCCGGCTGCCGCGCTTTGACAAGCGTGGGCACCAACATGCACACACACACACACGAAGACACGTGGCATTGAAACATGCCCAGACGCACTTGGTAGGAGGCGTTGGGGCAGCGCTGAACTGGCCAAAATGTCCGCCGCTGTAAACAAAGCCCCGGCGTACGTTGCATCCGCGCCGGCTATACCGCACGTCGGAGGCGAAACGTAACAGACCGCTCCGCCGGGAGAAGGAGATCCCGATGGTCAGGGGACTGCATCCGCTGTCCGGAGGGATGTCGCTCAATGATGGTAATAACCGAAGTCGGTCGTCCCTCGGCGTTTCTTGAGCGCAGCGCACCGAGAAGGCCTCGTTCTCACGTTCAGGTTCACACAGGACACTGCAAAGTGACTTCGGGAGAGTTGCCATTTTTTTTCTCGTTCCCAGCAAGTGTTAGAACTACGCCGAAACTCAACCGCTCAGTCAGCAAGCACGACACAACCCTCACTAAGCCACGCCAGGCTCTTTCCCCTTTTGTGCTACTGCCTAGTTACTTACAGTAGTTAGTCTAGCAGCACTCAGAACGCGTCCATAAATTGGAAAATTGTACTAGAAAGCACGTCGTGACTTTGAAACACTAAACAAAAGCAATATGTTAAATATCCTGCCTCAGGAAGAAAACATCAGTAACAAACAACTTTGAGGCTGATTCCTACGTTTGGGGCCTCGACTTAAGCCATCGGCGTTACCGTTGAGACTCCCCTTTTTGTAACGCACCTCAAAGGAATATTGTTGCAAAGCGAGGCTCCAGCGCAGGAGGCGGCCATTTTTGGAAGAGATGGTCTTCAGCCATTGGAGAGGGCAGTGATCCGTCTCAATGATAAACCTCGAGCCGGCTAGGTAGCATGACAATTTCTGAACGGCCCATACGAGACACGCACACTCTTTCTCGGTGGCGCTGTACGCCTGCTCACGACTGGTCAGCTTACGACTAGCATACAGGACGGGGTGTTCCACTTCTCCATTTTCCCGTTGGCACAGTACAACGCCCATGCCTCGCTCACTAGCATCGCACTGAACAACGAACCCTTTTGTGTAGTCTGGCGATCGTAGCACAGGCTGGCTTGTTAGGGAGCTCTTTAGGGCGCTAAAAGCTCTTTCCCTTGTCTCGTCCCAGACGACTGTTTGGGGCTCTGTTTTTCCTAGAGCATCCGTCAGGGGAGCCGCGATATCAGAGTACCTGGGGATGTACCTCTGGTAGTAGCCGGCGACACCTAAGAACGACCCAATATCGGTCTTCGTGCGCGGTTGCGGGAAGTCTCGCACAGCGGCCACCTTCATTTCAGAGGGGCGGCGACGACCCCGTCCAATCACGTGACCGAGGTAGACAGCCTCGGCCTAACTGGCACTTGGGAGCCTTGACTGTCAAGCTCGCTTCGCGCAGGCGGATTAGCACTGCCCGCAAGTGTGCCATATGCTTAGACCAGGATGCGGATAATATCGCTACGTCGTCTAAATACGGTAAAGCGAATTCTTCCTGTCCCCGCAACACTTTGTCCATGAGGCTTGAAAAGCAGTATGGCGCGTTCTTCAAACCAAAACTCAAAACTTTAGGACGGAATGTTCCAATTGGTGAAATGAACGCCGCATACCTACTAGCCTCTTCGGTAAGTGGAACCTGCCAATAACCCCTGACAAGATCTAGGGTGGAAATAAACTGAGCGCTACTAACTTTCTCAAGGCGCTCCTCGATGTTAGGGATCGGATAAATTTGATCCTTAGTGATGGAATTAAGCCTGCGGTAGTCGACGCAAGGACGAGGTTCCTTGCCCGGTACCTCAACTAAAATCAAAGGGGAGGTATAATCACTCTCACCCGCCTCAATAACACCGAGCTGTAGCATTTTCTTTACCTCAGCCTCCATAATATCGCGCTGGCGGGTTGACACCTGGTACGCCTTGGATCGTACTGGCTCTGGGGAGGTAAGTTCTATTTCATGAGTAAGGACAGAAGTCCTACCAGGCCTCTCAGAGAACTGACCTTGAAACTCTTGTAAGAGCTGGTGTAGTTCGGTTTTCTGCTCAGGCGACAGCGGTGCTTTACTGATTAGGTCACTAATGACTTGATCAGTGTCTTCCCTGTTCGTCACTGAGCCTAGTCCCGGAAGCTCGACCGGAAGCTCTTCGGGAACGTTTACCATCGTACACACCACTGCTTCCCGTTGTCTATAGGGTTTGAGCAGATTACAGTGGTAAACTTGCTGTGATTTCCGTTTTCCTGGCAGACTCACCACGTAGTTAACGTCTGACAGTTTTTGAACAACCCGTGCTGGGCCCTCACACTGCACGTCGAGTTTGTTTTTTAGCGATGTGCGCAATATCATTACCTCATCGCCCACCTCAAAACGATGGGCCCTGGCTGTCCGATCATAATAAACCTTGGCTCTCTGCTGGGCCTTTGCCATTGCTTCACTTGACAACTCCTGTGCCCTTCTTAAGCGTTCGAGGAGCCTAAGCACGTACTCCACTACGACTGGGTCGTCGCCCCTGCCTTCCCACGAGTCTCGAAGCATGCAAAGCTGAGACCGCAGCGAGCGACCGTACACCAGCTCAGCTGGCGAAAACCCCGTAGCCGCATATGCAGCGCGGTCCTTTATGCAAACATCACCCCAGGCAGACACAGCTCCCAGTCAGTTTGTTGTTCAAAACACTGCTCTCAACACGCGCTTCATGACGGAGTGGAGCTTCTCAACGAAATTCGACTGTGGGCGGTACACTGAGCTGTGTAACAGCTTTACCCCACACCTTTCGAGAAAGGCTGTCGTCAAAGCGCTAGTAAACACTGTGCCCTGATCTGACTGGATTTCCGCAGGAAAACCAACTCGCGCAAATATAGACAGTAGTGCATTGACTATCTCAACTGAGCTCAGTTCTTTAAGCGGCACTGCTTCAGGGAACTTTGTCGCTGGGCAGATCACAGTCAAAATGTGTCTGTAACCCGTGGTTGTTACCGGCAGAGGTCCCACTGTATCAATAACGAGCCGTCTAAAAGGCTCCGTAATGATAGGTACCAACTTCAACGGCGCCCTCGATTTGTCCCCTGGTTTGCCCACCCGCTGACAGGTGTCACATGTCCTCACAAAGTGTTCTGCGTCACGAAAACACCCTGGTCAACAGTACTCTTGCAAGAGACTGTTGACCAAGGTGCCTTAGTCTTCTTAACTGTCCTTAGTCTTCTTAACTCGTAGGTGTCCGGACCACATACCCCCATGCGACAAGCGCAGCAGATCCTGACGGTAGCACTGAGGCACGATCAGCTGATCGAACTCCACTCCCCTGCGGTCTAGATACTTCCGGTACAGGACCCCACTTTCCACAAAACGAGCATTTTTCTTATGCGATACCTTCCTTGACATTGCAGCGCATGTTTTCTAGGCTGCCATCCTTTTTTTGCGGGGCTATCAAAGCCGACCGGCTGACTTTTAGCAACCTATTAAGTCCATCTGACGTAGGCGCGATGAGCAAATCTGCAGATAGCTCTTCTAACTTTCCCGTGTCGGGCATTTCCTCTCCAGTATCTGGTGCCTTCAACGCTACAGGCTTAATTTTATTCAGTTCGGACGTGCTCTGAATATCAGCTTGCTGCGCCTCCGACCCTTTCTCATTGTTCGACAACGTCGGCCCCGCAACTACCACCTTTGCAGCGAGCTCCCGAACTCGATCTGGTTAAGGCCTGAACGCTAGCCTCACCAAACAAAAGCCCCTTCTCGCGCAGGAGGTGATCGGACCTGTTCGAAAATAGGTACGGGTACTGGGGGGGGGGCAGCATAGATGACACTGCGGCCTCCGTCTCAAGTGCTCCGAAAGGTCCTTCAATAAGCACTTTTGCTACGGGCAGACACACGCTATGAGCTTCCACGGCTTGCTTGATCCATGCGCACTCGCCCGTGAACATATCGGTTTCTACGTAAGAGGGGTGAACTACATCCATTGTAGCTGCGGAATCACGAAGCACTCGGCACTCTTTCCCGTTCACGAGGAGGTCTCGCATGTAAGGCTCGAGAAGCTTCATGTTCTCGTCAGTGCTGCATAATGACAAAAACACGACTTTTGTTTTTGTTTCTGGACACTGCGCCGAAAAGTGACCCGGCTTCTGGCACATATAACACACGCGCGCTTGCCTCGTCTCGAACCGCTTTCTGCGTTCGGCTTCGGCTGCCGCCGTCTCCTTACGTTTGGTCGGACTGCTTTCACTCGCATCCGCACTACGTGTGTCCCCCCTTGCTCTCATGGGTGTGAACTTCGGCCTCTCAAACTTGGAGCCAAATTCACCCTTTTGACCGTCCTTAGCTCCGCGAGCCCGACGCGTCACAAACTCCTCGGCTAGCTCGGCGGCTTTAGCCACCGTACTAACGTCTGGCCTATCCAAGACCCAGTACCGCACGTTCTCAGGTAACCGACTATAAAACTGTTCCAGCCCGAAACACTGCAGAACTTTCTCGTGGTCACCAAACGCTTTCTCTTCTTTGAGCCACTCCTGCATGTTTGACATAAGCCTGTAGGCAAACTCTGTATATGACTCACTTCTGCCTTTCTCATTTTCCCGAAACTTCCGACGGAACGCCTCCGCTGACAACCTGTACTTTTTTAGCAGACTCGATTTCACTTGGTCGAAATCCTCTGCCTCCTCTTTCTTCAAGCGAGCGTCTACGTCGGCCGCCTCGCCGGGTAACAAAGTGAGCAAGCGCTGTGGCCACGTTTCCCGAGAGAACCCCTGCTTCTCGCACGTTCGCTCAAAGTTAACCAGGAACAAACCAATGTCCTCTCCAAGCTTAAACGGCCGCATTAGGTCAGTCATTTTGAACGATACTCGTTCTCCTGCATCGTGTGCCTGATTTCCATTACGAGCGCGTTCCATCTCTATCTCGAGACGCTTCATTTCCGAAGCGTGTTGACGGTCGCGCTCCTCTTTCTCTTTCTCTTTTCGCTCTTTACGTTCGCGCTCCTGTCTTTCTCTTTTTGCCGTCTCCCTCTCCTCAGTGGTCTCAAGGCATTCCGACAGCTCGTCATCCTCAGCTTCTAACTCAAGAATAGCCCTTAGCAGTTCTGGTTTTCTGAGTTTGTCTGAGACATCCAGACCCAACTCTCTTGCAAGCTCCAGCAATTTCGGTTTGCGCAACGACTTCAAATCCATGGCTGCTCTGAATGCTGCTTTCTCTACTGCCTACTATTGTCTTGCCGCAAACTAACCCGGCAGCAACGACAACCACAATTACCAGCTCTGTTTCTGACACTAACAAAAGCCTGGCAAAACTCAGAAGAAGAAAGTCCCGCACTCACCAAACCTCGCAGCCAAGAATTCAGCGCAGTCGTTCCGCTACAGGCAACCAGTCATCACACAGGGCTCGTTGCACTGCTCCCGGATCGTTGTTGAGCTGCTCAGCATACAGTCAACTGCATCTCTTCGCTGCTGGCCTCCGTTGTCGCGATCTCACCGCTGGCAACCAGTTGTTGCAAATGGGTCGCAAGCCCCAAGGGTAGCGTTGGCCTGGTGGCCTGGGGCACAGCTGGAAGCATCCGAAGGTCCTAGCAAAGGATGGGTCCACTGCTAACGAACAACTTGTCTATTCTAGCATCGCAAAAGAGCGGCCGGTCAGGTTGACCGAAGTGGAGAAACGGGAGACCACGTTACTCGATTGAATAAATCGAAGCTTCTCCCTTGGCGTCCGGGGGCAGCTGCTTTTATACTCTCGGAGTCGTGGGCAAGAAGGAACGCCTCGATAGAGGCGCACGTGACGGCGGCGCACGGACACGTTGTGACAAGAAGTGACGTATCCGCCGGGCCGGCGCCGATCAGACCTCCTCGCTTCACAGTTGGGGAGCTCCTCTCCCCGGCTGCCGCGCTTTGACAAGCGTGGGCACCAACATGCACACACACACACGCACACACACGAAGACACGTGGCATTGAAACATGCCCGGACGCGCTTGGTAGGAGGCGTTGGGCAGCGCTGAACTGGCCAAATGTCCGCCGCTGTAAACAAAGCCCCGGCGTCCGTTTCATCCGCGCCGGCTATACCGCACGTCGGAGGCGAAACGTAAGAGCCGCCACGTTCTCACACGGCTAGGATACTCTATTCCACCCCTTGAGTCTGAAACCCGTCCAACGATCTTGTCAGAGATACGCCAAGCACTAAGTATTCATCCATTGCCACGTAATATGCACCCCGAGCATGACAAAGGACGGCGCAAAGCCTGCGATCTCACCGCTGGCAACCAGTTGTTGCAAATGGGTCGCAAGCCCCAAGGGTAGCGTTGGCCTGGTGGCCTGGGGCACAGCTGGAAGCATCCGAAGGTCCTAGCAAAGGATGGGTCCACTGCTAACAGAACAACTTGTTTATTCTAGCATCGCAAAAGAGCGGCCGGTCAGGTTGACCGAAGTGGAAAAACGGGAGACCACGTTACTCGATTGAATAAATCGAAGCTTCTCCCTTGGCGTCCGGGGGCAGCTGCTTTTATACTCTCGGAGTCGTGGGCAAGAAGGAACGCCTCGATAGAGGCGTTTTGCCAGGCTTTTGTTAGTGTCAGAAACAGAGCTGGTAATTGTGGTTGTCGTTGCTGCCGGGTTAGTTTGCGGCAAGACAATAGTAGGCAGTAGAGAAAGCAGCATTCAGAGCAGCCATGGATTTGAAGTCGTTGCGCAGACCGAAATTGCTGGAGCTTGCAAGAGAGTTGGGTCTGGATGTCTCAGACAAACTCAGAAAACCAGAACTGCTAAGGGCTATTCTTGAGTTAGAAGCTGAGGATGACGAGCTGTCGGAATGCCTTGAGACCATTGAGGAGAGGGAGACGGCAAAAAGAGAAAGACAGGAGCGCGAACGTAAAGAGCGAAAAGAGAAAGAGAAAGAGGCCGCATGCTTGCAAACATCCCGGAAACATACTTTATACACGGACACATCACGCACTCAAGAAGGCTATACCTCGGTAGTTTTGGATGGCACCGAATCCCTGAGAGACTCTGCAGCAATGCGCGGGACAAATGCCGCTCACGGAGAAATTCTCGGTGTTGCTCTTGCAATTCGATACGCCATCCGTGTTCCTGAGGAAGTGTATATGTTGACGGACTCGCAACAGGCATGCCGGGCGTTCCTATCAGGATATGGCATCCCGAGAGCGGCGCACCAAATTCTCAAACAGATCCCGCAAAATGCATCAACCGCACCTCCCCGCATCCACTTACTCTGGACCCCTGGTCATAACTCGCTGCCCGGTAATGAACGCGCACATGCGTTTGCCCGAGAAATTTCCCTCCGGGCGGCTCGGCATGGTGAGGCCACTGGTTCAGGGTGGGGGGGATCCCTTGCTCCGTTACCAAGACATCCTACGTCATTATACACGCATTCGTGGTACCCACGCCGCACCACCGCCGTCCTTCTCGCGAGAGGAATCAGTGGCATTACGCCAGTTACAAACCGCAACTTTTCCATATCTTGTCTCTCTCAATAAATTCTACCCACACTGTTATGCAGATCGTTGCCCTGGCTGTGGCAGCTCGCCCACAATCTTCCACGTCACGATTGACTGCACTACAAACCTCTTTCCTCCCTTGCCAACTCTCCTTTACCCCCTACGCAACAAAGAACTGTGGGACGATGCCCTCCGCGACGGACCTACCGAGGTCCTCCGAGCTGTGATACAATGGGCTCGAGACATCGCCGGAATCATCTTAGGGACCCTGGACTGAGGGTTCCTCCCACACTGCTCTCACCGTTCAAATATTAATAATGAAGATGTTTTACTCTCTCTCTCATGGAAGTGAAGGGGCTCTGGGACGATCAAGTGAGGCAGAATCATACCGCATGGACAGGCTATTAAAGCCATTTGAGGTCGGGACTGACATGGGCTTGTTCCTAAGCAATTTTGAAAGGACTTGCGAGAAGATGAACTTCGGTCCGAGTACATGGCCACAGCGGTTGCTGTCTATGTTGCCGTGTGAGGCGGCGGAAGTAATCGCCAGACTGAGTGCACAGGATGCATATGATTATGCGAAAGTTAAGGCTAGTCTCCTGAAGAAGTACCGCCTTTCAGCTGAAGCTTTTCGGCAAAGGTTTAGAAGCACAGGCAAGAAAGATAGCGAGGGGTATCCGGTGTTTGCATACGGCTTAAAGGCCAACCTAGTCGAGTGGCTGAGAAGCGCGAAAGCATACGACAGCAGAGACATGATCATTGAATGCATGTGTCTAGAGCAGTTTTACAAAACCATCCCCCAAGCTGTGAAACTGGGTGCAAGACAGAGGGAATGTAAACACTGTGGAAAGGGCGGCTGGATTAGCCGAAGAGTACGCAGCGCGTAGAAAGTTGAACGCCGAGTACGGAAATTGGGATGGTCGAAATAGACCGCGGAAACCATTTCCGTTCAAAAAGGGTGCGCAGACTAGACGATCGAAGCCTGTAGACATGGCGGAAAAGCCCGCAGAAAAGAGCGAGGAGAGACCTAACGGGAAAACCATACAAAAAGAGCAGAAAAGAAAATTCGAATCTTTTAGACCGATCCGCTGCTATAAGTGCCACAAACTGGGACATATCGCTGTGAACTGCGGAAAGCCTAGCCTAGTTTTTTCCTACGTAGATGAAAAAGACGAGAATATGGAACTTTTAAGCCCATATCTTCACGACCTGCAAGGTAATGGCAAACCATGCCGGGTGCTAAGAGAAAGTGCCGCCACGATGGACATTATCCATCCGTCTTACGTGACGGAAGATGACTTCACCGGAGAAGTAGCATGGATCAAACAGGTTGTAGAAGAACATAGCGTGTGTCTGCCCATGGCCAAAGTCAAAATCAGTGGACCAATAGGGGAGCTAACGACCGAGGCTGCAGTTTCCAAATTTTTGTCACTGCAGTACCCTTACATTTTTTCGGATCGTTCGAATCAGTTACTGCGTGAAAGGGGGCTTAAATTGGGAGAGGGCGTAGTACAGGCATTGTACCCGAGGCCAAGCTCGTAAAATCGCGTCGCTTTCGGCTGAGAATTCAAAAGCTGCTCCAGCGGAAGCAGAAAGGGGGATCACTTCAATACACGAATCCGAGCTAGGCCCAAGGGTCAAGAAAACAGTTGAGGAGAGCCTGCCAGCTGACCAGCTCCATGAGAGCGTAGCACTAGAGTGTCAAAGTTCAAGCCTGTAGGAAGGGCAAGCTGACGCAATCGCAAGCGAGACAGGGTCGTTCTTATCACCGACCTCAAAGAACGTTGATCAGATCTTACGTGTGGACAGAGAGTCGCTGGCAGCGGAGCAAAAGAATGATGACAGCTTAGCTAAATTACACCACACATCTAAAGAAGGCATTGCTAGGCGTAACGTAACGATACATGAGAGAGGAGGATTGTTGTATCGGCACTACAGAGATCGAAAGGGTAGGATTTTAGATCAGTTAGTCGTACCTACTAGGTACAGGGAGGACCTTTTGAGTCTCTGTCATGGAAATGGGTGGTCCGGTCACCTAGGCATAAACAAATCAAAGGAAAGATTGCTTATGGAATACTACTAGCCTGGCTGTTTCAAAGACGTAGAAAACTTTGTAAGATCCTGCGACGCCTGCCAGCGCTCGGGTAAACCAGGAGAGACATGGAAAGCTCCACTAAAGGTAGTGCCCTTAATAACAGAACCTTTCAGACGACTTGTGATAGACACGGTAGAGCCTCTACCAAAAACAAAATCGGGTTTCAGGTACTTGTTTACCATACTGTGTCCGGCTACAAAGTTTCCAGAAGCAATCCCTCTGAAAGAGCTCAGCTCCACCGAAGTAGTAGACGCGCTTTTGACAGTGTTTGCACGAGTTGGGTTTGCAGCCGAAATTCAGGCGGATCAAGGGTCAGTATTCACCAGCGCACTGACTTCCACATTCTTGCAAAAGTGCGGGGTAAAGTTAGTACACAGTTCCGTCTATCACCCTCAGTCAAACAGTGTAGAGAGGTGGCATTCAGTGCTTAAGCGAGTTTTGCATGCGCTCTGTTACGAGCACAAAGAGGACTGGGAGAACTGTCTGCCAGCAACTTTGTTTGCTTTGCGAACGGTTCCACATGAAGCGACAGGGTTCTCGCCAGCAGAACTAGTGTGTGGGAGGACACTCCGTTCTCCACTGAGAATATTAAGAGAGATGTGGGAGGAAAAAGGGGAGAGTCCAACAGTGGTTGAATACGTGCTAAATCTGCTGGAACGGCTAAGCGCAACCCAAGAACTAGTCGGAAAGAACATGGGAGTAGCTCAAAAGAACGCCAAATTCTATTACTACAAGAATGCGAGGCTTCGTACGTCTAACGCCGGAGACCAGGTAATGATCCTCAAACCTTCAAGAAAGAACAAGCTTGAAGTTCACTGGGACGGGCCCGTTAAAGTGTTGCACAAACTTTCAGATACTAACTATGCTCTGAAAATGCCCGGTCGCAGGAAGGAGGTGAGGATATGTCACTGCAATTTGATGAAGCCGTATATTGAGCGGAGCGGAGTCGTTAACTATACCATCAAAGAGCAGGATGGCACTAGTACCAAGTTTAAGGAGTATAGGGCGATCCCCAACTCTAAAATCGGCCTAGAAGAAGTAGTAAAATATTCGGTAAGCTCGCACGCTCTTAGATTCGAGCAGCTAGATGAGCTAAAATGGGTGTTAGGGGAATATCTCGACAGATTCAGCGATCGGCCGGGTAGAACCGAACTAATAACGCATGAAATAGAGATAACATCAACCGAACCCGTAAGATCAAAGCCTTACAGGGTGTCTCCAAGACAGAGAGAAATTATGGAGGCAGAGATACAGCGCATGCTAGAGTTGGGAGTTATTGAGCCCGCTGAGAGTGACTACACGTCACCGCTAATACTGGTCGAAACCCCTAACAAGGACCCTCGTCCGTGTGTTGACTACAGGAAGTTAAATGCCATCACTAGGGATCAGCTGTACCCGATACCCAACATTGAGGAACCAATTGAAAGAGTTAGCGCTGCTAAATACATCTCAACTATAGATCTCGTGCGGGGGTACTGGCAAGTTCCCCTTTCAGAAAGTGCCAGCCGCTATGCCGCATTCATCTCACCTGTAGGCACTTTTCGCCCTCTCGCACTCAGCTTCGGGCTGAAGAACGCGCCGTTTAGCTTCTCCAAGTTAATGGATATTGTCCTAAAAGACTTGCAGGAGTTCGCCTTGCCATATCTTGATGATGTAGCAATTTTTTCGGACAGCTGGGAACAACACGTATCGCACCTCAAACAGGTGTTCTCACGGTTGAGGGAAGCCGGCTTAACGATGAAAGCGGAAAAGTGTAGATTTTGTTGTTCACAGGTTACTTATCTGGGCCATGTTGTCGGCCAGGGCACGAGATGGCCGGCCGAGCTGAAAATAGCTACGATTGAAGAATTTTCTCAGCCGCGCACGAAAACAGACCTTCGTTCATTTTTGGGACTTGTGGGGTACTATCAACGGTACATTCCGAATTACTCGCAAATGGCAAGTCCATTAACGGACGCCCTCCGAAAGGGAGCACCGAGTAGCGTACACTGGGATAAGGACAAAGAGAACAATTTCCAAAGTTTGAAAACGCTATTGGTTTCTCTTCCTGTGCTTCACGCGCCAGACTACACAAAGGAATTCATAGTTCAATGCGACGCAAGCGACAGAGGTATGGGCGTGGTACTTAGTCAGGTCGGCGACGATAACGAGGAGCATCCTATCCTCTATGCCAGCCGTAAACTAAATGTAAGAGAGGAAGCCTACAGCGCTTCAGAGAAGGAATGCGCTTGTTTAGTTTGTGCCGCCCAGAGTTGTCGTGTTACTTGTACGGAGCGAAGTTAATCTTCGAGACCGATCACTGTCCTCTGGCGTGGCTCAATCAAATGTCACACAAAAATGGCCGCTTGCTCCGATGGAGCCTCACTCTCCCAGAGTACAACTTCTACGCTAGATATCAAAAGGGAAAGTTGCATAGCAATGCGGATGGTTTGAGCAGGCTAATTTGAATTCTGAGTTTGAGGGTCCCGCCTAAATTTTAGGGTTATTATTGTTAATTCTGTTAAGTCAAGAAGATCCCCTCTCATTTAGCAGGATTCCCTCCATGATTGTTGAATTCGTCAGCATGAAATTGCTTCAAAAACAGGCATAGCGAAATGCAGCATTTTTTTGTTTCTGCACTTATGTTTTCTTTGAAGCCTAGCGCGTATAAAGTGAGAGCCAAGGTACGTCATCTCGGTGCTGAGCCGTGTTGTGGGGTTCGTTTTGCAGTTGCCTATCCTTGTTGGATGTTTTGGGGCGGTGACATTACACAAGTGGTCGCTGCGAGCCAAGGCATCACCCCCTGGCCACCAGCCGTTCTCATCCTGCCCGGCGGTCGACAACGCTGGACAGTCAAGATTTTCCGGACCATGGAGGCGCTGTTGAGAACGACCCGATGACGTGGAAGTTTTGCCTGCCAGTTGCGACAGCAGCGGCAACCTTGTCTCGGAAGGCCACCGTTATGCTCTAGCCCCCTCGCCATTGTGACTAAACGGGCTCGGCGGACCAACTATTGTTACTGAGCCCGCGGGAACGTCTACTGAGACCCCTTCCCACGCGCCGACGAAGACACAAGACAATGGCCAGCCGGCGGGCGCGCTGCGGGGGTCAGCTCGGGGAATAAAATGCTCCTACGGTGCGTGGTCGTCTCCCCTACGGTGCCTCGTCATTTCCCCTACGGTGCCTCGTCAACTCGCCTACGGTGCCTCGTCAACTCGCCTACGGTGCCTGGACGACCGTTTCCGTCACCTGGGTATCGGGGGAGGACCGAGTGTTTATAAACCGCTGTTGTGCGGCTGCTCAGGACAATCTCTTTCTCAAGCAGTCATGTTAGACTGATGTACTTTCTCAAGCAGTCGTGTTAGACTGATGTACTTTCTCTCGCAGTCATGCTAGACTGATGTAGATACTGTAAATAAACCCTTATTCCTCGTTCTCGATGAGAAGCAGTCCTTCCCTTCATCAACGTCCTCAGCGTGGATATGTTGGACGACGGCATGGGCCAGCTACCTTCTAATTCATGCCGGACTCCAATCTTGACAACGGGTTACGAGCGATGGGATTGAGCCCCCGATCCTAACAGGCCCACGAGACGAGTGCCAGTTGTGTTTTCTTGTCTCTCCAGATCTGACATTCTCGAAAAACGTAAAAGGTCTAGAATGGCATAATTCGGATCAAAATTTTGGCAGCGACCACTACATAATTCTTTCCATACTGAAAGAAGGCCTCAAAACGCGCAGGGCTCGCGCGCCGGCCGTCGCTGAGTGGGATAAGCTTAGAGATATCAGGAGGGCGCAGGAACTGAGGCCCATCAGGAACATCTAGGAATGGACGGCGGCGCTCAAATCAGACGTTAGAGAGACGGCAAAAACGCTCGAAGGGGATAACGCCCCGGAGATTGCGGGCAGCCGTCTTCTGCATATGTGGGAAGCTAAGCAAAGCATGCATCGTCGTCTCAAAAAAACATAAATGTAACCGCAACCTCAGAAGGAGGATTGCGAGGCATAATAAGGAAATCGAAGATTATACTTTCAAATTATGCGAACAAAATTGGGGCAACAAGTGTGACGAAATGGAGGGGAGCATGAACTTCTCCAATACGTGGAGTATCATCCGGCACTTGTTGGACCCCGAAAGCTCGAAGGCTCAATCCAGTATAAGATTGGCAAAAGCGAGGCACGCGTTCGAAGGGAACGATGATTATTTCATGAACAAATTAATTGAGACGTACGTGGGGGAAACATCGCGAACTCCACTTCCCGACTATGGTGGAGCGCCTAACGAGGCGTTGGACGCCCCTATCACAGAAGCGGAAGTGAGGACAGAGATTGTAAGACTCAGAACGAAATCGGCTCCGGGCCCTGACGGGGTAACGAACAAAATGCTCAGGAACTTGCGATGATCCCATTAGTTATCTAACGAAGTACATGCAGGAATGTTGGGATAAAGGCGAGCTGCCACAACAGTGGAAGGCTGCAAGCATTATTTTAATACCGAAACCCGGGAAGCCTCCGCAATTGGCAAACTTACGGCCAATTTCTTTAACTTCATGCCTGGGGAAATTGATGGAGCACGTCGTCCATACCACACTGATGGGCTTCATGGAGCAGTGCGATCTGCGGCCACATGAGATGGTCGGGTTCCGACCTCACTTGTGTACGCAGGACGTCGTGCTCCAAATCAAACATGATATAATAGACTCAAGGTCTAAATATGCAAAAGCAATTCTGGAACTGGACCTCATGAAGGCTTTCGACAACGTAAAGCATGAGGCGGTCCTGGAAGCGCTGAACAAGATTAATGTAGGCACCAGGACATATCGGTAAATCAGGGACTTCCTGACGGGAAGGAGTTCCTGACGGGAAGGACTGCCCGCATGAAATTCCAAACGCTGGAATCCTTCACAATTGAGCTAGGGAGTAAGGGTATGCCCCAGGGATCAGTGCTGTCTCCCCAGCTCTTCAACGTGGCTATGAGGGAACTCCCCGAGCAACTGGCAAAGTTCGAGGGGTTAAAATTTGGTATATATGCGGATTATATCACCCTCTGGGGGTCAACCGGGGAAGTGATTCGGCCGTCGAAAGCCTGCTCCAGGCCGCCACCGACATCATAGTCGATTACGCGACCGAGAGAGGCCTAGCGTGCTCGCCGCAGAAATCAGAATTGTTTATATACAATCCGAAGCACTTAAGGTGCAAGACACCGGCGGAGATCATAATTAAAGTGGCGGGTAAGAAGGTATCAATTGTCGAGCAAATCAAAATCTTTGGCCCGATTCTCCAGTTGCACGGCCATTATGGCGAGACCGTCAAGAGGCTGCAGAATCACGCGATACAGACCCTGAGCCTAATTGAGCGGGTGGCCAGCAAAGGCCGAGGGTTAAAAGAGAAAAAAATTGATTAAACTAATGCAAGCGTACATCTTCAGCCGGGTGGGCTACGCAACGCCATATCTCGATTTGAAAGCGGTGGAAAGAGAAAAGATTGATTCTCGAATGAGAAAATGCGTAAAAAGAGCGCCGGGACTGTGCATGCGCACATCCACAGAGAGACTGATATGGTTCTAGGGGTGCACAACACATGGGCAGAACTGGCAGAAGTGGGGCGAACCTCACAAATTGAGAGACTTAGCACCACGAGGACAGGAAGAGCCATATTGACCAAAGTTGGAATAAATCCGGATAGAGGCCCCACCCAAAAGGTGGAGGTAGATAGGGAAGTCAGAAAAAAATCTGATTATCCCCACCAAACATGCACCCTGAACATAACAAAGACAGGAGGGAAAAACGAGCCGAAGCATTACAAATTAGATTCGGCGAAATTTCGGAACATGAGGTGGCCTATGTAGACGCGGCGGGAGGTGGCGCCGGTTTTACGGTTTTACAGCTGCCACTCTGCGCGGGCGGAGCATAGAAGTTGCCGAGGAAATTGCGATTCCGTTAGCTTGCGCTGGAACGAATGCGAAATTTGTGATCGGTGGCAGCAAAACTGCCATACAAAATTTTAGCAAGGGAAGGATCTCTCCCTTAGCGGCCAGAATCTTAGGCCAGAGGAAGTTAAATAAAAAGATTCAAATACCCGCAATTTGGACTTCGGCACACGAAGCCGCGCCCGGCAACGAGGTGGCCCATGAGCTGGCTCGAGATCTCTACCGCCGAGCCGCTACGGGACCCCTCGATGACCGAGGGAACGGAGAGCGCATGCTAAAATATGGGGAGATCACGCAACCTTATAGATTGGCTCGTAGACTGGTATCCCCACCAGAACCGAAATTAAACAACAGACAAGCAGTCGCGTGGAGACCACTGCAAACTTATACGTATCCGCACCCATTTATGGCGAACCACATGTTCCCCGAGGCCAGGGGCGATAGGTGTAACCTTTGTGGGGCGAGAGGGACCCTCGACCACATAATATGGGAATGCCCGTGCTCTCCCGGGCGGACGCACAATATAGTTGATAGAGACACCTGAGAGACACTGCTGCGCAGCTCGGACTCTGCAGCTCCAGCTCCGGCTCGTCCAACTGGCTGAAGATGCTGCTGGGACCCGAGAGCTCCCAACCTGCATCTGAGGCGGCGGCACCCGCCCCTGACCTGCGTGTCGGGGGGTGGGTAGATCACCTTATCCGTTGGAAAGTGAAGTTTATTCTATCTATCTATGTATCTCGTGTAATGTTGTGAATACATCTTTATATGTGGCTTCTGCAACGTAACATTATCTACGATAAGTCGTAATTACACAATGAAATTCGACAGTTATATTTGTAAGAGGTTTGATTGGGTTTTTGATGGTGATAAGATACTGAGATTGCAACGCTATGTAGGCTATCTCTGGACAGAGGTTGAATAGCTCCAGCACTTGATAATCCAACGATTTCATGCCGTAAGGCACATCAGTCGCTGGGAGCGGCTGATCATAATACTTCATACGGACCTCCCCTTGCCCGCAGGTTAAATATAGCAAACTTATTGTGTTTTTAAATACGGATATAGCGGTCCCCAAAAACTGGGCGTGATGAAAGTAGCGTAAGTTGACATCTGTTAGGGCGGGAACTGCCCAGAACCAGGCCTTCTCCGCAACGCGAACGTGTATGGCACAAATAACAATCCGAGGAGGCACAAAAGACAATCATCCCTTCCCAAGCAGGGGATAAATAGTAAAGCATTACCTTGGTGGCCACTCTATTAAGAAAGGAAATTGAGCTTCAGCTGTATAGTTTTGCTGGACTTTCCAGCGTGCAGCCGAAAGTGCCCGTTTTCAAGAAGGGCGGGTCAAATGGCATGCTCCCTCCCCCCTACTCTACTTTTGACAGTGATGGGGCAAGTGCCCCTCTTGCCCCTTCGGTAAGTACGCCTATGGGTGCAACTCGGTTCGCGACTACAAGTGCGTCACACCGTGAACGAACGAGCTAAGGGACGATGAAATGTTACTCGTGGTCAGTCACTAACCTGAAAGACTAAAGATAATTTACCCAACGTAAGCACTCTATGCTGTTGTTTTAGCATGAGTGAAGCGCTTTTACCGCGTTCCCACTTCGCGAACGAATTCTAAAAAAAGCTGATTTCATCTTTTATTTAGGCCGAGTCCCGACTCCATGATCGGCCGCGCGTATTTCCGTCGACTTCGAGGCACGAGAGGCATTATAGCACCAGCGCCCATCTGCGAGCCTTTCCGCGTGCTTAGAAGATTGGCAAGCGCGCACGAAGGTAGATCGTAGGTGGAACTGTGGCTTGTAATACTCCGTCGAACCTTTAGAGCAGCGATCGCTCGTGCCCTCCCTCTGCCAGCCTTTGTGCGCCATAGCTGACGCGCGCCGCGAATTCACCTGGTAAGGACGGCGCGGATTGTTTAGGTTACTGACGGTTTGCTTTAGGCCGGGATGTTAGCGTTCGATCGTAAACCTGTTATGTACAACCATTCGCAACAAGGTCTTGCGACCGAGAAAGCGGGCGGGGGGGAAATGGAGCGTTGAGGTGGCCTTCTAAAAGGGAAGGCTTGACCAAAGGAAGAAAGGGGAAGTAATATCAGGAAAGTTACATTGGTGTGAAAAATTTTGGCAACTGGGGGTCGCTGTGAAAGCATGTATATATTTTAGCATCACCCAAAAACTTAAACTAAGAAAAAATTTAGGGGGGGGGGGGAGGGAGAGTCGGGACTTAAAGCATGCACTGCCCATAATTTCCACGAAGGCTGAAGAACCGCATGCATGGGTAACATATGTAGACACAAGCACCAGATTTTTCTCTAGTGCGCTTCATACAGTCCACAGGTCCATGACAGCGTTGCTTGCAATGCTGTTCCAGCCGCAGACGCCTTTGTGCTGCAGGTAAAGTAGCGCCACGCTTTGAAGTATGCCGCCCTCTCCTCACGCGCTCTCGTCGAGGCCGACGCCGCGTCGCCATTGGCCTAATGGCAATACGTGGCCCCTCGCGCCGGCTTCACTTGTTTACAGTCGCGCTTCAGCGCCATTTTCGCTTAATAAGCGTCTACGAAGTGGCAAGGAGCACATGTAGGCGCCGTTGCTCTTCTGTGTTGTTTAGGTTTGCGAACGCCTTGAACTTTTGTGGCAAGTGCGACGTCGATTCACAACATTTTCTATCACCATAACCTGCTGTGCCTTCGTATGCCAAAATAGTTTCAACAAAGACAAGAAGCTGTTCTCGATACCGTCCCGTATATAACCTCTATGGATAAGCGCTACGGAAAAGTAAGACATGGATTCATCGAATTGGGAGGGAGAACTTCAGACCAACATTCTCCACACGACTATAGGAGGTAGTTGCGAGTCTCTCATAGTATAGCCCCACGCGACGTGTACTTTATTTATATAAGCAGTACGGTCGTATTTGGTGCACTTAGTCATATTGTACGTCAACAGGCTTGAATTCACGGGCACGCGAGGCTGCGTGCGAAAACGTAACCATGAAACCTTTAGGATATAGCGCATTTCTTTTGACAAAATTTGAGGCTCGAGCGTGACAACTCATCTTAGGAAAGCAACTCTGCATTTTGTGGTTACTAACTAGCTTTCTTTAGAGCGAATAGCTTTGTTTGCCTCTTTTGTTGGTGTTCGTCATTGGCGCTCGCCCGGTGAACTTGCGATACAAAGGAAAACTGCGCGTGCTCTCCCGAAACCGCGTTCGTCGCCAAACTACATATAAGAGACGTACGTGTTATTTCGGCTCAGCTTTAAAGTGTGTGTAGGTTAAGATGCGGCGGTGGAGCACTCGCAAAGAAAACGTGTGGTCGCCCGCTCGTTCACTGCCTAGTTTAGTCGTCGTTCGCTCGTTCGTTTAGTCGTTCGCTTACTCGTTAGTTCAACTATTAGCTCGTTCGACCACTATGTGTTTGAAACACACGTAATGAGACAACAAATGGTGCCTAAATTGAACGACTGCATCATATCACTGACCGTGATTTCGGCCACGTCACAGCGCGGCAATTCTTTGCGCGGTCATCACTTCACTGAAATCATATATCGCAAATGTTTTTTTTTTTTCGGAGTGAGCGCAACCGTCCTCACTGCATGCTCCTTAGTGAACTCTGTTCGCTACAAGTAAGTCACTTCGTGAACGAACGAGCTAACGCACGATGAAATGTTATTCGTGATGAGTTATGCGTTCGCGAACGAATACTAAAAAGCTGATTTCATTTTTTATATACGCAGAATCCCGACTCGATGATCGGCCGCGCGTATTTCTGTCGACTTTGAGGCACGAGAAATATAATAGCATCATCGCCCACCTCTTAGCCTTTGCGCGTGCTTAGAAGATTGGCAAGCACGCACATTGGCGGCACTGTAGCTTGTGATACTCTTTCGAAACTTGAGAGCAGTGATCATTCGTGCCCTCTGTCGGCCTTTGTACGTCATAGCTGTTACGCGCCGCGAATTCACATGGCAAGGACGGCGCGGATCATTTAGGCAACTGAGGGCTTGCTGGAGGTCAGGATGTTGGCATCCGATCGTAAATGTGTTATTTACAGCCATTCACAACAGCATCTTGCGACACTGATTTGACAAATGTTGCGTACCTAATTGTAGCACACGCGATACATTCGGAGTCATCATGGCACAGCGTTAGCGCTCGTTCAGATACTGAAAAAATAATTATCAAAACAGTGAAAAAAAGCTGCCGTCACTGAATTTGTATAACCGTCCGTATAGAAATTCTACGCTGTGCACGAAGTTACTCGGAGCTTATTCAGTATGCGAAAGGTCGTCTGCTGCGCTTGAGTGGTGTAGGCGGCGCCACGGTCGAGGAGGGAGCGTGAAAGAGAGGAGAAACGAGGAGGGGTGAAGGCGGAGGAGGAGAGTGTCGCTACTTTACGAAGTTTAAGTGGATTTATCAGGACCCCCTAACCCTTCCCCCCTATAGTTACCACCCTGAATCTAACTTAATGTCCCTGTATCTCTAACTTTATTGCGATAGCAGTTATATGAACACTCCTGGTGAATTTACAGCGCTGATGTCATCCTGATGTTCAGTATAAAGTCCAAGCGCGATAACGTTGCGACCGCACGCCGTGTTCTGTAGATGTGAGCGAAAGCTTGCGAGGGTGAGCTGAGAAGGATGGTAGCCTGATGCGGCGATGTTTTCTCACGCGCCCAAGGAGGGAGGCGGGGGAGCGTGGAGACGTGCACGCGCTGGGTGTAAAGCCCTTCTTTTCTGGAAAATAGATCTTTGCTGCCACACCCGCGCCGCTGTGCTCTTGTTTTTCCTCCTCGCTGTCGCCGCGCTGGCGCTGACCCTCACATCGAGGAGACGTCATGAAATTTGTCTGAGCTATTTTTTACTTTTTTTTCCGGCCGCCATTCGCGGGCCACGTGTTGATCGCGCGGCCACGGCGTACGTGCGTTTCGCAAGTTAGGTGAGCTTCGCTTGCCGGATGAATGCCTGGCTGCTGTGATTCTCATTGCAGCAGCAGGCGGGAGAAAGGACTAGGGTTCTTTGCAATCCCCGGAGGAAAACAGGACATCGTGCGGCGAAAACAATATCCGCACAACATCGGAAGAAAAGACTTCACGCCTTCAAACACGCCGTTCTTTCCGAGGAAAGCGCTTCTCTTAATACTTGTAGGCAAAATTGCACAAATTTTTTAAATAATATTTTCAAGCCAGACGCATGGTTAAATTCATCACTGTGCAGCAGTGCACTGTACATTTAGCGCGTGCAAAACATGTCGCAAACTTTTTTTCTATCTGTTTGCGTCATGATCGTGTTTTTTTTTTCGCTTTCGTATTGCTTTTAAACCATATATCCTTTAATGTGTTGTGCCTGTGACTAGGAATTCGCCCAAATTATTATTTGCCTGGCTTTCCTTCATAACTTTTGAGTGTAGCAGTTGGGAAGTCATGGAAGCGTGATACTTGTTGCTCTTTGTACGTTTACGTGTGTTATGTGCGGTGAATAATTTTTTCACACTAGCATTTTTTTTTACGGTGAAAGGCATGAATCCCACTATGATATTACGCAGTAGATCACTAACGTCTTTTGACATGTATACAATACAAACTGCTCCATACGTGCGCCGTTTTTATGTAAGAGTGTAATTAAATAGAAATACGCGCCGTATGTTTTCTCGCCTCCAATATACACGGAAACTGCTATCACGTTTCAGCTCCGTTTTCAGATAATCAATTCTAGCCGAAGAATCGTACTGACGTGCCCTGCTGCATTTGTCTCATAAAATTATGTTCGCCAATAAAAGTAAACAAAAAGATTTTAGCTAAGAATAACTACTCCGAGGCTAATGTCCAAGGGATTTTCTTTTTTTTTCTTTTTTTTTGCTTATCGCCTATACCAGTCACGAAAGCTTAATAACGCCTACAAACTTAATTAGTACTCGCATTTAGTACTTGCATCTCTAGAAGCTCGGTAGTCCCGAGTCAAGTGTCGGAAACTCTGGAACACCGGTGGAGAATGACTCCACGAAAAAAAAAAATGCGCATAGGTTTCCTGTTAAGCCAAATGATGTCAAATTCGTATACACGAATTGGAGAATGTGGCCTGATTTTTCAAACGCATACTGTAGGCGCTCACCCTTCAGTTTGTGTCGTTCCAAATGAAAAACAAAATATCGCTTAACCGCTGCTAAAGGTTATGTCAGCATCCGCTGTACAGTAAGCAGCCAGCAACACGAAAGAAAATCGCGTAACTGACGGGCTTTATTCGCGGCTTTTCGCAGAATACGAGCCACGCGTATTGAATTTGGCCCCTTAATTCTCGTAAAATGTGCATGTTGCATGCTGTTTATTGTGAAGCACCATAAGCGAAGTTCAAGCGCGTGTGCTGTTTTCTTTATTGACTCTTCACGCAAGTGCAGAATGCGTCTGGCGTAGTGGCATTGGCTCAAGTGCTTTTGGTGCACTCGATAAAAGTGGATTTACAGTAAAAACCCATCATGTATATTCTTGCTTATTGCAAGTTATATTAAAGAAGGGCTTTTGACTTTTTTTCAGGCACTAGTTGCCTTTTCGTCAATCACATTGACAACTATGTTTTTCGTTGCCTAAATAAAAACTTGTGCTTGTAAAAATGCCACGAATATGAAATTAACGCATGAATTGTCTGCACTGCTTCAATTCTTCGCATACCGCACTCCGCTGCACCATGGATGGCCAAGGCGGTGCGGTCATGGAGAGCAAGCCGCTCGACTTTAGCCATCTTTTCGAGCGCTTCCGTTAGTTTACCTCGGAGTATATTTTCGAAAGTATTCGTCAGCACGACCTATCGCAAGTTTACCACAGTCGTATAAGTGCCATTGGGCGATGAATTCTACACTAACGCTTCAAACGATTGAAACAAGAAGCGCGCGCATTGGCTATTCCGCGTCGCCTGGCGGCCACTGGCCCGAATAGCGTGCCGTGCGCAACGCGCCGGCCTGTGGGACAGTGAAATCCGAGGAGAATTGAGGAGGAAAGCGCACGCGAGAAGAAGAGTGTCGCTACTTTTCACAATAGAGGGGTTTTAGCTAGGAGAGAGAGAGGGGGGATATAAGGAAGGCAGGGATGTTAACCAGTCAAGAGTCTGGCTGGCTACGCTATGCTGGGGGAAGGGAGAAGCTAGGAGGGGATGGGTGGTAAATGGGAAGATTAGCGCGCAACTCCTCTCTATCTTGGATGCAATCTGCGTTGGGCTCCAAGGCCAACAGACCTGAGATAGCAGATATCTTTGTGTGCGCTGTGCCCTCGAGCGCCTATAGTTCGCGTTTAAGCGAGAATCGGCACGAATTCGTTCGCCGCTGCTGGCCGCTCTTCACGCATTCGTTCTGGCTGCGAGTGTCTGCGGTCATCGAGTGACATGTGCTCCTGTTTGCCTGCGCGCGCGGGACAACGCGCTTGTTAATTTAGTTCGCGAATCTTAACAGCAGTTTACGCAGCTGAGAAAACAGCTAACCTTACTTCACATATCAATCATAAATTTGCTATCGCAATCACTGCTTCGCCTGTCGGGCAAAACTGTGACCTTTTGATGACTCTAGGTTGTCTTTTCACGTTTTCAATTACCCTGTACCCAGTTGCCAGCTTTCTTGACCTCTTCCTCCATTGTGTGTCCACGCTTTTGAGGTACAGATATTTGTGCACTTTAGCCGCCCATTTATTTTCACCCATGTTCCTTAGTCTTCCTTAGAAACTGATTTTGTGCTGCGCTTCTCTGACTTCAAAAGAAGCCTAACCCATGTCACCCTACACTGCCTCGTTTGTCGTTTTACCGTGGCCCTCCAAAGCTAGTCGGCCCACCGACCTCTGGTTAATTTCCAACCCCGACAAGATTTCTGATTTAAAACCCAAAATTGCATTTGCGAACATTAGCACTGGTACTACATTGCTGAATTCCGCTCCACCTTCATTCCTAGATTATCTTGGTGGATGCTTGAGTAGGTCTTTCTTTCGTTTATGTATACACCAAGGTGTTTATATTGCTTGGCTATCGGTAAGGAAGAGGGGGGGGGGGGGCGCTTGCTGTTGAATTGTTGAAACTTAAGACCTAGATTTGTCGCTCCATTCCACACATATTCGCAAGTCTCTGTAAATCTGTTGCATTGTCCTCTAGCAGCACTATGTTGTTCGCATACACTAGTCCAGGGACCTTCTGTTGCACCCTTTGCCCATTACAAATGTAAGATAAAACCTAATTCACTGTTTTCCAGTCGTCTTTCTATGTCCAACAATAACTGAAACATAGGGAATCCTTGTTTCAGTCCTCGTGCATTTCCACAACTTCATTGCGCTTCCGGCTTTCCTATACAATTTGTACTCGGCTGTCCCTGTATATAGTGTCACGTAGTAGTGACGGTAAAGAAAACAGTAGCAGTACTGTGAATGACGAAACTAACTTTCACTCGGCGAACCTGTGCCCACAAAAACAGGCCACACTTAAAGCACAACGATAGCGACGAACACAGTCGGCGATCGGCGAAAATCTGATGTGGTGGTCAAGCTCGTCTGCTTTTATACATGGGTCATCGAAGGTTCAAGAGTAATCGCTGGTGCCCGCGTGTCTTCCAGAAAATTGTACACAATTCGCGTCTCACGTGAAATCCGATTACACAAGCTTCGGTGACAACAGACAACGGGTAAACAACATCGATAACATTCGAGAAACTTCTGATATATGGGGGCGCGTCCCGCGCTGAGCGATGACATTTGTTAGGCGGTGAAAAGCGGTCACTCGAAAAAGATAAACAGCACACGTGTCAATATATTCCTCAGCAGCTTCACAAAATCGTCATCTATGCCCTCGATCGTGCTTGAGAATATCCGATAGCAATTGCCTGTCCACGTTATCGTAAGCTCCCTTAATATCTCTAAATGCTATTCAATTGATAGGTGGCGCTCGGGCGGATCAATTGCCAGAACGCCACCTATCAAACGTAGTATGTGGTCTGAAGCCCGTCATATTGCACCTGGTAGCATAACAGCACCCAGTAAGACAGGGAACTTGACAGCGCAACAGGCTGCGCGTCACTCATTCCACGTCGACCAATACCACTCGCCATTCACACTCCAAACCCTTATCAATCAGAAACTTTAGGAGGAGCCGAATGACCTCTCTCCTAAATATCAGGAGTCGTCGCGGGGACAAAGTATCACTCGCGCTTGGGTGAGCTAGGGCCCTCTTGCGCTTCAGTACATCTATTGATGCTTTACGTTCTGCGTCAAATTCATGACAAATACTCTAACAAACAATTGTCCATGTCACAAAGAGCTTGACGGTGCACACACGACAATGATGTGCTAAGTCCTGGCTTAAACCGCCAAGCTGGAGTTCGTGCTGACCCTGTACGGATGTGATAAAGGAGAGCGCCTTCAGTTGTATGAAGTCCCTTAGCCCTTACTGCGCTGTTTTGGAACACAGAACAGGACACATGCATGTACAACCAACTAGTCCAAGTCGCAGCACTGCGAGTCAGTTCCTGTATTTGTCACACACACAAGGTTGGTGCGGTGGGTACCGCAAAGAACGGAAGTGCATGGCGATGGCCTGTTTCATGACATTTTGTGTCCTGAGAAGCCTCCTTCGTTGACCAGAACTGCAACGTTTCGCGCAAGAGTCTCTGCAACCACGTTGCCTGCTACGCGGGTATGTGAAGGTGGCCAGTGCAAAACGATGGAAATAACGATGTTTTGTAATTATTTAACCGCATGTGACGTACACTCGATGCATGGATGTACTCGTCAAGGGAAAACCCGCGCTTTAATTGTTGCAGCGCGGCGTTGCTATTTGAAAAGAGAACTGCATGCAGCGGCTGGTAGAAATTCAGTTTCCACAAGGCTGCTTCAATGGCAACACTGAACACTGGCAGCCCATAAGACATTGAGAACCGGGATCACTTAATTCGCTACTCTCTTTTTCTATATTCTCTATGCCAACACAGCCGTCAGTGTATAACTGGAGGTGGCGGCCGTACATGCTTTCGACGTGTTCGAGTACCACATATCTAAGCTTGCTTCCGCCACAAGTGTGGTGCGAATGCCGGGAACGATTAATTGACATTCCACATTCTCGTACGGCTGTGGTGGCTCCGGGCGTTCTAGTTCTTTAATAAATTAGGGCCATGTACACCAAGTGTGTTGAGTGCCAAAGGCGCGAAATTCATTCCGCCTCCGTAGCCTCTGGAGACGAGCTCTTCTAGTACGAGTCTCACTGAGGCGGTACGCTTGCACAAGCAGATGTTAAGATGCAAGGAGGCGGATGGAGGACGACTGAGACTCGTGCAAAACCTTGTTGTTCACAGCTGTTTATGGCATATATATACCATTAGCTGTTTGTGGCATACCATTTATGGCGTGCCATCATTTGGTAGCTAATAGAAAGCAGATACATTCCTGAGAGTTTAATCGGAGTAACTTCATTTTTTTAAGCGAGAAAGAAAAAAAAATGTCATATTGATGGTTTGCGGGGCAGTGCCCGCCGCGTCATCAAGCACTGCGCAGTATACATCCGCTTCTCTGCGTGGTGCGCTTCTCAGGTACAATGGCAGATGCGGTGCGGCCGCGAGCACGGTATGAGAAATGCTTCGTTCTGTCCTCAACGATATTTGCAGCGTCATAACTACGTGTTGGGCCACAATTAGGGTCCCGAACGGCACCTGCCGCCGTTGACCGTTGCTCGGATCTGCGAAATCGGCACCGCGTCACTATATTGCTTCTGGTGCGACGGAACACCTGGAAACCGCCTCGCGATGCTTAGGGCACTGTGAATTTCATTCCGCCGACACTAACTCAACAGGTGTTTTTCACTTATCGGTCGTGCAACCGACGAAATGCAAGATGGAGGTATTTCAGATACTAAATAATACGCAAAAAGTATACTCAGTAGATCACTGCATATTGAAAATTCAAAAGCATATGAGATAAAGATTTTGGTGCAGTTACGGATTTTTAGAGTTCGTGCTTCACTTTTTGAGAAACATGCCGATTTCCGGTAATTCTTGCAAAAGAAAAATAGAAATAACATGTCCTATATAAAGATTCTGATTCGCTTCCTAGAGTGGCTAGAAATTAACTTTCTCCCTTAAATTTCACAAATTTCATTCAAGTCGTTTGAGCGGCTGTGTCAAAACCATTCCTACATTTTGCCTGTATTTGAACAGGAAAATTGCAGTTGGCCCCAAGTTAAAGCTTCCCCTTATAGCCGGTAGTTAACAACTTAATTAATCAACAACATAATTGATGAGTTAACCGCACACAGGCACACACGCACTCCCCTCACACGCGCACATACCGTATTAAAGGTGTTCAATTCAGCCAAAATGTTTGCTGGCCAATATGCACAGCAGTGGCGCTGACCTGTGCGATAATCTGTAATACGAATACCAATCAATCAATCAATCAATCAATCAATCAATCAATCAATCAATCAATCAATCAATCAATCAATCAATCAATCAATCAATCAATCAATCAATCAATCAATCAATCAATTTTTATTATTACATAAAATATATACAGATAGAGGTATACAGGAGGAGGTCCCATAGTTAAAACTGAATTGGGACCTCCTGTTCAAGGTTAACATAAAGTTCATTTGGCAAGCAACAACAGCTCAATAGGTACAATTGCAGTAATGATAAATAATGAGATGCAAATCTAAGTAGATGAAATAATTAATAGACAATATAACGACAGTAAGCAATATTTCGAAACTAGATAAAACTAAAGTAAAACAGGAAGAAACAGAAAGAAATTAAAGAAAAAATTAAAAACATGTTCGAGTACATAAGAACAGCAAGTCTAAAACCAAAATCGGATTATACAGCGCATAGTGTCACTTACATATCACATAACAGAAAATTTTTCAGTTCATCACAAAATCGATGGGATTTCAGGAGTTTTACGACAAATGGTAATGTATTCCATGATGATATGGCTGCAAAGTGAACTGTCTGTTCCCCATAATTAGTGCGCACTTTGGGCAGAATGAAGTTATTATGCAGCGTAAAACGAGTTGAGTTAGTGTTTGTTAAAGATGATATAGGAATTAGCGATAACTATATTTTGTCATTTATTAGTTTGAAAAGTGGCAAGGTTGTACTTGACAAGGGCTACAACGTCTAGAATGTTATTTGCTTGTAGTAACTGTTTAACATTGGCGGTGTGTGTATTCGACGTGATTATTCTAATTGCCTGGTTTTGGATGGTTTGTATCGGCTTTAGGTGAGTAGTGTACGTGTTACTCCAGGAGGTTATGCAGTAGTTAACGGGAAAGTGTACAAGCTGTATGCGAATATTACTAATTAATGTTTCCATGGTAACTTCAGCGCCATGTTATATGTTGAGCACGAGGTTGCGGGTAGGATTCTTGTCCGCGGCGGCTTGTGTATATATACCGCGCTTTGGTGCATGCTTAAGAACCTCACGCGGGCGAAATTCCGGAGGTCTCTACTATACCGCGTCGCTCATAAGCCACTGTACAGTTCCTGGACGTTAAACCTCATAATCAATCAAATTCAATCGCAGAATTGAAGTCGGCCAGTACGCAAAGCAGAACCAAATAAAAGTAAGGCGTGCAGACAGGACACAAGAGTAGAGAAGTGGACAACACTTGCACGCCTCACTTTTATTTGCGTAATGAATCCTTACCAACTAGCTCAGCTTTCTGTCGTTCAGAGCAGAACCGTTTGCTTGAAATCACCAAAGTCTCGCAAAATCTACAAAAGCACTCGGCGTCTTCCGCAATGGAAGACCAACTAGCCGAACAATTAGTTATTCTTCAATATACGTACATTGCTGTTCTTTCCCGAGACTGTTAAGCATTACTTTAGTTTTCTGCATATTAATTTTTAGACCCACTCTTCTGCTTTGCCTCTCCAGGTCAGTGAGCATGCATTGCAATTGGTCCCCTGAGTTGCTAAGCAAGGCAATATCATCAGCGAATCGCAAGTTACTAAGGTATTCTCCATTAACTTTTATCCCCAATTCTTCCCAATCCAGGTCTCTGAATACCTCCTGTAAACACGCTGTGAATAGCATTGGAGATATCGTATCTCCCTGCCTGACGCCTTTCTTTATTGGGATTTTGTTGCTTGCTTTATGGAGGACTACGGTGGCTGTGGAGCCGCTATAGATATCTTCCAGTATTTTTACATATGGCTCATCTACACCCTGATTCCGTAATGCCTCCATGACTGCTGAGGTTTCGACTGAATCAAACGCTTTCTCGTAATCAATGAAAGCTATATATAAGGGTTGGTTATATTCTGCACATTTCTCTATCACTTGATTGATGGTGTGAATATGGTCTATTGTTGAGTAGCCTTTACGGAATCCTGCCTGGTCCTTTGGTTGACAGAAGTCTAAGGTGTTCCTGATTCTATTTGCAATTACCTTAGTAAATACTTTGTAGGCAACGGACAGTAAGCTGATTGGTCTATAATTTTTCAAGTCTTTGGCGTCACCTTTCTTATGGATTAGGATTATGTTAGCGTTCTTCCAAGATTCCGGTACGCTCGAGGTCATGAGGCATTGCGTATACAGGGTGGCCAGTTTCTCTAGAACAATCTGTCCACCATCCTTCAACAAATCTGCTGTTACCTGATCCTCCCCAGCTGCCTTCCCCCTTTGCATATCTCCTAAGGCTTTCTTTACTTCTTCCGGCGTGACCTTCGGGATTTCGAATTCCTCTAGACTATTTTCTCTTCCATTGTCGTCGTGGGTGCCACTGGTACTGTATAAATCTCTATAGAACTCCTCAATACGCAACAATAGGCAGCGAGGCACTGGAAGTCGTAAGGGAATACATCTACTTAGGGCAGGTAGTGACGGCGGATCCGGATCATGAGACGGAAATAATCAGAAGAATAAGAATGGGCTGGAGTGCGTTTGGCAGGCAGTCCCAAATCATGAACAGCAGGTTGCCGTTATCCCTCAAGAGAAAAGTATATAATAGCTGTGTCTTACCAGTACTCACCTACGGGGCAGAAACCTGGAGGCTTACGAAAAGGGTTCTACTCAAATTGAGGACGACACAACGAGCTATGGAAAGAAGAATGATAGGTGTAACGTTAAGAGATAAGAAAAGAGCAGATTGGGTGAGGGAACAAACGCGAGTTAATGACATCTTAGTTGAAATCAAGAAAAAGAAATGGGCATGGGCAGGACATGTAATGAGGAGGAAAGATAACCGATGGTCATTAAGGGTTACGGACTGGATCCCAAGGGAAGGGAAGCGCAGCAGGGGGCGGCAGAAAGTTAGGTGGGCGGATGAGATTAAGAAGTTTGCAGGGACGGCATGGCCACAATTAGTACATGACCGGGGTTGTTGGAGAAGTATGGGAGAGGCCTTTGCCCTGCAGTGGGCGTAACCAGGCTGATGATGATGATGATGATACGTACATTAAGAACTCGAGAGACTTGGAACGTTGCAGGAACCTTGACAATTATTGGGTACACCTTAATACACTTTACATGCCCAGTGTCATTGTCAGACGGTGCAGAGAGGGGGAGCCATGATGTTTTCTTGTTCTTCGCCTTGTTATAGGTTTCCAAATTTCCGAATGATATATAATAAAGAAAATAAGCCGCGAGAAGCGGCTGCATACTATGTTGAAGGACAAGAGGGAAACTTCGGAAGAGCGGAGGTGGGGGGGGGGGGCTATTTTTTTCTTTGCCTCTTTTTTTCTACCACCTTAATGGGACGGGACGAGCTGTCGCTGGTGAGTTGCGGGCGGCCGGTTAGTGTCTAGATTGCATCGTCCAACGTTGTCACGACACCGACACCTCGGTTTTTTGTGCGCATGGGTTGTTTATTGTGGCTTATTATTTTTTTTATTGAAGGCGCGTCACTGGCATTGCGGTGCGCAAATGAGACGGAATTCGCTCTGATGGCACAACTGACGGTTCGCGCGGAACAAGAGAAGTGAAACGACAACCGACCCAGCCAGCACCTCTCATTCCTCACGGGACAGCCCGATCAGGTCAAATTACATCAATGCCGTGCAACGCTACTGAACCGGCCGGCATAACCAGAGCCAACAAAAACTTGGCCTCGCGTCTTCAGCAAAAATAAAGGCCAGCAGAAGAAAACAGAGAGGATCACTTGGAGGGGAAAAAAGATAGAAAAATAAGCCAGAAATGGAATTCCTCGCGACACCGTTGCCACTGACAATACAAGCGACCCGTGGAATGTCGGGATGTGTGTTTCTTCCAGCCCCCATGTCTTTCTGCTGACATCGTTCCTTTGATTCACTCGGTTTTTGTTGTTTTCTTCGGTTTCTACGTTATTATTCTCCTCCTTTTACCATTATTGTTCTTCCACCACTTTCACTGCGTTTCATTCATTGACAGTCCACGGTGGCTGTCAGGAGGGGTGTCGCTTCTCGTTTTTTTTAATTCTTTTCTCTCTCGCTCTCTCTCTCGTATTTGTCCGCCCTGCTCTCGAAGTTGACCCCCAATCTGGTTGGCGGGAAGCTGTTGCTTTGTTTTGTGGCCGTTCTGCTGCCGTGCTTTTTCCCGGAGCCCGAAATGCGCTCGTCGCTGGAGCGGAGGGAATTCCGGCGTCGGAAGAGGCGTCTCCTGAGCAGCCACGTTGACGAGTGGAATTCACTTGTCAGAGCGACGCGGGCACAGCCGGAGCAATAACGGTCCTGGCAGGTTGCCAGTGCAGCGAGTGCCGCGTTCTTGCCGCGCGCACCGATTGCCCGGTGCACTTTCCGCAGTTTGGGAAAGTGCGCCCCTGTCTTCGACTAATGTCAAAGGTGACACGACTCATGTACGGGCCCCGCGCGAGCGCATTTCACACCCGCGCCTTCCTTCGTGTATCGGTGGTTCGTGTCGTGCGCAAGAGAAAGGTTTTATTGTTGTCATCAGTTGCGGGGAGGGTCGTCTGTAAAGCGCGCGAAAGTGCGAAGAGCTTTGCAAAGAGTCGACTAGATTGAATTCTGGCGTTTTGGGTGCCGAAACCACGATTTGATTTTGAGGCACGCCTTAGCGGGGGACTCCGGATTAATTTTGACCACCAGGGGATCTTTAACTTGCCCTCAATGCACGGAACACGGGCGTTTTTGCATTTCGCCTCCCTCGAAATCCGGCCGCCGTGGCAGGGATTCGATCTCGCGATCTCGTGCTTAGCGGAGCAACACCATAGCCGCTAAGCCACCGCGGCGGGTGGTCAGATTTGCCGCGTCACCGTATAGGCGGTAAACCTATAACACTTCGTTTTCTCTACTCATGTTTTCCCCTCTCTTATGAGGAAAAAAATGTAATGATATTACCGATCGAACAATGTCAGTAATGAGTATTAAAAATTCGCGCGTCGCCGCCTCATTTAGTATTCTCAAGAAAGTTAATATGGAATTCGAAATTGTGTTTTAACGTACCGTAAGAAGTCAATGATACAGTTCCACAGGTCTCTAGAATGCGTAGTAACATTCTGTGATGTTACATTAATGAATGTAAAGGGCTGTGATAATGTAACGCTTCTATTCCAATTCTTTTCCTTCTCGCTCTTCGTCAGCGGTCCGAGTGGCCCCCCACCTATACACTTTCACGAGGACTGGCTGGTCATCAGTGGTGGATGATACGGAAGGAATAGAATCGAGCGAAGGAATAGTGGCATTACACCGGCCCTATATGCTGTTCGACATTTAATGCGAATAGCATTCTTGGCATGGTCAGACCAGTTTTTCTTCCGGTTACCTAGCTATCTAGCTACCACACCAAAAAATGTGGGCCGATGCCGAAGATACTGCGGTCTAAAAATAGGGGCCCCTCACGTTCAACAAGGGTTACTGATGCGCCACTGGGTACGAGCGAATACTTCACGGCGGCGGTGCGCCAGAAGGCGCAGCGTGTCCAGAGGGGAGTGCACACGCCTCGTATACAGAACGCGTTCCGGCTATTCGCATACTTGGATAGTCATCGTAGGCGAGTTCTGCCCGAACTTTGTTTATCAGCGTTTACAGAATTTTATACATTCGCAGACGGCAGGGTATACGCATTGCCACCACTCGTACTGGATAATACTCGAAGAGGCGGACATAAGTTAGGCGCCGGACAAACCCCAGTGTACCAGTTCGCTGCTTGGTAAAAATTCCCCTACTTTTCACTTACGTGTATTATTACAAAGACGGCGCCGAATAAAACAACACACGAAGAAGGGACACGAGACAGCACGTAGGCGCACTAACAACTAATGTTTTATTTCTTGACATAGTAATATATAGCTGCTGTCAAGGATCAAGACAACAAGAATAAACAGGGCAGTCATCTGCATCGCACAAGGAAGCCAAGATACAGAATAACTTTTTAAGTGTCGCTCTCAAGATACGCCAGTTCCTTTGTCGAAAGAGAAACTGAGGCTTCACTGATACAATCAACACCACGCTTTTTGGTCTCAAGCGCTTCCAATATCTCCCTTGTCAGTTGATGATCAGCTCTGTACAGAACACTGGTTCTATCGAAATCTGGGATGCACTTGTGAGCCTTACAATGCGCACTTATATCAGTGAAACCTCAGTTTCTCTTTCGACAAAGAAATTGGCGTATCTTGAGAGCGACACTTAAAAGTTATTCTGTATCTTGGCTTCCTTGTGCGATGCAGATGACTGCCCTGTTTATTCTTGTTGTTTTGATCCTTGACAGCAGCTATATATTACCATGTCAAGAAATAAAACATCAGTCGTTAGTGCACCTACGTGCTGTCTCGTGTCCCTTCTTCGTGTGTTGTTTTATTCGGCACCGTCTTTGTAATCATGCTTAACCGACTAGCCCACCAACACATGCTCAGTTACGTGTATTAGTACAGGGCACACGCTTTATCGGCGGACTTGGAGCCATTCAGTGCTCGAGGCAGGCCCATTTATAATGTATCCTAATGTACACCAGTTTCAAGACATTAGTCCTGAAAAGTGCAGTGGAGCACCCACTTACATTTCACATAATTTTGTCCTGCAGTGCTCAAGAAAAGCTTTTCGAAAAGTCAATTCATCTTGCCGTGAGTTAACGACGAATGTCTTGAAACTGGGGCTAAAGTCTCCGGATTCCCTGCAGGGACACGCCTCGAGCACTGACAGGCTTTGATTAGGCAGTTGAAAGATGCGCCCTAAATACGTGCCTGAATAGCAAAAGTTGCACAAGAGCAGCGTGCAGGCATGCACGCACTCATCGCTTCGGCAAAAGCTCGGAACGAGACATTCTAAAGATGAGAAATGCAAGTTGCACTTTTGATTAAACCATACAGAAAGCATATTTACACCGTAGACTTTAATTTTTTTTTTCATTTTATTTAATGCTTATTCGCTCGGAGAAGGCACACGAAGGTACGGGACTGTAATGTTGCGATTTCAGTCCGTGTTAATGAGTCATGTAGGAGCAAGATGCTCAATATAATATTATGTAAGGAGTACTGCACACCTAACTACATATTATAACATATATCATGACATCACTAGTTATGCTCGTATCTATAGTGATGTGTGCATTTCACAGCAAAACATTTGCAACTTTAATGCAATAAACTCACTCCGCGAACACTTTCCTACATGACAGCTGTGAAGGTGTGGAATTGAAGGAGAGCACACTTTCATCGGCCGCGTTATTTTCATACACTTGCTTGCATTCATGAAGGTTATGTTCCCTTTAAGACAACTCCTAGAAATATGTATACACGGCCTCATATATTTCACACTGAAAAACGGAAACTGAATCGTCAGTTTCACGGTTTAAAGCGTCATTATTTTCACATCACCCATCCGGGTGTGATTGTGCGCCTGTGGTTTGTCTCTCAAGAATGCGATTCAAATGCTCGGTTCCAGGAATCTTCACTCACGTGCTTTCCGAGGAAAAAAAAATTATCTTGCGTTAAAGGAGTGTGGCGCGCTGAAGCAATGATATAATTGTAACAGCACATCACCCAATATTCGTCTCGATGACATGAAAACTTTTCATCCTGAATCTTTCAGCTCGTGAAGTTCTCACGAGATTTGTACAGTCAGTTTCAGTCCCTTCTCTAAGAAATTTCTTGTGATTACTCAAAGGCTTTTTGAGGTTTTCCGCGTCGTTCTTATTGTAAGGCGTGCATGGGCACGCGCTTCTTTTATTATCCGTTGTTTTGAACTTCAAGAGGCAATCGATGGTCTTCTAGCCGGAAGCTCTGAGAAGCATTTATAACGTTTCACACACATCCGTGCACACGCACTGCAGTAGAAGCGGCTGACCACTGTTCACTCATATGAGAAATATCTTTTTTTTTTCTTCGTGGATGCTGTTTAGGAGCAAGGTTCATCGGAGAAGGAACGTACGAAAGAAACAGTGTACATAAAGTGAAGAAACCGCGAAAAAGCTAGGTTTCTAACTAAAGTGACTGGAAAGCGGCCCTGGGCGTCCAGACCGTTACACGTGCGGGTAAAGTCGTTTGGCGACTACATTGTGCGCACCGACAACGTCCTCACGCCCACATGGTTGACTCTATTCGCCACTGCTGCACGCTATCGTGTGAACACCGTTATTAAAGTCTATGCAGATGACAGCAGAAGCGACCTGCTGAGTGACCCACTGCGGCCTGCTGGGCGATGCACAAGATGCCACTGTCCGGCACCGGTCGACATGGAACACCTAGTGTGCCTCTGTCCAGCCCTTGCAAAAGTTTGGTCCGTTCAGAAACGTAGGCTGCCGCTGAACATAGACCATTCACATTCCGAGAGTGGACGCTACCTGTTAGAGAGTACCATTAACGGAAGTGGATTCTCGATAAATTCTTGGCTTACCTTGAGGAGATCGGTCTCATGGCCCGAACATAAGATGCACCAGCGAACGCTCCTGCCGCGTCAGCCGTTGATGACCCTAGTCAAGAACTGATGAAATTAATAACTGTGCTCTAAGAACAATCTAGAAATTAAAGGGAGGAGAAGTCGCTTCAGATATTTCTTGAATGGCTGTAAACGTTTCATTTTTGCATATTTCGCGTTTCCGGCTCTGTCTATCATTTCTGAATAAATAAATCGCATTCAATACATTTCGCGACATCGAAGTGCCGGGTTTGCATCGTGACGGATAGGCGGACTGCAACTGAAAAGAGTATTAGAACAGCTTTGTGGACCTCGTTTCTACTTGAAGCTCGTATTTTGGAGAATAACAAGTCAGGGACGGAATATCGTAAAAGACCAAACTGGTCGAACTTGCTCCGCAGCAAGTGCTTAAGCGTTTCGCTGCGGTATCGACACCCTGGGCACTAAGGACTCGGCGCATGTACTTGCCGGGAAAGGCGATGTGCAATACGTTAACTCACCTGTGGCGTAGCCTGAACAGAAACGCTCTTGCGGGGCGCGTTAAAGCAGACCACATATTGGTGCATGATACACGATCCCTTGGCGACACGGTCACCCAAATCTGGACGTTGTAGGCGGTGGTGTTTAAGGCAACTGGGCGTCGTTTTACTTTCACAAGGCGTCGTCAGGGAAGTCGGGATTGCGTTCTAAGTCGCATGAGCATCAGCTATTCGGTGGAATCGAGGAAGAACTTCGAGTCGAGGCTGGTTTGATAAAAGGAGTCTAATAGTTATTCCCTGAGATTCGATTTCAAGGGCTACCTTGAATACTTCACGCAAAAGAGGTGTCGACGTCGGCATTGGACAGCTGGTTGAGAGCCTCGGGGGTATAACGCGAAACAGCAGCCCTTGGCAATCGCAGTTGGCAAATACATTTCAGCACCACGCTGATGCTTAACAGTTCCCCAGATGTCGACGACCCCGTGTATTTTGTTCTAAGAGAATGCTGTGCCGCATGCTCTGGGGGAAGAAAAATATTGGGTAGGTTGTATTAGAGACACAGCCACTGTGGAGTACGGGAAGCCTCTTGTGCATGCTACAGAGGGTAAATGGGCACTAGGGTACATGAATGACGTAACCAAATACAGAAGTTACATTTATTCATGCATTATAAAGCTTACATGCCTAACTCATGTCACAGCTAGTGGAGGTATGGTATGGTATGAAGAACTTTATTTAGGTCTTGAGGGATCAGTCTGGGACTGATGCGGGCCGCTCCCACGTTGGTACAGAGAGGCCGAGCCCCTCTGCCGTCACACGGGCCCTCTGGACAGCCCTGAGTTGGTCTGCCAGCGCTTCACTGTGCAACATCCGCTGCCACCACTGTTCACTTCGAGAACCATCACCGGTCAACGCCAAGCTTGCGGTCTAATTTTGCAATCGTGCTCGCTCACTATTCACAGTGGGCCCATTTGTTTTGCAGATGTTTTTTTTTTAGTGGGGGGCACTGGGGTAAAGGAATGACCCCCCTACTGGTGGCGCCCGAGACTGTCCTGCACCGCTCAAGCCCGCCGTGCTCATAAGATGGTTGGAGCTCCTGCGCTAGCCTCAAGCTCCTGCGCTTGCTCTCCCTATGGAGACGGACACGTTCCGTCATGGCCAAAGAGGTTGAGTATATCTCTGTCTTGCTGCCCGAGTTTGTTCAGGCCATTTCTGAACCCTGCGTGTCGAACGCTCGGGGGCGCCATAACCGAGCAAACGTGAAATTTCTGCAAAGAATAGCACATTCTAGGACTTGTAACTCCTTATGAACACGTGTTTCAGTTTGATGGATTATACCTACAATGTCTGACGCGAGCTCTCGCAAACGCGAACACTCCCGCTTGGCTGGACAAACGTGTTGCCGAGCAATGGTTATCTGAATGCCGAGCGAGAGACTAAATTTAGCTCTCATTGTGTCATGCGTGGCACGACAACGGCGCCATATCTGTGCACACAACACATGCATGATCGAGTAATGGCTTCTTTGATATGCACAGTGATGCCAAAGTAAGGCGCGTGGGTATTGCGGTTGCAAATATAATATTATAACAGATTTTAGTTACATGCGGTTTTAGCAAGCGACCACCTGTGACCGATCTTAAAGACGTACGTTTCGCGCCAATAACGCAGTGGTTGTAGTTGTACATGGCTTCGTGAACATAAAAGTCTGCACATAAACTTTTGTAAAATCCTAGTACGTGTCTTCTAGGAGAGACTCTGTCAGCTGATGTAAATCTGCAGGGCAGTGGCGTCACTCGGCTTCCATGGATAAATTTGAACCTCAATTTCATCGCATTCCATTGCTGCATTCAGGGCAGTTTCCAGCTGTCCACGCATTTGCAGCTATTGTTCTACTTCATCGCTCATTTTAGGACGCCGTACTTTTTAAAGCTCGGACCAGCGCGAACCCTGGGAGAGCTTAACTCCGGAAGTCGTGCGCACGAGCGCACCGTGCCATGCATGAGCGGCCGTATGAAGAAAAAATATGCGCGGGACGTTGAGGGAGCTGACTTCAGCTAATCAGTGTTAATAGCAATTCTTTATGTTTTACAGCGAAGCTGTATGTGGCTAGCCGATTCGTCCGTCCGTTTGTCGCCTGTACGCCGAAAACTCCTTCGGCGCAACACCATGCGCATGCGCGAAAAAAAAAATACACAGAGAAGCGCGCGATTGCTTGCGCCAGTAGTGACGTCGTGCTCTCCAGAAGTTTCTCTCCGGCTCCGAAATGGGTAGGCGACGCGTTATATGTACTCCTGATGAGCAGGCAGCTTTCCATCAGCAACGCCGCGAGCAGAACCGGTAATGAGCTCGTCTACGACGTGCCGATGGTGCAGTCCGGGCACAAGAACGGACTCTTGCAGCCGAGCGCAGACAGTAGCTGCGTACCGAGGATCCGGAGGTCTACCAAGCCGTTAATTAATGAACCGTCGGGATTAACCCAGTGATAAGCAGCGGGGCCGCACATTTCAGCTTCGCTGGTTAACCATCTGTACGGAGTGCTTGGGCGCAGATATTTTTTTTTACGTTCCGCTCGCAGCGTCACACAACCTTAACTCCCTAAGCAGGCGATTTCTAAAACAATAGTTTGAAAGCATAGCCCATGAGGAACTCAACGAAATCAGGATCAATGCTCGAAATAACGTCCTAACGGTAAGTGAAAAGAAAAAAACGCAAGGCAATACCAGTGACGTTATAGCTCACTCCAACATCAAACGCAATGCCTGCCCGTTCGTTTTTACTGATGGGAAGGAGTCAACTACTCTTGTGGTTTCTGCCGTTGACCTTGAAATCAAGTCTGCCGACCTCAAGAGTATTTTGAGTTCATCGGTGCCCACTCTTGAAATTCATCACTTAGGAAAGTCCTGGTGCAACAATTTAGCATTTGCTTCCCCGACTTTACAAGCGCTTGCAAAGTAGGGGGCATGAGACCCCCGTCCGACTATACGTTCCAAGACCTCTGCAGTGCCGCACGTATCTCAAGATAGGCCACGTAAGCGCTGTGGGGGTAGGAACGAAGTGACCTGTCAGTGCCGCGGAGGGAAACATGCATCTTCTTTTAAATATTCCTACTATAATGGCTATCACAGAGTGACGTCGAAGAATTGCCCAAAAATGCAAGAGGAAGTTAGTATTATTCGAAGATTGGCAAGGAGACAAATCTTCCCGTAGAGAGGCTATACTCAATATGTTTGCCAATATGACCCTCGCAAAAGAAGCTTACCGAGCCGCTTCAGAACGACAGCATATGGGGCGCAGGCGCCACTAATCTGCCATGCGTCTGCGTTGAGGACGGTTACAGCAACTACTGCAAATTCGAGATCGGTGAGAGCACAGGGCAAATATCATCACCTCAGGAGATACAAACATGACATGGTATTTGCTTCCCTCTAGGCCTACGGGCGTACGTGGCACCGGGACCTGTAATCGTCCTCTATATACGTCAAGAAGCGAATGATAGGGCCAATGAAGCCGGCTACACTACAAGCGAGAAACGAGATGTAAATAATGAAAGCGAAAGCGTTGAGGAAATGCTAAAGCATCTGCTGGAATGAAGCACGATTCTCTGTTGTCTCCATGCAGACTCCGGCTGCTAAAAGAGCCGTGCAGGTGCTCGCCGTGCTGGATCCGCTTATCGCAGCTCTTTACAAACTACAAAAGCACTTTCTTTGCTCCTGTGCTGCTCACACACAAGAAGAACACTCACCATACTCCTCTTTACGCTTTTTTTAAGTTTCTTTCTTTTTCTTTTTTCATTGGACTTAGTAACCCCAGCCAAGATCTGGAACCCGGTGGCTTATTGGACGACTAATTATCTTTCTCTCTCCCTCTTCTATGTTATCATCATTTCGTATCACGCCTGAAAGTCACCGTTTCCCCTCCTCCTGCACAGAGTAGATGACGCGCTATTTCAGGTCGATCTCACCTTCCGAAGTAAACTCTTTTTCTCTGCCTGTCGCATGGCCAACACGTCATCCTTCAATGCTCTATGCGATAGTCTAAAGCATATTGAAGTGTGCGACTTTCATCTCTATATCGCGTGGGAGGGCGTCTAGAATGACCACATGTGGAAAAGAACCTTGCTGGACGTCCAGGTAGATTTACTCATACGAACGATTGTGTCTTGCAGACTCCAGCGATGACGCGGGGTATATAGAGTATGCATCGGAGCGATTTTCGTGATAGCCACTCATAACTTCAGGAAAGAAGTCATTCCTGCTAAGTAGGTTAGTAAGATGTATGCTTTCTTGCGACTTTCCAGCATGGAATGAAAAAGAAATGGGACGATGATTTAAGGCGGATTGCCACACAACCTGGTTTCAGCACATAAATGACAAGTGACGACTTCCAGTGCAGTGGAATTTTGCCTTAGCCCAAAATCTAATTGTATTTATCCAGTGTTTCTTGGTGGAGTGATTCACAAAAATTTCTTAACAACTATGTTAAAGCACTGCGCCGCTTCGGCAGGTGGAGTGCATGCCGAAGCTCTTTCATGCAAAAATCCGCATTTTATTTGCACCTTGTGCTTTCTTCCAGAAGGCTACATGGAGCTACATCTGCGTCATAGTGATGGGTGAAAAATAATCTGCAAATGTCTCCGCTAGCCATGCAGACATTTGTGGCAATGTGCAAAGCTAGACTGTATACTTTCGACATATTTCAAGAGAACGACGCACGCTGGAGGGTCCTCAGTGTTGTTCGCTGAGCCGCTATGAACTCCCATCGTGCCGCAGAGCACTGACAAAGAATTTCTCCGGAGCTGCTTGGTGCGTCAACAAGTGGCAGCACCTAGGCAGTTATAAACAGTCAAATCAGACGGCTGCTGTGAACGTTGCATTCCCCGTTGTGCGCGCCGCGTTTCTGCTCGAAGTTGCAGAAGATTCATAGGCCCTTTCTGAGCAAATTTCAGAGCTGCGGCGGGCTTGAAGCAGCTGGTCAAGTAAGCTATACTCTACAGTACCGACTACAGTAGCTACCAAAATTTACGACAGTTTGTAATGAAATAAATTATGAATGAACGTATGAGCCTGTCACGGTACTGGACTGAGCTATATAGGGAGGTGATCAGAACCCCAAGTGTCTGGTTCACATGGCCGCATCGCTGCACGCTTTGTGTCGCCAACATAAAAGGTTGGTCACTGAGAGCGTCCTTCTCCGACAAACAGAAGTCGGTGAGCCATTGTTCAGCATCACAAGGTCATGTTCGAGAAGAGTTCATTGATCTCATTGTGACTATTCTGCGAACATGCACACCACGGTGAATGGTGATGGGGAAAGTATCCACACTTGATAGCAGCACGATACCACTGCGCAAGCGCTCCGTCATGTGTCTTTTTTCATATTTCGCGGGCTTTCGTTTGCAATCCGGGAAAAAGGACTGCGTGAGACATATCGTGAAGGAAACAACTCGATCGGTGGTTTCTGAAGGTGCTCTACAAATCTGCGTATCATAATTGGGGTCCTCAGCCTATAATTACAAATGTGGGTAATTAAACTTAAATAATTAGCGAGTTATGGGGAAAACAAAAACTTGTCTGAGTTACTATAGGCTATTGCGAATAGTATGCGTTCGGTTCAATTCGCTTCCGACGCGTCTTTCATTTTTAAATTCTTGGCTCAAGTTATGTGGGACACGCTGTGTGTGTGTGTGTGCGCGCGTATATATATATATATATATATATATATATATATATATATATATATATATATATATATATATAATTCACTCAGTAACCGAACTGAGGCCAAGCTGGATTCACTCGAAACCAGAATCAATAGCAGTCATGCGCAGCAGCGCTTATACTCGCGATCGCAGTTTAAAAAAAAAGAAGGCTACAGTTTCGCCGGAAAGGTGAAGTAATATGACAGCGAAGTATAAAATAATTACTCGAACGAAAATTCTTACCGTATAAATCCGTGTAAGGGCCGCACCCATGTAAAGGCCGCAATCCCAACTTGACAGCCAATATTTAAAAAATCCAACAAAGAAGCAATCGCGTTCGGTGCGCTGATTCCGATCGGGCTCAACAGCTAAATTTCGCGCGCAGCGTAGTTTCGCGCGCACGAAACTGTATGGCGAGAGGAGGCGATCGCGGAGGTTTACGGCGGATTTCATACACGTAGCTGAATAAATTAGGTCAAATGTCCCTCTCCCATGTAAGGCTTGTCAAAATCGCGACAAAAAAGTGCGGCCCTTAAACGAGTCTATACGTTAGTTGTATGGGTCACATAAATTGTAGTAAAGATTTACTTACTAATCGAAATAATGATAGTCTAATGCACGGGCCATTTAAACCTATAAATATCTGACTAGATGGCCACGAGCCGTCGCTGTCACAACGCTGGGATTATGAATATGACCAGCAGCGGGGACGAATGATTCGTACAGCCGCGCGAGTCACCGCGACTGCGCAAATTAAGTTCATCATCATCATCTGCCAGTCTTTATGTCCACTACAAGATGGCCTCTGTAAGCGATCTCCCATTACCACTGTCTCTTAGACTAAGCGATCTGCAACACTAGGGACGCGGAAAGACAGCCCGCGGGAAGGAAGACGGCGCGCATGAAGTTAGCAGCCATCCCTGCTCGCGCTGGATCATTGCACCCACCCATTATTACCAACAATTAGATACGACACGCGGGCCGCGTAAGTGTCATCGGCGCACAGTCATTCGCAGCTACGGTAGAGATAGTGGAGAATCCGCGAACTCTCCTTCCTAAGCGCGCATTTGATTGTGTGTCCTCCGACTAACCCCAATATTGAGCGCGTGGGAAGATAATTCCCATCAAGCCTGCATCCGTTTCGGCTCACTGTTACGTGCTTTTTTTTGTTGCCCACGATGTATGGGTTGCTCATTCATATGGCTTTTGGACTTTATATGGAACATCATGGCGGCGACGAGAAATAGAAAGCATGCGTCGAGCTCGCTTCTACCGCGGCTGCGGACGTCGCAGTTTGCACCGGCTGCAAACACAGCATGAGCACCAACGACAAAGGCAGCAGTGGGCACGTCACTTATCGGTACTTCGCCAGAACCCATCTGGTGCTGAGATGGAAACGTGTTTTCCACCGTATAAGCACCAGCGGAAACATAACACTATAGGCGCGCGGGGAGACAGTGCACGCGAAGGGACCGGTCATCTCGGATTACAAGCTTGAACCCGGCGCAGATTACCTACAAAATAAAGCGCGCGACACGCGTATGTGTAGTACTCCTCAGGCTCACGGAGAAAACGCTAGGCAAACGAGGAGAAAATGCGCACATGGTTCTTGACGGCTGCCTTGCGCATCCGGCGTAACTGACTGATTCGGAAAATTGTTCGCTCTCGTTCTAATGGAGGGGTGCACCTTCATGAACGTTGCGTGGCGATAAGTCTTGATAAAAGAATGAAGTTGGGCGCTATCGCTTAGCTTTAACCCGTTCTGCACAAGGGCGCCAGTTTTACAGAGAGAGTGCCTCTTTCTACAGTAAGGCATACATAAAGTATTCAGTTGGCAAAAGTTATCAGGCGCTAATACGCGGCGAGGAGACAGTGAGGGAAGCTTCAGGGAAGTGAGGCAAGCTTCAAGAAAACCACCTGGCTTAGAAAACAACGCAAAGAAATCATAGAAAGGAACGAAAATGGGGTACACAACAGCGCAAGTACGGGTAAAGCCTTTTGGGCATGCAAATACGCTTGGTTGTGCCATTTGTAAAACTCCATAGTCTGTACTATGCATTTTCCTTATTAATTTTTATTCGTGAAATGCTGTATCAGCTGCTCAATAACGCAATCCACGCTGTTCCTACTTGCTCTCGTGTCCTTTTGCGCTTTTGAGATATCGGTGTGTGTTATTATCTAGTTATTTATTTGTTAGTATGGCTCTTTATTTGTGCACTTGATAGCTTATTACCCTATAATCCTTTATTCAGCCGCCGGGAATAAATGAAGCCAGTGGCATAAAACTTGCGTTGACAAATAATTAAAGTATTGCGTTATGGAGTCACATTGCCTTATACTAATAATTATGGTCATAAGTTGTGTTCAGAAATTGTTATAGTGAATTTTTTATCCATGTTATGTCTTATCTTCTCAAATGACGTTTCGTAAGAAAATGTTTCGTGATTGTATGTATGTGTATTCAAACTTCGAGAAGGCGTTACATGGCTTCTTTTATTGACAATTGTTTTTGCGACTTCATACAAACAAAATACGTATATCATCCTAACGTGTTTATCTAAATTCGCTGGTCTTGTAACTAATCGTATAAGGCCGTAACTTCAGTGGTCACACGAAGTTCATATATTATGTATAGCTACTTCGTATATATATATATATATATATATATATATATATATATATATATATATATATATATATATATATATATTTATTTATGGGGGGGGGGGCGTTCGGAAAACTGGTTGGGCCCCAGTTCCCCTCGGAAAAAAGATGACTTTCCGCTTATGTGCAGCCAAACGATAAATGACTAGCGCTGCGCGGCTACGGATTGGTGCGATTGCTTCCTTGCGAGTTTCTCTCTTGAGCATGGGAGAGCTCTTCGAAGTAGCATCGTGTTTTCCATCGCAGTTTGTGGATCGACTGATACCGCTCTGATAGCTTTTGACATCACATGCTCCGCTACAGCACAGACATGTGCATGATGACACTATAGTCGGATTCAAAAGCTTAAGTCTGCAGTGAGGCCCCACCCCTTCCCTAATAACCTCCAGCCACTGTTCCTCCGCTAGGCTGCAAATAATCCGTATTTCAAACTGTCCCTGTTACCTAAATAAGGCGGCACCACAAAAATAAAATTATAAGCGCGTAGTTTTATACGTTTTCACACGTCTATTATATTGGAACGGTGAAAGCCAAATTCTTTAGTGAACTGAAATAAAACGCCTTGCTTCGCTGCAACTATTTATTGGCAAGTTTCACTTCACTTGGCAGTGAAGCTTCATGAGTGAATCGGGCTCAGCAAGGAAATGAACTGTACCGCGGACTTTTGAAGAGTGAAATGCTCAGACTCCATACACTTTGTCCACGTCTGTTGCGCACCTCATCGCTTCGGCCGACGAAAATACTTTTCAAGAACAGCAGACGCTCCGTAGATATCGAGTATGACGGCATTTTGAAAATGTCGCGTGATGACGACTTTGTTTGGTTCTGTGATTGGCTGGCGGAGTAACACAACACCGCGCGGTCCTTGTGCCTTGGTTGTCAACTGCTGTTTTTTTTTTTTAGGTTGTGTCTTACTGTAGTGCAGTAGCGCTGCACGTGCCCTGCTATGAAACATTTCAGGCATTTTTTTTATTGAAATGAATATTAGGAGAGGTTGGCGCCTTTATGGTGGCATCGGCTACTCCTTGTCACTTGGCAAAGGAACCAAATTTGCGTAAAAAGGCAGAATAGCGACACGAAATATGGCACTCAGTAGAACACTGGATGAATAAAAATATGCAGTCCAACAGTACATGAGTCGCAAAGTTCTGTGCATTATTTCAGTCCACGTACGCAAATATAGAGTCAGATATTTCGAACAGCCAAAACACACAACACATGTAATGCACTGCAAGTACAGAACAGAATTATACATATTGCGTAAAAGTTGCGATCACCATATAAACCAATTCTGAACCACGAACAACGTTTGTGTTACTCATTTAGCGTATTCGGATCATCTGATACCTAATATTTTCCCAAAATGTTGGTGTCCCCTAAAAACTTTTTCAGAGCAAGTTAACGCTCTTTTTTGAAAGCCCGCAGTTGGCCGTGGGCCAAGTATCTTTTTTAGAGTGAATGGTCTTCTGTCTAATATCAACAAATTAGCTTGCAGTACCGTTCTTTGTGTGTCGTATTTCGTGCACTCGAGAAGAAGATGATGCACATCTTCGTCTGGATGGCCACAAGAACACTGCGGACTAGAGGCACGTTTTATCCTGTACAAGAAGTGTTTCGTAAATGCAGTACCAAGATGCAGGCGGTGTACCAATGTTTCAAATTGTCTGTTGTCTCTTAGATTTTCCGGCATTGATAAGTTTATACATGGGTCTATAAAGTATAACTCCGAGTTTTTAGTTTGCTGATCAAACCAGGTAGTTCGGGCATTGATGCGGTTGAAGTATTAGAGGTTTAGCAGAGGCGGCAGAAGTCCTGCTTTGAAATTGCTTGGAAGTATTGCGTTTGCAAAGAGAACTTAATCTTAACGCACTTTGAGGTTCTTAATTAGCCGACAAACAGTAGTTCGCAAAGAGCGATGTACGCGCTTATGCTCTTAAGAATGTCCATGTCATGACAAGTTCGACGTCGGGGATAACAGCTGCAGTTGAATTACGACTTTGTAGTATTAGGCGCGTGTGCTGAGCAAGTTGCAGGTCTCGCAAAGGCTGAGACCACTAACGAGACAGTCTTGATTCCTAGTGTCAACAGCAGTAGCATTTGTTCGTGGGTTCGCTCTGATTCCTTGGATAAGACCAGGCGCGAAAGAAAAACTCGTTCAGTTTCATCTTGGGAATGTTATCCAATCTATCAGTGACCATCATCATCATCATCATCAGCCTGGTTACGCCCACTGCAGGGCAAAGGCCTCTCCCATACTTCTCCAACAACCCCGGTCGTGTACTAATTGTGGCCATGCCGTCCCTGCAAACTTCTTAATCTCATCCGCCCACCTGACTTTCTGCCGCCCCCTGCTACGCTTCCCTTCCCTTGGGATCCAGTCCGTAACCCTTAATGACCATCGGTTATCTTCCCTCCTCATTACATGTCCTGCCCATGCCCATTTCTTTTTCTTGATTTCAACTAAGATGTCATTAACTCGCGTTTGTTCCCTCACCCAATCTGCTCTTTTCTTATCCCTTAACGTTACACCTATCATTCTTCTTTCCATAGCTCGTTGTGTCGTCCTCAATTTGAGTAGAACCCTTTTCGTAAGCCTCCAGGTTTCTGCCCCGTAGGTGAGTACTGGTAAGACACAGCTATTATATACTTTTCTCTTGAGGGATAACGGCAACCTGCTGTTCATGATTTGGGAATGCCTGCCAAACGCACTCCAGCCCATTCTTATTCTTCTGATTATTTCCGTCTCATGATCCGGATCCGCCGTCACTACCTGCCCTAAGTAGATGTATTCCCTTACGACTTCCAGTGCCTCGCTGCCTATTGTAAATTGCTGTTCTCTCCCGAGACTGTTAAGCATTACTTTAGTTTTCTGCATATTAATTTTTAGACCCACTCTTCTGCTTTGCCTCTCCAGGTCAGTGAGCATGCATTGCAATTGGTCCCCTGAGTTACTAAGCAAGGCAATATCATCAGCGAATCGCAAGTTACTAAGGTATTCTCCATTAACGTTTATCCCCAATTCTTCCCAATCCAGGTCTCTGAATACCTCCTGTAAACACGCTGTGAATAGCATTGGAGATATCGTATCTCCCTGCCTGACGCCTTTCTTTATTGGGATTTGGTTGCTTGCTTTATGGAGGACTACGGTGGCTGTGGAGCCGCTATAGATATCTTCCAGTATTTTTACATATGGCTCATCTACACCCTGATTCCGTAATGCCTCCATGACTGCTGAGGTTTCGACTGAATCAAACGCTTTCTCGTAATCAATGAAAGCTATATACAACGGTTGCTTATATTCTGCACATTTCTCTATCACTTGATTGATAGTGTGAATATGGTCTATTGTTGAGTAGCCTTTACGGAATCCTGCCTGGTCCTTTGGTTGACAGAAGTCTAAGGTGTTCCTGATTCTATTTGCAATTACCTTAGTAAATACTTTGTAGGCAACGGACAGTAAGCTGATCGGTCTATAATTTTTCAAGTCTTTGGCGTCCCCTTTCTTATGGATTAGGATTATGTTAGCGTTCTTCCAAGATTCCGGTACGCTCGAGGTCATGAGGCATTGCGTATACAGGGTGGCCAGTTTCTCTAGAACAATCTGTCCACCATCCTTCAACAAATCTGCTGTTACCTGATCCTCCCCAGCTGCCTTCCCCCTTTTCATATCTCCTAAGGCTTTCTTTACTTCTTCCGGCGTTACCTTCGGGATTTCGAATTCCTCTAGACTATTCCTCTAGACTATCAGTGACCGCAGGTGGCAAAAAGAAAGCCGTGAACGTTTAAAGGTGTGAGTATAGGACAGTCGCCTTACCTTATGTTGAAGAGTTATACAGTTCCTTGAACGGCGATGGGTCACGGGAGAGAATGTGGTAGAGTGAGCTGATCTTGAGTCCAAGAAGCCTAGCTGAGTCAACTATATCAGTTTTCGCTGTCTTACAGGGACACTTCCGAGTAGTGAAAGAATGGTGACGTGTCGCAGGATGATAAAACCGTGTCCATGTGTTCCATGTCAAACAAAGGGAGAAAAAGCTGCACTCGAGAGCAGGCTCACGAAAAAATGGAAGTATTCAGAAACCCTTGTTCACAATGTTTTGGTACGTCAACAAATTATAACGCTACAACTGCCCCATGGAGCATCGTTGAAAATATGCTCACGTTGTGTGGTTTGCAATAGTACGATAACGGGCAAAAGGTACTTGATCATTTCGTCACGAGAATTCGCTCATGTGTTTGAAATCTAAACCTAACTGTGAATTGGATTTGTATTTCCTTCTTAAGAATTATTTCACAAGTGACGAAACAATTACGTTATTGCGGGGTGCTTCTCGAACTAGGAAATCGCGTAGGCTGCTTGCGATATCGCACTTCACAAATGAGTGTAAGTAGAGGTGGATGAGGGAAAGAAAATGTTTTATTTATATTAAGTAGGAGGCCCTTGCCGAGGATACATTTAATAAGTCTAGCACAAATGATGTATGCATGGAGGAGAAGGTCCGGGGTAGCACATCAAAACTCGTAAAGAAGTAAATTTGATAACGCTGCAGCGCACTTTTTTTATATGATATAAGGAGATGTTGACGCGCAATTTAAGGTGCCGGCTACTCCTTAGCTCTTGAATGGGCCTTGCCTACAACATACAGGGTTCAAGATTACATATCAAATAGCCTTTTCATACAAGCGCCAGGACTTGTCAAGCAAAGTTTTCACAGTAACACTATGACGTAAGAAACACATTATACATACAATATACAAGTTGAATGACTCCTCGGTTCTGTACGAGAAAGTCTCAAAAATACAAGTGTTAGTGTCACCTAATACAGTCTCTAGTCAGCGGGTGGTAAATACATCGTGTAAATACATTATCACATATTGTCAGAACAGAACAGTCAACATAACATAATACACAAACACATATATATATACAGCGACATTGAAATGAAACGAACAATAAAAGCGTTATTAACGGCCAACAATTCAGCTGTCTTCAAGAAAAGTGTGTAGTGATTTTAAAGCGCTCTTCTGCGAGGGCGCTGTAGGCCAAAGACCCAAAAGTTTCTTTAAACTGAAAGGTCTGTGGTCTAATGTAATTAGGGTTGATTTAAGTCGGCGTCTTGGTGTGTCGTGATGTGGGCAATCTAGAAGGAGGTTTTCATTGTAAAGCTCGAAGAACGTAATGTTGCGGTTATTGTGAGCATCTTTCTGCACCCTTCCCTGTTCTAATTTAAGGGTCTTAACCCGCCAGGTGGTTGTTTGCGGCTTGTGTAGCCCTGCTGATTACTTACCATACACCTTTATCTGTGAAAATCTTGCGCAGTTACATACCCGCCTCCGGAGCACGCAACTATGAAGCTCATGCACCATAGGCTTTGCACGTAGCCAGTCGCCTGACGCAAGATTTAAGCTAATGTGCTGAATTAACCCTCAGACATTAGCACTCAGCAGGTTAGTGAACGTAAGCGCATTCCGATAACGGCACGGAAACGTATGGGGACACGCAGCTCAACTGCAGCTGTGAACATAACAGTGTTGTCCTGCCCTAGTATATCTCATAAAGCTTTTATACACCCGGAAGCTTCTGCACGAGCGGAGACAACCGGCAAACGTGACGACACGGGGCCATCAAGGAAGTGCAACTTGCTGGAGTTTTCACGCTCTAAGCATCCCAGTTCGCGCACAAATGCAAGCAGAGCGTGCATTATGAACGGATGAAAAATAAGGTTGAGCGTACACAACATATACAGTGAAAGATGTGGGCCTTGAAATATGTCGGGCGGGCCCTCCTTTTGTGCTTGTTTTCCTCACCCACCTCACTGCCATTGTGGACGCGGACGTTCTAGAAACGCGGCCACTCGCGTATGCAGGGCTGCGGTGCGTGCTGCATGCTAGCAGGGTGCTGCTGCACATTGTGCACCTTCCCCGCCTTTCTCTGGCCGCCCGAGGATCGCCGAAGCCGTGCACCTGCGTTTCGCCAATATGCATAGCGACGCACAAAAAGCGCGCATAGACTCATGTATATATATATATATATATATATATATATATATATATATATATATATATATATATATATATATATATATATATATATATGCGCACACACGCTATTCGCATTTATACACCCGGTGCCCCCATCGCCGCTCGCCTATGCACCTGAAACACTGCTATCCGAGATGGGCGCCTACGCGGTAGCGACAATGGTTGCACCATGTCCACAGGTGCGCTCGAATAGCAGCCTTTCGAGGCTTGCTGGCTTCTTTTTTTGTTCTTTCTTTTTTGGTAGCCAGCTAGGACCTGAGGAGGGGAGACTTGGTTACGTGCTCTTGAGTGAAACACCGGATCGGCAGGGTAGTTCTCCAACGGCTGCGGAAGAATTCCATCCGTGTAAGAGGACACCTGACTGGTAGAGGATATTATGAAAATCATGTGCCCATGGGGAGCGGCCTGTGGAGCGAAATGTAGAAAGGTGAAGATAAGTAGACAAAAATGTGCGTGCATACTATTGTAAGCTCGGGAGGTTTGAAAAGAACACGGAAGGACCTTTCTTCGAGTGGGTACTTCTGCCAGTTCAGTTGACACAGTACCACAGGTGCACACAAAGGCACTTCAAACAAGCGGTGCACTTCGCAAGTACTCACGCTGTGCTGATTACGCAAGATGATGAAGCGGACTTAGTGGTCGGGAGAAATTATGTAGTTTTGTGTGCGTTATCGTATTATTTCTGTTTCTTTAAACATCTTTTGGTCATGTATCGCGTGCACTGCCGAAGTAAAATGGTTACATTTCCTGTCCTATATCTAAATATGTGACTGTATGTAGTTATTATCGACAGTCATGCGCGTTCCTAAATGAGTTTTGAAAAGAACACGGTAAGACATTATCGAGTTGGAAAAAAGTAGAGCGAAATTATGTAACCAGCATCATTTCGGTGGAAGGCCGAACGTTCGTAAGCGTCTTATCTCGGAAACGCCTTCAGGCTTCCAATGCGCGTTCAGCATTTCAGGCGTAATGTTGCAGCGCGATCGAAAACATCGACATCAAACCAATGTACATAGGATGTTAGCCGAGATTCCGAGATTTAATAATTTTCAAGCACCATCGAGGGATCTCCTAGATATATAAGGAGAATACTTAATTACAAAAGTGGGATGACGGAAGTGTTTGCGTAGTTTTTCTGTGCTTTTCTCTCGTAGAGTCGCACCGAGCAAGTTATTCACCGTGAGTCCAACCATAATCAAATCTATCAGGATGTCGATTTGTCGCGAGGTTTCGCACTGCGTTATAGGCCTCGTCAACATACACACTTTAGTATGTAAAAAATATTTAAGAGCTTGCTAAATAACACGTTTAAAGATTTGCTTATTGAAGCTTTGCAGAGCGTGTGCGTGCATGCATAGTCGAATACTTGTGTCTAAGTGTAAACACATGTACCCGAACGAAAAAGTTTTCGGAGCACCGATTATAAAAGAAAAAAGGAAAAAAAAAACTAGATTTCATACAGCTAATATGGTTCTCCTCTCAAGTCAAAAAAGTTCAGTGAGTGCTTCTTCGTGCGACTACCACAGTTCAGACCTATTCTCGGCTGATCGGAGATGTAGAAAGTAAACTGAACTTTTCGCGGCTTCCGTGCTCCGATAACTTTTACAGTCGGCTCACGCTGTGTATTCGCGGTTCCTTGGTGTTTTGGACGTTGTTATATGGGAATTCTTACACTGCTCTGCGTGCTACACATGCTAGATGTCTTAGTATGCGACATTTTGAAGTGCTTTCCTGACAACAATATTACGTTTTGTGGGCTGGTTTGGCCAAGCATTGTCATAAACGGAGGCGTGGACGAGAGGTGTGTGCTCGTAGCAAAGAAAAAAAAAATGAAGTAGAGGATCCCATCGGGGCAGAAGAATATTTGACAATATCTTCCTAAACAACGCTAAGCTACTCCCATACCACATTATAAATGGTCTATACTTCAAGATCCTTTATAATGACAATTTCAACAAACGTTGTTATTGCGACTTACGCATCAAAGTTTTAAGAGAAATCGGACGTTGATATTTATTGTCCCGATCATGATAGCGCTTTTTTCTTTTCAATTGCAATTTTTATACCTAATTTTCTGCCAGAATTCATTGTAGAAGTTCTCACACTGCGTAAAGTAAGCCCTTGAAACGCGGCAGCTGCTATTGTTACGGATTCTCTATCTCTGTATTCTTCCCTTACCGCATCCAGTAACTCTTCTATATTACAACTATATTCCATTCCCTAGTCCTTGAATATTTGCAATGTGTTCAATTAATTTTGGCGCGTGGTCACAAGAGTTTGTTCTTGAATGAAATTGTTGGCTCACTGGTGTAGGCATCCATTAACGGTCCTGTCCGATCCTGGGATATACCATTGCAAAAAAAAAAAAAATGGAACATTGTACACCGGAGCAAGGGCAGCGTTCTGCCTCCCACTGCTGGCGTCGTGCGCACAAACACTTGCGCTCCTTCTTCGCAGCTGTGTGCATTATACCCCACCGTTGTGCGTTGTCTGAACGCAACGGATATAATGTACTTCAAGTTACAGACTCTGACGAACCTCCTTCTGCCTCATCGCTTACATCAATGAAGTGCGATGCCATGCAACACCGGTGACGGCGCTCCTCATCACGCAAGCGTTGTGAGACGCCTAAAAGCTGCCGAGCGGTGTCGCGCCAATATGTCACCCGCGCAAATATTGGAACATCTCCCTGAAGAGCTTCAGTGCGACACTAAACCTCGCTATCGCTTTCAATACTTCGCACTTCGCGCGAAACTGCCAGCTTTTCCATGCCGCTGCTTTACCGTATCGAGAGAAAGAACCATTTAATTTTTCTTTCGCAAAATTGGCCTGGATCTGAAAATTTCCGTTGTCCTTTCAGCTCTGGAGGGTCAACGCCGGCAGCGGCGTTGCCGGCGTCGCACATCGATGGCGCACGAGATGAGACTGATGAAAAACCGTCGGCGTTTCTCAGCGCTCAACGAATATGTTAGATAGATTTAGCGTGATGTTTAGTGTCCATTCTGTTCAGACCAGTATATAATATGCCCCCCGGTGTGGCATGCACAGTGCTGCTCAGCAGGAACGCTGATGCATGTGCACACGCGTAGCGCTCATGCATCTGTGGAGGCCAGAACGTTGCTGTGGTTCGGCAGAGCCGAGTGAGCAGAGCATATGACGGTGCGTCCACTTGGATTTGTCGTTTTTGCAGCCAGACGTATACTGCGCACCTCTGGAGACCCTCTTTGTTACCACTTTACCTCCCCCTCCCCTCTCTCCCCAGTGTAGGGTAGCCAACCGGATCTTTTTCTCTGGTTAACCTCCCTGCCTTTCCCCTTTCCTCTCTCTCTCTCTCTCTCTCTCTGGAGACCCTCCACGCACGGACCGCGTATACGTGGCGTCGGTATACCAAGACAGCAGGACGGTGGCGCCGCCGACGGCGCGAACACAGCGTTATCGCTATCGCAATAAAAAAAAAAAGTTGGTTTAACTGAAACGTCGCTTGACAGAAGCTTGTGGGCAACAGCCTTCTATCAAAAACCGAAGCACAGGTACATTACTCAAATGAAAATCGATGACTCGTTTACTGGCCGTTTCGTTACAAGTTCAGGGCATTTCGGCAGTTGCCAAGACAATTGGCAGATATTCCGCGAATGATTCCAAGACGAAAGAACTGCGGCAGCGGGCTTGATTAGGTTACAATACGAAATCGGAAATGTGGGTGATATGATTGCGTAACTAGTGTTTCTAGGTTAAACTCGTTTAACCGTCTTGGAGGAAAGTATATCATTGTAAGAGCTATAGTGCTGTGGAGCTGTAACACATACGCGCGCACACGCACACGCGCACACGCACGCACGCTGGATGCGATATTAGGAAGGGACCAGTGGTGTTCTGCGAGCAGTCCTCTTCTGCAAACTGGGGTATTTGTTATCCATAATTCGCGAATTAGCTAAAATTATTTTACCAAAACAATAATTACTGGTCTAATGGTGTAACTTCGAATGCCAAATCGTGCTTGGCATTTGAAAACATCATATTTAATAGTTTCCACAGATCTTTTTTGTAGTTCTATTGTTTCTCGTTTCATAGTTATGGTGTGAAAAAAAAAATACAAGACGAAAAAAACGATGTCAAGTGAACGCGCGCTGTCAAGAGAGTTTCAAAAAGGCGAACAAGGCGTCAGGGCGCCATTTTAACTTTTAGCTGCTGGTGCACTCGTACTTTTTATCGTCGTTCGAAACCGGCGGGTACTATGTTCTACAGCTCACAGTGTCATGCGGCTGCTTCCTCGTAGCAGCAGCAGCGTGGCTTTCATACACCAACGCTTCTACAGCAACGCTGTACGCTGCTATACAGGTAAGATCCAGTGTTGTTTATTTCAGCGGTTTTTGTTACAGCATTGCCATTTGTTGGGCGTGTGTTGTCGTCTCCCTTCCGTCCTTGTTTGCTGGCGCTAAATATGCTTTCGGTTTTTGTTACCCTGTCCTTTTTTGTTCTGTTCTATATGTTTGTTCATTCATACGCGATAGTTTTGTTCGCTGGAATTGCACTATGTTTCCTGAAACATGGTCATACTGTTCCGTTGACATTTCAGGAATGTCTTACGCGGAGCCGGACATATTTGTTTCGCAGGATTGGTCTGCATGGCGGTTGCTTTCACTCGCCGCTGCGCACACCTCACCGGCCCGTCGAACAGCTGTTACGGCGAAAGCTGCCAGACGCCAGAAGCGTTAGAACAGATTGTTATTATGTGATTGCCCAATATTTGTCGCGGAGAGGCGGACTCTGGACAATTTTCTATCCAGCATCAGCAGGCAACCTCTGTCAGAGGGCGTTGTTCTCGGCCCATGGCCCTATGCTACAACTGCGAGGCAGACCACGAAAGCGTTGTTGGAGTTCGTTCATGCCACGGGACATGGACGAGCGGCTTTAGTAGGGTCGCGTTGTGTGTATTATCCAGCGGCCGTGGTAGTACGTACTCACCAACTCTTTCCTCCTCCTCTTCAGCATTCTTCACTATATTTCCACTCCTATTCCCTCTTGCCTAGTGCAGAGTAGCAGGCACTTGCTCAAGCCGACCTCTCTGCCTTATGAGTAAACAATATCTCTGTTGGTTGGCTAGTCCGCGCCGGTGCGCGGTGGTGCATTTTTATGTCATCTACGTTTCTTTTTGCCCTGTTTATGCATTGCGCGCTACCCCGTTGTGTATAGCCTTGGAGAGAGACCCATTTGCGTGAATGGCGCGTTCTGCGTTTTGTGGTTTTTGAATTTAGTGTGGCAAGTGGTGCTGATGTCAAGAGTTGAGAAGATACATAGGTGTGAACAGGTTTCCCTCCTGTCTTTATCGCCCTTCATGGGTAAATGTCATATATATGTGCATATTTATTACTCCTGTTTGCTTTTCTCAACTGTAGCGGGAAATGTGCGCCCGTCCTATTTTATGTGTACATTCTTTGTCCGTGTTATTTGCGCTTTACTCGGCCTATATATACTTTCAAAATGAACCAACTAGCCCAAACCAAATTTCTATAGCTGGGATATTCTGTGCATCTAAGGCACGCTATAGAGCTGATGTATTTACTGAACTACTTTAAGAGGGACTATACATTTCCCTGTTCCTTTTTTTCCAGTGCCAAATGAAGACATCTTCAGGTCGCCGTTCGTTTTACACGTTGTACAGGTCGGGCATGAAGACTTTCCCTGCACTTGCATTCCCTACACAACATCCCCTACACTTGCAGGGCAGCTATAGTGCGGGCTTCGTACACGGCGCCGGGTTCGCTCCGCACAAGTACGGAACTGGCATTGAAATGGATGTGACCAATGTATTTCACGAACTGCACGGTTAATTGAATGGGACTGTAAACTTGGTATTTTCCCCGTTTTTTTTTTTTTAATGCCTGCTTGTTTGCAGCGTGGAGCTTTCAGACTTACTCGTGTGACTTCAGGCTTTCTTCAATTCAACAGGGGTGGCATCACACTCTCCAGTGCGCGATGCATATTGAGAGACATGTATGTCTCATTGAAAGTAGGCTGAACAAAACAGAACTGAAGTGGTAGAGTTGCGAGTGCGACATGAGAAATCTGCAGGCTCGTTCCCATACCTGTGGTATGCCGTCTTGTCCTTTGTTCCGATATTTTCTTCCGATGAAAAAATAAAGAAAAAATAAAATCCTCTAAACTGTACATTTCACCTAAAGAATTAATGCTCGCATGCGCTTTCCTAAACGTTCGACTAGGTTTTTTACGTGCACACTGCCAACGACAGGGGCGCTGTTATACAGCGCTCCTGTCGAGGCGGCAGCGCGCGCCTACAGTATCGAACAGAAAGTGCTTAGCTCGTTATAGCAGTATCAGAATGGTGTGCGAAATGGGAGATGACTTTAGATGTAAGAAAATCAGCTTTGCTGAGAATAACACGTAAACAAAATATACCAAAATTTTCTTACACCATTGGTGACACTCAACTAACTACGGCCAAGCAACACAAGTACCTTGGATTAGTGATTTCAAGTGAGTTTAGTTGGGAGGCACACGCAAACTATGCTACATCGTCCGCCCTACAGAGATTATTCTTCCTTAAAAGGCAGACTCCGATATGCATCACCTAAAACAAAGCTATTAGCCTACAGTGCCTTTATTCGACCTATACTAGAATATGTAAACGTAGTTTGGTTCCCGGCCACAAACAGTTTAGTTATTAAGCTGGAAGGTGTGCAAAGAAAAGCCGTTAGTTTTGTTTAGAACAAATATGGTCTACTCAATTCACCCTCAGAATTAATTGAAAGGTCTGGACTCTTAACATTAAGTAATCGCGCTAAATTCGCGCGCCAAGAAATGCTGTTCCAACTCTTTCATAAGCAGCTTAAGATCAAGAGCTCAAGATTGATATCTAAATGCGAAACTAGACAATCATGCCACAAACATCCACAAACCTTACAAGAATGTCGTTTCAACACAAATTGTCTCAGATATTCTTTCTTCCCAAAGGCAATTAGAGAATGGAATAGATTACCCGAATGTATAATTAGTTGTAACGATTTAAGTAAATTTTCAACATTACTTGACAATTACTTACCTAGTACCCTTGTGTACTTTTCTTTTGTACTAGTGCAATTCTTGAATGTCATCATTATGTGCTATATGTCTGTTCGTAATGTTTTACTATGATTTTTGCTCCCTCAAAATTAACCCCAAATAACTTTGTATAAAATCTGTAACTGCGTATTGACACTTTATTTGTAATTGTTTTTCTTTCTCATTTTGTTTGCCCTCCTGCAATAATTCCCTTGGGATTGGCAGTATGTAATAAATAAATAAATAAATAAATAAATAAATAAATAAATAAATAAATAAATAAATAAATAAATAAATCGTTTCATTTAGGATCAGGAGCTTTCATATATAGCGCGTGCTCCGAAATAACTTTTTGTCATTTGGACGAATATATTTAGACATATATTTAGTTATTTAGACAATTAAAATGTTGAAGATTGCCGTAGTCATGTTGCGCAATCAGGGCCACCTGTATATATTTACTTATCTATTACCATCGTTATACTTTTAATAATTAATTAACAAGATAAAAAAGTCGGCAATGTATAACCTTCAAGACGTGCACGGTACACGCTTTCAATTCGAAAGCCTAAAAGCGCTGAAGTAACAACTGGAGACACCATATTTTGAACTGTGGTAGTATAGTGATAGTTTTCTGCAGCCTCTAAATGAAGGATACGCAGCCACAAAGCACTATACATGCTGTAGTCAACGTTTTAATGGTCCATTATTTATTTATTTATACATACTGCAGCCCGTTAGGGCTATGGCAGGAGTGGGTTTACATGCGAAGAAAACTGATTATGATATGAAGAAACAAGAACATAGAAATATAAAGATGTGAAGGAACTATACATCAGCAATAGCATTTTAAAAATTGAGAAATGGGTAACAAACGAAATATAAAAATCTGAAGGAACTATACATCAGCAATAGCATTTAAAAATTGAGAAATAGGTAACAAACGAACTTCGGCAGGTAACAAATTCCACTGTTCAATCATGCGGGGAAAAAAACTGTATTTGAAAGTGTTAGTGCGTGGATGGAGTGGTCTGATATTAGAGGCGTGATAAGCTCTAGTTGAAGTCGGGCTAGCAGGCATTAAAAGGGAGGGATCTGATAGGTGACAAAGAGAGTTCTTATAAGAATAGAAAATCTTCAGAGATTCTATGTGCCGCCGCCTAGAAGGAAACTGGAGGCTTAATTCCGTAAGAGCAGCTGACGGTGAAAAGTCTCGGTCGAAGCGACGGTAAACAAAACGAATAGCCTTCCTCTGGACAGACTCAATACAATTAATTTCACATTGTTTATATGGGCTCCATACGGAGGAAGCATATTCTAAAATTGGGCGAATCAGTGTTTTATATGCTACTAATTTAGTGTCCCTCGGAGCAGGAGACAACGTCCGGCGGATGTAACCAAGTTTTTTTAACGCTTTACTACAAATGTAATCTATATGTTTAGACCAAGACAAGGTGGGTGTAAAAATGACGCCTAAATATTTGTATTGAAAAACTCGTGTTAGTGGTACACCGTTGCATATATAATCATAACATACGGGCATGTGTCTGTGAGTAAAAGACATTAGAACAGTTTTATCAAAATTTATGCTCATTTTCCAAGTCGCACACCAGTCACAAAATGAAACAAAGGAATCTTTAAGGCGCTGATGATCAGCGAGTGAGTCAACTGGGTTGTACATAACACAATCATCTGCATAGAGGCGTATTTTAGAAGTAACATGGTCTGGAAGGTCGTTAATGAACAATAATAATAGTAGAGGGCCAAGTACGGATCCCTGTGGGACTCCTGAGGTGACATCGACTACCGACGAATCCGCAGAATCATAGCACACGAATTGGGAACGCAAAGAAAGGAAACTGGAAATCCAAGACACTAACTGAGGGTTATTTAGAATATTATGGAGTTTCAAAAGCAATTTAGAATGTAGTACAGTGTCAAAAGCTTTGCTAAAGTCAATGAAAATGGTGTCAATCTGATTACCTAAGTCGATGTAATGGGAAAGGTCATGAGTGAACTCCGTAAGTTGTGTTACAGTACTAAAACCGCGCCTGAAGCCGTGCTGAAAGCTGTTCTATAGGTTATTATTTTCAAGGAACAGTATTATATGCTTATAGATTATGTGTTCTAGTATTTTACATGAGGTTGCAGTTAAAGAAATGGGCCTATAGTTAGATAAAAGCTGCCTGTCACCAGATTTATATAAAGGTAGTACTTTAGCTCTTTTCCAGGAAGAAGGCACAACGCCACTATTAAGGGACTTCTGACATATAATAAACAGATATTTAGATGTCCATTGCGAGAATCGTACTAAAAAGGAATTCGGAATTCCATCAGGGCCGGCTGGCTTTTTAGTATCTAAGTTTAGTATGAGATTCAAAACACCTTCTAGGCTAATGTTGATATCATCAATTGCATATGAATCGTTAGTTGCAAATGTTGAACGACTGGAATCATCCGAGGCAAATACTGACTGAAAATATGTATTAAACGCTTCTGAAATCTCTAATGGATCGTTAACAACACTGTTGTTGATTTTAAAAGATGTGGAAGAAGAAGAGCCAGGAGATATGAAAGACCAGAATTTACGGGGGTTAGAATGGTTAGACCAGAATTTACGGGGGTTAGACTTGAGCAGTTTCGGCAACTGAACATGATAGAAGAAATTTTTGGCCGAGGTGGTTTTTTTCTGGAGTTCATTTTTTACCTGAGCGTACAAAACGCATGCCTCAGGATTATTCGAGCGTTTAGTGCGAAGTCTACCAGCACGTCGCGATGAGTGCAGCAGTTCTCGGTTCATCCAAGGAAGGTTAATGTTTTTTTCTTAGTTTTCAAAGGAACGAATCGATATATACATGATTTTACTATGCTTTCAAAACACGCCACGAGCGCATCAACGTCACTAGATAGTCCAAGTGCCAAAAATGCGTCGAAATTATTGGATAGTTCATCCGTGATACGGACGTCATCAGCTCATTATGGCAGTGAACACCTGCGATGCCATGCTGAAGTCGGACACACGTGTAAACCGTGCAAGGTTTCAGCTGCGGTAATTTTCGTTGTTACTCAGAAATAAATTTATTGCGGTTAGAGTACTTCTATGAACAGCATCAGAAGAATATAATGTTCTCTAAGAAATCCTGCCGTGTTATCGCCAGGGTGTGCCGCTTTTTGAGCTTCCGTGACAGAGTGCCTCGCTTTGATTTGGGCGTACTAACTTTATGGTAGTGGATGGGAAGTGGGTGCTAGTGACTGCCGACCACATGCCATTCCGTATTGCCGCGCTGCGCTGTGTGACGACCCTGGCGCAGACGTCTCAAGGCGTCGCATCTTTGCTAGCAAACATTGTCTGTCGTCATTCGGTTGTGACGGTTTCAATGAGTGCCTATTCATCGATTCGTGGTAAATTTTTTTTTTTTGCTTTTTTTTGCTGTTTACTCAGAGGATCGAGTGTTCTGTGCGGGCAATGGCGAACACTCGTCGGCGCAAACGTACGGCAAGTGACATGCCTGCACACGCAAGCGTCGATCGCGGCAGGTTCCCTCGGGTGGGCGCACATCTGCCGAGGCAAGGCCAACGCAACCGCCCTTCTCAGACGGAGGCGTCGAGGAATGTGATTTAGCGCAAGCAGGTCGACTAGAAGAAAGCCGTTGTGGCTCGGGCCAGAGCCTATGGCTCTCTGATTGCGTCCGCCCCGCGCTTGCGGGGACGCTGCGGCATTGAGTGCCAGGGGCCAGCCATCGAGTTCCGGAACACCGCAACAAGCACCGGGTCACGTGCATAATGCCCTCGGGGAGCACGTCATAAAGGTGCCCGCTATTCATCGATAGCCCGTCCGGGACCGAGCGCTCGCGAAGTCTTGCTTGTCGTCGTCGAGCGCGATCATGTCGGGCCGCGCCTTTTTGTCCGCCCCGAAGCAACGCCCCCCGGGCGCCGCGCGGAACAACGCCGCCAGCCGAACGTCGAGAGATTTACGCGCCCGTCGCGTCAATTGGGCGAAATTAAAGTTTACGAGTTTTGTTCGGTTGTAAAACAGCGTTCCCCGCGGTGTTCCGCACCCGGCTCGGTAACCTCGCGAGTGGCTTTGTGGCCCCAAATCCAATTTGGTACGGTTTGCAGTCCTTCCCCCGTTGCGGGGATCGGTCGCGAACGACGTCATGGAGGCTGCGGGATGTCTTTTATGACGTGCGAAGGAGTCGTGCGTGCGAAACTGGGCGCAGATGGATTCGTTTGCGCTCGCCGCTGCGTGCGTGCGCGGACGCGGCTTCCCGCCCGCGGTGAATGCGGAGATCCGACTCGAAGAAATCAACCCACCGCGGAGGCCCACAAAGAAGCCGCGTTCGCTGCTAGAGGAATCCTTTGTCACTCGGCTGTGCAAGCCTTTGTGTGCTAACCGTGCGCGTGCATTGACTAGGCATAATTTAAGACTCTATACGCCGCCTCTTTTCGACAAGCGCGGTGAGTGCGCGCTGTTGTTAAGGCTCTGTGAGCTTGACAAGGTCGCGCATGTGGGCTTCTCTTGTCTATCACGCACTGCCTCTGCTGTCGTCTTCTGGCACCGGTGCATAACGGCGCCTTATGCGGTATGCATTTTGAGCACTTGCTTGCATATCGAAGGTCAGTGAAACTTTTGGGTCGTGAACCCTGTGAATGCTTCATCGAGGTGAGCCCCTTCAAATTGTGGGAGATCCGCCAAGTAACCACAAGTTCATTGTCATCTGTACTAAACACCACTACCAGCTGCATACTGTAGCGACTGTGATGCGAAGCGCTGCCAAAGATTCTTCGAGGAATAGCTACACGGGAGCGTCAAACGCCTGTAACTTATGACATTCCGGGTGCTTTCTCGCTGTTTCTCTCTCTTTTGACCTTTTAAAAGTATCACGGTCCGTTTAATTTAGTAAAAGTTTGAGTGTTACGACAAGATTGAATAAACGAAGATGCGAGAAGCGCCGACATTAGCAAGCAACAAGGATGTTACACTTCCCAAAGCAAACAGCGGAACAACAAAAGTAGTGACCGTATAAATGACAAAAAGAAAAGAAAAAAAAGAAAAACGTCTCTTGGTCGTCCCGTTCTGTGGTAGTGTAAAAAAGCTAAAATGTCTGTAATCCGATATATGCCTTCAATTTGCTTCTTCTGCCGTTTGATCATGCCTTAATGTTGCGTGCAAAGAATAGGAAGAAAATGCCGGCTAAAAATTATGCTGATGATGCTTGTGGTCGTAGCAGTGTGAGGTGCAAGTGGAATATTCCAAACGTAGAAAGTGAAGGCGATTGCTGTGTTTAGTATGTCGTCGCATGTGGAAAGGCGGTGAGGAGCGGTGAGGAGGTGGTGAGGAGCACACGAGAGATGTTCTTTAATGAAACTGGAGAGGCTTGCCTGGTGGCACGCGAGGAGCACATGCACTGAATGCTTTTGACTACGCATCAAGAAGCATATCGGGATTAAATATGTACTATCATCATAAATCCAAACGCAAACAAGTCGAAAATGACTGGAAGGTGTTATTGGCTTTCCAGGTACCCCTGTATTTGTAACAGCCTACGTAATTCACGCTCCAAAGCATACATTCGGGACAGCACCCTGCTATTATAAATCGACTACCGAGTGCTTTAACGTCTCGTTACGGTGTAATTACGTTTAACAAACGTTCTGATAAAGATTTTTTCTATCTCTCTTTTGTTTGCGTTTCAAGTTTTGCGGATAGTGCTCTAGGTCCTGTACATAATGAGAAGCAAATACACGCTCTTTAATAATGGATGTCGGGGAAGAAGGAAGGAGCAGCTCTGCCCCACAAACATTGTTGTTATCTAATAGATGTATTTGACAACAACGACAATAGCAGCAGCAACAACAACAGCAAGGACAACTATACTGCTACTGCAACAACAACAACAACAACAACAACCATACAGATTCGAGGCATGATCGACAACAAATCACCTTACATGCTGGTGGAAGCGCGAGGTAATCTTCACAGCTTGAAGTTGGAAGCCGCACCTTGCCTTCAGCCACAACAATGCCTGACTAAACCATCATCAAGGCACTTCTCGGCCTTCGGCCACCGCGACTCAGAGTAATTTGTCAGCTCGACTCTGCGATATTTTGTTTAGTCTACTAAAAGAAGAGAAAGAGAAGCAGCCGGTAACGCGAACATGGACAAGTACCCTTACATTCCTTTAGAGCAATAGCTGTTATGGGCTCATTGCCCTATCTAGTCGTTTTGATGTCCGCCGCTGTCACCGGTGTTCGCCGGCTTTCGTCGCAGGAATCCCAATGTGCTTTGCGAGAAGTGTGTAAAGAAACTTCGAAAAAATACGCAATACCGCGAGTGCGTTCGAACTCAGGTCCCACAGCCGGAGGTTTTGCCTCTGAGCCCCTCAGCCGATGTTGCAGTAAAGAATACGGCTGCGGGAGTGCGCGGTCACACCACTAGCTGCTATGATTGGCGGGCGCCAAGCTTTGCAGCTTACCTGTAAATTATCACTGAGGTGAAAGAACTTAAATGAAGCTAGCTGTAAAATGCGAAAGGCAGGACAGAAAAGAGGAAACGATAATAGCCGTGTCTCTCCACCTTCACCACCGGGCAGAGGCAGCTCCACCGCCCACGATGAAGTTGTATTCTCAGCAGGTGAATGCTTCGCGCGCATCTTCGAATGTTTGCTCCAAGCGATACCGCACTAGCCTGCGTAATACTTGTTGCGCATAGTTTGCACTTCTGCCGCTGCTGCAGCAGAAAAGAATAATGCACGTAGATACCTATGATTGACTGGCGCCATGCTCTGAAGATGGTCTATAAGCCAGCACCGAGCTGAAAGAAGTTAAGCCAGCGGTAAGAAGTAAATGCCAAGGTGTGAAGGAGAATGGAGCCAGTCATGTCTCTGTTCTTTCCACCACCGGGAAGCGCCACTTACACAAACGAAGACGACACGGACTAGAGTCGACACTGAAGAAAGTTTTATTGTTTTCCAAAGCAGGTTGCCCGGCACGCATCTGCGAATGTTTACTCCAACCGGTACCACGCGAAACAGTGCACGACTTTAACTGCGTATAATACAGCCCCAGCTATCGCGTCACGGCTTCGCATTATGGGCCAACCTGCAATTTTTTATTAATGCGATAGCATTCTTTGCCTACTTCAGGCGTTTTGAGCATATCATCTATCTATCTATCTATCTATCTATCTATCTATCTATCTATCTATCTATCTATCTATCTATCTATCTATCTATCTATCTATCTATCTATCTATCTATCTATCTATCTATCTATCTATCTATCTATCTATCTATCTATCTATCTATCTATCTATCTATCTATCTATCTATCTATCTATCTATCGACCCAAGTTGTCTAACAGCCTTGAACGCTAGCTCGCGGTCCCGAAGCCATCGTGGTCCTTATGTCGTCTTCATTGCAAGTTTGTCATCCGACTCTCGTCAGGCCGTTATCGTCACCCGATCGTCGCCATGCAGTCGTCATGCATTCATTGTCATACCGTCGTTGATGCCGTCGTGGTCGTTCCGTAGTCGTCACACCAGCATCGTCGTCACGCCATCGTCGTCATACACTCTTCGTGATACAGTCGTGGTCATACCATCGCCGTCATACACACGTCATCATCCCATTGTCCTCATACGGGTATCATGCCATAGTCGTCGTTGCATCGTGATCAAGCAGTCGTCGTCACGCATCCATTATAACACCGTCGTAGCGATCCGTTTCATCGTCGTCATTCTAGTTTCGTCTGACTCTCATCATGCCGTCGCCGTCACGCCGCCGTCGTCACACAGTCGTCGTCATACCATTGTCTTCATGCCGTCGTTGTGGCGCTGCCGTTTTACCATCGTCATCACTTCAGAAACGTCATACCATTGTCGTCATACGCCTTCGCCGTTCCACCGACGTCATTCTTTCTTCGTCATTCTATCGCCATCACGTTGTCGTCATTTAGCTTGCTGATACCCGAATAGAACTATGGGACATAATCGCTTTTCAAGCTTGTTTTTATTGTCTACTGGTATATTACGAACGTGAAAGTCTTTTTTTTTTTAAATTTAGATGACACAGTTATATGCCAAATGCTGCATCTCCATGCGCGTGGAAGAAGTAACCATCGTCTCATGTTTGGTATATGCAAAAAACTACATTTCATTGCCTAAACGCAGAAAAGATAGAACTATGCGTAGTACATTGCCATGTTGCTGCTGCACCCTCGATTTCACGCAATATAAAAAAATTCGAAATACACTTCAAGGTTGCTTTCCGCTATCTGTGACAACACCGGGGCCTAGATCAATCTAGTGTCAAATTTATCTAAGGAGGACAAGAATGATTAAACCGCTTCCGTACACTCTTTTGAATATTTTGAATAACCGCTTCTGAGTGAACCTTGAAAAAATGTTGAAGGCAATGTACGATGGGTCTTAGGAGATCATGGGTTGTACAAGGGGTCTTAGGAGATCAATCGTGATTATGGCGCCGTTGTCATGCCATTGTGGTCAGACAGTCGCTAGTCATACATTCATTGTCATACCGCCGTCGCCATGTCATCGTGGTTGTGCCATCGTCGCCAATCTAGTTTCGCCATAGGGTTGTGGTCACACCGTCGTCATACTCTATTCATGCCATTGTCCTCATGATATCGTCGTTACGCTATCTTCATTATGTTATCATCATCATTTCAGAATCGCCACCTCAGTGTCGTCATACCGCCTTTGTCGTTCTATCGGCGTCATTCATTCTTCGTCGTCACTGCGTTGTCGCCATACAGTCGTCATCATGCCGACTTGGCAAGTGAATGCCATATTAAAGTGGGTCGATACCAATGGCAGTCTATGTCGCATACAGCCGAAGCAACACGAGTCTTAGAATGACTACTACAAATTTTAAATAAACGTGACTTCAGCAATAGGGTGTGTCGCTAAATAGCTCGAATGCTAATCGCATTACCGTCCAATATCGTCGTAAGATGGGGTCTGCCGATTTTTTTTTTTAATTTACAAAATAAAGAGAGAATGCATGTCGTATACTCAGTGACTTTGTCGTTCAGGAACAGCAGTACGTGACTAAAAACAAAAACCCAAAAAGCCGGAGGCCCGTAATGAAAGAGTGTGTGATAAAATAAAACATCTGCATTGAAAAGCTGTGATATTCGTGTAGAATAAAACTCGAAAACTCGAGAACGAAATGCAATGCGCGTTAAGCGCCACGTGTAAGTTGTGGCATTAAAAATCCGAATACGCACCAAAAGTACATTCTTTTACGTAGGGAAAATTGCTTGATATACTTCAGCGTCTCTATTCCTTTTCACGCCTCGAATCATGCAACCTATATGTTCGTATAAGCGCATATCAGATACGTGAGGCTGTCACAGGCTGTGACCCTTTTGAAGTAGCATACAAGTTTTATTCACCTTGGTTTCTCTAGTTAGTACGAGATTCTGGTTGCGTTTATCAATTGAAACAGGGCCACCATGCAGCTTAGCTTCAGAGCCGAGCAACACTGTAAAAATAAAATCATAAGCTTTATTTTTTGCTATTTGGCAGACAGCGGGGCGCAGAATAACTTGGTAGTGGTGTAGGATCCATCCACTGTTTAACAACTGCCCCGAAGGTTGTATAATGGTATCAGTGCACCTCTTAATGGGATTAAAGGCGCGCACACGATTGGCTCTCAAATCATCGACGTTCCAGCATCAGCTGATGTGTCGGTGTGCCACTATCGCTATTTCGCGTCTGAATATGTATAATTATCGAAGTTTTGAGAGTGAAACATGCGGTCGTTATTACAGAACAGAAGTCACTACGTGGGCTTACGTAAGAAGGAATCTTCGACGCACAGCATACTACGTATGGCCCGCCGATGCAGCCGGATCACGTGTTGCTCAGTGGTGTACACCACGCAGCGGTGCGTACACTGGGCACGCCCGTTACACAGCAACAAAACATCCGCAGACAGGCTGCATTTCCACGGGCGCGCGCTCTTGTGTGACAGACTGGAGTAAAACATTGCTAAACGGGCAGCGCCATTTGGAGCAGTATTTCTTCCCCCGACGGAGAATATCTGCCCGGGTGCCACGCCGCGGGAGGGGAATCCCTGCCCCCGGGGTCCGCACACCGTTCGGCGTGTGTGTGTGTACCTGGCCGCGGGGCCATTAGGCAAACAGATGCGTGCGCATGCCCGCGCCAGGCACGTGCCGGGCGCCGCGCTCCCCCAAAGCGGCCGGCGTGCGCTCATCGCCGTGACAATGATTAGTGGGCGGCGGAGGGCCCGCGAGCGCGCTAAAATCGCCCGCGTCTCGAGCGAAACGGACGCGCGCGCGGCGGGAGGCTGGCCGCAGCTGCTCGTCTTGACCCAAAGAGTGAATCGGCCGGCAGACTGGTTCCCCTGCTCGTATACTACGTCCCACGATGGCCGCGGATCCGCCTGTCTACAAGGTGCCGCCTGCGGTCGGTCGACACGGCACACAAACGCGCGCGCCGGAGCGCAACAGCCGCCCCCGGCAAAGGGCGTCGGGGGCGGCATCGTTCGAGACGCGCGTGCAGGCTCATTCGGCAGCGTTTGGCCGCCCATTCGATGCGCACATATACGAGCACGAAGCGCACGTTGCTACCTGCCGGGCCCCACTGCCTGCTGCCGGACCCGGCTTGGCTCGCGCTCCGCGTAGCGGGCCCACCACATGACCGGCGTGTAGGGCGGCGGCCCTCCCGTCTCTTATCTTTTCCTGCCGTGCGCGAGGAGTGAGCGCGAAAGCGAGCGGCAGCTGTTTCACTGCTTACACGCCAAATGCTATTGTATGCTCGTTTGGCACTGTATTCATTTTTCACGTCAGGAAGAAATGCCTACTGAAGACTCGAACCGCTGCATCGTGTATGTGTCCCCCATACAGAGTGTCAGGCAAACCAGCAAATTACGCTTTGCTGGATTATAATAATAACAATCAGAAATCAGAAAAAGAAAAAAAGAAAAATAACCAAAACTGTTTACATATGTCTCTGAGAAGCTATTTTTCCCTGATGTCACATTTACGTTGGCTTCTGAGATCAAATTGTGGGGTTTAACGTCCCGAAACTGCACAGTGGGTCGTGAGGGACGCCGCATTGGACGGATCCGGATTAATTTCGACCAGCTGGGGCGCATTTCGCCCCCGTCGAAATGCGGTCGCCATGGCCGGGAATCGAACCCGCAGCTTCGTGTGCACCAGTAGAACCGATGACTTCTGGCCAGCGCATAAAGAGGACATGAAATTTTATCAGTCGTTTGAAATATGTCTGTCAGCAAAGCGACAGGACCATATGGCATCCCTGTACGCCTAATTAAGGACAACATTGATATCCTCAGTCCCGTCCTCTGTAATTTATTCAATCATTCCTTACGCAGCTCAACATATCCATCATCACTGAAACTAGCTAAAGTCATCCCTATATTTAAAGATTGGGATGGTTCAGATCCGTCCAGCTATCGACCGATATCTATTCTGAGTCCGGTGAACATTATTTTTGAAAAAAAAAATCATTTCTAGCCGTGTTTACAAATTTCTTGAAAAGTACAGTATTCTGTGCCCTGAACAGCATTGGTTCCCGCCTAATTGTTCCGCTTCATCTGCCGTCCTTACTTTAATGCAAATGATCAACTCGGCACTTAAAAAACATGAACTTGTGGCTGTTGTATTTCTTCACCTTAAAAAAGCTTTCAATACTGTTAATCATCAAATTCTTCTTGAAAAATTACAATGCTATGGTTTCCGAGGCAGTACTCTTGAATTTTTCACTAGCTATCTTTATGATCTCCAGCAAAAGGTTGTCATTGACTTCATCCCAGCAGTGTGTGCGTACTGTAGCTCCCCGTGTTAGGGCCTCTCTTGTTTTCTTTATATATAAATGACTTACCGAAAGTATTAACCAGAGCAAAAATGTTGATGCATGCAGATGATGCATCCATTATAGTAACTGCAGACAATTCGAATGGCTTAGAAGCGATGCTTAACTTAAAACTAAAAATGGTGTCTCAATGGGTTTCAGCTAACAAACTTTCCATTAATATCAAAAAGACTAAATACACAATATTTCATTCACGGAGTAAGATTGTCGACACGTTAAATATAGTCATGAACGATTCCTCACTGCAGCCCACTTATGGATTTAAGTATCTTGGAGTAACCCGGCACGATCACTTACACTGGCAAACTCATATAGATGTGCTCTGCGCAAAATTGGTGTCAGCCTGCTACTGTCTTTACCAAGCTCGCGAACTATATGATTGTAATGTATTGTGAATACTTCATTTTGCTTTATTTAATAGCCATTTATCATACTGCATTGAGTCTTGGGGCTTGACGTATAACACCTATCTTGACCGTATTCGTTGCATACAAAAGCGGGCATTAAGAGTGATGACGCACTCGAGAACCGATACACCCAGCAGGCCTGTTCAATCAAATTCCCGCCCAAAATGACGTTGACGTCGACGACTGGCTCAGCATGTATGAGCGTGGTAGCCAAAAGCCGCCGCGTCGTCCCACAGTTTTCCCGGCTCCCAAACACCCCCGCCACGTCCTCTTGCTCCACTCTTACCGCTACACGACCATTTCAAGAGAATGTCACACGTATCGTTCGCCGTGAGATTGAAGCGGCGAGTCCGGCCCGCCTTCATCCACGACCCCCTGACGGTACCTTTGACCAAGCGGCCCCCACTATTTCCGTTATTCAAGCAGCGACACCCAGACGTGCACTTCCCGCCTGGTTCTTTGGTGCTTCTATGGTCTCCGTAACGTCAGGTCGGCCTGTTAGAAAAACTGCTGTCTCGTTACGCAGGGCCATACCGAGTGCTTCGTGCCATGACTACCGTCACCCTACGAGATCTCCCTTGTCCCACTTGCTTTCCAGTCCTGTAATATCGTGCACGTTACACGACTGAAGCAGTATCGCCCTCCCAGTGATGACATTTAGACGCTCCCGGACGTCGCTTCTGCCGCCGGGGGATTATGCTACAAGCGTGTGGTATTTGATTGGTTGAACGAGGCGCTTGGGCGCCATCACTCGAGAAAAGACGAGGAAGAACGAACTGGGCTCGCGCTGAGAATCTAACCGTTCAGCGCTGCAACCGCTGTTGTAAATATAACCTGTAAATAGTTGCTCTTCTTACTGACTCGTCCTTCGCGTAACGATATTGGCATTCGATCTTATGCGTGAGCATAAAACAGCTATCTACGTAAACAGTGTTGTGAAACGCAATCATCCTTTCCCTGTGTCCATATTTTTTTTTAT